>NC_139220.1:311155775-311755775 GCF_055691185.1 Crinia signifera | reverse complement strand
TCTCTGCGGTGTCACAACTTAAACTGGGTTAATAAAATGTCTGGTTGCGATCCGGCTTCGTAATATGGATTTAATACCCTAATAAGTTGAATTTGCTGTGTGAAATACAGTAGCCATCAACTACGAAGCCTCTTACTAACGGGCAACATGAAGACCTTGGAGCTCAATGATCAATACCAACCGTTTCCCACCATCGCAAATTGGCTGACTCAAACGGTCCAAAACACCATCAATATTTCTACCCTGTGGGTTCCTGCCTTTGGGGATAATTTTTCAGAGACACCAGACCCACTTACCTGTGAACACAATTTGCCAAAGATGACCCCCTACCTTACTGGGATGTACAACTACTGAAAATATTAACAAATTCAACACCAGGCTAATACAAATGGGCACAAGGTGGAAAATGTTGACCAGTCACACATAACTACGTAGCCTCACCTTGCTAAATCATATGAAACTCTACTAGGAACTTCCACATACTCTATTAAACCAATCCCTCTACTCTCAGCCCAGAAACAGTCATTATCTATCTACCTTTATCTTCCTACCAACTGCTTACTCCTAGCCCTAGACATGTAATCATCCCATGGAGATCTACAGTGATACAGTTCCCCCATGTTTTAGCCCGGTGGTAGAAACTTGATGGCCATGTTTCGGATGGACCAAGTTGTGGTACAGTATCATGGGAAAGTTAGAACTATGGACAGATGACCACACACATGTCAAAACACATTTCAGAGCTCTTGATAAGTACTCGGTTCCCAACAACCTAACATGTAGATCTCTGAAGTTTCTGCACCCACCCATTTTTGTGAATGGGTGAAGTGATGGACAGTTACTTGGAGGATAGGACGAATGTGGCCAAAAGAAAGCATACATGTTACTATTACCAAATTCTCAGCTTGTCATGGTGACCAAGGCCCACCACAAGTCAGCGTGCCAAGACAAGAAGGGCTATCGCATTGTATGGTGACCATGGGGGGAGATGTATTAAACCTTTCAGAGAGATAAAGTACCAACCAATCAGCAGCTAAAGGCCACTTTACAGCTTGTGTTTAAAATATGACTCATTGGTTGGTACTTTATCTCTCTCCAGCTTTGATCTGGTTAGAGATGCTAAGAGCCAAGTTTCAAGAAGCATTCATCCTAAAAAGGTGAAGGACTCCATCAGGGATGGTGTGGTGGTAATTTTGTGGATGTGTCGGAACTGATAAAAAGAGTGGATTGCAGGGAGACATGAAGAAAGGGTCGGTGAGAGTAGAGTTAAAATGAGAGTAAATAAAGAGAAACAAGAGGAGAGGTGAAACTATGAAGATAATTAATCTGCAAAGCCTACCTAAGGCAAGAGGATGACACCGTGAGATAATGGCCATCAGGAACGTTCTAAAGAACTAGGGAAAAACGTGCAGTAAAGACAGAGATTAGGATAATATGTCATAGTCCTTTAGTCTGATCACCCTGCGGAGTCTACGCTGCTTTGTTACTTAGGAATAAAACTGTTACGGTTCTAAGCTATGGAAGTAATACAGCTAAAGTTGCTTAACATTAATCTACTGGTGTAGTGGGCAGGAAATTGGCTGTTTGCTAATAAATAGAAAAAAGTCCTACAAAACATGTCTATCTTATGGGGGACTTCTGACTTTCAGCACCACGGACAGCGCATAACAGAATAGTTTCCTCAGCCTTTACCGGGTGTGCACCAAAGGGTCAATAGTCAAGAGTTCGACCCCAAAAGGTTGACAGGTACACAGATGACACAGATGGAAAATGTTGACATAGACAATAGATTAACATAAGCAAAAGGTCTACAGGAAAAAAGGTAGACGCATGTACACTTCGATGTGAGTTTTTCACGATTTTTGTGTGTCAATGCCAAATCCTGTGGACACGGATATGGACAAATTACCCACACATAGCGGGCATCGGGCCCCCCCCGGGGGGGGGGGCATCGGGGCACTTTACTGTTTTCAATTGTAGTCCAGGTGGATCGTAACGGCAAAACAAAATAAATTGTGAAAGAATTGTGAAAAACTCACTAAATCGTGAAAAACTCATGTCAACCTTTTCAAGCATCTACCACTGGCATGTCGACATTTTACTGAGGTCAACTTTTTACCAATCTAGTGTATGCCCTAGTGTATGTCCTAGTGTATGTCCTATGTATCTAGTTTTGCCATCTAGTGTATGCCGGCCTTTTGGCAATGTCCACCTAGTGCATGTCAACCAAATGGTGTTGACCTATTGACCATCGACATGTCCTTGGGATACCGCCTATACCAATGTGTCCTTGGATGTGAACTCTTCTGAGACATAAACATTCCACTGGCAATATACGGAACGAGTTATCTATATTAGTAACTGTCACATTAATAACCGGCTCCCTCAAGGAACACATTGCAGCGCGTCTGCCAGTGAATCAGTTATTAATACATTTGAGCTGCATCTGAAGATGCCGCTCGTTCCCATAGGCAAACGCTGAAACGTTTTCGGAGTTCCACATTCAGTCCCTAATGATGAATGGGCTCATTACTAGAAACATGGGGAAACACTGATCCCATGCATGGGCCTCTTTGATGATGCTGTAACCTGTATATACTTTACCCACATTGCTGGAAATGATCGGAAACACACGGGGGAAGGGGGGGGGGGGGTGTTATGTGAACCCAATTTCCAGGAGCCTCACAACCATTCCAGGTGGGTTGGCAATCCAGAGTAATCTATCTATTTATATATATATAAAAGGCTAACTACTCCTCACCTCTATGAGTTGAAGTACAGCCAGTGACCACTAGAAGCCACTAGATGGACCAAATTACTTCTTTGTGTGCTGTAGTAACAGAAAGTGATAGCCATTTTTGCAGGGACACTGATCTATTTCAAACTTGATGGATATGGAGAGTGGGAGCTGTGAAGACAGAGATTGGAGGTTGGAGCAGACAGGGGCTGGGGGTGTGGTGGAGGGTTTGTGGACTAAAAAACTGTCACAGCTCAAAGATAAAAGTTAAAACTGTCACAGCTCAAAATGTAAGTACATTGCAAAAGCCGTCATTAGTATGTGTAAAATGTATAATTCAAGTCCATAGGCTAAAACATGAACATCAATGCATTGTAATTTTGCCACAGTGCACCCTAGAGATCAAGTAACCCTATCCCAGTATGTAATGACACCCGCAACTGATCTATAACAATCCCCAGCATTTCCTTTTCACTTGTAGACACACGGCCGGAGAGGCTGCCTGACCCTGAGATACATAGAGAGGAAATTACTAAGATGTGAGTTCTATTTCACATAGGATGTTGGACAACCAATCAGAATCTACTTCTTATTTTTTAGCACCCTCTAGTACAGGGGTGGCCAAAATTGTCCTCAAGATCTACCAACGGTGCATGTTTTCCAGGCAACCTGGGGATCTATAGTAGGAATGACAGCAGCAGGTTTTAAAATGTGACAGTTAGTAATGACTACAGCTGTGCACCAGCTAGGTAACCTGGAAAACGTGGACCGTTGGTAGATCTCGAGGACCGGTTTGGCCACCCCTGCTCTAGAACCTTGATGGCTAACCTTTGGCACTCCAGCTGTTGTTGAACTACACATCCCAGCATGCTCTGCAGCAGATTTAGTTTGGCCAAATAGCAAAACTGAAGCAGAGCATGCTGGGATGTGCAGTTCAACAACAGCTGGAGTGTCAAGGATAGCCATCGAGGCTCTAGAAGATAATAGATAGTATCTGATTGGTTGCCCAGAGCAACATCCAATGTGAAGTAGAACTGCCACCTAAGTATATTCCCCCCTTTAATGATTTTTGCCATTATAGGGTCTGTGATAAATGTCCCTTTTTTCACACAAATGAAGAGGATTGAAGGCAGCCTCATGTATCTATCTATATCTATATATCCCTGCATTTATTAACAGCGACTTTGCGGATTCCGATTATCGGCAGGAGCTGAATTATAAGTAAGCGATGTTTAAATAAGATCTTAGAACATTTCCCTGCTCTGTTCTCCCGAGGGATCTCGGCACCTCTGATGTAAATGTCTCATTGATACCTATGGCTGGTGCACGCAGAGTGTGAAGTTAGCTTATCACAGTGGAGAAATAATTCACTGCGTAGCGTCTGTTTCCCACAGATACCGAACATAATTTCACAGCGCGCTGCACCAATTGCGTAAGGATGACATACTTCACCTTCTCATTACACGCTTGTTACCCCCGCGTTATACAATGCTAATTGTCTGACACTCACGTGGACACTGCGCTAGAAGGAAAGCAACACACCCAGCGTCACCGCACAAATACTAAGACCACGTCCCGGTACACATAACCGGAACACACACCTTCACTACACAACCTGTCACCTGCACTGCTCAAGTGCACAGATACCCACCAAGTTTCGTACGCAATGCCAACAGATTTGATGCCCACTGAGTGATGCCCACTCCTGCAGGGCTTGCTCTGACTAACCTGACCAGACACAAATTGCGAGGGCACACAGACACACATGTAACATACTGTAGACGTGTAGTGAGACACCACCTCCCACACACAAACTGCGGTAACACGCCCACACACTCTGCGGCGATGATGCCGCATTGCGACAAAACAATGAGGCAAACATGCGAGTCACAACTAGCCCACTCCAATGCCAGAGAGAAACAGGTATAAGAGAGACGAAAGAGGTAATGAGCTGTTTTCAGCAAAACCCTAAAAGGACATGTCAATTTTGTGTAATGATCTGCAAGATCTCACAGGAAATGGAGTAAAGGAGCGATGCTCTGCAGGAGTATCAAGGGTGGTATAAGGGAGTTGGGAGATTTACGAACAACCCATAAATTAATTCATTATCATTAGTCATGTTCCTGGCTGGGCATTGCCCAGGTACAGGAGAGTTGTGGTAGTGAAGGGGGTTAAATAAGAGGGCGTTGAGATGGATCAAAAAGTCTGGGGGACAGACATGTTCATCGCAGTGTTTTGGATAAAACTTATTTCTGTAATATAAATATATTCAGTACAATGGACTCAAACAATACAATGGACTCAACAATACAATGTTCATATTTCTTTGTCCTCTGAAGGGTTACAGAGTAACAGTTCACAGCCTTCTGCTAGAATTGTTATTGTCTGTATGTTTCCAATAAAACTGCAATCATGTTGAAAAATTTTAGTGGAAAAATACATAAATGGTGTGTGGCACTGATCTCGTTATAGCCGAACACCTGGCACGGCAGGAGAAGTGGAGCAATGCTCTGTGGATTTCCATCAAGGAAAGATTAATAAAGCAATGCTCTGCAGTCATCCAGAACAATGAAGATCAATGGTTTGCGGATGTCAAGGTCGTGAGGTGAGGATGGAAAAAAATCTGTTCTTATCACAGAGGGTCTACCAGGCGACACATTTTAAATAACCTGCAATAGTCTGCAGGCAATGGAATGAGACATGTCAAAGACACTGCATCTGTCTGCAAACTGATTGGATAATAAAGGGTTAAGAAAAGTCTAGTTTGCAGTGGAGCGATGGCCTGAAGATTGATATTTAAATTGGGGAGTGATGCTCTGCAGATCCACGGAAGGGCATAAATCACAATGGGCAAGGGTATTAGGAATACCGATCTAAGGAAGGATGGTCTGCAGAGGTGGAAGCATCCTCGTGTAAGCATGCTCTGTGAATATTTGCATAGAAAGTTAGCAAGCATGTTCTGCAGAGGGTGGCGATGATCTGCAGAGGTAGCTATGGAAAGATCCCAGATATGATAGGAATGATGCATTTCCATGCTAAGAATTGAGGGTTACTAGGGTAACTATAGTCATTGGATATTGGGTTTTAACAAGACAACATCATGCTTTGCAGATATAACAAGAGACCACTCTAAGAGAGTGATGCTCTGCAGACCCCAGGATGGACTGTTACTAACACAGGGGGCTCTGCAAGCTGAAAATAACCAATGCACAAAGACAACGAGTCTCTGCAAATCTTACAGTAATAAGACACTAAAGCAATGTGGCTCTGCAGAACTACACACCGAAGTGATGCTCTGCAGATGTGAGGCAGTGGGTAATGCTCTGCAAATCATGACATGGAAAAGCACTAATCGTTGGTGTCAGATCCATGTCTGCTACATACTGCAGCAGCGCAAGGCTTAGCCACCTACAGCTCCCTGCCAGGCTCGGCGGTGACAGGGGCTGTGTTGTTTGCAGGTTGATATAAAGACTCAGTAATTATATGATGTGTGATGTGGGAAGGGACAAAACCTAGTAGCAAAGGTATCAGGGTTCTCTGAGCAGCCATCCAGCTGAGATGCTGCACATGACACCTCCCGACAACAGTGCAGAACAGGGACGCCAGCTTTACAAGTGTATAGCAGGCAAGGAAGAGAGGGAACACAATGGCACTCACATCTGGAGTAATTAATGTCATCGTTAGTAAAACAGGAGAACTTACCAAAACTCTGAGACTCTGGAACTGGAGGATGTAGCGCAGGACAAGAACCAGGCACTATGGATGGAGAGGGATGAGTGAGTAGGAGACATGAGAGGGGAACAGTCATAGCCCCCAAAAGTTCTACAGAGCAGAGTGAGAGGAGTGGAAGGAGAGATGGACTAAGGGCAACACAAGGATGAGACAGAGATAAGGACTATGGACAGAGATAGACAGATGACACAGAGAGAGAGAGAGATAACAAGACACAAAAGTGGTTTCACAGGGCATGGATGGAAATCTGCAGTCTGTAGATGAAATATGTGACTCATCCAGAGGAGACTCAACAGGGGAGGAGAGAGCCTTGATGGTGGGAGATGATGAGAGGAGACTCACATGTACTGTAGGCTATAAGAGAAACAACCTGCTCAATGGTTCATACTCAGTAGTACTGTATATACACAGACATATATATATGTGCTGCATTGTGTACATAGAGCTACTATGACCCCCCCCCCCCCCACCACAGCACAGACCCCCCCCCCCCCCCCACCCCACCCCCTCCTGCTGAGCAGGTATGTGTCCTTGCCCTCATCTCTCACCCCTTATTCTATCTGTCACTCCCAGGCCTGCTTCACAGCTGGAGACAGACGCAATGCTGACGTCACCGGACGGCTTTCTTCCCCTCATCTGCAAATGACAATGAGAGAGGGAGAGAGGGAGGGGGAGGAGGGGAGAGATTAGTGATTCATTCTTCTGCTACCTAGATGTGTATATATATGTGTCCCTGTGTTTACATGGTCCTCTATGACACTCATTATGTCTGTGCATTCACCCGTCTCATATCTATCTATCTATCTATCTATCTATCTATCTACTGTATGTATGTATGTATGTATGTATCTATCTATCTACTGTATGTATGTATGTATGTATGTATGTATGTATGTATGTATGTATCTATCTATCTACTGTATGTATCTATCTATTTTCTGTATCTATACATTGCATCTATCTATCTATCTATCTATCTATCTATCTATCTATCTATCTATCTATCTGTTGTATGTATCTATCCATTGTATGTATGTATCTATCTCTCTATCTATCTATTGTATGTATGTATGTATCCATCTTTCTATCATCTATCTATCTACATATGTATGTATGTATGTATGTATGTATGTATCTATCTATCTATCTATCTATTTATCCATTGTATGTATCTATCTATTTATCCATTGTATGTATCTACCTATCCATCCATCCATCCATCTATACCCCCCCCCCCCCCCCTTTCCCCTCCCATGTCTCTCTGCCTCTACCTGTCTGTCTCCTCTCTATACAGCTTCCTGTATGGAACCTAAATCCTGAACACAGTATGCAGCAGATCAGATGGAGAAGATGGGGGAAAGGAACTGTGAAGAATTGCAGACAGACATCCAAGGCAGGCAGAGATGACAGATAGACAGACAGACAGACAGACATCATGGAGACACGGGAAGAGCGGCTAGACGGAGCGGGGAGAGCAATGGCACAGCATGGGGTGAGGCTGCAGTGCTAATAGTTGGGGGGGGGGGGGGGGCTGCACCCAGAGATTGAACAGCTGAAGGACCTGCCAATGAGACAGTAACACAGGAAATAACAAATTATATGCATGTATGGAAACATGTAAGGTGCAGAGGTATGTCCACAAGTCTTGCATATTCCGCCATGTAAGTACATTGCAGCATCTCACATATATGTCTGGAAACACCAGCAGCCAATCAGCACGTCTCCGCAGCCTGGAGTAAATCTGGAAGGTTCATTCATGATTTTTTTTTATCCTCTCTCTCTCTCTCTCTTCATTGACTCATTCATGCTTTTCCCTTCTCATTTACCCCTCCCTCCTCCACCCCCCCAACCCATTCACACAACAGTACCCACAGCTCCGAGCATGCGCCGTCCAGCTCCAGGCAGGGCAGAGGAATCTTATGAATGAACATTGACGTCAGGCAGGGTCGGGCGGGGCTAGGAGAGGGAGTCTGGGCTCTGTGACCACGTGACACGGGGCTTCGGGTATTTAAAGCGGCCGCCTCTGTCCTTGGTGCTGAAACGGCTCTGAGGAGGAGACGCTCTGCGGACTGGAGGCAGAGAGACAGGGACAGAGCGCACTCAGACTACTGAGAACAAGTGAGACATGCCTTTATACCCATGCATACGTGTCTTTATTACATTGTTTACCTTGTGCAATAAGGTTTGTGTGTATGTATGTATGTATATCTATATATCTATATCTATCTATATATTATATATATATATATATATATATATATATATAATGTAGTTACTACTATACACACACATACATATAAAATGTATGTATATATTTACTACCAGTTATTTATATACATGCATGCATATATATATATATATATATATATATATATATATATATATACATATATATACATATATATATATATATATATATATATATACTGTATATAAATTTTATGCTTGTTGCATGTTGTTTGAAGTGCGTGTCGGGATGTGTCTACATGTGTGTATGTCACATGTTCGCCATGGGATGTGTTGCACTGTATATATGTACTGTATCATTGCACCTTTTCATCACAGTTGAAACGGCTGTCCTGAAGAGCTTGCGATCTTAACACAGAGAGAGAGAGAGAGAGAGAGAGAGATTGAGTCAGAAATACCCCTGTATCCCATCCCTTCATATGATCACTATGTAATGCAAAAGCAGATGCCCTGTAGACGTTTGTTATTAACTTTTCTGCCGTATGATTGGGTGTGTGGCTGTCGGACAACTGCTGCATGATGAAATGCATATCCTATATACAATTAGCTCCATGGTGTAGACAAGCAGTGCACTGTATGGTATATGGTCTGGTCCCTGCTACAGCTCTCCGTAACATCCCCAGAATTAATAAATAATGAGTTTCACATTACAAATCCTATCACTCTGTGACTTGTGGGTGAGAGAGTGTTGCAGGAATATATATATATATATATATATATATATATATATATATATATATATGTATATATATATAATTTAAATAAATAAATAAATAAATAAAAGGTTTTGTTTTGGGTTATATAGAATTTTGAGAATATTCTGTAATTCAAACCCCCCCCCCCCCCACCAAAAAAATAATACATATATATATATATATGTGTGTGTGTGTGTGTGTGTGTGTGTGTGTGTGTGCGCGTGTGTTCTATCTGTTACTGGGCAATTGATTTAGTATTCAGCCGCTGTCAGCATCAAATCAGATTGCCATTTGTTTCCGACAGAAGTGACGTGGGAACCGTAATCAGACAAGAAAGGTTTTAATGCATTTAATGAATGAGGGGAAGGGAGGGGGGGTGAAGTGACGCATGAACTGACACATCTCATCACCTCTCACCTCCCCTGCTCTTGGTATATACAGACATTTATAGCTGCTGGGACATAGGCATTAGCAGTGATGGAATGAATGCATTGACAATATCATGTGTATCCCACCTGTTGTTCCCTTCAGAAAACTCCCTTGTTACGCTTTAGTTCATTTCATCAGTTGTTATTGTGTTGTTGACAAGAGCCACGATAATACAGATTCATGCAGGGTGAGGTGCCGGAGGTTAGAACTGAGAATATATAGATATATATATATTTATATGGAAATAATAAAATTTAATGTAGTTTAATTAATACAGGGTATTAAATGTAAGGACAGAGTTGGATAGTGGGTTGGAGAGATGATGAGGTGGACAGATAATATTATAGAGATATTGATGTGACTTAATGAGAATTCGGGCTCAGACTTCTAAGACGTCAAGAACACAAAGCGCAATAAAACAGCAGTGTCCTGTTCTCTGTAAGGCAGATAATAGGTAACAACATTATATTGTGATTGACATTGAGATGGTCAAAGACCATGACACAGTATAGGACATGGAACTAATCACAGGCAGAGCAGGAGACAGTCAGTAGCAATAGATGTAGAACAGGTGATATAGAACACTGGGAAAGTCATAGAGCAGGAGACAGTATAGGACATGGAACTAGTAACAGAGCAGGAGACAGGCAGAAGGGATAGACGTAGAACAGGTGATAGAGAACAGTCACAGGCAGAGCAGGAGACAGTCAACAGGGATAGACGTAGAACAGGTGATAGAGAACACTGGGAAAGTCATAGAGCAGGAGACAGTATAGGACACGGAACTAGTCACTGGCAGAGCAGGAGACAGGCGGTAGGGATAGATGTAGCACAGATGATAGAGAACACTGGGAAAGTCATAGAGCAGGAGACAGTATAGGACACGGAACTAGTCACTGGCAGAGCAGGAGACAGGCGGTAGGGATAGCGTTAGCACAGATGATAGAGAACACTGGGAAAGTCATAGAGCAGGAGACAGTGGAACTAGTCACTGGCAGAGCAGGAGACAGGCAGTAGGGATAGAGTTAGCACAGATGATAGAGAACACTGGGAAAGTCATAGAGCAGGAGACAGTATAGGACACGGAACTAGTCACTGGCAGAGCAGGAGACAGGCAGTAGGGACAGATGTAGAACAGGTGATAGAGAACACTGGGAAAGTCATAGAGCAGGAGACAGTATAGGACACAGAACTAGTCACAGAGCAGGGGACAGGCGGTAGGGATAGACGTAGAACAGGTGATAGAGAACACTGGGAAAGTCATAGAGCAGGAGACAGTATAGGACACAGAACTAGTCACAGAGCAGGAGACAGGCGGTAGGGACAGACGTAGAACAGGTGATAGAGAACACTGGGAAAGTCATAGAGCAGGAGACAGGCGGTAGGGATAGATGTAGAACAGATGATAGAGAACACTGGGAAAGTCATAGAGCAGAAGACAGTATAGGACACAGAACTAGTCACAGAGCAGGGGACAGGCGGTAGGGATAGTGTTAGCACAGATGATAGAGAACACTGGGAAAGTCATAGAGCAGGAGACAGTATAGGACACAGAACTAGTCACAGAGCAGGGGACAGGCGGTAGGGATAGATGTAGAACAGATGATAGAGAACACTGGGAAAGTCATAGAGCAGAAGACAGTATAGGACACAGAACTAGTCACAGAGCAGGGGACAGGCGGTAGGGATAGATGTAGAACAGGTGATAGAGAACACTGGGAAAGTCATAGAGCAGGAGACAGTATAGGACACAGAACTAGTCACAGAGCAGGAGACAGGTGGTAGAGACAGACTTAGAACAGGTGATAGAGAACACTGGGAAAGTCATAGAGCAGGAGACAGTATAGGACACAGAACTAGTCACAGAGCAGGGGACAGGCGGTAGGGATAGATGTAGAACAGGTGATAGAGAACACTGGGAAAGTCATAGAGCAGGAGACAGTATAGGACATGGAACTAGACACAGAGCAGGAGACAGGCGGTAGGGATAGATGTAGAACAGGTGATAGAGAACACTGGGAAAGTCATAGAGCAGGAGACAGTATAGGACACAGAACTAGTCACAGAGCAGGGGACAGGCGGTAGGGACAGACGTAGAACAGGTGATAGAGAACACTGGGAAAGGCATAGAGCAGGAGACAGTATAGGACACAGAACTAGACACAGAGCAGGAGACAGGCGGTAGGGATAGATGTAGAACAGGTGATAGAGAACACTAGGAAAGTCATAGAGCAGGAGACAGTATAGGACACAGAACTAGTCACAGAGCAGGGGACAGGCGGTAGGGACAGACGTAGAACAGGTGATAGAGAACACTGGGAAAGGCATAGAGCAGGAGACAGTATAGGACACAGAACTAGTCACAGAGCAGGGGACAGGCGGTAGGGACAGACGTAGAACAGGTGATAGAGAACACTGGGAAAGGCATAGAGCAGGAGACAGTATAGGACACAGAACTAGTCACAGAGCAGGGGACAGGTGGTAGAGACAGACATAGAACAGGTGATAGAGAACACTGGGAAAGTCACAGAGCAGGAGACAGTATAGGACACAGAACTAGTCACAGAGCAGGAGACAGGCGGTAGGGACAGATGTAGAACAGGTGATAGAGAACACTGAGAAAGTCACAGAGCAGGAGACAGTATCGTACACAGAACTAGTCACAGAGCAGGAGACAGGCGGTAGGGACAGATGTAGAACAGGTGATAGAGAACACTGGGAAAGTCATAGAGCAGGAGACAGTATAGGACACAGAACTAGTCACAGAGCAGGGGACAGGCGGTAGAGACAGACATAGAACAGGTGATAGAGAACACTGGGAAAATCATAGAGCAGGAGACAGAAGACAGGGATACCTGAACAACAGGTGATTGGGTTGGGTGTGGTATGGCACTCCAACAGGGAGGATCTCGATGGTCAGTATCCCAACGTCGGAATCCCGAATGCCGGTGCTCCCAGGGGGGGGGGGGGGGAATGTGCGCAAAGAAGCCCCTTGCAGGCTCACTGCGCTCACCACAGGTTCTATTTTGCCTCTGTGGGGGTTGTGGACAAGGGAGAATAGCCCCTGTGAGTCAGGATCCCCCCTGTCATCCGGCACCCAATAGATTATAGAGCAGGAAATAAAGGACATAGCGATAGATGTAATCCAGGTAGTATGTTCCTTATAAGGCATGTTGTGAAATTATGTATGTGTGCGTGTGTGTGTGTGTGTGCGTGTGTGTGTGTGTGTGTGTGTGTGTGTGTGTGTGCATGGAGACATTCAAGTCACACAATAAGCTGCTAAGGAGTTCTGAAATTAAAACCACCTTTGTGAATGTACAAATTAGACAGTTATCCTCGTAATTAGAGCTTTTACAGAGAATGTTTTAGTCATTCACATCAGTCTCTGCCCCAGTTGTGCTTACACTCCATATTCCCCATATACCACTGCTACACATACACTGTACCTACCAGTATGTACAGGAGGAAACCAAAGCACCCAGAGGAAGCTCTGTGAGGACATAAGGACTCCACATAGATAGGACATTATGAGGAACTGAATGCATGATCTTGGTAATGAGAGGCAGTAATGCTAACCACTACACCAACCATGCTACATTACTGCTTTGTCATTTTCTCTGATGGATGATGGAGATGCATGAGCACAGACATAGAGAACGAGATGGAGAACACAGAGATACTGTAGATACGGAGCAGGAGATGGAGAACAAAGAGATACTGTAGATACAGAGCAGGAGATGGAGAACACAGAGATACTGTAGATATGGAGCAAGAGATGGAGAACAAAGAGATACTGTAGAAACAGAGCAGGAGATGGAGAACACAGAGATACTGTAGATATAGAGCAGGAGATGGAGAACACAGAGATACTGTAGATATGGAGCAGGAGATGGAGAACACAGAGATACTGTAGAAACAGAGCAGGAGATGGAGAACACAGATACTGTAGAAACAGAGCAGGAGATGGAGAACAAAGAGATACTGTAGATACTGAGCAGGAGATGGAGAACAGGGAGATAATGTAGAAACAGAGCAGGAGATGGAGAACACAGAGATACTGTAGATATGGAGCAGGAGATGGAGAACACGGATATACTGTAGATACGGAGCAGGAGATGGAGAACAAAGAGATACTGTAGATATAGAGCAGGAGATGGAGAACACAGAGATACTGTAGATATAGAGCAGGAGATGAAGAACACAGAGATACTGTAGATATAGAGCAGGAGATGGAGAACACAGAGATACTGTAGATATGGAGCAGGAGATGGAGAACACAGAGATACTGTAGAAACAGAGCAGGAGATGGAGAACACAGAGATACTGTAGAAACAGAGCAGGAGATGGAGAACAAAGAGATACTGTAGATACTGAGCAGGAGATGGAGAACAGGGAGATAATGTAGAAACAGAGCAGGAGATGGAGAACACAGAGATACTGTAGATATGGAGCAGGAGATGGAGAACACGGAGATACTGTAGATACGGAGCAGGAGATGGAGAACAAAGAGATACTGTAGAAACAGAGCAGGCGATGGAGAACACAGAGATACTGTAGATATAGAGCAGGAGATGGAGAACAAAGAGATACTGTAGAAACAGAGCAGGAGATGGAGAACACAGAGATACTGTAGATACGGAGCAGGAGATGGAGAACAAAGAGATACTGTAGATACAGAGCAGGAGATGGAGAACACAGAGATACTGTAGATTCGGAGCAGGAGATGGAGAACACAGAGATACTGTAGATACTGAGCAGGAGATGGAGAACAGGGAGATAATGTAGAAACAGAGCAGGAGATGGAGAACAAAGAGATACTGTAGAAACAGAGCAGGAGATGGAGAACACAGAGATACTGTAGATACAGAGCAGGAGATGGAGAACACAGAGATACTGTAGATACTGAGCAGGAGATGGAGAACAAAGAGATACTGTAGAAACAGAGCAGGAGATGGAGAACACATAGATACTGTAGAAACAGAGCAGGAGATGGAGAACACAGAGATACTGTAGATACGGAGCAGGAGATGGAGAACACAGAGATACTGTAGATTCGGAGCAGGAGATGGAGAACACAGAGATACTGTAGATTCGGAGCAGGAGATGGAGAACACAGAGATACTGTAGATACGGAGCAGGAGATGGAGAACACAGAGATACTGTAGATACGGAGCAGGAGATGGAGAACACAGAGATACTGTAGATACGGAGCAGGAGATGGAGAACACAGAGATACTGTAGATATAGAGCAGGAGATGGAGAACACAGAGATACTGTAGAAACAGAGCAGGAGATGGAGAACACAGAGATACTGTAGATACGGAGCAGGAGATGGAGAACACAGAGATACTATAGATACAGAGCAGGAGATGGAGAACACAGAGATACTGTAGATACGGAGCAGGAGATGGAGAACACAGAGATACTGTAGATACGGAGCAGGAGATGGAGAACACAGAGATACTGTAGATATAGAGCAGGAGATGGAGAACACAGAGATACTGTAGAAACAGAGCAGGAGATGGAGAACACAGAGATACTGTAGATACTGAGCAGGAGATGGAGAACAAAGAGATACTGTAGAAACAGAGCAGGAGATGGAGAACACTGAGATACTGTAGATACAGAACAGGAGATGGAGAACACAGAGATACTGTAGATTCGGAGCAGGAGATGGAGAACACAGAGATACTGTAGATACTGAGCAGGAGATGGAGAACAGGGAGATAATGTAGAAACAGAGCAGGAGATGGAGAACAAAGAGATACTGTAGAAACAGAGCAGGAGATGGAGAACACAGAGATACTGTAGATACAGAGCAGGAGATGGAGAACACAGAGATACTGTAGATACTGAGCAGGAGATGGAGAACAAAGAGATACTGTAGAAACAGAGCAGGAGATGGAGAACACATAGATACTGTAGAAACAGAGCAGGAGATGGAGAACACAGAGATACTGTAGATACGGAGCAGGAGATGGAGAACAAAGAGATACTGTAGATATAGAGCAGGAGATGGAGAACACGGATATACTGTAGATACTGAGCAGGAGATGGAGAACACAGAGATACTGTAGATATGGAGCAAGAGATGGAGAACACAGAGATACTGCAGATACAGAGCAGGAGATGGAGAACACAGATACTGTAGATACGGAGCAGGAGATGGAGAACACAGATATACTGTAGATACGGAGCAGGAGATGGAGAAAACAGAGATACTGTAGATATAGAGCAGGAGATGGAGAACAAAGAGATACTGTAGATATAGAGCAGGAGATGGAGAACACAGAGATACTGTATATATAGAACAGGAGATGGAGAACACAGAGATACTGTAGATATAGAGCAGGAGATGGAGCACACAGAGATACTGCAGATACGGAGCAGGAGATGGAGAACACAGATACTGTAGATACGGAGCAGGAGATGGAGAACACGGAGATACTGTAGCTACTGAGCAGGAGATGGAGAACACGGAGATACTGTAGAAACAGAGCAGGAGATGGAGAACACAGAGATACTGCAGATACGGAGCAGGAGATGGAGAACACAGATACTGTAGATACGGAGCAGGAGATGGAGAACACGGAGATACTGTAGAAACAGAGCAGGAGATGGAGAACAAAGAGATTCTGTAGATACAGATCAGGAGATGGAGAACATGGAGATACTGTAGATACGGAGCAGGAGATGGAGAACACAGAGATACTGTAGATACGGAGCAGGAGATGGAGAACAGGGAGATAATGTAGATATAGAGCTGGATACAGAGATACTGTAGATATGGAGCAGGAGATGGAGAACACGGAGATACTGTAGATACTGAGCAGGAGATGGAGAACACAGATACTGTATATGGAGCAGGAGAACGAGAACATAGAGATACTGTAGATACGGAGCAGGAGATGGAGAACACGGAGATACTGTAGATATAGAGCAAGAGATGGAGAACACGGAGATACTGTAGACATGGGGCAGGAGATGGAGAACACAGAGATACTGTAGATACAGAGCAGGAGACTGAGAACACAGAGATACTGTAGATACGGAGCAGGAGATGGAGAACACACAGATACCGTAGATACGGAGCAGGAGATGGAGAACAGGGAGATAATGTAGATATAGAGCTGGATAAAGATATACTGTAGACATGGAGCAGGAGATGGAGAACAATGAGATACTGTAGATACTGAGCAGGAGATGGAGAACACAGATACTGTATATATGGAGAAGGAGATGGAGAACATAGAGATACTGTAGATACGGATTAGGAGATGGAGAACACGGAGATACTGTAGATATGGAGCAGAAGATGGAGAACACAGAGATACTGTAGATATGGAGCAGAAGATGGAGAACACAGAGATACTGTAGATACGGAGCAGGAGATGGAGAACACAGAGATACTGCAGATACAGAGCAGGAGATGGAGAACACAGATACTGTAGATACGGAGCAGGAGATGGAGAACACGGATATACTGTAGATACGGAGCAGGAGATGGAGAACACAGAGATACTGTAGATATGGAGCAGGAGATGGAGAACACAGAGATACTGTAGATACGGAGCAGGAGATGGAGCACACAAAGATACTGTAGATACGGAGCAGGAGATGGAGAACACAGAGATACTGTAGATATAGAGAAGGAGATGGAGAACACAGAGATACTGTAGATATAGAGCAGGTGATGGAGAACACAGAGATACTGTAGATATAGAGCAGGAGATGGAGAACACTAAGATACTGTCGATATGGAGCAGGAGATGGAGAACACCGAGATACTGTAGATATGGAGCAGGAGATGAAGAACACAGAGATACTGTAGTTACAGAGCAGGAGATGGAGAACACAGAGATACTGTAGATACAGAGCAGGAGATGGAGATCACAGAGATACTGTAGATATGGAGCACAAAATGGAGAACACAGAGATACTTTAGATATAGAGCAGGAGATGGAGAACACAGAGATACTGTAGATATGGAGCACAAGATGGAGAACGCAGAGATACTGTAGATATGGAGCAGGAGATGGAGAACACGGAGATACTGAGCAGGAGATGGAGAACACGGAAATACTGTAGATAAGGAGCAGGAGATGGAGAACACGGAGATACTGTAGATATGAAGCACAAAATGGAGAACACAGAGATACCGTAGATACAGAGTAAGAGATGGAGAACACAGAGATACTGTAGATACGGAGCAGGAGATGGAGAACACAGAAATACTGTAGATACGGAGCAGGAGATGGAGAATACAGAGATACTGTAGATACTGAGCAGGGGATGGAGAACACAGATATACTGTAGATATAGAGCATGAGATAGAGAACACAGCGATACTGTAGATATGCAGCAGGAGATGGAGAACACAGAGATACTGTAGATACTGAGCAGGAGATGGAGAGCACAGGTACTGTAGATACGGAGCAGGAGATGGAGAACACAGCTATACTGTAGATACGGAGCAGGAGATGGAGAACACAGCTATACTGTAGATACTGAGCAGGCGATGGAGAGCACAGATACTGTAGATACGGAGCAGGAGATGGAGAACACGGAGATACTGCAGTTACAGGGCCTGATTCAGAGTTTTGCGCTTGGCAAATTTTCCTGCAAGTGAGCACTTATCAGCAAACTGCGCACCGTGCCACAATCCCATTGCACATGCATCAAGGTGCATCTGGCAAAATGAAGGACAGGAAGTGACTATTTGGAGGTATTAATGGGGAGTGGTTGCAATAATGCTGGCAATTTTTGGTCCGTGTATACCACCAGTTGGGAGCTCGTACCTACAAAAACATGGCGCCTGCATGTGTACTGCCCTGTCCAGTCTATGTAGCCATAGACCAACCCTTCACCTTGATGTTCTTGCGATTGAGTTTACAATGGCTCCAGTCTACTTTTCATTGCGCACCCCCGAACCCACCGAAGCAAAATTTCACACTCGCTGAGGTGTTCGCTCCGGGATGGGCAGGCAGGAAGTAGGCATGGGGCTGATGCGGCTGATGACAATGCCGGCCCCAATTTCTTTGGGAAGCGTACACTGGAAAAGTCAGTCCACGGCTGACTTTTCTTTGCGAGCAGTGGAGAAATCATTTGATGGCAAGTGATATAGCTACTTAGCAAATCTTTAAAGTTCTTTACATAGCTCCCTTCCCCCCTTATAAATAGCGAATGCACCAGGGCATCCCCACTGGAAGTAGTAGGGGAATCCTGCTTCCCTAGATGAGGTGGGCGAGGAGGGGGCTGGGGGGGGGGGGAGCAACCTCCCACACACATACCGATAACTCTGCAGTGCTTAATGCAGAATCCCTGTGTACACTGAAGATGGGGGAGGGAAAGGAATGAAAGGTGACAAATTCATCCGGGGTTCCTATAGAAACAGCATCTTTCCAGATATAACATCTTCTTAGGAAGAAGAATTCCCATGTGCACATATGTATAAGCAGGAATGCTAGGCCTGTCCATGTACGTGTCTATAGACTCTGTTCACTCATAGGAAAGGGTAGATGAGTGAGGAGCAATGAAAGGAAGGGAGGGGGCGAGAGATTCTTCCAGGGAATCCCTGATTGTCAGCCGGTGCTCAGTACGTGACATTGATCCAGAGAAAGCGGCTTGCGGCTGCTCCCTGACTGGCAATATAAAAAGCTCACATGATGCATCTCAAGCAGGGTTTCCCCCAAAACGATAGGGGGAGAGCAGTGGAGGAGAATAGGTGCGGCGTGATTGTCAACGTAAGGAAACCGTCTCGTGCAGCAGCCTAGGAGAGAGATTTGTACGAGGCCTTCGGAATGGCAAGACGAAGGGTAGACTTCGTTTATCATATTAGCAGGGCGAACGGGCCAAGTGGCAAGAGTCCAATCATTCCCTAAGCTCCGCAGTGTGCGGCGAAGACGTGGGAGAGACAACCGGACACATTAGAGCGGTGCCAATTACCCAGAAGCAGGGATCTGAGAGCGATCATTAGCGGAAACAGAAACTGCTGCAGATACCGAAATAGACAATAGAGTCATGTATTGTAATGTTTATCTGTTGAGGAGCGGTTATAACAGAACAACGCTCTGCAGTTCTTAGGAGAGGTTAATATCTCTGCATTCTGTGAAGGCGAACATTATCCACTTGCAAACACTGTAGCAGCGGGGAGGAAGGGAGCCGGGGATAGATTTGCAGGATGGTGGCAGGGAGAAGGAGACAGACGTACAGGCTTACATGGGATGAGATGGGTTTAGAAGGACCAGCAAGACTGAATAGAGACCTAGTTCTAAACAGAGATGAAGGAGTCAATTTGTAGAGACCTGCAGTATTCTTGAAGGGAGGGGGTGAGATCTGCAGAATCCTGGATGGGGAGGGGAGGAGGAGATACCTGCATGATTCTATAAAGGGGGGTTTGGGAAAGACCTAAAGGATTTCCACAATGGGACTCCCCCTCTCTCTCTCTCACTCACTCACCACCCCCTCCCTCCCACGCAGACACAATCGGTCTTCCTCCATCTTCACACTAAACCCCCCACCACTCACCCCCCTCCCCGTGCTTCAGAGATGCTTCTCATTTCCTGGCAGAGGATGTGTTCAACAGTAAGCAAAAAAAATAAATAAATTATGTTATTCTCTGTAATAACTTCAGAAGCCAATAAACACTTTGTCTTTTTTCTCTTTCTCTTCTTCTTCTTCTGCCCTCCATTTTCATAATCACTGCTTGCTCCCTATCCTATTATTTTGCTTCTATTTAAACAAAATAAATCCTTATTTAATAATCAACCATTTTTGCATTTATGTATTTATTACTTTGTCTCCCCTTTCCCACCATTCATTCCTTTCTACACTTTATTTTGTCCCCTTCCCCTCCCCGTTTTTTCCTCTGTTCCCACAGAAATGTTCCCCGCTCCCCCCTTCCTTCTCATCTTGACCCTCACCCTAGTGCACCCTCCATTTTTCCATGCTATTCCTGTGACCGAGGAACAGAGACACCAGACTATCCATCGGACATCACACAACGATCCTCCTGTACACTCCCCTCAAGCTGAGGGACATCAAGAAGATCCACCACTTTCACGGAGCCAGCATGATAAGAGTGATGTCATCCAAGAAAGAGCTGCCCCTGAGGTCCAGTCTCCATCCAGCACTGATGATGGGGATGAGCTCTTTAAAGATATTAGCCCCAAGGCCCTAGCTGCTGTACTTCTACAGGCACTGAACACAGAGGAAGGAGAGTCTCCATCCACTCTAGTACAAACAACCGCTACCGAAGGTCAAGAACCATTTAAAGAGCAGGTGGACAATAAAGATGACGATGATGATGATGATGATGATGAGGGATTGATAAAGAGAGTGAGAAGCAGAACACAAAGCTCTGACAAAGAGGAAGAACTGAGAGAGGAAAAGAAGGATGATGAGAGTAGAGACATGGACAACGTGAAATCATTGCTTCAAGAACTGGAGGAATTTGAACCTCCTCCTAAAAGAGAGCAGGATGCCCCTCAAGATATCAGCCCAGAAAGTGACGATCTGCAAGAGCTAAGAGAACTGCTTGGTTTTGGGGAACAAACAGAAGACGAGAAGAGAAGCCCACTTAATCCTGTAACAAATACACCCCGAAGGTGGGATGAAGAGGAAGAAGAAGAAAAAGAAGAAGATGGGGAAAAACTTGCCAATGTAGCTCAAGATCTTCTTCTTCAGTACTTATTAAGTGAAGGGGAAAATGAAGAGGAAAATGAAGAGGAGGAAGAAGATAAGGGGAACGGGCAAGACTACACAGGAGAAGACTTTTCAGTTGGTCAACGGCCTCTTTTTGAGGATGAAGAAGAGGGAAACAACCCGGATAAGAGATCAGCGGATGATGATATAGATGAGGTAGATCCGCAAACTATTGATAAACTGATTGAGCTATCCAACCGCCTACATCTTCCTGCTGATGATGTGGTAGATATAATTAATGATGTGGAAAAGAGGAAGAGGAGAAGGATGAAGAAGAAGAAGGCAAGAGATGATTTCATATTAAGAAAAGAAAGAACCAGGACGCCACCACAGTCATGGTTAGATTATCCTAAATCTGCCTACTATCCCAGAAGGAGACTTGAGCAACAGCCTAACTGGAATAATGTACCAGAGTCAAACTGGAAAAAAGTGTCACCACCAACCTGGAATAAAAACAAAATGTCAGCGGCAACCTGGAATAAAATGTTAGGGCCCAACTGGAACAAAGCGTCAGGGACCAACTGGAACAAAGTTTCAGGCTCCAACTGGAATAAGGCATCAGAACCAAATTGGAATAAAGTATCACAGTCAAACTGGAATAAATTGTCACAACCAAGCTGGAATAAAGCATCACAAACAAGCTGGAATAAAGTGTCACAACCAAGATGGAATAAAGTGTCAGAACCAAGCTGGAATGATGTAATAGAACCAAGCTGGAATGATGTGTCAGAACCAAGCTGGAATAAAGTGTCACAGTCAAGCTGGAATAAAGTATCAGAACCAAGCTGGAATAAAGTGTCACAGTCAAGCTCGAATAAAGCATTAGACCCAAGCTGGAATAAAGCATCACAGTCAAGCTGGAACAAAGTGTCGCAACCAAGCTGGCTGAAAGTGTCACAACCAACCTGGAATAAAGTGTCAGAACCAAGCTGGGACAAGAAGTCAGATCAAACCTGGAATAAGGTTTCTGAACCAAACTGGAATAACCTACCAGATACAAACTGGAATCAAGAACCCACCTGGAATAAAGTGCCACGTACAAACTGGAATAAAGTCCTGGAGCCCCTCCCAAGAAGATACCGTGCACGTCCAGCGCCTTTCAACAACTATATCAGACCTATAGCTTTTAAGAGCCCTCCACGATATTACTATAAACCCCCTTTCCCCCAAACGGACAATTACTACGATGAAGACCATGATAAGCAGGAGGAGATGGAGAACTATATTGGAAATCTCCTGTTGACCCACCCTGAGGTCTTCCAGTGATACAATCCCAGTCCTAATCCCAGTCAAAAACAATTTAACAACTTAATCCAGTAAGAGAATCCAGTCCAGTTCCAACACAACTCAACTGAAATATCTAACGGACAAGCACCTCATTTGCCTCAACTGATCCCAGCTCAGTTATATGCCATCCTTTCCATCTAAAAGTGAACTCAACCCACATTGAGTATTTAAATATATAGCAAGCTCTACATTTGAGTGCCTACTAGTGTCAGTGTAATTACTGAATTCACAGTATCATCTTTACGGCCCATTATTACCTTGGTGTAGTCCCTTGCCCGAAGATGACCCTACAAACTAGTTTAATTGTATAATGCTCAAATCATTAGTATAGAAAACAGTGATTATATTAGAGATCGTCATGAAAACTGGAGAACTGTTCAACTAAACTTTAGGATCGGGGAAGAAGATGTACACTGCATTGGATAATCTCAACACCCCCAACCTCATATCAAGCCTGGTCTATCCCTAGCCGGAATAACACCTATTTGGGGTACCATACTCCATACTCTGCAAAAATGAACAATTGCACTAAATACTGTAGGCTGCATGTTCTTGGTGTTCACTGAAATATCCAAGATTGCAAAATACTGTAAATTTAACCCATAACATGGTTTACAGAGGCATCAGATGTTAAGCGGTCAAAGTTTGTCACCTAGAGATAGTAGAGGCAGCCATTTTGTAAGACACATCCGGATCTAGCAGAGAAAGTGCTCAAAAGTCCCGTGGCCATACCACCAAACCACCATAGAAGTGTTGGTAATCCCTGAAATTGGTGCGGACAATCCCACTTCAGCAGTGGAATGAACAAATGTGGCACAAAGTTCCAAAAGTGCCATAGCCACACCCTACACATGGCCACACCCTACACATGGCTACTGACATCCCTCAGGCTTCAGGCACATCATGCCTTAATGATGTCACCAGTTCCTGTTCAATAAGTTGCTACAGGTTACTGAATATTGGTTCTGCCTGGGGATGGCTATCAGGGGTATTACCATTGATCGTTAGTATTGATGGTACCATTGATGGTTAACCTCAATGGTGTGAAACCAGCTGTAAAGGTCCAGTATGAATCACTGGCTTCAACCAATGACAGTCACCCGTAGTTTGGTGTTTACTGAGTTATGAGCCAATAAGAGTTCAGGGGCGGGACATCATGTGTGTCAAGGCCGGAGCTAGGCTCTGTGTCCTGACACCTTGGACAATAAAAATTGGTAGCTCTGTATCATCGATGGTTGGATATAATCTGGTTCTCCCCCATTGATGGTAAAAGAGTCACCAATGGTCATAGACCCTTAATGATTAAAAATCATCAACAGTCCATAGCCCATCACTAGTTCTTCCCACAAAATGGCTGCCCCCAGTGTCACCAGGCAACAACCATTGCACGTAAAAAGCTTAGTTTTTAAGCTTAGGGTTAAATATACATTATACTATAGGACTTGTGAGGTAATGTACCTCCATCAGTTGTGAGCACAATATTTGTAGTCCCATTTCCCCCACACCACAGAAAATAAAGAAGAAAAAACAATATAAAACAGTTTATGTACTTGGGCTACGATGCCCCTGCAGTTCCTGCCTGAGTTCACCCTCTTCTCCTGGACTAACTAGTTGCATGTCCCCGTGACCCCACGCTCCCCCCCATCCAGTGTCTTGGCTGCTGTAGCCTGTTCTGTGATGCTGTTGGTGTTTCCTTGCTAATAAACTTAGCTTTCTCTCCGCTCCTGTTTGTACATATCATATGAATACTTTTGCTAAGGAAATAAAGCTAACTATTTTATTATGAGTTACGTTTGTTATTTGGCCCATGCAGAGGACGTGGGGCCTGGGAACACACAGGAAAGAGAGGGGTGGGGTGGGGTGGCAATTTCACAATCTGAAATCTGGGAATGCAGAAATGACAGGTGAGCCTGTCCTTAAGCTCCGTAATGGTGACATGGTGACACAGACAGAAGGGAGCGATGAGCCTGCCCCTCCCCCTGCAGGGTGACAGTGGCAGAAGGGAGCTATGAGCCTGCCCCACCCCCTGGAGGGTGACACAGTGACACAGACAGAAGGGAGCTATGATCCTACCCCTCCCCCTGCAGGGTGACACAGACAGAAGGGAGCTATGAGCCAACCCCTCCCCCTGTAGGGTGACACAGAGAGAAGGGAGCCATGAGCCTGCCCCTCCCCCTGCAGGGTACCACAGACAGAAGGGAGCTATGAGCCTGCTCATCCCCCTGCAGGGTGAGACAGTGACACAGACAAGAGAGCCATGAGCCTGCCCCTCCCCCTGCAGGGTGACAGTGACAGAAGGGAGTTATGAGCCTGTCCCTCCCACTGCAGGGTGACACAGTGACACAGACAAGAGAGCCATGAGCCTGCCCCTCCCCATGCAGGGTGACACAGACAGAAGGGAGCTAAGAGCCTGCCCCTCCCACTGCAGGGTGACAGTGACAGAAGGGAGCTATGAGCCTGTCCCTCCCACTGCAGGGTGACACAGTGACACAGACAAGAGAGCCATGAGCCTGCCCCTCCCCATGCAGGGTGACACAGACAGAAGGGAGCTAAGAGCCTGCCCCTCCCACTGCAGGGTGACAGTGACAGAAGGGAGTTATGAGCCTGTCCCTCCCACTGCAGGGTGACACAGTGACACAGACAAGAGAGCCATGAGCCTGCCCCTCCCCATGCAGGGTGACACAGACAGAAGGGAGCTAAGAGCCTGCCCCTCCCACTGCAGGGTGACAGTGACAGAAGGGAGCTATGAGCCTGTCCCTCCCACTGCAGGGTGACACAGTGAAACAGACAGAAGAGAGCTATGAGCCTGCCCCTCCCCCTGCAGGGCTACACAGACAGAGGGGAGCTATGAGCCTGCCCCTCCCAATGCAGGGTGACACAGTGACACAGACAGAAGGGAGCTATGATACTACCCCTCCCCCTACAGGGTGACACAGACAGAAGGGAGCTATGAGCCTGCCCCTCCCCCTGCAGGGTGACACAGACAGAAGGTTCCCTCCACCTGGGATGTGAACTACACATCCCAGGATGCTTTGCATTAGTTCTGCTATGTGGCCATGCTGAAACTGATGCAAGGCATGCTGGGATGTGTAGTTCATCAACATCTGGAGGGCCGGTGTTGCCCAGCCCTGGTTTACATGCTTTCTAGGCAGCAAAAATACACTGCTTAGCGAGCCACTGCTGAATCAGGAATACAACATATAGTAGCACATTGTAGCGGGATCACATTGCGCACACCTCGCAATCACTTCTATAATGTCTGATTTTGTCTCCTGGGAGGATCGTCCATTATTCTCTCTATAATAGTGAAGAGTGATAAACAACCAGCCAATCAGCTCCGACCTGTCATTTTTCCTACCCAGCCTGTAACAAAGGTAGAAGCTGATTGGCTGGCTGTTTATCACCCTCCATTTTACCCCTTTATTAAGCTTGATCCATCTGGCTGATATAGAGAAAGATAATTCCCCTATAATGTTAATGTTCATGACTACTTATGTGGAAAATAAATTAATGACTCCATAACCCTTATGAAGCAGTCCTGGGACACGACACCTTATACAGAGATGACACACTGTGCCCGATCTGACACATCGCTCATCTACAGCGTCACCCTGCTGTGCCGCCGCTGTTATTATCTGCAATAAAAGTTCACAATTCCTGTTTATTAAACAACAAAGTGTGTGTGTTCATTAATAATGGATGGAAGCCTGTTGCGTAAAGTCTAATGGGAATCTGTATCATTTATTGTCCTTGATGGTGGTTACTACAATGCGTGCTTAGGATTTATCCACATTGGTACATTCCAGAGAGCGTAATTATGTCCTGAAATACTTTGTAAAACATAGGACACATAAGTAGTATCAGACGAATGAGTAGGGAGTCAGCGTATTGCACAGCACACAAGCACACTTGCCTTTAGGAAGTAGCCATTATAATGTCCACATTTACAGTGTCGAGTCGTCAATGCAACTATTTTGAAAGATAAGATTGAACAATTTGTAGGGGTGAGAGGGTAAGGGTTAGGGAGAATGTTAGGCTATGGCAGTGGTGGGTTAGGCACTAGGAGGGTTAGGGTTGGGCACTAGGGGGAGGGTAAGGGTGTAGCTAAAGGATGGAACAATAGGGTAAGGCACTAATGGAGGGTAAGGGTTAGGCTACCACAATGGAGAGTAATGGTTAGCCAATAGTGAGAGTGTTAGGCATTAGAAGGGTTAGACACCCAGAGAGGGTTAGGGTTAGGCACTAGGAGGGTTAGGGTTAGTCAATAGGAGGGTTAGGAACTAGGAGGGTTAGGCACTAGGAGGGTTGGGGTAGGCACTAGGAGGGTTAGTGTTAGGCAATAGGAGGGTTAGGCACTAGGGGGAGTGTTAGGGTTAGGCACTAAAGGTAGGGTTAGGCACTAGAAGGGTTAGGGATAGGCACTAGGAGGATTAGGAACTAGGAGAGTTAGGGTTAGGCACTAGGAGGGTTTGGGTTATGCACTAGGAGGGCTTGGGTTAGGCACTAGGAGGGTTAGGCACTAGGAGGGTTAGAGTAAGGCACTAGGAGGGTTAGGGTTAGGCACTAGGAGGGTTAGGGTTAGGCACTAGGAGGGTTAAGCACTAGGAGGGTTAGAGTAAGGCACTAGGAGGGTTAGGGTTAGGCACTAGGAGGGTTAGGGTTAGGCACTAGGAGGGTTAAGCACTAGGAGGGTTAGAGTTAGGCACTAGGAAGGTTTGGGTTAGGAACTAGGAGTTTTTGGGTTAGGAACTAGGAGGGTTAGGCACTAGGAGGGTTAGGGATAGGCACTAGGAGGGTTTGGGTTAGGCACTAGGAGGGTTAGGGTTAGGCACTAGGAGGGTTAGGGTTAAGCACTAGGAGGGTTTGGGTTAGGCACTAGGAGGGTTAGGGTTAGGCACTAGGAGGGTTAGGCACTAGGAGGGTTAGGCACTAGGATGGTTAGGCACTAGGAGGGTTAGGCACTAGGAGGGTTAGGGTTAGGCACTAGTAGGGTTAGGCACTAGGAGGGTTTGGGTTAGGCACTAGGAGGGTTAGGCACTAGGAGGGTTTGGTTTAGGCACTAGGAGGGTTAGGCACTAGGAGGGTTTGGGTTAGGCACTAGGATGGTTAGGCACTAGGAGGGTTAGGGTTAGGCACTAGGATGGTTAGGCACTAGGAGGGTTAGGGTTAGGCACTAGGAGGGTTAGGCACTAGGAGGGTTAGCGTTAGGCACTAGGATGGTTAGGCACTAGGAGGGTTAGGGTTAGGCACTAGGATGGTTAGGCACTAGGAGGGTTAGGGTTAGGCACTAGGAGGGTTAGGCACTAGGAGGGTTTGGGTTATGCACTAGGAGGGCTTGGGTTAGGCACTAGGAGGGTTAGGCACTAGGAGGGTTAGAGTAAGGCACTAGGAGGGTTAGGGTTAGGCACTAGGAGGGTTAGGGTTAGGCACTAGGAGGGTTAAGCACTAGGAGGGTTAGAGTAAGGCACTAGGAGGGTTAGGGTTAGGCACTAGGAGGGTTAGGGTTAGGCACTAGGAGGGTTAAGCACTAGGAGGGTTAGAGTTAGGCACTAGGAAGGTTTGGGTTAGGAACTAGGAGTTTTTGGGTTAGGAACTAGGAGGGTTAGGCACTAGGAGGGTTAGGGATAGGCACTAGGAGGGTTTGGGTTAGGCACTAGGAGGGTTAGGGTTAGGCACTAGGAGGGTTAGGGTTAAGCACTAGGAGGGTTTGGGTTAGGCACTAGGAGGGTTAGGGTTAGGCACTAGGAGGGTTAGGCACTAGGAGGGTTAGGCACTAGGATGGTTAGGCACTAGGAGGGTTAGGCACTAGGAGGGTTAGGGTTAGGCACTAGTAGGGTTAGGCACTAGGAGGGTTTGGGTTAGGCACTAGGAGGGTTAGGCACTAGGAGGGTTAGGCACTAGGAGGGTTTGGGTTAGGCACTAGGAGGGTTAGGCACTAGGAGGGTTTGGGTTAGGCACTAGGAGGGTTAGGCACTAGGAGGGTTAGGCACTAGGAGGGTTTGGGTTAGGCACTAGGATGGTTAGGCACTAGGAGGGTTAGGGTTAGGCACTAGGATGGTTAGGCACTAGGAGGGTTAGGGTTAGGCACTAGGAGGGTTAGGCACTAGGAGGGTTTGGGTTAGGCACTAGGAGGGTTAGGGTTAGGCACTAGGAGGGTTAAGCACTAGGAGGGTTTGGGTTAGGCACTAGGAGGGTTAGGGTTAGGCACTAGGAGGGTTAGGCACTAGGAGGGTTAGGCACTAGGATGGTTAGGCACTAGGAGGGTTAGGCACTAGGAGGGTTAGGGTTAGGCACTAGTAGGGTTAGGCACTAGGAGGGTTTGGGTTAGGCACTAGGAGGGTTAGGCACTAGGAGGGTTTGGTTTAGGCACTAGGAGGGTTAGGCACTAGGAGGGTTTGGGTTAGGCACTAGGATGGTTAGGCACTAGGAGGGTTAGGGTTAGGCACTAGGATGGTTAGGCACTAGGAGGGTTAGGGTTAGGCACTAGGAGGGTTAGGCACTAGGAGGGTTTGGGTTAGGCACTAGGAGGGTTAGGTACTAGGAGGGTTTGGGTTAGGCACTAGGAGGGTTAGGGTTAGGCACTAGGAGGGTTAGGGTTAGGCACTAGGATGGTTAGGCACTAGGAGGGTTAGGGTTAGGCACTAGGAAGGTTAGGCACTAGGAGGGTTAGGGTTAGGCACTAGGAGGGTTAGAGTTAGGCACTAGTAGGGTTTGGGTTATGAACTAGGAGTTTTGGGTTAGGAACTAGGAGGGTGAGGCACTAGGGGGGTTTGGGTTAGGCACTAGGAGGGTTTTGGGTTAGGCACTAGGAGGGTTAGGCACTAGGAGGGTTTGGTTTAGGCACTAGGAGGGTTAGGGTTAGGCACTAGGAGGGTTAGGGTTAGGCACTAGGATGGTTAGGCACTAGGAGGGTTAGGGTTAGGCACTAGGATGGTTAGGCACTAGGAGGGTTAGGGTTAGGCACTAGGAGGGTTAGGCACTAGGAGGGTTTGGGTTAGGCACTAGGAGGGTTAGGTACTAGGAGGGTTTGGGTTAGGCACTAGGAGGGTTTGGGTTAGGCACTAGGATGGTTAGGCACTAGGAGGGTTAGGGTTAGGCACTAGGATGGTTAGGCACTAGGAGGGTTAGGGTTAGGCACTAGGAGGGTTAGGGTTAGGCACTAGGAGGGTTAGGCACTAGGAGGGTTAGAGTTAGGCACTAGGAGGGTTTGGGTTAGGAACTAGGAGTTTTTGGGTTAGGAACTAGGAGTTTTGGGTTAGGAACTAGGAGGGTGAGGCACTAGGGGGGTTTGGGTTAGGCACTAGGAGGGTTTGGGTTAGGCACTAGGAGGGTTAGGCACTAGGAGGGTGAGGCACTAGGAGGGTTAGGGTTAGGCACTAGGAGGGTTAGGGTTAGGCACTAGGACGGTTAGGCACTAGGAGGGTTAGGGTGAGGCACTAGGATGGTTAGGCACTAGGAGGGTTAGGGTTAGGCACTAGGAGGGTTAGGCACTAGGAGGGTTTGGGTTAGGCACTAGGAGGGTTAGGTACTAGGAGGGTTTGGGTTAGGCACTAGGAGGGTTTGGGTTAGGCACTAGGATGGTTAGGCACTAGGAGGGTTAGGGTTAGGCACTAGGAGGGTTTGGGTTAGGCACTAGGAGGGTTAGGTACTAGGAGGGTTTGGGTTAGGCACTAGGAGGGTTAGGGTTAGGCACTAGGATGGTTAGGCACTAGGAGGGTTAGGGTTAGGCACTAGGAAGGTTAGGCACTAGGAGGGTTAGGGTTAGGCACTAGGAGGGTTAGAGTTAGGCACTAGGAGGGTTTGGGTTAGGAACTAGGAGTTTTGGGTTAGGCACTAGGGGGGTTTGGTTAGGCACTAGGAGGGTTAGGCACTAGGAGGGTTTGGGTTAGGCACTAGGAGGGTTAGGCACTAGGAGGGTTTGGTTTAGGCACTAGGAGGGTTAGGCACTAGGAGGGTTAGGGTTAAGCACTAGGATGGTTAGGCACTAGGAGGGTTAGTGTTAGGCACTAGGAGGGTTAGGCACTAGGAGTTTTTGGGTTAGAAACTAGGAGGGTTAGGCACTAGGAGGGTTTGGTTTAGGCACTAGGAGGGTTAGGCACTAGGAGGGTTTGGGTTAGGCACTAGGAGGGTTAGGGTTAAGCACTAGGATGGTTAGGCACTAGGAGGGTTAGGGTTAGGCACTAGGAGGGTTAGGCACTAGGAGTTTTTGGGTTAGGAACTAGGAGGGTTAGGCACTAGGGGGGTTTGGGTTAGGCACTAGGAGGGTTTGGCACTAGGAGGGTTTGGGTTAGGCACTAGGAGGGTTAGGCACTAGGAGGGTTAGGCACTAGGAGGGTTTGGTTTAGGCACTAGGAGGGTTAGGCACTAGGAGGGTTTGGGTTAGGCACTAGGAGGGTTAGGGTTAGGCACTAGGATGGTTAGGCACTAGGAGGGTTAGGGTTAGGCACTAGGATGGTTAGGCACTAGGAGGGTTAGGGTTAGGCACTAGGAGGGTTAGGCACTAGGAGGGTTTGGGTTAGGCACTAGGAGGGTTAGCGTTAGGCACTAGGATGGTTAGGCACTAGGAGGGTTAGGGTTAGGCACTAGGATGGTTAGGCACTAGGAGGGTTAGGGTTAGGCACTAGGAGGGTTAGGTACTAGGAGGGTTTGGGTTAGGCACTAGGAGGGTTAGGGTTAGGCACTAGGATGGTTAGGCACTAGGAGGGTTAAGGTTAGGCACTAGGAGGGTTAGGGTTAGGCACTAGGGTGGTTAGGCACTAGGATGGTTAGTCACTAGGAGGGTTTGGGTTAGGCACTAGGAGGGTTTGGCACTAGGAGGGTTAGGGTTAGGCACTAGGATGGTTATGCACTAGGAGGGTTAGGGTTAGGCACTAGGAGGGTTAGGCACTAGGAGGGTTTGGGTTAGGCACTAGGAGGGTTAGGCACTAGGAGGGTTAGGGTTAGGCACAAGGATGGTTAGGCACTAGGAGGGTTAAGGTTAGGAACTAGGAGGGTTAGGGTTTGGCACTAGGATGGTTAGTCACTAGGAGGGTTTGGGTTAGGCACTAGGAGGGTTTGGCACTAGGAGGGTTTGGGTTAGCCACTAGGAGGGTTTGGCACTAGGAGGGTTAGGGTTTGGCACAAGGAGGTTTAGGGTTATGCACTATGGGGAGGGTTAGGCACTAGGAGGGTTAGATACTATGGGGAGGGTTAGGCACTATGGGGAGGGTTAGGGTTAAGCACTAGGGGGAGTGTTACAGTTAGGCACTAGAAGGGTTAGGGTTAGGCACTAAAAGGGTTAGGGTTAGGCACTAAAAGGGTTAGGGTTAGGCACTGGGGGTTTGTCACTTGGGGGAGGGTTAGGGTGAGGCACTAGGAGGGTTAGTGTTAGGCATGATGGGGAAGGTGAGACACTAGGGGGAGGGTTAGGGTGAGGCACTAGGAGGGTTAGTGTTAGGCATGATGGGGAGGGTGAGACACTAGGGGGAGGGTTAGGGTGAGGCACTAGGAGGGTTAGTGTTAGGCATGATGGGGAGGGTGAGACACTAGGGGGAGGGTTAGGGTGAGGCACTAGGAGGGTTAGGGTTAGGCATTGGGGGGTTAGTCACTAGGGGGAGGGTTAGGATGAGGTACTAGGAGGGTTAGGGTTAGGCACTATGGGGAGGGTTAGACACTAGGGGGAGGGTTAGGGTGAGGCTACAAGAGGAGTGGGTTATGGTTAGGCCCTGGTGGGAGGGTTATGTTTAGTGCAAATGAGGGCCAGGTTAGGCACTAGGAGGAGAGTAACTCCATTGGAGGGGCAGTTTGAGCACTAGAGGAGGGTAAGGTGTAGGCTACAGGAGGGTACGAATAGGCACAAGGGGAGAGGGCTAGATTAGGCTATGGGTGAGGCAGGTTAGGCACTAGAGACAGGGTTAGGGGTTAGAGATACCGACCAGAAGTGCCACAGCATTATAAGTTCTAGATCTAGAAAACACTGCTGGAGCCACCAGCCTGGCCACACCACTACACCACCATTACACATTTACACCATAAATACACATACAGTATTCAGCAAAATATATATGTGTACATATAGGATCCCTTCCAAGTGTCCTGATGTGTGGCTGCTGTTATAGAGGCTTCACCAGAAAGTGGGCAGCTAAAAAATCAGCCGATGGATCTGAGGTACTGGCTTGCATGGACTAGGAACGGGGCTTCTATTGCACCATGTTAGAGATGTAGTCTTTGTTGCAAACCTGCCATCATTATGAAAAGAGAAATCTCTATATTTTGCACAGCTGTGGCAGGTTTGGGGCATGACTGTGGCATACTCCCGATGGGCATGCTTTCTGTAGTGCTTGGCCTGACCCAAGTCACTAGAGACATCTCTCCCAATGTCCCATTAGTCAAGACAAACATACCAACTAAGGGACTGCAGGATAATCTCAAATCAGGACTGTCCTATCACACACGGGACGGTTGCCATGTCGGGAGATATGGAAGGGTGATGTGGCAGGGAGTGGTCAGAAGAGGAAAAAGCTCAATACATGGAGATAAAGAACATATTATTATCAAATGCATCTCTTAATCCCTCTAGCACAAACATAAGTGCTTCTTATAAACATGCAGAGGACAATCTGAGTATCCCACTGGGGTGGGCAGATTTCAGGCGCCTACTGGACTGGAGACTGGGATGCTTCCACTCAAGAACTGTAAGTTTTCATTCAAGCAAAATCACAGAGTAAATGCATGTAGGTAAGGAGAAGCAGTAGGAGGAGAGTAATGGTAAGGCAAGTTGGAAGAAGCTATGTAGGAGAGGAGCAGTAGTAAGAAATGAGTGGTAAGGTAAAGGGGGAGCAGTTATGTAGGAGAGGAGCAGTAGGAGGTGGAGAGCACTGGTAAGGGAAGGAGAGAGCAGTTATGTAGGAGAGGAGCAGTAGGAGGTGGAGAGCAGTGGTAAGGATAGGGTGAAGCAGGTATGCAGGAGAGGAGCAGTAGGAGGAGAGGAGTGGTGACAAAAGTGGGAAGCAGTTAAATAGTAGAGGAGCAGTAGGAGGATAGTACTGATAAGGGAAGGGTGGAGCAGCTATGTAGGAGAGGAGCAGTAGAAGTATAGTAGTACTAAGGGAAGGGGGAAGCATCTATGTAGGAGAGGAGCAGTATAAGAAGAGATAACTGATAAAGAAAGGGTGAAGCAGTTATGTAGGAGAGGAGCAGAATGAGTATAGTAGTACAAAGGAAAGGGTTAAGCAGTTATGTAGGAGAGAAGCAGTAAGAGGAGAGGAGTAGTAAGGAAAGGGTTAAACAGTTATATAGGAGAAGAGAAGTAGCAGGAGAGAACTGGTGAGGAAAGGGTTAAGCAGTTATGTAGGAAAGGAGCAGTAGTAGAAGAGGAGTAGTAAGGGAATGGTGAAGCAGTAGGAGAAGAGTACTGGTAAGGGGAAGCAGTAATACAGAAGAGGAGAAGTAGGAAGGTAGTAAGGGAATGGTGAAGCAGGTATGAAGAAGAGGAGCAGTAGGAGGAGAGTACTGGTAAGGAGAAGTAGTTATGTAGATTAGGAGCAGTAGGAGGAGAGGAGTAGTAAGGGAATGGTGAAGCAGTAGGAGGAGAGGAGTAGTAAGGGAATGGTGAAGCAGTAGGAGGAGAGTACTGGTAAGGGGAAGCAGTAATACAGAAGAGGAGAAGTAGGAGGAGAGGAGTAGTAAGGGAATGGTGTAGCAGTTATGAAGAAGTGGAGCAGTAGTAGGAGAGTACTGGTAAGGAGAAGTAGTTATGTAGATTAGGAGCAGTAGGAGGAGAGTACTGGTAAGGAGAAGCAGTGATACAGAAGAAAATCAGTAGGAGAAGAGCAGTAGTAAGGGACATACTGAATTAGTTCTATCAAATAGGAGCAGTAGGAGAAGAGTAAGGGAATGGTGAAGCAGTTATGTAGAAGAGTAGCAGTAGGAGGAGAGTACTGGTAAGTGAAAGCAGTAATACAGAAGAGGAGCAGTAGGAGGAGGATAGGAGTAGTAAGGGAACGGTGAAGCAGTTATGTAGAAGAGGAGCAGTAAGGTAGTACTGGTAAGGGAAAGCAGTTATGTAGATTAGAAGCAGTAGGAGGAACGTACTGGTAAGAGTAAGCAGTTATGTAGAAGAGGAGCAGTAGGAGTAGAGTACTGGTAAGGGGAAGCAGTTATGTAGAATAGGTGAAGTAGGAGGAGAGTACTGGTAAGGGGAAGCAGTAATGTAGATTAGGAGCAATAGGTGGAGAGTACTGGTAAGGGGAAGCAGTAATACAAAAGAGGAGCAGTAGGAGGAGAGGAGGGAATGGTGAATCAGTTATGTAAAATTGGAGCTGTAGGAGGAGAGTACTGGTAAAGGGAAGCAGTAATGTAGATTAGGAGCAATAGGTGGAGAGTACTGGTAAGGGGAAGCAGTAATACAGAAGAGGAGCAGTAGCAGAAGAGGAGGAGTAAGGGAAGGAGAAGCAGTGATACAGAAGAGGAACAGTAGGAGAGGACTGGTAAGGAAATTGTAAAGCAGTAATGTAGAAGAGGGGTTCCCCGATTTTTGTAAAACCAGCCCCAGGCTCCAGGTTTGGGGCTGGTTCCCAAAATACAGGGGGCAAAATGAATAGAGGTCCCCCCGTATTTTAAGAACCAGCCCCAGGCCAAACCAGCCAGCATCGTAATGCCACAGCCGGGGACTTTTATTATATAATAAAGTCCCGCAGCCAAAACATCACCCTACTGACCAGTCAGCCTGGCCAGGGGCCCTGGGGGAGTGGGGATTCCCCCCAATAAAGGGGTCCCCCACCTCCAGGACTTACCTGACCAGGCTGAAGCTTGGTGCTGTCCCCGGTGACCCTGTGCGGTGGTCACCTGGCTGATCTTTGTGTAAAAAAAAACAAAAAACTATTGTTTAATACTGTGGAACTATGAGTTCCAGCAAGCCTCCCCCGCAAGCTGGGACTTGGAGAACCACAAGTCCCAGCATGCGGGGCATTAAAGGGCTCGCTGGCCATTGTAGTTCCACAGTATGAAAAATAGTCACACACACTGACACAATTTATTTTTTACTTTAATACATCCAAAGCCCACACATACTGATACTTACTTATCTTGAGCCCGTCGGTTGGTCCCTGGGTCCGGGGTCTGGGGCTCCATGGTCCAGGGTCCGGTCCCTTGGTTCCTGGGTCCGGGGCTGCAGAGTACGGGGTCCAGGGCCTTGGTTCCAGGGCTGAAGAGTCTGGGGTCCAGGATCCAAAGAAATCCATATGGGGACCTGTGGAAGGAAATCCTACTCACCAGGTCCTCTGGCGAAGATCCCGTCGTCTTCTCTCTGCCGTAGTCCAAATCGCGCATCACCCAGCCGGTACCCGCTCGGACTAAGGAGAGACGCTGATGTTTCATGTTCAGTGCCGCTCCTCCGAATGATTCTATTGGCCGCCTAGCGGCCTTTCTCGGCTCCTGATTGGCCAATAGAGTCATACGGAGGAGAGGCGCAGAAGATGAATGGGTACTTCTGTACTTTCACGGTGCCACTAGAAATCGCGGGCATCGCGGCCATTGAATGCACTAAAAATCGGGTGCGACGCGATGCCCGCGATTTCCCATAGGGACCAATGTTAAATTTCTCAATTGACCCGATTTTACTGTTCAATGCCTCAATTGACACGATTTTTCCATAGGAAACAATGTTAAATGGCCCACAGAGGCCAAATAGCCACCCTGAAGTGTGAAATGGCCCCCAAAATTGTTAACGCCACCACATGATCAACGTGAACCCGAAGCGTGGCGAGCGCAGCGAGCCCGCGAGGGGCGGCGGTACGCGTCCTTCGACCTTTTTATACCCCCACTATCCACGTCGGCGTGGAGTTGAGAATAGAATAGTGTGGCGAGCGCAGTGAGCCACCGAGCCCGAAGCGCGGCGAGCGCAGCGAGCCCCGCGAGGGGACGCGGATACCTTCACAGGTAAACGCGTCCCTTCGCGGGCTTCATAGGTATCCTCGTCCGCTCGCCACGCTTCGGGCTCGCCACACTATTCTATTCTCAGCTCCACGCCGACGTGGATAGTGGGGGTATGAAAAGGTCGTAGGACGCGTACCGACGCCCCTCGCCGGCTCGCTGCGCTCGCCACGCTTCGGGTTCACGTTGATCTTGGGGTGGCGTTAACAATTGGGGTGGCCATTTCACACTTCAGGGTGTCTATTTGGCCTCTGTGGGCCATTTAACATTGATTCCTATGGAAAAATCGTGTCAATTGAGGCATTGAACAGAAAAATCGTGTCAATTGAGAAATTTAACATTGGTCCCTATGGGAAATCGCGGGCATCGCGGGCATCGCGTCGCACCCGATTTTTTAGTGCATTCAATTCCCGCGATGACCGCGATCTCCTATCTGTCCTAATCTAGTGGCGCCGTGAAAGTAAAGAAGTACCGATGAATGTTCTCCACGTCTCTCCTCAGTCCGAGCGGTGCGACTTGGACTACGGCGGAGAGAAGAAGACGGGATCTTCGCCAGAGGACCTGGTGAGTAGGATTTCCTTCCAGAGGCGGCACTCAAAGGGTCTTCAATAAATATTTATTGTGAATATTAGTACATTATAAATACAGGACAACAATGTTTCAAAGCCCGCTTTGGCCTTTTCATCAGGTCATATACAGTGCATCATAGATATGATGGGTAAATAAGTGGATGGCACCTGGGTGAACTCATCTTCTAGAGTGCTGAACTAAACTACATATATATATATATATATATATATATACTAGGTGATTCACCGCGCCCTACGGGCGCTCTTCACACCGTCGTAAGGGGCTGCGCCCCCTTAATTTGTGAACGTTTGTATTGTGAGAAATATGGTTAGAATTGTATGAAAGATGCCTGTATTGTAACTTGAGTTATAGGTGAAATGTGTTAAATAGAGAGAATATGATTTGGAAGGGGGTGTGTATTGTTTTGTTTAATTAAAAAGCGGTTACAGAGAAAGATGTACATTGATAGTGTGGATGGTACAGTGACATTTGTGGGTGTGTGGGGGGGGGGCTGTGTGTGCGTGTTGTTTAGGTGTGTGTGTGCAATAGTATAGTAGGGTGTATTGGAGTCAGCGGCTCCCCACTGGCGGAGGTCACGACACAGGAAAACAGGAGGCTGGGTAGTGATAGGGGTGTGTGGGCATAAGGGGGACTAAAGAGGAGGGTGGGGGACACGGTGCAGCTTCTGCCAGTGGGTGAGGGTCCAGCGTGGCAGCACAGGAGTAGAGGATGGTGGCCCTGAGTCAGTGTCTCCTCCTACTGGGTGGGAGTTAGGGTGCATGAGAGCAGGAGGCTGGGCTATGAGGCATGATAGGGGCATGTGGGCAAAACAGCGTCAGCGACTCCCCAGTGATGGAAGTTACGGATCAGGAGAGCAGGAAGCTGGGTAGTGATAGGGGTGTGTGAGTATACGGGGGACTAAAGAGGGGCTTAGGGGTGCCGTGAATTGCGGGAGGGGCGCCGTGAATCAAGGGAGGGAGGGGGCGCAGGTGTCCACGAATCCTGGGAGAGGGCGGGGGTCCGCAAAGCGCGGGAGGGGGCGTGAATCGCGCAAGGGGGGGTTGCGAATTGCGGGAGGGGGGGTGCGTGGGGGTGATGTCTAGGTTGACGTGCACATAGTTGTCACTGGAAAAAAATTGCCACAAGAAAAAATCAACACAGAAAGGTCAACACATGTAAATGTTGACATAAGTGTGACACCTCATTGGTGTCCATGTCGACACATGAGAATGAATATGAAAACATTCAAAAAAAGAAAAATAAATCTTAAAAAACTCATGTCAACCTTTTTCATTGTCGACCATAGCCGTGTCAGTGTTTTGCATGTGCCATTTAATCCTGGGGTTGCCGTGAATCACGCGCGGGGGGAGGGAGGGAGGATGTGAGGGGTGTCCGCGAATCACGGGAGTAGGGGTCGTGGGTGGATGCCGTGAATTGCGGGATGGGGGGTCACGGGGGGGGGTGTGGGTGCCGCGAATCGTGGGAGGGGGGGGACGCGGGGGGTTGCAGTGAATCATGGGAGGGTGGGTCGCGGGGGCGGGGGGTTGCCGCAATAACAGGAGGGGGGCCCGGTGGGAGGGGGAAATCGCGGTAGGGGGGTACCGCGAACCGCGGGAGGGGGGGCCCAGGGGGTTGGCGTGAATCGTGGGAGGGGGGGTCGCAGGGTGCCGCGAATCGCAGGAGGGGGGGGTGTCACGGGATGGGGCTGCGAATCGCGGGAGTCGCTGGGGGTGCCGCGAATTGTGGGGGGTGTGCTGCGAATCGCGGGAGGGTGCCGCAAATCGTCACAAGAAAAAATCAACACAGAAAGGTCAACACATGTAAATGTTGACATAAGTGTGGCACTTCATTGGTGTCCATGTCGACACATGAGAATGAATATGAAAACATTCAAAAAGTGGAAAATAAATCTTCAAAAGCTCATGTCAACCTTTTTCATTGTCGACCATAGCCATGTCAGTGTTTTGCATGTGCCATTTAATCGTGGGGTTGCCGTGAATGGGGGGGGGGAAGGAGGTGGGGGGTGTCTGCGAATTGCGTGGGGGGGGGTCGCGGGGGGTGCCGCGAATTGCAGGAGGGGGGGTCGTGGGGGGTGGGTGACGAGAATCATGGGAGGGGGTTGCTGGGGTGCCGCATATCGCCACAAGAAAAAATCAACACAGAAAGGTCAACACATTAAATGTTGACATAAGTGTGGCACTTCATTGGTGACCATGTCGACACATGAGAATGAATATGAAAACATTCTTAAAATGAAAAATAAATCTTCAAAAACTCATGTCAACCTTTTTCATCGTCGACCATAGCCGTGTCAGTGTTTTGCATGTGCCATTTGATCCTGGGGTTGCTGTGAATCGCGGCAGCTGGGGGGTGGGGTGGTGGGGGGTGTCCACGGTAGGGGGGGTGGCGGGGGGGTGTGTGCCATGAATTGCGGGAGGGGGGGGGTCGCGGGGTGGGTGCTGTGAATTGCGGGAGGAGTGGGCGTGGGGGTTGCAGCGAATCGCGGGAGGGGGGGTCGCGGGGCCGGGGGGTTTGCCACGAATCACGGGAGGGGGGGTCAGGGGGGGTCAGGGGGGGTGCCGCGAATCACGGGAGGGTTGCGGGGGGGGGTGCAGGGGGGGATGGGCGCGGGGGGTTGCAGCGAACCGCAGAAGGTGGGGACGCGGGGGCGAGCTGCCGCGAATCGCGGGAGGAGGGGGTTCGAGGGGGGTGGGGTGCCCCGAATCGCCGGAGGGGGATAGTGGGGGCTGGGGTTGCCGTAAATCATAGGGGGGTGCCGCGAATTGCGGTAGGGGGGGTTCGCGGGGGAGCGCACGAATCGCGGGAGGGGCCCCACGAATCGCGGGAGGGGGGGGCGGCGGGGGGCGCTCACCTGGTGTGTCTGGTGAGTAGCTGTGTCTTTGCTGGGTAACATGGGGAGGCAGAGGGTGTCTGGCACTGTTGTACCTCCCAACATGACCCATGCCAGGAGGGACACAATGCTCTGCCGCTGGACTTTCTTCCTAATGTATGATTACCTCCATCTGTGTTGAACAGGTTAATTGATAGGAAAGGTGCTTCAACACAGGTGATGGCAATCATACTTTAAAAGGAAAGTGCAGGAGCCGAGCAATGTGTCCCTCCTATGACTGTGGGCTCACTGGGCTGGTTCTCTGTCATGTGAGTCAGAGACTCCACCCAGCGTTAGAGGGTCAGACACACTTTGAGTGACAGATGTAGCCAAATATATAAGATATATAAGATATATATATATATATATATATAAAAACAGCTTTACAGTGGGAGGTCATTCATGAGATTTGCGACTGCAAATCTCATGAATGACCTCGAATCTGAATGTGGGAAACTGGAATCTGGTATGTGAACGGTCTAGTAACAATCGTACCTTGCAAATGATCAGAGCCAACAGCTGGTTAAAAATAAATGAGCCAGAGCATAATACAGATAATAAGCGGAACCATATAAATTGATGACTTTTTTTTACAGCGCCATAAAAAAGGGACTATGTAATATGCCCTATGGTCTGTAGCGTGTAACACGGCTATTGATCATATAAAATCAATACCGTCCAATCATCCCCCTTGTATAGAGGCTGTCCCTCTTGGTATCTGAACTCATGATAGATTGACTCTAGGTCGACAGTCATAGGGTCGACCACTATTGGTCGATATGGTCAAAAGGTCGACATGAAAAAAGGATGGTGAGTAAATATTGTGAGGACGCGCGTGGAACGGCGGCTTCCAGCTTCTCCATGTTCTGCGATATCTTCACCTCGCCTGACCCGCGCCTCGTCGGCATGAACGCATATTTAGTCATTGATGGATATGTTTATGGCTGCGCGCTATAAATAGCCCCACGGTTCTTTTCCTGGTGGAATATTCATGCGGACCAGGGTAATTATCAGCTTATTCTATAACACAGCTTTCTGGTATCCACCTGGCGGGTTGATGTAAGCGGTGCGTTAACCCTTTGCAGTACAATTTTTTTTTTTTTGCAATTCAAACAGTCTGCTTTAAACGATTAAATGAATTGTAATATCGTTTTTTTTTTTATATTATTAAAAAATTGTCTACTGTACATTGAATGATGATAGTTGTTAATGTTCTTATTAGTGGCTTCACCATTGGATCTGCCACTAGCGCTAGGGCTGTTGAGCCTGACTAGACATTGGACCTGAAAGGGTTAACCCTCTAACTGCCATTAAGGGGCTGCGGTGTCTCCCGGTATAGGGCTAAGGGCCTGATTCAGACCGGTTTACTAGGAGCATATAAACGCTGGCTAACCAGCAGGTAAATGCCGCCTGTCCCACGCAGGCATGGGCACGCCCATCAAATGCTGGCCGTTCCCCTGCTTCCGCCCCCATGCCCGCCTCCTGCTCACCCATCCTGGAGCGAACACCTCGCCGATGGGGTTTGCACATATGCAAACCCAAAACAGGTTAGTGTAGACTTCATATGCACAACTGGAGTCCTGGAGAGGGATCTTACAGATCCTACTCTTCCTGGAGAGGGATCTTACAGATCCTACTCCTGGTACTTTTTGCACACTGTAGCCTTTAGTCTACAATGGCTGACGCCAGCGCCACGTTCCAGAGCTTGATAAATTCAGCAGTCAATCAGCCCACGTCAGTTCTCGTTTTCAGGGGCTATCCCACAATTAGTTATTGATAAATAGTCCCTAGGAAATGCACACAATTTGCACCGAATCCGGCATCGTCAGAAGCCAATTAACAACTAATCACTATGTCATTAATTGGAGTGAGGGAGGAAACAAATGCGAACATACATAATCCACATGGACGATCAAACCCTTGATTTAACAATGAGCGATACGCTTGTTATCACTCATTACAAATGATAAATGGCTTTCCAGCCAATCAGCTCCAGTCATTTTTCAAACCCAGCGACAGTTAAGAGCTGAATGGCTGGTTCGCCATTTATCAGGCGTAATGGGTGATGAATTACATATCACTCGTTGTTAAATCTGCGCCATGTATGTAAAAATGGGATAATCTAGTTCTGGGAACGTCCAGTATGAGGTCTGCTGCCTTTGTGACGGCTGAGCCGTCATGTAGACCTACAATAACTACCGTATTTCCTGTATTAGCTGGGGCTTATACCGTAATACAATGGTGCTAGCAGTCCTCAGGCAGCTAAAACTGTGCAGCGGTTAAGGATGTCTTTCCGACAAAGGCTGCGGCCGTCTGATATAAGGACGTGGCTGTAAGTGAACATATCCAGGAATCAGGAGATGAAAAGGCCGGATTATCCTGCCCCTCCGGCTCGTCTGAGGACATCCATCGCTCAGTCTTTTTTCAGCTATGACTTAATAGTTTTGTTTTATGCTTCTGAGCACAAAGCGCCCTCCCTGCCCACAGCTGTGAGTCATGATTTCAGTAATAAATATCTCTGTTTGCAATCATAGGACTACTGCATCATGATCAGACTACTAAGGTGTACCAGTCATGTACAGTAATACAGCCATGGGGCCGCAGCTGTGATTTCAGGCGCTTGCAGGGAGCAATGTAAAGTCGCAGTGTGCAGGTGGCTGGCCTGTGAAGAGGGGTGTGGGCTAGGGTGACCAACTCATCCCTTTAATCCGGGACACATATTAATTACACAGGTTCTGTGGCTGGCTTTCACCTGGTTTTAAACTGCCAAACCTCAAGACTCCATTTCACCTGGTTTTAAACTGCCACAGAACCTGTGTAATTAATATGTGTCCCGGATTAAAGGGATGAGTTGGTCACCCTAGGTGTGGCCAAGGTGACGCCTCAGTGGCCTCACCACAAAAATAAGGTTTAACAATGAATCTGGCAGGAACTTTAGGCTCTGCCATACCTCCCACATAATTATGGTTATGTTTACAGACTAATCACGATAATTAGAACATTGGCATATTACTGTCATGAATACAAAAGTCTGAGGTTGCTAAAAAGTGAGCTCTTTGTAAATTGAGGGAAATTACTAAAATAATTGTAGCAGATAGTTGGGATACATTTACATGGATACAGTCACTGTTCTAGTTCCAGAATCTAGGCAGGTGATGTACAAAGGGCTACACTGCTAGTACCTGGCTTTGGGTAACTGATAACTACAGCCACTGTGCTAGTACCTGGCTCTGGGTAACTGATAATTACAGCCACTGTGCTAGATCCTGGCTATGGGTAACTGGAAACTACACTGTGCTAGTACCTATCTCTGGGTAACTGATAACTACAGCCACTGTGCTAGTACCTGGCTCTGGGTAACTGATAACCACAGCCACTGTGCTAGTTCCTGGCTCTGGGTAACTGATAATTACAGCCACTGTGCTAGATCCTGGCTATGGGTAACTGGAAACTACACTGTGCTAGTACCTATCTCTGGGTAACTGATAACTACACTGTGCTAGTACCTGGCTCTGGGTAACTGATAACTACAACCAATGTGCTAGTTCCTGGCTCTGGGTAACTGATAATTACAGCCACTGTGCTAGATCCTGGCTATGGGTAACTGATAACTACACTAGGCTAGTACCTGGCTCTGGGTAACTGATAACTACAGCCACTGTGCTAGTACCTGGCTCTGGGTAACTGATAACTACAGCCACTGTGCTAGTTCCTGGCTCTGGGTAACTGATAATTACAGCCACTGTGCTAGATCCTGGCTATGGGTAACTGGAAACTACACTGTGCTAGTACCTATCTCTGGGTAACTGATAACTACAGCCACTGTGCTAGTACCTGGCTCTGGGTAACTGATAACCACAGCCACTGTGTTAGTTCCTGGCTCTGGGTAACTGATAATTACAGCCACTGTGCTAGTTCGTGGCTCTTGGTAACTGATAACTACAGCCACTAGGCTAGTTCCTTGCTCTGGGTAACTGATAACTACAGCCACTGTGCTAGTTCCTGATTCTGGGTAACTGATAACTACAGCCACTCTGCTAGTACCTGTCTCTGGGTAACTGATAACAACAGCCACTGTGCTAGTACCTGGCTCTGGGTAACTGATAATTACAGCCACTGTGCTAGATCCTGGCTATGGGTAACTGGAAACTACACTGTGCTAGTACCTGGCTCTGGGTAACTGATAACTACAGCCACTAGGCTAGTTCCTTGCTCTGGGTAACTAATAACTACAGCCACTGTGCTAGTTCCTGATTCTGGGTAACTGATAACTACAGCCACTCTGCTAGTACCTGGCTCTGGGTAACTGATAACTACAGCCACTGTGCTAGTACCTGTCTCTGGGTAACTGATAACAACAGCCACTGTGCTAGTACCTGTCTCTGGGTAACTGATAATTACAGCCACTGTGCTAGATCCTGGCTATGGGTAACTGGAAACTACACTGTGCTAGTACCTGGCTCTGGGTAACTGATAACTACAGCCACTGTTCTAGTACCTGGCTCTGGGTAACTGATAACTACAGTTGGGATACATTTACATGGATACAGTCACTGTTCTAGTTCCAGAATCTAGGCAGGTGATGTACAAAGGGCTACACTGCTAGTACCTGGCTTTGGGTAACTGATAACTACAACCACTGTGCTAATTCCTGGCTCTGGGTAACTGATAACTGCAGCCACTGTGCTAGATCCTGGCTATGGGTAACTGGAAACTACACTGGGCTAGTACCTGGCTCTGGATAACTGATAACTACAGCCACTGTTCTAGTACCTGGCTCTGGGTAACTGATAACTACAGCCACTGTTCTAGTACCTGGCTCTGGGTAACTGATAACTACAGCCACTGTGCTAGTACCTGGCTCTGGGTAACTGATAACTACAACCACTGTGCTAGTTCCTGGCTCTGGGTAACTGATAATCACAGCCACTGTGCTAGATCCTGGCTATGGGTAACTGGAAACTACACTGTGCTAGTACCTATCTCTGGGTAACTGATAACTACACTGTGCTAGTACCTGGCTCTGGGTAACTGATAACTACAACCAATGTGCTAGTTCCTGGCTCTGGGTAACTGATAATTACAGCCACTGTGCTAGATCCTGGCTATGGGTAACTGATAACTACACTGTGCAAGTACCTGGCTCTGGGTAACTGATAACTACAGCCACTCTGCTAGTTTGTGGCTCTTGGTAACTGATAACTACAGCCACTAGGCTAGTTCCTTGCTCTGGGTAACTGATAACTACAGCCACTGTGCTAGTTCCTGATTCTGGGTAACTGATAACTACAGCCACGCTGCTAGTACCTGGCTCTGGGTAACTGATAACTACAGCCACTGTGCTAGTACCTGTCTCTGGGTAACTGATAACAACAGCCACTGTGCTAGTACCTGGCTCTGGGTAACTGATAATTACAGCCACTGTGCTAGATCCTGGCTATGGGTAACTGGAAACTACACTGTGCTAGTACCTGGCTCTGGGTAACTGATAACTACAGCCACTAGGCTAGTTCCTTGCTCTGGGTAACTGATAACTACAGCCACTGTGCTAGTTCCTGATTCTGGGTAACTGATAACTACAGCCACTCTGCTAGTACCAGGCTCTGGGTAACTGATAACTACAGCCACTGTGCTAGTACCTGTCTCTAGGTAACTGATAACAACAGTCACTGTGCTAGTACCTGTCTCTGGGTAACTGATAATTACAGCCACTGTGCTAGATCCTGGCTATGGGTAACTGGAAACTACACTGTGCTAGTACCTGGGTCTGGGTAACTGATAACAACAGCCACTGTGCTAGTACCTGGCTCTGGGTAACTGATAATTACAGCCACTGTGCTAGATCCTGGCTATGGGTAACTGGAAACTACACTGTGCTAGGACCTGGCTCTGGGTAACTGATAACTACAGCCACTAGGCTAGTTCCTTGCTCTGGGTAACTGATAACTACAGCCACTGTGCTAGTTCCTGATTCTGGGTAACTGATATATACAGCCACTCTGCTAGTACCTGGCTCTGGGTAACTGATAACTACAGCCACTGTGCTAGTACCTGTCTCTGGGTAACTGATAACAACAGCCACTGTGCTAGTACCTGTCTCTGGGTAACTGATAATTACAGCCACTGTGCTAGATCCTGGCTATGGGTAACTGGAAACTACACTGTGCTAGTACCTGGCTCTGGGTAACTGATAACTACAGCCACTAGGCTAGTTCCTTGCTCTGGGTAACTGATAACTACAGCCACTAGGCTAGTTCCTGCTCTGGGTAACTGATAACTACAGCCACCTTGCTAGTTCCCGATTCTGGGTAACTGATAACTACAGCCACTCTGCTAGTACCTGGCTCTGGGTAACTGATAAGTACAGCCATTGTGCTAGTTCCTGATTCTGGGTAACTAATAAGTACAGCCATTGTGCTAGTTTCTGATTCTGGGTAACTGATAACTAACACCATTATGCTAGTACCTGGCTCTGGGTAAATGATAACTACAGCCAATGTGCTAGTTCCTGGCTCTGGGTAACTGATAACTACAGTCATTGTGCTAGTTCCTGATTACGGGTAAATGATCAGGTAACTGGAAACTACACTGTGCTAGTACCTGGCTCTGGGTAACTGATAACTACAGCCACTAGGCTAGTTCCTTGCTCTGGGTAACTGATAACCACAGCCACTGTGCTAGTACCTGGCTCTGGGTAACTGATAACTACAACCACTCTGCTAGTTCCTGGTTAGGGGCATGTGGTGATTACTAGCACTGTGCTACTTCCTGGCTCGGGGCAGGTGGTGATTACTAGCATGGTGCTAGTTCCTGGCTCGGGGCAGGTGGTGAATACTAGCATTGTGCTAGTTACTGGCCCAGGGCAGGTGGTAATTATTAGCATTGTGCTAGTTCCTGACTCTGGGCAGGTGGTGATTACAGGCACTGTGCTAGCTCCTGGCTCGGGGCAGGTGGATGATTACTAGCACTGTGCTAGTTCCTGGCTCAGCGCAGGTGGTGATTACTAGCACTGTGCTAGTTCCTGGCTTGGGGCAGGTGGTGATTACAGGCACTGTGCTAGTTCCAGGCTCGAGGCAGGTGGTGATTACTAGCATTGTGCTAGTTCCTGGCAGGTGGTGATTGCTAGCATTGTGCTAGTTCCTGGCTCTGGACAGGTGGTGATTACAGGCACTGTGCTAGTTCCTGGCTCAGGGCAGGTGGATGATTATTCGCACTGTGCTAGTTCCTGGCTTGGGGCAGGTGGTGATTACAGGCACTGTGCTAGTTCCTGGCACTGGGCAGGTGGTGATTACTAGCACTGTGCTAGTTCTTGGCTCGGGGCAGGTGGTGATTACTAGCATTGTGCTAGTTCCTGGCTTGGGGCAGGTGGTGATTACAGGCACTGTGCTAGTTCCTGGCACTGGGCAGGTGGTGATTACTAGCACTGTGCTAGTTCTTGGCTCGGGGCAGGTGGTGATTACTAGCATTGTGCTAGTTACTGGCTCAGGGCAGGTGGTGATTACTAGCATTGTGATAGTTACTGGCTCGGGGCAGGTGGTGATTACTAGCACTGTGCTAGTTCCTGGCAGGTGGTGATTACTAGCACTATGCTAGTTCCTGGTTCAGGACAGGTGGTGATTATTAGCACTGTGCTAGTTCCTGGCACTGGGCAGGTGGTGATTACTAGTATTGTGCTAGTTCCTGGCACCGGAAAGGTGGTGATAACTAGAACTGTGCTAGTTCATGGCTCGGGGCAGGTGGATGGACTAGCACTGTGCTAGTTCCTGACTCTGGGCAGGTGGTGATAACTAGCACTGTGCTAGTTACTGGCTCAGGGCAGGTGGTGATTACTAGCATTGTGCTAGTTCCTGGCTTGGGGCAGGTGGTGATTACTAGCATTGTGCTAGTTACTGGATCAGGGCAGGTGGTGATTACTAGCATTGTGCTAGTCCCTGGCTCAGGGAAGGTGGTGATTACTAGCATTGTGAAAGTTACTGGCTCGGGGCAGGTGGTGATTACTAGCACTGTGCTAGTTCCTGGCAGGTGGTGATTACTAGCACTATGCTAGTTCCTGGCTCTGGGCAGGTGGTGATTACAGGCACTGTGTTAGTTCCTGGTTCAGGACAGGTGGTGATTATTAGCACTGTGCTAGTTCCTGGCACTGGGCAGGTGGTGATTACTAGTATTGTGCTAGTTCATGGCACCGGAAAGGTGGTGATTACTAGAACTGTGCTAGTTCATGGCTCGGGGCAGGTGGATGATTACTAGCACTGTGCTAGTTCCTGACCCTGGGCAGGTGGTGATAACTAGCAATGTGCTAGTTCCTGGCTCAGGGCAGGTGGTGATTACTAGCACTGTGCTAGTTCCTGGCTCGGGGCAGGTGGTGATTACTAGCACTGTGCTAGTTCCTGGCTCAAGGCAGGTGGTGATTACAGGCACTGTGCTAGTTCCTGGCTCAAGGCAGGTGGTGATTACTAGCACTGTGCTAGCTCCTGGCTCGGGGCAGGTGGTGATTACTAGCACTGTGCTAGTTCCTGGCTCGGGGCAGGTGGTGTTTACTAGAACTGTGCTAGTTCCTGGCTTGGGGCAGGTGGATGATTACTATCACTGTGCTAGTTCCTGGCTCGGGGCAGGTGGTGATTACTAGCATTTTGCTAGTTACTGGCTCAGGGCAGGTGGGGATTACTAGCATTGTGCTAGTTCCTGGCTCAGGGCAGGTGGTGATTACTAGCATTGTGCTAGTTCCTGGCTCAGGGCAGGTGGTGATTACTAGCACTGTGCTAGTTCCTGGCAGGTGGTGATTACTAGCACTATGCTAGTTCCTGGCTCTGGGCAGGTGGTGATTACAGGCACTGTGTTAGTTCCTGGCTCAGGGCAGGTGGTGATTACTAGCATTGTGATAGTTACTGGCTCGGGGCAGGTGGTGATTACTAGCACTGTGCTAGTTCCTGGCAGGTGGTGATTACTAGCACTATGCTAGTTCCTGGCTCTGGGCAGGTGGTGATTACAGGCACTGTGTTAGTTCCTGGTTCAGGACAGGTGGTGATTATTAGCACTGTGCTAGTTCCTGGCTTGGGGCAGGTGGATGATTACTAGCACTGTGCTGGTTCCTGGCTCGGGGCAGGTGGTGTTAACTAGCACTGTGCTAGTTCCTGGCTCGGGGCAGGTGGTGATTACTAGCACTGTGCTAGTTCCTGGCTCGGGGCAGGTGGTGATTACAGGCACTGTGCTAGTTCCTGGCTAAGGGCAGGTGGTGATTACTAGCACTGTGCTAGTTCCTGGCTCAGGGCAGGTGGTGATTACTACCACTCTGCTAGTTCCTGGCTCGGGGCAGGTGGTGATTACAGGCACTGTGCTAGTTCCTGGCTCGAGGCCGGTGGTGATTACTAGCATTGTGCTAGTTCCTGGCTCTGGGCAGGAGGTGATTACAGGCACTGTGCTAGTTCCTGGCACTGGACAGGTGGTGATTACTAGCACTGTGCTAGTTCCTGGCTCGGGGCAGGTGGTGATTACTAGCATTGTGCTAGTTCCTGGGTCTGGGCAGGTGGTAATTACAGGCACTGTGTTAGTTCCTGGCTTGGGGCAGGTGGATGATTACTAGCACTGTGCTAGTTCCTGGCTCGGGGCAGGTGGTGATTACTAGCACTGTGCTAGTTCCTGGCTCTGGGCAGGTAGTGATTATTAGCACTGTGCTAGTTACTGGTTCGGGACAGGTGGTGATTATTAGCACTGTGCTAGTACCTGGCACTGGGCAGGTGGTGATTACTAGTATTGTGCTAGTTCCTGGCTCCGGGAAGGTGGTGATTACTAGAACTGTGCTAATTCATGGCTCGGGGCAGGTGGATGATTACTAGCACTGTGCTAGTTCCTGACTCGGGGCAGGTGGTGATAACTAGCACTGTGCTAGTTCCTGGCTCAGGGCAGGTGGTGATAACTAGCACTGTGCTAGTTCCTGGCTCGGGGCAGGTGGTGATTACTAGCACTGTGCTAGTTCCTGGCTCAAGGCAGGTGGTGATAGCTAGCACTGTGCTAGTTCCTGGCTCAGGGCAAGTGGTGATTACTAGCATTGTGCTTGTTCCTGGCTCGGGGCAGTTGGTGATTACTAGCACTGTGCTAGTTCCTGTCTCAGGGCAGGTGGTGATTACTAGCACTGTGCTAGTTCCTGGCTCAGGGCAGGTGGTGATTACTAGCACTGTGCTGGTTCCTGGCTCGGGGCAGGTGGTGATTACAGGCACTGTGCTAGTTCCTGGCTAAGGGCAGGTGGTGATTACTAGCACTGTACTAGTTCCTGGCTCGGGGCAGGTGGTGATTACAGGCACTGTGCTAGTTCCTGGCTCAGGGCAGGTGGTGATTACTAGCATTGTGCTAGTTACTGGCTTGGGGCAGGTGGTGATTACTAGCACTGTGCTAGTTCCTGGCAGGTGGTGATTACTAGCACTGTGCTAGTTCCTGGCTCAGGGCAGGTGGATGATTACTAACACTGTGCTAGTTCATGGCTTGGGGCAGGTGGTGATTCCTAGCATTGTGCTAGTTCCTGGCTCGGGGCAGGTGGATGATTACTAGCACTGTGCTAGTTCCTGGCTCGGGGCAGGTGGTGATTACTAGCACTGTGCTAGTTCCTGGCTCAGGGCAGGTGGTGATTACTAGCACTGTGCTGGTTCCTGGCTCGGGGCAGTTGGTGATTACAGGCACTGTGCTAGTTCCTGGCTAAGGGCAGGTGGTGATTACTAGCACTGTGCTAGTTCCTGGCTCGGGGCAGGTGGTGATTACAGGCACTGTGCTAGTTCCTGGCACTGGGCAGGTGGTGATTACTAGCACTGTGCTAGTTTTCGGCTCAGGGCAGGTGGTGATTACTAGCATTGTGCTAGTTACTGGCTCAGGGCAGGTGGTGATTACTAGCACTGTGCTAGTTCCTTGCTCAGGGCAGGTGGTGCTTACTAGCATTGTGCTAGTTACTGGCTTGGGGCAGGTGGTGATTACTAGCACTGTGCTAGTTCCTGGCAGGTGGTGATTACTAGCACTGTGCTAGTTCCTGGCTCGGGGCAGGTGGGGATTACTAGCACTGTGCTAATTCCTGGCTCGGGGCAGGTGGATGATTACTAGCACTGTGCTGGTTCCTGGCTCGGGCAGGTGGTGATAACTAGCACTGTGCTAGTTCCTGGCTCAGGGCAAGTGGTGATTACTAGCATTGTGCTTGTTCCTGGCTCTGGGCAGGTGGTGATTACTAGCACTGTGCTAGTTACTGGTTCAGGACAGGTGGTGATTATTAGCATTGTGCTAGTTCCTGGCACTGGGCAGGTGGTGATTACTAGTATTGTGCTAGTTCCTGGCTCCGGGAAGGTGGTGATTACTAGAACTGTGCTAGTTCATGGCTCGGGGCAGGTGGATGATTACTAGCACTGTGCTAGTTCCTGACTCGGGGCAGGTGGTGATAACTAGCACTCTGCTAGTTCCTGGCTCAGGGCAGGTGGTGATTACTAGCACTGTGCTAGTTCCTGGCTCGGGGCAGGTGGTGATTACTAGCACTGTGCTAGTTCCAGGCTCAAGGCAGGTGGTGATTACTAGCACTGTGCTAGCTCCTGGCTCGGGGCAGGTGGATGATTACTAGCACTGTGCTAGTTCCAGGCTCAAGGCAGGTGGTGATTACTAGCACTGTGCTAGTTCCAGGCTCAAGGCAGGTGGTGATTACTAGCACTGTGCTAGCTCCTGGCTCGGGGCAGGTGGATGATTACTAGCACTGTGCTAGTTCCTGGCTCGGGGCAGGTGGTGTTTACTAGAACTGTGCTAGTTCCTGGCTCGGGGCAGGTGGATGATTACTAGCACTGTGCTAGTTCCTGGCTCGAGGCAGGTGGTGATAACTAGCACTGTGCTAGTTCCTGGCTTAGGGCAAGTGGTGATTTCTAGCATTGTGCTTGTTCCTGGCTCGGGGCAGGTGGTGATTACTAGCACTGTGCTAGTTCCTGGCTCGGGGCAGGTGGTGATTACTAGCACTGTGCTAGTTCCTGGCTCGGGGCAGGTGCTGATTACTAGCACTGTGCTAGTTCCTGGCGCGGGGCAGGTGGTGATTACTAGCACTGTGCTATTTCCTGGCTCAAGGCAGGTGGTGATTACTAGCACTGTGCTAGTTCCTGGCTCGGGGCAGGTGGTGATTACTAGAACTGTGCTAGTTCCTGGCTTGGGGCAGGTGGTGATTACTAGCACTGTGCTAGTTCCTGGCTCTGGGTAGGTGGTGATTACTAGCACTGTGCTAGTTCCTGGCTCTGGGTAGGTGGTGATTACTAGCACTGTGCTAGTTCCTGGCTCGGGGTAGGTGGTGATTACTAGCACTGTGCTAGTTCCTGGCTCTGGGTAGGTGGTGATTACAACCACTCTGCTAATTCCTGGCTCGGGGCAGGTGGTGATTACTACCACTCTGCTAGTTCCTGGCCCGGGGCAGGTGGTGATTACTAGCAGTGCTAGTTCTTGGCTCGGAGCAGGTGGATGATTGCACTGTGCTAGTTCCTGGCTCTGGGTGATTATTGGCACCATACTATTTCCTATCTTTGGCCAATTGATTACCGGTACTGTGCTAGTATTTTCCTGCAGTTTATCCTGTCATGCATATCTATTATGTTAATTTGAGCCAATATTTCCATCCCTTAGATGACGTGCAAACTATTTCTTGTTCTGCCAGGCTCTGTCCTCACACATCCCTGACAGACGTCTAGCATATTGCTCAGAGTAGATTCTGACAGGCTCCCCGCACCTCACCAATTCAGTTCTAACAGTACCTTCTTATCACTTCAAACTTACAGAAGCAATGCATTCCTCTTTAATGATCTCTAACCATTTCTTATTCCCTTTGTGTGTGTCAAACATGAATATTAAGGAATGTATAGAAATCTGTGCCGCAGAACCAGATCTAGTACCAACGATAGAGCAAGAACATTTCAGTGCAGCTTCAATCATTTTATCTGGCCTTAGCTTTCCCGATAATCCCGGCCGCCATGTTGTACCAGAGGTCTCCCTGTTATTCGGAATGAGGTCTGATAATCCTTACTATGGCCCTTATTCTGATTGAGTCGGACGGCTCAGAGTTGGACGGACGAGCGATGTTTTGTGTTTGCGCATGTGTGAACGCATCGCACTACCGAACACGGCATGAATTCCATGCAGAAAAAGATTGCATGGAACCAACCGAGCAGGGGGTGGAGAGGGGCGTGAAGGGCTGCGTGGGCCCTTCACACGTACACCCCGCGTTTCATGGGCGTTCCCATGAAAACGTTGGGCGTACGTATGGTAATCCGGCCGTGATGCACGTGTGGGGGGCAGACAGCTGACAAAGCCGGATGCCAGCTGCCCGCCCATATCCCTGCTTTCACACGGAGAAATGCCCGAGTGGTCTGGAGCACTCGGTTCTGCCTGACCGCTCGGTCCATCATTCGATGGTCGGCGACCATCGGAGAATGGGGGAGGTTCCACAGATGGGAGAGGTGTTCACATGAAACATCCACTCGCGCTCCATTCGCTCAGCGTCTTACCGCATTCGGCCGGTGTAAGTGATCCGTACGGTAGGCGGGGCTGAGAACACTCGGTGCCCGTCCGAAATACGCATCCATCCGATTCAACCAGAATAAGGCCCCCTGGGGGAGATGTAGGGTTGCCTACCCTCCGGAATGGGCGACAGGGTCCCAGAAATCTGGTTAACCTCCCAGCCCTGGGCAAGGTAGGCAAGTCTCCTGAAATCTGGGCAGCCTCCCGTATCCAAACCCCCAGGGGCAGGGGGGATATGTGTCTTTGTGAGCAAATAGAGCAATTTTGTCTTTGTAACCCCGCCCCCTGCTGTGCATTGCCTGAAATACCAGCATTGCACGGCAGGGGGCATGGCCATGAGGACGCAATAACGTTGGCAATGCCCCCACACTGACCATCCGCTGGACACCCTGCCCCCATTACGCACTGTCAATGCCCCCCATGGAAGTAGGCAATCCTGGGGAGATGTACCAAGCTGCAATGGAGAAGTTCGGCAAAGCAAGCAAACAGGTTCTGTCATATCAAAGGGGTAGGGGTCATTGGATTGACCAATGACGGTCAGCAGGCCTTAAGTCGACACCTGGAATAGGTCAACAAGCATTAGGTCGACAATAACAAGGTCGTCAGCCAAAAAGTCGACATGAGTTTACCACTTATTTGCTCTGAATGTCGACATAGTCGACGCGGACACAGTTGAACTGTAAACTGTCAGCTCGCCAGGCTTCGGGCGCTCTAGTGGATTGAAGGCTATGAAATACCCCCTATCGGCACCAAGAAACTGTCAACCTGCCATTGTCAACCATCCTAACGACATTAGCCATATCGACTTATTTCAGGTGTCGACTTTCAGTGGTCGACCAAATGCATGTCAACTTTAATAGGGTCAACCAAGTGACAGTATCCCATTTCAAATGGTAAATGCCCAATGGGGCCTACACACTTAGTGACATTTTCTAAGCGAGGGATGGGGACCCATCGGCTCTCCAGCTGTTGTGGAACTACACATCCCAGCATGCCTTGCAACAGTTTTAGCATGGCTACATAGCAAAACTGTAACGAGGCATGCTGGGATGTGCAGTTCCACAACAGCTGGAGGGCCGAAGGTTCCCCATCCCTGTTCTAAGCGATAGCACTAGATCGTTTAGAAAATGCCCCGCCACAGCGGTAGCGATGCGTGGCCCCGCAAGTTGCTATCGCGCCGGCGACTGATGCATGCTGGGTATTAATTAGTCTGGAGAACACTTGCCCTGTCACATCAATAATCACACAGCTAGGAATGGCCATCGCCATCGATGATTCTAAATCATCGATGGTTCCTGGCCGATGTCGAATACTTTTGCCATCAATGGGGGAGAACCAGATGGTTTCCCTCCATTGATGGAATAGCAAAACAATGTTTTGCTGTTTTTTATTTTCAAAGTGCCGGGACACGGAGCATAGCTCCGCCCCCGACACCCACGAAGCCCCGCCCTCCTTGCTTTGATTGGCCCACAGGCCAATCAATCAAACACAATGGATGATCATCGATATGTAAAAATATTGTGTTAGTGTTAAGCACTATCGATGGCCATTTGCAAAATTGCCATCAATTGCAACCATCGATGGCAATGGCAACGAAGGCCATCCCTACACACAGCCCCACATACGTGTGTAGGCCCCTTAAGGCTGTTTTTGCCAACTGCTCCAAGACTTGATACCTCTCTGCCTATAGGATTTCTGATTTTGGCCCAATGAAATGAACAACCTTGATATATGCAGACAGTTTCGGTCAGTTACCGAGGCGTATACTCTAGGAACTGAGGCCCTTATTCTAGTTCACTCTTTGAGACAAAATATTTCTTAGATGGACAAAACCATGTGCACTGCAGGTGAGGCAGGTGTTACTTGTGCAGAGATAATTAGATTTGGGTGGGGTTTTACACCTCACCTGCAGTGCACATGGTTGTGTCCATCTAATAAATATTTTGTCTCAAAGAGTGAACTAGAATAAGGGCCTCAGTTCCTGCTGGAGCCTGCACAAAAATAGACACTTCCTGCTGCATTATTACATCAGAGCTGCGCTGCAGCTTCCAAGTAAGTCACTTTTAACCCCAAAACACCTGAATTACCCCCATTTCGGGGGTTATTCTGGTTCACTTGCTCGGATGCGAATTCGCACCCTTGCAAGTCAACCAGAACCCACCCTGCGAATGGCGGTACGCCTACCCCCTCTTGGCACACCGGGTTCGTTCGCCTTGGCATGTGAATAGATGTTTTAAATAAACATTCGCAGGCCAGGGTGAACCTCCCACATCTTTTGATGGTCACCGACCAGCGAAAGATGTGGTGGGTGCACGCTTACATAAAGTGATTCTCAGGTCACTTATATATGCGTGCACATTCGGGAGGAAGTGGGCAGGTAGCTGACATCTGGTGAGGTCTACTGCCCACCCACGTCACCGGGCAATTGCCATGGGAAAGCCCATGAAACGCTGGACGTTTCCATGGTCAGGTACCCCGGCCGCACCAGGTGAACAGACCTGAATAAGGTCCTTAGTTCCGGGCTATTTAAGGCTTACACATAAGGAAAGAGAACCAGGCGGAGGTTAAGAGATAACATTAAACAGCCATTAAATTCTCAGAACTGCCGTAATGTTAAAGGACATCTATTCCCATGTTTAATTCAACTTTTGTTAGACAATTCAATTAAAAATGACAATGGCGTTTAGCGGTTCTCTATTACACAGGAGTCCTAATTCCAAGCCTCCTGTGAATCGACCAGGACCTGTCTTGCCGGATTGAGTCACCCACAATCACAAGATTGCCCTTTAAAAGATGTGGAAGCAGCTAAACGCTTTTTGTATTAAACACAGAACACTGCACTCGCTTGGACAGGGGAGGGGAGGCAACATCAAGGAGGGGGTCAGGAAAAAACGTCATGACCACCGCCGGCTCGGGGGGAAACACAGCCGCCGTCTTTAGCAATGACATTTATCATGCAGCAGAGAGGCAGACAGACCAATAGAAAAATACCTGGCTCTGACGCTTTGGTTCAGTAATCAGATAGGATGGATAAGTTTTGTAGGGAGGTTCCTTGCGCCAATTCCACAGGATTCTGACACCTGCCCTGTTGCTTATATAGACTAGGCTGAAGCCAATCGATTGCCACCATCCCCCACCTTACATCATTACCCCCACCCCTGTTGCCCTACTTGCAACATTACACCCCCCACCCCAGTTCCCCTCCCTTACGCCATTACTCCCCCTCACCCCCGTTCCCCCTCCTTACACCAATACTCCCTCACCCCCGTTCCCCTTCCGTACACCATTACTCCCCCTCACCCCCTCCTTACAGCATTACTCCCCCACACCATTATTCCCCTTCACCCGTTCCCCTTCCTTACACCATTAATCACCCTCACCTCCGTTCCCCTTCCTTACACCATTACTCCCCCTCACCACCTTTCCCCTTCTTTACACCATTACTTCCCCTCACCTCTGTTCCCCTTCCTTACACCATTACCCCCCCTCACCCCTTCCTTACACTACTAACCCCTATTCCTGTTCCTTACACCATTACTACCCCGTTCCCCTTCCTTACACATTACACCCCACCCACCTCTGTTCTCCTTTCTTACACCATTACACCCCTTCCCCTTCCTTACACCATTACTACCCCCCATTCCCCTTCCTTACACCATTACTCGCCGCCCACCTCTGTTCCCCTTCCTTGCACCATTACTCTACGCCAGGCATGTCCAACCTGCAGCCCTCCAGATGTGCTAAAACTACACATCCCAGCATGCATTGCCATCATTCTAGCATTCCCTAATAGCCAAATTGTGGCAAGGCATGCTGGGATGTGTAGTTTTAGCACATCTGGAGGGCCGCAGGTTGGACATGCCTGCTCTACGCCATCGCTAGAGGCTGCTGGGAAACAATCTGCCTGCAAAATAAAACAAAAGCCATCCTGAAATCATCTGTACTGCTGTAAACGATACCCTCCAAACAGAGGACATCAAGGGTGCATGACTATCGACATAAGATTGTCAACTTGGCCGGAACGTCAACAAAATCTCCTGGTGGCCGAGTAGTGACTTACCTGGTCAGGAGGTGATGCGTGGATAACATCGGCCGGACCCTGTGAGTAGGACAAACCCTATTGAATAACCCTCTCACCTCCACATCCTGAAGTTACTGTAACTACACACTATGAAAGCTTTGGATGGGGAACAAGCAGAACAATGCTCTACCGGTGGAAGGACCTTACAGCAGCAGCAGCAGACACTATCAAGATGTATTAAAAGTTCTGCAGATGTTCAAACCCATGTACCAATAATTCGTTTGGTGTGACTGCAACATGATGTATGAGGACACATATGTACGGTTCTATGTGGTGCATTATATTAACTAAAGAGGGCACATACTGTATATTGGAAAGACTCATTTTGGATCACACACACCATTTACTTATTGTCACTTCTGTGCCAAACATTGCCTTTGTCATATTTCTGCCTCAGTCTACGTTCCCCATTCAAGCTTGTGAGCAAAGCAAAAAAAAAAGCAGACAATGGGGCAAATCTATGCTGCACTGCAGATGGGGCAGATGGAACGTGCATAGAGAGTCACATTTGGGCGAGTTATTTTGTTTCTGTGCAGGGTAAATACTGGCTCCTTTATTTTTACACTGCAATTTAGATTTCAGTTTGAACACACCCCACCTAAATCTATCTCTCTGCACGTGTTACATCTGCCCCACCTGCAGTGCAGCAGTCTTTTTTTTTACTTCGCAAACAAATCCAAATCAGGCCCGGTGTTAATTTCCTTCAGGAAGGAAAGCTTACGCTTCACTGAAAGAGGAAAAACCCAGAAACACAAAATAAGAGCGATAAACTTTAGCATTTCCATAGAAGCGGTTGATGTTGACCCTGCTTTGGCGCTAGATGTAAAGGAGCGGGGGTTTATTGTCCTCCAGCCTAATAACTGTAGCGTAATATATATACTCTGATGTGCCTGCAAGGAAATTGCTTGTTATCATCATACAGCATACTTTATTCACTCCATTCCTCTCCACCTCTGAAATTATCCAAATGAGTCACCGATAAACAAACCACATCCTCAATGTCGTGATTTGTATTAGACGATTTTTCCTGGCTTAAAGAGACACGGTCAATAAAATGAGAAACATTGGTTCTTTTCAACCTCATTTGCTGCATCCTGTGACCCATAGAACAATAAAAACAGATTGGTTATTTATTCCGTAGATTTGTAGGCAATGCAGCATGGCTGGCCGAACCGGTCCTAGAGATCTACCAACAGTCCATGTTTTCCAGACGGCCTAGCCGGTGCACCGCTGTGATCATTACTACAGTCACATTTTCAAACATGTGCTGCATTCATTCCTAACCGACTCATTCTACAGTTCCACAGGTGATCTGGAAAACATGAACTGCTGGTAGATTTCCAGAAAGCTTGCAGATCTGTTAGCTCTCTTCTTCTCCGGCCCCCCAGGGGGTTTTCGTCATCTGATCACACAAGCATGTCTGCTCACATTATCCGCCTGTCACTTTGTGAAGAGAGCGTGACAGCGAGGTTACACGTTCTCCATAGCGTAACACAGAGTGACAAATCTGAGGGACAGGAGGGTACAAACTTAACACCTTCCAGACGAAGAGACATTTACAGCCGGACATCACTTACAAGGCACGGTTTTGCCTTGTAAGTGAATGCCTGAGTTCGGCCAGCTTCCTGCGTTATAGTCTATCAGTCTTCCCTGTTAACGTCAGCCATTGTGTGGCATACATCTCAGCCAATAGAAAGCAGCCAATCAAAAACACTCATCCACTGACAACACCAGGGCACATAAAATGGCAGCTTCCATCACTACCTCAGGCATGGCACCCATTTACTGTTTTAACCCCCAAAATGTATAGGCTTCATGTGTAGCCATGAATTTGGTAGATAATAACCCGGAGGAACTGGTTACCGTGTCATGCATATTTGGCCCCCATAAAATGGCCACTGTAGTATGAGAAACTCACATACATACCGTAACGGCGCACACATTCTATTTTATGGTCACAAGTGAGTACTGTGCACAAACGCCAGTCTTTAACCAGACAAACGCACGCGGCATTATTGCACATACGTTCATGTGTGCGGACAGAAACCAGCGCTGAGGTAATTTAGCAGCACTCATGTTTATTCCAGAAGTTTTTTGTGCAGGGGAAGAGGTGGTGGTGGAGGGGGGCCCTTGTAATGGCCGCTGATGGGAGCTGTGATCCACGGTGACAGAGGCGATTCTCAGGCCAACTTTGCAAGGGGGGGGGATGGGGATGGGTTTGGGGAGTCAGATAAAGAGACGGAAGGAACATACAGACAGGTGCCCGTCACCGAGTGTGCAAATCAGGCAGGAGGGAAGGGAGGCGTGCGACAGCCTATGCCGCTAAATGCGTACAAAAACATGATCATGTATTAAAAGTATCTCCGCGGAATTTATCTAAGGCACACTTACAAGCGTGCAAGTCCAAGAGGTGCGATTGGTCCCTTTTTTTATTTTATGTTCCACTTTTGCCTTCAGTCAGGTCCCGAGAGCTGAACAGGAGCGACACACCTATATACACACACACATACCTACAGACAGTGGTCAGTGCGTGTGCTGGTTATGTAGACCAGAGACTACAGGGTGGGCGGGAGGGTAGGGGTGAGTCATGTAATAGTGATGATTGGAGTGGGAGAGAAAGGGTGAGTGGTGGTGGTGGGGGTCTCTGTACATCAAGCCAGTCCCATCTCTTCTAGAACGCTGCGCGGTGACTCATCCTCCTGCAGAGAGAAAGAGAGAGAGCGCGGGGGTCAGACAGGAGAGAGACACACACACACACACTGCGGCACTGCCCCCTAATTCTTATTATCCCCTCTCCCCCCTTATACGGATTCCTCTCACTCTTCATCAGCTCCTAATAGCGGAGAGAGAGAGGGTCACCTTAGAGTGCGTCGCTCCCTCACGTCTGTGCCCACCTCAGATTAGCACGTACTCCATTCTTTTCTGCACGCGTCATCTCTACGGCTGAGGCTTAATAGGCTAATTTACCCCATGGGGCAGCTGTATAATGGGCTCTGTGTCGTAGCTCAGCTCCCGAAACATCTCCCTCTAAAGCCATTTACAAATTCGTTCTGTCACCTCTACCCGTGTACAGCTTCATAAACTTATCTTCTAAATCACTTCTTTACCAAATGAAAAGAAAAAATTTCAGTGCCACCTATTGCCCCCAGCGCCGTCACCCCCTCCCGCCTCACTCGCACCTGACTCATTTCCGGCCACCTGCACATTTCGTACCGCCGCACCTAATCATCGGCTTTTAAAGCCTAATTCCTTTCCTCTCCCTCCGTGCCCCCTAATCATTAATAACTTCTCACTTCTCCATCCATCACTGACTGCCACTTATCACTGCCTATACATCTCCATTATTGCCCTAATTTGCCATCACGCTTCTGAACACCCCCAACCCCCCCCCCCCCTCTTCCCTCAGGTTTGTCGGATCATTACTGTCGTATCTAACACCCATTCATCATCTCATTCAGCCACTTTTCTCCATTTCACACAGACATTTCTTTTTCTAGCTCACGCCCAATTCCGCTGCACGTACTCCCCCCCCCCCCCCCCCCTACCACCACCACCACCACCCCCGGTGTTTATGCATTGCCCCCACATACTCTAATTCCACCCCCTCTGCTTACACAGGTCGTAATCTCGCCACCACACACACGCGTTATCTCCCTCCCTCCTACTACCTCCAGTGTGGAAATTTCTTGCTATTAAAGTGAGTGGGTGGGAGTCAGTGAGCTGTGACAGGACCAGAGATGTGTGATTCATCCACTGCAGAGAAAGGAGGAGGGGGGGGGGGAATGTGAGCAAAAAAAAAAAGACACAAAGGGAGAAACTAAAACAGCTGAGGGCGAGACAAATGGAGACAGGGAACGTGTAGAGAGAGAGGGAGAGAGACAGCGAGAGAGAGAGCTGCGAGAGTGTTCTGCTACCTCTTGTAACATGTCCGACTGCTCTATGGCTTTCAGGACGCTCTTCTTAGAGGTGTCCTGGATTTCGCCCCCCATCAGGAACTCGTCGAGGATGAAGTACGCCTTTTCGAAGTTAAATATTATATCCAGCTCACACACCTGTAGAAAGAAAAGAAGGGCGGGTATAAAGACTATTGATATCTGTAATGAATTCATCTCTACGGACGCTGTTGGCGACATGAGACGCAGGTTATTGGAGTGCACAGGCTGGAGGGGGAGGGAGGGGGTCTGGCCGAACGAGACACAGACAGGCGTGCCGATACAAACGAGGTGCTGATGACACAGTGATGGATAGTGGAAGAACGTGGAACGCAGGCGTGCACAGGACATCGTACAACACATGTAGGGAGATGTACAGGCAGCGATGGCCACACTAGAGGATCATGCAGGATGCACAGAGACAGCACAAGCAGCTGCTGGGGGACGGTGAATGAGTGAGCAATATGCTCCCATAGACAGAACAGAGTAGGAAAAGCTGCAGGCAGCGCGGCTAGCCAGACATGCCGCCAAGTCACGAGTCATCAAACTTCATGCAGGCAGCAAATAGCGGAGTGATCAAAATGCAGATGAGTGCTGGAGGTGCATGCAGGCCGCAGGTAACAGGGGGGGGGTATTTGGTACTGCGCACGTGTAGCGTGGGTCGTGCGTCAGTGCTTGCAAAGCGGCTGCAGGCATCCAATGATTGACAGTCTGCCGCAGTCTCCATGCGGGGAGGGGGGAGGGATGGTCTCCGTTTTGCGGAAGTGCAAAGATACGGTCTCGGTCTACCGACAGAGATTCCCGCACCGGAATCAGGCCCGGGAGGGCAACGAGATATAGGGCCCGATTCAGACTTGACTATTATCGGTATACCGCGTATGGCCCCCATGGGCGAGCCATCTGTGCGAAGACCGCCAGCAATGGACAGCCTTCGCTGGCTGTTCAGAGTGATTGACAGCAGGCGTTGCCCGGCCATTGGGGGGGGGGGGGCACTGACGTCAACAGCGCCCCCACCTTCTCCCCACGGCCATCGCAGTTAGTCCTGGCTTACTCAGCACTGCGAACAGAGGGGAAAACCCCATCCAACGGTGACTGATTGCGAATGGGTTTTTTAAGATCCGCAGCCCATCGATCAGGACTGAATCGGGCCCATAGGCAGGCGAGTGAACGAAACATGAAGACGTCATAAGAATACAGGGCGAGTCGAGCAAAATGAACCAGGGCACAGAGGTGAAATCTGCAGGCATGTGTAACACACTGGGTAACCAATAAATCAGGCATTCCCAACGTTCCAGGTTTTAGTGATACCTAGGCTTTAGCGCAGATGGTTAACTAATAAGGTCACCTGTGCTAAACCTTGGTTATCACTAAACCTGGACGGTCAGCTCGCCTTCAGGGGTGAGGCTGGGAACACCTGTGATAGGAGATGGGGCAAGAGGGAAGGGTAAAAGGAACGGGCCGTACCAACTCCGACGTCCCAGCACAGTCACAGGGATATACTAGCACACGGATGCGGTTCACGGGGGGACAGCGGACACCTCAGCATGACGGGAGGGAAGCTGATGCAGAAGCGGCTGCCCGGAGAATGAAAGCTACACGTGAATAGCTACTTAAGACTCCTAACTGGGAGGATTATTCGCAGCCTGTGATCTCTGTTAAACCTAATTAGCAGATCATGGGCTAATACCTATAGACGGGGGATGTTTGAGTAATGGGGGGAGGGTACGGTCTCAATCCTGTGTGCGTTACGTACCGTACTGCTCCCCCCCCCCCCACCCCCCTCTGCCCTCCAGCACACAGATAATACTTACGCTGCCAAAATATTTGTCCAGCAGCTCCACGTATCGGTGGATTAGCTCCAGGGTCAGCAGCTCGTTATCATGATCTTCCACAGCGCAGCAGAAATACAGGCTGGCGTATCTAGAAGGGAGAGAGAGAAGTCTGGGTTACAGGAGCGGGAGAGGAAGGCGCAGAAACTGGGGCTCTGTATCTACCATATAAACAGCATACATAGGGCTTACCTGTACCGTTACACTGGGACACTTATAAATTACACATGTTCTGTGGCTGGGGTAATGGATGCCTGCGTTCCCCCGGTTTATAATCAGCCACAGAACCAGCGTAATTCATGAGTGCCCCAGTTTAAAGATACAGGTAAGGCTATGGATATACTGTATGTAATGTCTTATACATAAGGGGGGGGGGGCTGAGGAGCAAATCATGGACGTGCATCTGGCGCTATGGGGTCGTGGCTGTATCCCTCTTATTTTTGCGGGTCCTCTCGCCCAGTCACATCCAGAGCCACCGCTGTTAGGCCACCCCAACATGCATACGGGAGGCTTATGAGTCAATAGGTAATTAACCTAGGAGTCTGACTTAGAAGTGCGGGAGTAAACGGCACACAAACATGGGGAGAACGTACAAACCCCACACACAGACAGGCAGCAGAGCCAAGCACTGTGTTACCTAGAATACGGACAAGAGGCTATTATAAATAGCGGAGGCTTCGGTCACACTGGTGCCTTGCGCAGCTGCATTCCTGTGTGACATCACTGCCCGTGTGTGGAAGACCACTCTGTATTTCTGCCAGTCACTGTGGGCGTGGCTCCCAAGCAGGCGCTAGTGCAGTAGTGGCTGCAACTATTTTTATCGCAAACCACGACTGCAAATTTATGCCAATGCTGCAGTGGACGGGCCGCCAACAGAGATGCCCACTTATGCATCTCTATGCAATTCTTATCTGCGTCCCATCATGTCGACATTTTGACTGTCGACCTTCCCATTGTTATCCTAATGCTTGTGTCGACTTTCTGACCCTGTTGATCTATTTCAGGCATCAATCTAAGGCCTGTTCACATTCAGTGGTCAACTCAATGCACTTCAACCTTCATAGGGCCAGCCTAATGACTGTATCCCAGCCGCATTGTGGCCTCCCACATCACGTGTCCTTCCTGTGCCCCAGAATGCATAGCAACCAGCACTCGGAAGACGGAACACCAAACATATTGCTACAAAAGTGCCCATGGGGTGGGATATTGGACCCACAAGGTGTATTGCTGGAAAAGGACTACAAATTAATATTATTCTTTTTTTGTCTAATTAAGTTATAAAACTATAAATTGGCAAATTCAGAGATAAGTGGCTGATAAACTGATGTGAAACGGCCTTTCAAATACAATATTGAAAAGGATTATTCCCCCAGAAACAGAGCGCACTGCTACCCCCACCTGGCGGGTCTCACAATGCCGCTTGTCTGTAACCCCTGGCTGTTCTGTGTGCAGCGCTGTGCGCGTCCGAGTCATCTGAATGAGCAGTGTACAGGGAGAGAACCTGACAACACCGCTTATTATAAAAGGCTGGCCTCGGGGCAGGAGAGAAAGGTCTCCAGATTCCGCTACTGAAGTGTACCGCACACTAACACATATGGCAAATGACTTCCCTAATGGTTTAACCACTTCTGCTATTGCTACGGTCTGTATAAATGATATTGTCAGAGTGAGGGAACGGTACATTGCGGTGGAACATCGCTTCGGGAATCCACTGCACCAACGCTGGAGGGGATAATCGAATCACCCCTTCGCAGTAATGAAACATGCCAGGCCAACCACTTCCACACGGCGTAAAGGAACCCAGTCACTCATCAAATATAAACTAGAACCGGGGACAGGGATTGTACTTGTGGAACAACTCCGGAAAACATGGAACTGCGCTTTAGATACTAGGTCATAGGAAGCTGCTCTGCAAATGGGGCTCAGTCTGATTAATGGATTATGAGGGGACATGAGGACAGCCATTCACATACCTTTGTACAATTTAACATGTATTACATCAACCGGTGCCAGACTAATATATGAGGCCTGGCATGTCCCCTTCCCAGCAGGTGAAAAAGATGGGGTCTGCATGCACGGAGGGTAGTGCTGTGGGGATGCAGTCATTTGGTCCACAGCATGATGGCCGACAGTCATTAGGTCGACACCATTAGGTCAACATGGGAAAAGGTCGACATGGGTCTAGGTCAACATGGGAAAAGGTCGACATGGTTCTAGGTCGAAAGGTCATTAGTTCCATAGCGTCTAGGTCGACATGGGGTTTTTCACTGTTTTTTTTAGCCAACATGTGCCGACAGGCGGTATTTCATGCCCTACCATCCACTAGGCCAGGCATTCCCAACCACGGTCCTCAAGGCACACCAACAGTGCAGGTTTTAGTGATAGCCAGGCTTCAGCACAGATGCTTTAATCAGAATCCCTCAGGTACTAATTAAGTCACCTGTGCGCAAGCCTGGATATCCACAAAACCTGCACTGTTGGTGTGCCTTGAGGACCGTGGTTGGGAATGCCTGCACTAGGGCATGGTGGGAGAATAAAATAGTGTGCCTGATGCATTGCAACTGTGTCCATGTCGACTGTGTTGACATTCAGGTAAAAAAAACAGTGGAAAACCCCTTGTCGACCTAGACACTGTCCAACTAATGACCTGTTGACCTATAACAATGTCGACCTAAACCCATGTTGACATAATGGTGTTGACCTAATGAGTGTCGACCATCATGCTGTAGACCCAATGATCCCAACCCATGCTGTGCTTCACGTATAATACAGGGAACCCCGTCTTCTGTGCTCCCACAAAATGTAATCTAGCAGCCAACCTGTACTATGCAAGCCACGCCCTCATCCGCCCGACTCCTCCCACTGGTAAAGGCAAAGTAACGCTCCCCCACCGGCGCGCATCTGTGCAGGATTTCCTTCCAATCAGGAAAACACTGGATGCGTCACGCAACTGCATTTGTGCTGTGGATTTGTCGTAATTCAAGGGGGTGGCACTACAGGGTCGGATGGTAATGTACCAGGGTGCTTTCAGACAGTTCTCCACCTAGTTGACTGCAAGGTGTGGTTAAGTTCAATAGCAAACCATGGCCTCAACAAATCAGAACGTACAGTAAGAACAGTGCGTAACTATGCCCATAAGGGGCGACAGCAGCTCTTCCACCTGTTAAAAGTCCATTTTGCTGACGTGTGTGGGTTTGGGGGGGATCTCACCTTTTATAGACCACCTTAAGATCCTTCCACTCCAGGAAGCTGCACATCTTGGGTTTTCGGCTGAGCACAGTCTGCATTAGGTCTCGCACCAGCTTTTTCTTCTCCCGCTCCGAAGTGGCGACGTACCATTTTTGCAGGCGCAGCTTCCCCTGCCGGCTGAACAGCAGCATAAATCGCATCTGCGAAGGGAGAGAAACGTGTTGGGTTCCACAGAACTGATGCATTAGAGCTCCACCTTCTGGCTAACCTGAAGCACTGCGGCTAAGCTGCATTTTGTGATTTTGTTAACTATTGCAAGAGCAATGAGTGATAGATCGTTAACTAAATGGACTCAATTGTTAACAATAACTGTTGGAAATCTCTCATTGTGTACGCACTCCCCTACATCATTAGCAAACACCCCAACACCCCCCCCCCCCCCCCCCCTCTCAAGGGCTGCAACTACTGAGCGAAGTGAGAGTGACCTCACTGATCGATATTGTGAACGATATCGGTCAGTGTGTATGCACTATATCATTATCCCACGGCAGCGCTGAAGATAGCGGTGTGTACCCAGCTTAACATTGATCCCCACTGTCCACATATAGATGTATTTCAGTTCTGTACACATCTCCGATGTAATCCAAATGAGAAAATGAAGATGCAGGGGATTCTGGAAAGCCGATGGTGAGGACACTTGTAGGACAATTATATCCTAATTCCTATTACAATAATAGCGAAGCAGAAGCCAGAGACCAGGCATCTGAAGAACGCAGGACATGGCTGTCCCAGCAGACATGCTATTGAGCTCTTAAACAATTCAGCACAGCAGGTGCCTCCTGCATTCAAAGTACAGTATACTGGTCTTGGTGGAAGTACTCAGAAACACAGATCAGCCTGTTGCCTCCGCAGTCCGTGTAATAGGACTTGGAAATCTAAACACTAAAGGTGCCCATACACGTTACAATTATTGTTGATAGTGGCCTGGTTTAAAATCGCGTTGCGTCGCATTGTATACCATACAATAGCATACAATGCGATGCGATTTTGTCCTCAAGGAAATTTCAAGGGAAATCGCGTTGCATCGTATTCTTAATGTACTGTAATACAATTTCAACATCGGGCGCCCGGATAATTCACAAGTACCACTTTTTGTACTAGATCTCATCTCATCTGATCTCATCGCAAAACCGATATGCAATGAGATGTGATATTGTATACAATAATTGTAACGTGTATGGGCACCTTAACACAAACGTTACTACATTGGTGACTATCTATACAGCAGAGGATAAGCAGAGAGTCAGCCCTCGGGACCAAACACATTACACCAAGCTTAGCTTGTTAGAGAATCCTTTACTGCTGCATGGTTGAATCACAATGCATCTGCTGAGCGTCTGGCACCTCTGTGAAGGTATTTATACGAGGAGAAGAGAAAGGCTGTATGGGGGAACGCACAAAGTATTAAAACGTAACTTTTATTAGTATATTCTAAGATGCCCTATATCCAAATCAGGGGCACTACTAGCGAAAATAATGAAGAGGTTAAAAAATACATATAATGCACAAACAAAGTGAGTGAAGGAAAAAATAAAGAGTTAGTGTGTTAAAAAACACAAATGTTAATTAGGGAGAGATGTTATAGGATAGATGTTGAGACAAAAACAACCTCTTTCGAGGATCAATTCTTTATGTCATGATTTGACAAATGACCGTGGGGAAATATGAAGTGTAGGCAGATGGTTTATAACCCAATCCAGACCAGGGTTATTCCCTTTGTGATGGGTAATCCACTCTCACTGGTTCCCCAATCACAAATGGTGGCCAGTTGGTGTTGTTTGTATGTTTTACTGTGGATGGGCACTCTTTGTGAAGGGTGATCCCCTCTCACCGGTTCACCCCTCACAGTAATGGGATTTGAGATGATAGTCCCAAAATTATTCAGAGATATTCGTATTTCTCTATTATATTATACTTTATTATAGTATCCCATAGGTGCTTTTTATATTTTCCACACACATAGAAAAAAACAAAACAGTTGCCACCAATGAAGGTATGTCGCCAGACTGGTTTCTATTATTGTTACAGGAATGCCACTCACACTGGCATTACCTGTTGATACTAATAAAAGGGTTATGTTACCCTCAATATAATAGTATACTAGTACATATACACTTCAAATTGTTACACTGTTCAGTATAGAGTTTTCCTGTATTATAGTAATTCAAATGTTTACTGGCTTAGATTGCCCTCTAGTGGTTGAATCACATAAATTACAGGTACATTACTGTTGCAACATTGTATTCAGTATATGTATTGGATACATCTCTGATACAGTGTCTTATATTTCCCCGTGTCTCAAGTCTATCCAAGTCCTATCTCACATGATCAATTTCATTTAGCATAATGACAATTATATAATAAACTGAGAGGACTTCTCCCTAATAGGAAGGTGAAATGCACACATATATATATATATATATATATATATATATATATATATATATATATATATATATATATATATATATATATATATATATATATATATATATGCGCATGTATACTCATTGGGTACACTTGCTTGTTAATACAATATGTGCAATGTGACAATTACTTGCCAATGCCTTGACACATAAACGCAAGCAGTACTGGGGCACAAAGCACCTTTCCAAAACCCGTGCAGTTCCTCTTTTAGCTCTCTGCTGAGGTGCTTGTAGCACAGTCTGGTCTGTCTCTCAGCACCGATACAGAGCTGAGGGTGCTGGAAGCACCAAAGCAAAGAGCTGGGAGGGAATAAGGAGACCAGAGTTCCATGGTTTTGTAAGACTGACAAATTTTACACTTTATTTCCACCAATTAGATTCCTTAAAGGTTTGACGTGTCTGCTGTACTTTCCCAGAAGTACTAAGCCTTCAAGGAGTGAGAAAGTGGTTGGAGGTAAAGTACTGGCCAATCAGCTCCTAACTACCATGTTACAGACTGGGTTTGCAAAAAAATGACAGTTGGGAGCGGCATGGTTGGTAGTTTGTCTCCGTCCATTTTATCACTCTCCGGGCTTAGTACAGCTGTCCTAGAATTTGTCCCTTCTCTCTAAAGACAGTATCTCAGCTAGAACAGCATTCCCACTAGGCTTTACTCTAAATTCCAGTGGATCCCGCACGGTTTTGGAATACGGTGCTCTACTCCAGTTTCTTATGGTGCAATTCAGCAAACAATATTACATGAAGTGGGTTCTGTTACTGGCATCCTTACTGTCAGTTATGGGGTGAGGGACAGGATTTGCTGCTGCTTGACCACTTCTTTTACGATTGACAGCCACCAGCATTGGTTTTGCTGGGTATGGGTAATAGGGTGGACACTATGAAAGTAGACAGGGCTTAAGTTGACACAAGAAATAGGTCGACGTGGGTTTTTCATTTTTTGGGGGGGGGCCCAAATTTTGACGTAAGTCAACATGGACACCATATCAGTGAATTCTCACTGTATTGTATACAATATATCTGGCTATAGCCAAAATCGCAGTGTCAAGAAATCGCCGTCAAAACCGGCCATGGGACAAATTGCACTGTGTGTTTGCACCTTTATACTGACCATAAATAATCTGAATCAGTCTTGAAACACCAGCCCAGGACACCACCGCAAGATCCCTGTGGTACCCCAGTGAGCCACGGCATATAGTCCCGAGAACCAAATCCTACCCTCGAGGCACATCACTCCAGGTTTTACAGGATATCCATGGGGACATCTATCCCTGGGCTGTTATCTGTGCCATGGGAACCACTGTTCTAATGGCACATAGATCACTTCAAGCTAGTTTACTCCAGTAGACCCCCCACCCCCCCCACCCTGCAGTCACCTGTGCAACAGAGCAATGTTAAAAACAGCGCCCCAACAGGTCAAGTGTTCCAGGACCACTGATAGTCCAAAAAATGTGAATTGTTGTGGAGCAAGCATTTAACACCAATAAAAGGGATATATTTACCCCATTAGGCAGTACAATGCATCTATCAATATAGGCAATTAATACGAAAATGAATACGCAAGACATAGATTAAATAAACAAATGGGGACACCTGGGTAAATGAGGGGCAGAAAGTTGTCCAAACATGTGCGGCTTGTGCCAGTGGGCTCAGGCACCAGGGCAGTGCCACATGTCCGTTCAAAATTGGAGACAAATAGTATGGGTTGTACAATTCATATTGGTTAATGCCCAATTGATCAAACAATATGAGTGTTGTGCGAGGAAGGACTACACAGGCCAGCTGCTCATCATACCCATCACTGAGCATTTGTGAGTGGCGTGGCACAAACAGCACACTACCGAGCTATGGTCAGATGAATACTCCACAGACCAACCTATGTGTGACCCCAACATTAGGAACTCCCCATCCACTTCCCATACTAAGGTGCTGCAGTGATGTACACGTTCCTGGCTGCAACCACATCAGTGAGGTCACTACTGGCTGGGACTGTGTCATCCCCTGCACCCTATGTCGTTACAGGTTAGGAGGGACATCTCCTAGTACACAGACGTGACAGCTACAGCACATGTGGTCGCCTTATGTAATGGGTCTTGGGATTTGTGGTACACACAGAGAACACTCTATATGACCCAGGAGTCTGAGAGAACTCCCATGTAACCCCTCTCCTGCAGGGCATAGAGACCCAACGTCCTGCAGTCCTGATAGAGGCGGTACCATTTTAGAGATGCATTTCCTCGAGATCAGCGGTTCCCAACGCCAGTCCTCAAGTACAACAGGTCATGTTTTCCGGATTTCTGTCTGTGCGAGCAGGTGTTAAAAATGCTGACCCATTAAAACAATTCGACTTTCCTGTAAATGATTACAAAAACCCCAAAACCCATGGCCCTCTGGGTGTACTTGAGACTTGCTGCTCTTTATAACCTGCTCCGATTGTATGTGTAAATGAGGTATGGAAAAAGCATGCCACTGCGTAGACAGCTGGGAGCCAAACCTACCTGATCAGTGTGTGGTCATGAACACTCACACATATATGGCATGGTGTAGAGAGCCACCAGTAGCTTTAGCCCAGTGGTAGCCAACCCTAGCCTGCGAGAGCTACCAACAGTTCACATTTTCCAGACAACCTAGCTGCTGCACAGCTGCACTCATTAATCACTGACACATTTTAAAAGATCAACAGATGGAGCTAATTAGCTCACTTGTGATTCTGTGAGGAGACCTGGAAAACATGCACTGTTGGTAGCTCTCGAGGACTAGGGTTGGCATCCCCAGCTTTAGCCCCTCTTTGGAGCACAGCTTGCAGATAATTATCCATTGCAATAAAGTGTTTGCCCACAGACTGTTCAGTAAATATATATATATACCTAGTTTGTGTGTGTGGACAGGTATTTCCCCCCCAGGTAACCCTGATCCCTCCCCCCCAGCACACCTGGCCGGACATATGCCACCTGTACACCCCCCTATTCATGCACAGGGGACACAGACAGGTGAGCCCCGGCCCAGTCCGTTTCCTAAGCTCCCCGGATCTCACCATCCTGCCGCCGGCTCTCAGGACCGCCTCTCCCCGCGCTGCCAGCCGCTGTCAGGCCTCGGTCCCCGGCCTCTCGTGGTTCTCAGTGTCCGGACCCGGTGCCTCCTCCCCCGGCCTCACCCGGAGGGGAGGAGGGAGAAAGGGGAGGGGGGGGGGGTGTTCGTGTGCGCCTGCGCGGCCTCAACCCCCGTTCTCCAAAGGCGAATGAGATACGGGGGCCCGGGCGGCCCATAGGGTAACCGCCATAACCATGAGAACGCGGCCCGGACAGGGCGCCGCCATTTTGTTGGTGGGAAGCCTTCACACACTGTGACACCTACATGTGCCAGTAATGATGACAGTGACTCATACCTTCCAACAACATGACCCTCTACAGGAGGGACACAATACTCTGGTTCTAGACTTCGCTCTTACTTTATGATTGCCATTACCTGGGGGTGAAACACCTTTCTTATCAATAAACCTATTTTTAAACAGGTGATCGCAAATTAAGAGAGAAGTCCAGAAACAGAGCATTGTGTCCCTCCTGGAATGGGTCATGTTGGGAGGTATAGTGACTGGTAAATCCCAAATACTACGGTCACCCACACGAGTCTAGGTAGACTCGTGTGGGTCACTCGTGTGGGTCTAATAGGGGGGGATGCACTAGTATCCAGGAGGGTTGCCCACCTTTCCGGTGGGCTGGGAAGGGGACCCGATTTTCAGGAGTCTCCTGGCAATTCCTGGAGGGTAGGCAACCATGGACCATTTCATGCTTTTTTTAAATCCTTTTTTTACCATGCACGTGGACTCAAATTGCGAATGGTAAAATGCACCATAACGCCCAACTGTACCGCGTTTAGTCCGGCATTGCCACACAGTGGTGAACAGATCCCAACCAGTGGCGCCCATTCATTTTAATGCTTTTTTTCAAATTCTACTGCTGCTGAGGATGCAGGGCGGGGGCGTCTTCTACATGGCGCTTCCCCACTTGGAGATCGGATCGCGGATGCTAAACATAGCTGCACATACAAATTATATCATCTGCAGGCAGCCCATCCAAATCCGAAGTACACGGGACCGCAGGTCGGAATTCAGTGAAATCAAGCCCACATCGGACAAGTGTATGGTGAACTTAAGTGGGCGCTATTATAGTGAGTGCACTATGAGTTTAAATATATTGAATTATTGGCCATTAGCCAATCACCTCCCAACACTCAATATTAGGCGCTATGAATCCAATTTACAGGTATAATCTTAAAATAATTAATACAGCTGCAGAATTCAAATTGCGCTTGTGATTTCGTAATAAGATGACCTCATTGAGGTACCAACCATATGCAAAAATATCTGGAAAGTCTCCGTGCTGTAATAACTCTAGGGCCAGATGCACTAAGCTTCAAAAGTGATCAGATGGAGAGTGATAAACAGCCAGCCAATCAGCTCTGTGACATGACAGGTAGGATCTGATTGGCTGGCTGTTTATCACTCTCCATTTGATCACTTTTGAAGCTTAGTGCATTTGGCCCATAGACTTTTCAAATATTTTTCCTTGAGAGGGACCGTTGGCAATGTGGGCAAGTGAATGGGGAGTAGGGGGGGGGGGTGTAACAATATACATACCTGTAAATAAATTCAAGCTTGCACAAAAAGACGTCAATACAGTGGTCTGACCAGTATATAACGTCCTGTAGGGTCACAACATGCTTGTATAGTCCAGTCCTCCTGCACCTCTAGCGACTGTATCCTTTGCGGCAGCGGCCATCTTTGGAGGGGCGCAGGGTCTCTAATGCTGTTAGAGACTCTGCGTATCTGCGGCGCAGATCCCACCGCAATAAAAAAGATTTACCTCCCCTTGGGCAACAAGAATTTACCTCTACCTGGGCAATAAGCATTTACCTCCCCCTGGGCAATGATGAGCATTTACCCCCCTCGGGCAGCAACCATTAAATCCCCCTTGACAACAAGCATGTAATCCCCCCAGGCAATGAGCATGAAACCCCTGGCAACAAGCATGCAATCCCCCTTGGCAACAAGCATGTAATCCCCCTGGCAACGAGCATGGAACTCCCTATGGCAATGAGCATGCAATCCCCCTTGGAAACAAGCATGTAATCCCCCCTGGTAACAAGCATGGAACCCCTGGCAATGAGATTGTAGGTAAGCGTCATTTATGTGCCTAACAATGCGATTAATTGTTGTAAAAAATGTAATCGTTGCCCAGCACTAATAAAAAGAACCATGGGGTTTATTCTAGTTCATTCTTTCTGACAAAATCCTTCTTAGATGGACAAAACCATGTGCACTGCAGGGGGGCAGATGTAACATGTGCAGAGAGAATTAGATTTGGGTGAGGTATTTTGTTTCTGTGCAGGGAAAATACTGACTGCATGATTTTACACTTCAATATAGATCTCACTTTGAAGAAAAACCCCACCCAAATCTAATTCTCTCTGCACAAGTTACATCTGCCCCACCCGCAGTGCACATGGTTTTGTCCATCTAAGAAGGATTTTGTCAGAAAGAATGGACTAGAATAACCCCCCATGTTAGAGGTTTCATTATAGCAGGAATTGGGGGCTCCGCTGTGTGGCATGTTTAATCACTTGCCTGGCACATCCACATCAGATGCCACCATGCCAAGCCGGACTGTCCCTGACACAGTGATGCATCCTTACATGCACACCATACTTGCTTGTGTGGACTCAAAAGTTTTTTGGTAGACCTCACTACCCTTATAGAGTGGGAACACCCCACCCGCATCCCATCCACTTCCCTGTGAAGTTGGTAGCATGGGGAAGGTAATACTGGGGGACGTAATTCTGTGTCAGTCGCGTTCTCTATTCATGGAGGCACAATTTGGGACCTTCTGCAAATAGGAGGCGGAGCTTATTGACATGACTAGAAGAGCCACACCCCCATCACCACCCACCTGCATTTCTGGCTCCACCACAGCACCCTCTGCCCCTCCACACAAAATGCCAGGATCCGCAAAGTAGCCCCAGTACGTCCCTGCCTACATACATTATGAACGCCTAATACCCAATCATCAGAAGAGGAAATTGTAGATTAGCTGTAAATCTGTATACTGTATAATAAATGTATCCAGGGATGTTGCTAGGCACTGTGTTCACGGATCTAGTCTCAAGGGTATTCATAATTATGTAGTTAATATGTAGCAATGTGTTCTTATGTTATATCGCTGAATAATTCCAATACCAGAATAGTGTCTTATTACAGTCACCTGTAACATTATAGCTGCGTGGGTGCAGGGTGCAGACCCTCAGGTACAGACCTACTGTGATTATATCAGAGACACTTAAAGTGGTCCTGGAGAGGTGGTGGAACTCACTACCCCTGCTCCCCCCCATATGTCACAGTCAGGGTGCTCGGGTGTTCGGCGCCACCCTGCAAGCTTTCAATTTATGGCCTATCCCACACACCCATGAAAAGAACAATATGGGCCATATACTATAACCCCTCATTCAAATTATGCCCCACAGTGCAAGACAACCCAAACCTCCACAAAAGCGGAACAGTGCGCGCCTAAGGTGCACAGCAAAATTTTAGGGCATGGTTTTGTGGGGCAGAGGTATTTTGCACACTGTAATGTCCATTAAACACTATGACACACACCGTAATGCCCATTACATATTATGCCACTTAAGTGCCACTTACCTACATGCTCAGTGCCAGGGGTTACATGCCCAGTGATAGGGGTTTCGTGTTCTTTGCAGTGGTTACTGTTCCCCACTGTTGGCCACTGTACTAGGACCCCAGCTGTCAGTGTTCCACTGTACTAGGACCCCAGCCGTCAGTGTTCCACTGTACTAGGACCCCAGCTGTCAGTGTTCCACTGTACTAGGACCCCAGCTGTCAGTGTGCCACTGTTCTAGGACCCCAGCCGTCAGTGTTCCACTGTACTAGGACCCCAGCCGTCAGTGTGCCACTGTTCTAGGACCCCAGCCATCAATGTTCCACTGTACTAGGACCCCAGCTGTCAGTGTGCCACTGTTCTAGGTCCCCAGCCGTCAGTGTGCCACTGTACTAGGACCCCAGACATCAGTGTGCCACTGTACTAGGTCCCCAGCCGTCAGTGTGCCACTGTTCTAGGTCCCCAGCCTTCAGTGTGCCAATGTTCTCGGTCCCCAGCCGTCAGTGTGTTACTGTACTAGGACCCCAGCTGTCAGTGTGCTACTGTACTAGGACCCCAGCTGTCAGTGTGCTATTGTACTAGGACCCCAGCTGTCAGTGTGCTACTGTACTAGGACCCCAGCCATCAGTGTGCCACTGTACTAGGACCCCAGCCATCAGTGTGCCACTGTACTAGGACCCTAATTGTCAGTGTGCCACTGTTATAGGATCCCAGCTGTCAGTGTGCTACTGTACTAGGACCCTAATTGTCAGTGTGCCACTGTTATAGGATCCCAGCTGTCAGTGTGCTACTGTACTAGGACCCCAGCTGTCAGTTGTATCATAAGACTAAAGCAGCCCATACACGCTGCGATGCCGGGCTGTCCGTTCTGTGCTTTGAGGTGCGCGCTCCCGTGGCACCTCATCGCACAGTACAAAAAGTATGTGCTTGCACATACTTTTTGTACTTAGGTTTCATCAAATTGCATCGCATTGCATGCACAACGGATGCACATGCAATGCAATGTGATGTGATCCGTGCTATTGAAGCCCACAACGCACGCCAGCATCGGGACGTGTATGGGCTGCTTTAGAGTGAGATTTAATAGGATGAGAGATTCAGAAAGTGAGAGATTTGGTGAGAAATCTCCAGTTTTTTTTTTAAAGCGGCAATCATTTACACTGCAAAATCAAATTGGTTTTGCAGTGTAAATGATTGCCTCTTTTAAAAAAAATAGAAGATTTCTCACCAAATCTCTCACTTTCTTAATCTCTCATTAAATCTCACCCTCAGTCTGCCCCTTAGCAAGTGACCCCGTGATTACAGTGCACAGAATAACCACTTATCCATACAATATGTAAGACGCAGTCAACGCAAAGTATAAATAAATATATTTATTAAATACACCAGATATAAAGATAAAAAAACATCCTATTTTATCTATAGCTCTTTATAGTATATATTCTGTAACTGTCACAATAGTTTACCATACACACTCACACACTGCACACGCTCTTGCATTGCTTGTTGTGCTGTTGCTGCATTGTACTCATTCATACTACCCGTGAGTTTCCTTGTTTACCTCCCCTTCCCCCCTCCCCCAGTAGTCATCAGGTCTCTCCACCACACAGAACGAATGGGCTTTGGCTCAGGTGACTCCTGCAGACTGTGGTCAAAGGTGGAAGAGGTGAGGTACTGCTTGCTGCCACTAGATGGTGCTAGGTTCATGGCTCCATGACTTGTCCTATGAACAGTAATGCACCTACGATAAAGAATTAGAAGTTATGAGTGTGTCAGCTTTGTGTACTACAATGAAGTACTGTGGTTGTGTCGTTATTTGTATGCCATCTGTGGGGTTACATATGGAAGGCACATGCTCATTATATCTTCATGTCAACATTTTCAAGAGTCAACCATTGTCATGTCAACATTTTTTTATCTTGACCTTGTTCATGTTGACCACTTGGTGTCGACATATGGAATGTCAACCCATTGACAGGATACCCCTGTCATCAAAGCACATAGAGCAGACATTTTAAAGTCTGGGCACTAGTGACATCACAGAGACTTGAGGCATTTTCCAGGGATGATGTCACCAGTTCTTGGTGAAGTCATTGGCTGCAATGACTTGTTCACACTGTTTGCAGCTGACAGTCAGAGCTCTGTGGGATAGGTCACTGAGTGGTTTAATGGCATGCCTGTGCCTCAGTATGCAGTGACTATGTTATATGGGATGTGTGTCTGTGTGTGTGTGTGTGCGTGCGTCTGTCCGCGCATTCACATAAGTGATCTCACCTGTTGGATTGTGCCTGATGAGGAACAAAAATGGTCGATCCATGATGACCTCAAGAGGGGACATTCGGGCCAGGAAAACGGCAGCTGCAGGGACAGTATTGGATTAAGTACAAATGTTCTAACCTGATCTGTATGTTATTATAACGGTTGGGATCATTTGGTCTACAGCAAGTTGGTCGCCACCACTAGGTCAACATGGGGAAAGGTCGACATGGTTTCTAGGTCGACATGGGACAAGGTTGACATGGGTCTAGGTCAACATGGGTTTAGGTCAACAGGACAATAGGTCGACACAAGCATTATGTCAACAGTGTCTAGGTCGACAGTCAAAAGGGCGACATGGGGTTTTCCTCTGTTTTTGACCCGAATGTCGACACAGTCGACATGGACACATGTCGGCACATATCGGCTCAAAAAAACAGTGAAAAATCCCATGTCGACCTTTTGACTGTCGAACTAGACACTGTTGACCTAATGACCTGTCGACCTTGACCCATGTCGACCTAGAACCATGTCGCCCTATCCCCATGTCGACCTAGTGGTGTCGACCTAATGCTTGTCGACCAACTTGCTGTAGACCAAGTGACCGTATCTCTACACAAATTGCACAGATGATATTTGTCCCGCACAAGTTCCTTTACTGTATCTTAATACGTCCCAATCTACGTAACACACCGAGAAATACTACTTATACCAGGCTTCTGGGGCTCGCTGTGTTGGATAATCTCCATTTGATTTAATATCTTTGGAACTGTTTGTTTTCTGGACTTATCTTCTGCATTTCAATGAACCTTCTACTTTCTCAGCTTTCCCCTTAACTATTCAGATGCACCTCATCTCTCTTATGTCCACTGCTTTCTGACTCCTGCTCTCCCAAACTGAGATAGGCTTCAATCCCTGGAAGGGACGGGCTCTCACCTGTTGCAGCCGCAGCTCTTGTTCCGCTCTCCGTTACCTCCACCTTGATTTTCTGGAATGCTTCTGACACATAAAGCGGCCTCTCATCTAAAACAAACAGGTGGTTGCATTGTTAGAGGGATTCCAAGCCACCATCCACTCCTCCTAGTAGGTGCCTACTGGATTCCTGGCCACAAGTTGTATGCTTTGTCTAATGTTTGGTCTACTTACGGGATAGCCGTCTAAAGTCCGCTGACTCTTCAGAGAAAATATCTGTGATGCCAAGACGTTCAAGTGGACTCTTTAGATTCACTTCACTCACCAGAGAGAACCTGGGGGACACCAGAGAGATAACCATGTCAGAATGTGCTTGGCACCCTCCCGAGGAAAGTTACATGGACAAAAGTATAATGGAATCAAGTCATGAGAAGGTGGTGTCCTTACTTGGGCAATACAAGGAGGCGAGTTGAGCGCCTCATGCTTGTCTTCCATTGTTGGATGAGCTCTGGAGTCAGGATATCGGTGATGGTGGACAAGGGAACCCCTTTCTCGTATGGAGCAGCTACCAACATGCTGAGTTCCTCTCCTTCATACGGCAACTCAATGACATCATAAAACTCTCCCTCTGGGGTTTCAAACTCACCTGGGGAAAAAGGACCATAAGCATGATTACCCAGAAATTAGTTGACTCCAATTAATTGGCAACATGAATTAATGAGGAACGTGCGGTTGCATTGATCACACCAACTTGGATCCAATAAGTAGACACTTACTGTAGTTGTACTTGGCGGTGTTGGCCATCATTGGTGTTTGCACCTGAGACCCGTCAGATCGGTAAAATGGCCTCTTGTGAGTGGCTTTCTCTGGGAATGGAATGCCCCATTTTCCATCAAAATGCACGGCGCTGAGCAGAACCAGTTTGGTGAGTGGAGAAATGGAGTTGCTTCCCAACAAGTCCTGGATCATTCCTAGAAGATTTGCGAAGAAGAAACACGTGTCACAATGACGTGACGGAGCAGAAGGAAGCTGAGAGAGAAGGAAGTATATAACCAACACTAAGGGAGGAATTTATCAAAGCGTGGAGAATGATAAAGTGGAATGGGGTTGGCCTGGGCTGACTTGGGCAGTCCCGTGCCCTGGACATGGACCTTAGTGTTATGGACCCTCCCGATGAGGTTGCCTGGTGCGGCTGGTAGGCCCATATTTTTTGGGGTCACAAATTATGCTAAGAACCTGAAATATTTGATATTAGAAGCTGATTGCTTAGTACTTTATATTGTTCCATTTTATCTCTTACCAGTTTTAATAACTTCCTCCCAAAGTAATTTTATTTTGACCCAACCAAGGGTGGCATTCAATCCCCCTCTGCTATTTCCAATGGGGGAAATAGCGGTGGGCGCCTATTCAATGCTGTCTTTACCAACAGTATTGAAGTGTCAGCTTGGCAGAACGGACCCGACATTAAAATCAGTCGTGCCCGTTTTGCTGAGAACGGACGTGGATTGTCGAGATCACGGACGTATCTCGACAATCCATGGCCATTTCTATGGACATAACCCCTTTTCACCAACCAGTCGGCGGTAATAACAGAGGAGCAAAGTGAAAATGGGCCAGGGTCCCAACTGTCGGGACGTGGGATTGAATACCCCCCTTAATCTCAGGTTGGCTCCATTGCTCACCATGGGATTAAATACCCCCCTTAATCTCAGGTTGGCTCCATTGCTCACCGTCTGTATGGTCCTCCACCCATTGGTTCAGGATGTCTCTGGCCTGCGATGGGTCGGTGAAGTTGACTTGGAGCACATGGCGTTGGAAGGTGGAGTGAAATCTTTGCAGGAAGCCGGGGGTTAGACTAAGGTCCCTCTGCACAAACAGACCATCTGCGATGTGTATAGATTTTGCGTGGCCTGAGATTGCCGCTCTCAGTCTCCGGAGCATTGCAGATACTCTTCGCTCTGAGGGGGACAAAAGTGCAACCGATAAGGGAACCGATACATGGTACCGTAAATGTAAGGTCAACTAACATCAAACTCAGCACCACTTTAGTCACCGTATTATAAAGATTTTGAAATGAGATTCCCGGCATGGCTGCCACCAGGAATTTTGGGGCCCGGGACTGATTTCCAGTCCGGGCTCCATCCCCATCTCACCCCCCTCATCTTCCCCCCTCCCTTTACTTACTGCCCGACTACTGCTGCAGGTCCTGAAGCACAGGCTTCATGCAGGATGCCGGCGGGCAATTAAAATGCAGCACTGGTTGGTGAGCCAATCAGCTCGTGTACTGGCAGCTGCTCTGATTGGCTAATGGTACACAAGCTCTGATTGGCTGAAAAGCCTGTGCAGCATTTTAATTGGCCGCCAGCATCCTGCATTGTAGAAGCAGGCAGCACAGCAGAGGCAGTTGGGGGAGGTTGCGGTGGACAAAATGAGCTGCCTGGGCCCTTCCAGAGGCTGGGGCCCGGGACAGCTGTACCCACAGCACCCCCCTGTTGGCGGCCCTGATTCCCGGTATTGCAGAGGTTCCCAAACTTCAGTCCAGGTTTTAAGGATATCTATGCTTGGCCGCAGGTAGCTTAACCTCTTAAGTGGTTTGCCTTGAAATCTTCCGGGCTGAGCTGTGCTGCTGGTCCTGGCCAGCCAAGAAGATTTCCGTGCTACACCACTTTCCGATCCCCTGGGGACCGCCAGCACTGATCCCGGCAGCCTGGGAATCAGCATAATGCATTACAAGTTTAAGACCACCCACCTGAATCCTATTGGTCAGGTGCAGGCTTAACTGTATAATACATTATGCTGATTCCTGGGCGCAGTGATTCAGACGGAAAATCAGTGCAAATGCTGGGGATCCTCGCTTGCGATCAGCACTTGTGATCCCTCTGGGGCTCTGGTGGTCACCTTGAAGGCTGCATGGGGGTGGATGGAGGGGTCATCTAACTAGAAATGTGCAAATATTTAAATTCCACCAATATAATACAATTCCTGCTATCCCACAACAGCCCATATATACAGTCACCAGGGTGCATTTTTGGCAACGGCTGACCCTACAATACTCAGCAGAACCATCCGCGTTAGTCTCTTACCAGAATATCCGTAATTCAGGCTTTGCCGCAGTTGTTCCAGCGACCTCCCTGCCGCCCCAGACTGCAGTATGTTCAGAGCAGTAGACGCCCCATAAGGAGAGAACCCCAAATTCTTTTCTTTGTGTTCCTGCAGGACCTCCTGGAACAGCCGCACCCCAAAGCGGGCGTCCCTGTGTGCCACATCTTCCAGGGACATCGGGCGGATAGCTGCAGTAGTGCATGCGACCAGGGCCAGCGCCAACAGCCTGTGGACAGAAGAACGTGCACTCGTAACATATACATAGAGGGGGACATGTATCAAACCTTGATAAGAGAGATAAAGTATCAGCCAATACATTCCCAAATGCAGTGCCAGATTAAGCTTTCGGCGGGCCCTGCGCACTTTAGACAGGGGGGCCCCCTTGCACTTGTCATTACTGGCTGCACACTGCACGGGAGAATATTACGCTGTCAAAACACAGAGTAAAGGCAGTATAAACTTGGTCAATGGGTAACTTCAGGGGATATATATATATATATATATATATATATATGCATACATACCACATGAAAAGCCTGTGTTTGTCCCTCTGCACCTTACTCTGTAGGACTGTAGCACACCTCACAGTCCCAGTGCTGCCTCTGATTAAAAACCCTCCCATGACTAGGCTGCTGCTGTTGTCCTCCATGGGCCTGAGAAGCATGTAATGAGCTCCACCAATCAGAGCTCAGCACAAACCTCTCAGCCTCTGCCCCTCTTGTGCAAAGTATCATGGGACTTGGTCAACTCCCAGTAATGCACTGCACACTTGTGCAGTCAGTGTGCCTTGGCACCCCATGCTCAGCATCATTAATCATTGTCACATTGGCAGATAGGCGAAGCTGCAGCACTACCCCCACTCCCATGCACAAAACCTTTAGCTAAAAAATAATATAAAAAAAAAAAACATGCCAAACACAGGGGGCCCCTAGCTAGAGGGGGGCCCAGGGGTACTGACCCCTTTTGCCCCTGCTTAAATCCGGCCCTGCCCAACTGTCATCTTACAGGTTGTGTTTGAAAAACAAAGCTGATTGGTTGGCGGGTTATCACTCTACACTTTACCTCTCCCCAACATTTGACACCGCTCCCCCAGAGTAAGACATTTTTGCAGGGAAGCACAGAACTAGAACCTACACCCTAGTGCAGGCAGAACTAGAACCTACACCCTAGTCCTGACCCATATACTTACATTATATTGCGGACCATTTTTCTGTAATAGAATGTGGAGATTCCTGTGTAACTGCAGTATACAGTGTGATCCCCGGCGCCTGCAGCTTCTGTGTGCTAGAGTCTGTCCCAGCCTGGACTTTATACATACTCACCCTCCCCACGCCCCCGCGAGGTGTTTCCTAATAACAGGAGGAAGCCTCGTGGCCAGTCTACATTCCCAGATGTGAATAATAACAGCAGTCTCCTATGTGTGTGCGATTGCTCATTCATCTGTATTTAGGAATCTGTTAGTAAGTGACATCACTGGAATATGTGTGTAGCTAGACAGCTATTATATCACCATGTATACACTAATCTACCACTGTTTGTTTGCTGGGAGATGTTGGGCAGGATATAAATAAACACAGCAGAGAATAAAACAAGACTGTATTGTATAAACTATAAAAAGATTTCAAAGTAACAAGAAACTGGGGTTAAAATGAAGCCCTTATTCTGGTTCACTCCCAAAGGCAAACTCCTTCTCAAATGGACAAAACCATGTGCACTGCAGGTGGGGCAGATGTAACATGTGCAGAGAGAGTTACATTTGGGTGAGTTATTTTGTTTCCGTGCAGGAAAGGTGGCCGACCCTCCCAGATACTAGCGACGATTCCTGCAGACGCCAATAAACTTAACGGGAGAATGATATTAAGCGTACACACTGGTCAGTGACATCACCCGCCCCCAGTTCTGTACATGATATTGTCAGATTAAGTACAGTAAACCCGCAGCCACGCGCATTGTTAGCCATATTGACTGTACACACTGGACAATACAGGATGGAGCCTTCCTCAGCTAGCCTTCTCTGCAGAGCCATGGCTCACCAAGGCCTATTGTTCTCAGCTGCAATACAATACCTAGAACAATGCAGTAGGGGATTTGCATAGGATTAAGTCCGACTGCTCTGGCTCACTTAACCCTGGGCTGGATGAGGATGGCTCTATCTGTATATACAGTACATGATAATATCAGCAATATCGATATGGTATAACGTCGATGATATATTGTCCAGTTGGGTGCTTTATTTTTACCCTGCAATTTCAGTTTGAACACACCCCACCAAAGGCGTAAGCTCATCCCAGTCACACAGAGGTTCCCATTGGTCCCCCTTGGTGACCCACCTGCAATAGCTGGTGGGTCAGGGTTAGACTCCCAACATTCAGCCGCCTGCTGCATGAATCAGCATTCAGCGGTGTGTTTAATCTCACAGCCGGCAGCAGCAGAGGGTGCACCGCTGAGTGGTACCAGGCAGGAGCCATCCGTTCCCCTACTGCAGATGGCAGCAGATGTCCTGGGACAGAGCCAACTAACTCTGCAGTAGTAGCCGGTGCCCCACCAATCTCTACTTGAAGAGCTGCTGTCTTGCTTGGAACCCATTGTGAACCAGCAGGTGCCGTTTTACAACTTCGAGCCCAGAGGCACGCACCCAAATCTAACTCTCTCTGTACCTGCTACATCTGCCCCACCTACAGTGCAGCAGGGTTTGTCCATTTGAGAAAAAAATTAGCTTTGCAATCAAGACTGAATTAGACCCTAGGTCTGTGGAGTTGAGAACTTTTTTGTGTGGATGGAGCCAGCTAGGGCTGATGAGGGCCTGGGGACTGAAGGGGGCATGGCCATATCCAGCACGGCATTGCCACACAACCTAAATTTTTTTAATAAAGTGTTACCAGCACCGTGAAGTGGCACCGGTGACTGTGCAGGTTACTGCAACCTCAGCAGCTGGGACCCATACAACAAGCCTAGGTAATAACTTAGTACTGGCCCCCTGACCCCCACTTGGTGGCCCGGAGGTGGAGCTCGGAATCAGCTTCTGCAAAAATCTATTTTCTTTTTTATTAGCAGTTTCTTATATAGTGCACACAGATTCCGCAGCGCTTTACACAGAATATTCACATCAGTCCCTGCCCCAGTGGAGCTTACAATCTATATTCCCTACTACATGTACACACACACAGACATTATAGGGTTAATTTTTTGGGAGCCAATTAGCCTACCAGTATATTTTTGGATTGTGGGAGAAAACCGTAGTACCCGGAGGAAACCCACGCAAGTACAGGGAGAATATACAAACTCCACACAGTTAGGGCCATGGTGGGTATTGAACCCATGACCTCAGCGCTGTGAGGCAGTAATGCTAACTATTACACCATCCATTCTTTTCAATAATTGTTCTCCAACACATACATTGCCCCAGGCCTAGTTTAATACCCTGAGGCATGTAAGGACAAGTGGGGTCTCTGAAACATAGGTAGGAATAGAAAGAGCCTCTAAACCAGGGGTGGCCAAACCTGTCCTCAAGATCTACCAATGGTGCATGTTTTCCAGGCAACCTGTGGATCTATAGTAGGAATGAATGCAGCATGTTTTAAAATGTGTCAGTAATGACTACAGCTGTGCACCAGCTAGGTCACCTGGAAAACGTTGACCGTTGGTAGATCTAGAAGAAACTGTAATTAAATAAATAATAGGGTTTTTTTCTTCTGGGAAACAATGTAATTACCACCGGGAATAATTGTGGGACCTGAGCTAAAAATTTACTTTAAGAACCTTTTCCTGACTGAACTTTAATGCTCTAATTATAGCAAAATGACTGAAAGCGACTGTAAAAATGCTATGTACATGTAGGCAGCCATTTTGGGGGGGCTCAAATAATGTTTAACCCTTTGGGTGCCGACATTTCCGTGAGAGATGTTCAAAATATCCGTCAAAAAATGCCGGCATCGCTCACATTTGTTATATAAATTCAAATACATTTTTTTGATGTCGAAAAAAAGATGATATTACTTGTATCAGGTAAAACATGACAGGTCGTTATGATAAATACAAAAGTTTGGCAATTTCCGCACTTTTTTTTGTTGTTGCCAAATTCACTTAAATGAAGCTTTTAAGTCACAAGGAACCAAAGCCAAGGGTGGTGCAAGCAGGGTGCAAGATCGAGCAGGTGCCAGCCACGGCTTCTGCAGGTACCTGAAGACGCGCCCTCCTCAACATGCACCCGCTGCAGCGCACAGGTGACGCCATGATGCCACATTGCTGATATAAGACAGAAACTAGATTCTCTTTGCAGTCTGATCTAACCGTACATCAGCTCTGCAACTACTGTAAGTCGTGCCTGTGAGAGAATGACACCGGGGGCAGTATTCCCACCGTGCTGCCCTGACCGTGCCTCTCTGCCTATAAATAATTCTCCACATGCCCTGCACGCTGCTCACATACCGGGCATATGGCTTTTGCATTATTCAGAATCACCAGCATGTTTGCAATACGAACTACAAGAGGTGGGAAGAGGGGAGTAAAGGAGAAATTGGAAACGGCTGGCAAATTAGGGATGACGGGTCCCGGAAGGAGAGCTGGAATGAGTGTAAATTCTTTGTGGGCGATGAGACAATGCAGGAAAAATGGAAAGAGCTCAGATGGGGGGGTGAGGAAAACAGAAACAACGGGGTTAGGAGACAGCTAACGGGTACATTTACTAAGATGGGGCTTCTATTGAGGATGTGATGTTGCTATGGGAAACCAAGCAGATTCTATCCATTATCCTCTAGAACACAGGTCCTCAGGACCCCATAGAATCAAATAATTAGGTCCACTCTTTTCAAATAAGTGAATGATTATCCGTGTCGACCAATTTCACGTGTCACGCCTGAATTACCCCATGATTGCATCAAAGACAGTGAAGATCCATTATAACTCCCGCGGCTGCATACCTTCTAACTGTCATGCTTTTTTTTTCGCGGGAACATCACAGTATTTTGGGACATTCCTGCATCCCGGGGCCGGCCGGGGGGGGGGGGGGGATGCAGTTGGGAGTCCCCCCCCCCGTCCCCTGTAAATAGACACATGCGCACAGCGGCTATTCCTGCAGCCATGCCCTTACAGCGGCAAATATGGGGGTGTAGCCTCACTGCAATAGGCCATGCCCCCTTGCCGCGAGGCTACATCACCAAAATGTCAGGCGAAGCATCCCTGCTCCCGATGGCTCAATGTTGGGAGGTGTGCGGCTGTGATGTCATTGTCGGTCTGCAGTATTACACATCGCCGTTTGTCACAGGGGCTCTGAAAGGAATTCTTTTGAATCCGTTGAAGGCTATATGCAGCATTATAGGAAACCACTAAGTAAATGTGTCCTGGGAGATAGGTCTGATATTCTTATTATAGTGTTCCCCATCTGGCTATTTATGATGATAGGGACTAAAACAGGGACTTGCGGTGTGTAGGAGGCTGACTAATAGTAACTAGGAGAGTTCATGGGAGCCCGTGACCGCATTCTCACAGATTGGGATAGATGTAAATGGAAAGTTCTGAAAGTGGTGGTGGAGGTGGTGGTTGGGGGGGGGGGGGGATCTTGAGTCACCTACTGTCACTCAGACAGCACTGTCGGCCACCCATACAATGACAATGGAGAGAATCTCTCCGAATCACCTCATTCCCGCATTCATATTCTGAATCAAGCACATCATATCTGCATCATGCACAGTCTATGGAGTAGTGAATGTGTCTCTGTGTGTCACCCCGGCTGGTGTACTCAGTCTGTCCTAATGTCCTAATTACCCTTCTTACTTGTAAGATTTGCAGCTTTTCCTTTGATGGGATAATGAGAGGCATTGGTCTGTAACTATCCTCTGTGCGTCCAATCACTCTTGTAGACCCTACTCTCCACCTGCACTGTAAGTGGCCTAATCCCACCTCTAATTAGCAATACTAGGATATATATATATAGCTGCATACTGTATCACAGATGCTAGGTGGCAACAGGGCCGCCGACAAGGGGGTGCCAGGGGTACAGCTGTCCCACTGCCACTGCAGGGGCCCGGGCCAGCTGCCCACAGTGGCATGGCACCACCCCAAGCCCCCACCGCCCCCCCGCACAGTATCCCCCACCCGGCGCCAGCGGCCAGGCGCGCACAATACACAGTGCAGCCTGCAGAGCGCCGAGCCTAGGATATAGAGGGGCTCGGCGCTCTGCGGGCTGCACTGTGCAGTGAGTGCTCCGAGCCCTGAGTCCCGAGTCCCGAAAGTAATAGTAGGCTTTTACTCCTTTCACACCAAAAAATGCAGGGACTTACCTGGGAATACAGTCCAGGGAAATGCAGGGACATTCCCGGGTTGACCCCTTTCACACCAGCCTAGTCCCTGCTATTTCAGGTGTGAGGGGGAGAAACACCCTGCTCGCTCCATTACCTGAAGGTACAGCTCCCAGGTGACCACAGTGTGGTGCCCGTGGCAGGAGCAGGGGACCGGGGTCCCCTGTCGCTGTTCAAGCGGACGGAGTCCACTGCTATCAGTTCTCTGGCTACCCTCATCCCACAATGCAACAGGACGGTGGAGTCTCCAGCAAGCCAAGCAGGGGAGGCAGGGATGGGACAGCCGAGAGAGGCCTCAGCACCTCTAGCTACATTACTATCTCACAGGAGGCAGAGACTGGCAGCTTTATCAATGGCAGATGCAATGCTCTCTTCCAGCACTGTGGTCAGCGACAGGCAACCAAGGTAAGTACCTTTCACACTGGCCTGTATCCCAGGAAGGTCCCTGTAACCCTGTAGCTAGCTGTGTTAATATCCCGGGACCCTTTCACACCAGCGTTAGTCCCAGGTCATTCCTGGGGCCAACCCGGGAAAAATAGGCTGGTGTAAAAGGGTAGCGATTCCCTGGCCAATTCTCTCTCCTCTGCATTTTAATGGACCAAACATTGTCGCTTCACGGGGACTCCTACTTGCTTTCTGGTTGCAAATTTATGAATAAAAGCAGAAATTTCTTTCCAGAAGCGGCCATTCATCCCGGGGATTTGTCATCGCTTGTAGTGTCATGTAAAACCAACACGCGCTCATTCAGCCATAGATGACCCTGCAGCATCAAGACAGCATGTGAGAATACAGGGACCACAGATCATTTGAACACGACAGGGTCTGAAAAAATGTAGGACAGAATTGAGTACTGTACAGCACAGTCCAGCACAATAGGTTCCACAGCGGATTCTTCCAAACTGTCCCAATTACAGTGGGACAGTCCCGCTATTTTGAAACTGTCCCGCTGTCCCTCCCACGGCTGGCAGTTGGGGAGAGCCAGAGATTATTGCTTCTCTGCTCGGTGCAGAGTAGCCAGTGATCACTGAAGAGATGCCCACGGGGGTCCTATGCAATGCCCCCTTATGCCCCCTCTGCCCCCAGGTGGCATGAGGGACTACTAACTGCCCCCCCCCCCCCACTGTGGGACACTATGGGCCGTGGGTGGGCCGTGGGTGGGCTGTGGGACCTTTTAAAAAAAACGTGACGGTCCCCAGAAATTCGAGACATTTGGGAGGAATGCAACAGAGCTTAAACTGGTTCTGGAGAGGTGATGGAACTCCTCTATCACCTACTGTAATTACCCCCCTCACCATCATACTGCCCATTACACATTATTCCACACTGTAATGCCCATTACACATTATGCCACACACCATAATTCCCATTACACATTATGCCACACTGTAATGCCCATTACACATTATGCCACACACCATAATGCCCATTACACATTATGCCACACACCATAATGCCCATTACACATTATGGCACACACCATCCATAATGTCCATTATATAATATACCACAAAAGTGCCACTTACCTACATGCTCATTGCTATGAGCTTCATGCTCGATGCCAAGTGGATTTCATGCTAGTTGCCACAGGATAGTTAAATGCTCGTTGCCAAGGGGGAATTAATGTAAGTAATGGCAGCTGCCAGGCAGAGAGCGGTGGGCTGCCCTCAACCTTGTGCTGGTGTTGACCTTTTGACCATGTTGACCCTTTTCATGTGTCAACCTCATGACTAATAGTGGTCGACCTTTTGACTGTGTGCTAACCTAGACACGGTCGGCCTTATGACCTCATACCCCGACAGTAATGCAATGCAGTGTAACCACTCAGGGTCCCATATATTATGGATCACATATTCAGTATGACCTGAGTGGGATCTTACCGCCGTGCATTGCATATTGATATGCGGTCCTATCAGCGGGATGTATGTCTGGGCAGACACACGGACAGGAGCTCTGACAGGAACCCGTCCCTGTGATCTGCCCTGCGGGGTGCCGGGGGTCATGTGCGGTCAGTGCTGCCCCCGGCACTGCACAGCGGCCACCACCAGGAGTCGGTACATGGTCCCCCTCCTCTGATATAACTTCAACCTCCCTGATGGCCATCCATTGCCTAGTTGGCTATCATCGATGGGGATTTGCAATATCACTAGTGCCTCCACTCACCCTGCAGTGCCCCCGCTCTCCCTGCAGTGCCCCCGCTCTCCCTGGAGTGGCTCTGCTCTCCCTGCAGTGCCTCCGCTCTTCCTGCAGTGCCTCCGCTCTTCCTGCAGTGCCTCCGCTCTTCCTGCAGTGCCTCTGCTCTCTCTGCAGTTCCTCCGCTCTCCCAGCAGTGCCTCCGCTCTCCCAGCAGTGCCTCCACTCACCCTGCAGTGCCCCCACTCTCCCTGCAGTGCCACCGCTCTCCCTGGAGTGGCTCTGCTCTCCCTGCAATGCCTCCCCTCTCCCTGCTGTGCCTCCCCTCTCCCTGCTGTGCCCCCGCTCTCCCTGCAGTGCCTCCGCTCTCTATGCAGTGCCTCCGCTCTCTCTGCAGTGCTTCCGCTCTCCCTGCAGTGCCTCCCCTCTCCCTGCTGTGCCCCCACTCTCCCTGCAGTGCCTCCGCTCTCTATGCAGTGCCTCCGCTCTCTCTGCAGTGCCCCCCCCCCCCCTAACTCCCTAGCATCTTGCACACAGATGGGAGATTTCCTGTGGGTTTCTGTTTGTATCATCACTACAACACAAGCTAAAAATAGATGTGTTCAACCCTGGTCCATACACTGTGGTGTCTGGGAACAGAAAATAGGGTAACGGTCAGAGGTGGTGGTGGTGGTGGGTGCGGCTGAGTGAATACATATTTGTGACATTCCTAGTAATGATTGCAATATAGTTTATTTATTATGACTACTGGTAATATTATATTTAGATGGACAACATGAGACATATATATGGATAATATAGGGCCTAATAAATATATATATATGTATATACTAGGTGATTCATCGCGCCCTACGGGCGATCTTCACACCGGCGTAAGGGGCTGCGCCCCCATCATTTGTAAATGTTTGTATTGTGTGAAATATGGTTAGAATTGTATGAAAGATGCCCTGTATTGTAACTTGAGTTATAGGTGAAATGTGTTAAATAGAGAATATGATTTGGAAGGGGGTGTGTATTGTTTTGTTTAATTACAAAGCGGTTACAGAGTAAGATGTACATTGATAGTGTGGATGGTACAGTGACATTTGTGGGTGTGTGTGTGTGTGGGGGGGGGATGTGCGTGTTGTTTAGGTGTGTGTGTGCAATAGTATAGTAGGGTGTTTCTGAGTCAGCGGCTCTCCACCGGCAGAGGTCACAACACAGGAAAACAGGTGGCTGGGTAGTGATAGGGGTGTGTGGGCATAAGGGGGACAAAAGAGGAGGGTGGGGGAGTCGGGACACTGTGCAGCTTCTGCCAGTGGGTGAGGGTCCAGCGTGGCAGCACCGGAGTACAGGACGGTGGCCCTGAGTCAGTGTCTCCTCCTACTGGGTGGGAGTTAGGGTGCATGAGAGCAGGAGGCTGGGCTATGAGGCATGATAGGGGTATGTGGGCAACACAGCGTCAGCGACTCCCCAGTGGTGGAAGTTACGGTTCAGAGAGAGCAGGAAGCTGGGTAGTGATAGGTTTTTGCCTGTTGCAGAGTAGGGATGGGCATTGGTGCAGACGCCATCGATGGTTGGCATTGATGGCGATTTTGCACCCTGCCTTCGATAGTAGCAAAATATTACTTGGATAACCATCGATTGTTGTAGCTATCGATGGTCATCCATTATATCTGACTGAATAGGCCATGGGACAATCAGAACTCGGTGGCGGGACTTTTGGGTGTGGGGGGGCGGAGCTATGCTCCGTGTCCCGGCACCATAAAAAAAATTGAAACTTGATCGGTTCTCCTTTGCCATCGATGTAGGGAAACCATCTAGTCCTCCCACATCGATGGCAAAAGTATTCAACATCGGCCATAAACCATCGATGATTTGAAATCATTGATGGTCGATGGGCATCCCTAGAACTGGAGGAGGGTGGGGGACAGTATGCAGCTCCTGGCAGTGGGTGAGTGTCTCCTCCCACTGGGAGGGAGTGAGGGTGCATGAGAGCAGGAGGCTGTATAATAGTGGTATGTGGGCAAGACACTGATAAAAGTTGTGGCGCTGGTGCAGAGGACCGTGGGGACATTTCTGGCAGTGGGGGAACCTGCAGCGTGGCAGCCAGGGCAGGATTTCCCACCTAGGGGGGCACCTGCTTGTTGCGGTACAGGATCCCCCATTCTCACGGGGTACGTGAAATGCGGGAGCGGAGTCGCGGTGGTCCGCTGGGGGGTGGAATTGCCGGAAGGGGGTCAGGGGGGTCTGCAAATTGCAGGAGGGGGGGGGGGCACGGGGGTCCGCGAATTGCGGTAGGGGGCGGGGGTCCGCAAATCGTGGGAGGGGGGCGCAGGGGGGGTGTGAATCGCGGGAAGGGGGGGCAGCAAATTGCGGGAGGGGGGTTGTGTTGGGATCAGTGAAACGCGGGAGGGGGGTTGCGGGAGTCCGTGAATCACGGGAGGGGGCGCAGGGGTGCTGTGAATCGTGGGAGGAGGGGCGCAGGGGGGCTAGAATCGCAGGAGGGGGGTGTGGGGGTCCGCGAATTGCGGGAGGGGGCGGGGGTTCGCAAATCATGGGACGGGGGCTCGGGGGGGGCGTGAATCGCGGGAGGGGGGATCGCGGGGGGGGGCGTGAATTGTGGGAGGGGGCCGTGAATCACGGACGGTGGAGCGCAAATCGCAGGAGGGGGGTGGGGGGGTGCTGTGAATCGCGGGAGGCGGGGTCTGTGAATCATGGGAGGGGGTCCACAAATTGTGGGAGGTGGGCTCGGTGGGCCGCGAATCGCGGGTGGGGGGGCCGTGAATCGCGGGAGGGGGGGTCGCGGAGGTCTGCGAATTGCGGGAGGGGGCGGGGGTCCGCAAATCATGGGAGGGGGCGTGGGGGTCCGCAAATCGCGGGAGGGGGGCACGGGGCCGAATCGCGGGATGGGAGTCGCGGGGGGTGCCGCGAATCGCGGAGGGGGGCCGCAAATCGTGGGAGGGGGGTGTCACGCGGGGGGGCATGAATCGCGGGAGGGGGCCGCGAATTGCGGGAGGGTTGCCACGAATCATGGGAGGGGGTCGCGGGGGGTGCCGCGAATTGGGGCAGATGTAACATGTGCAGAGAGAGTTAGATTTCGGTGGGGCGTGTTGAAACTGAAATCTAATTTGCAGTGTAAATATAATGCAGCCAGTATTTACCCTGCACAGAAACAAAATAACTCATCCAAATCTAACTCTCTCTCAGGGGCTGGCTGGCAACTTTTAGCCTGGGGGGCAAGTCCAGCGCACTGGCCCATAAGTAACGGCGTTAAATGGAGGTTTTTCGTATTAATAAAAAAAGAATAGGACTGGAGTTGATTACACCGGCTGGAATATGAAATAAATAAATATCAGTCCAATGAAGAAGGCACACTGATGAGCAAAGTAGTTTTAACGATGAATTGTATTGGGCATAGCTCAGATAGCTTAAATATCGAGCGTTCTCAGGGTAATCCTCCCCGTCATCAGGATAGTAGCCCATCAACAACAAGAAATAAACACACACACACATATATATATATATATAAATAATCAGAGGCTGCTCCCCCTGTTTAATAAAAAGAACAGGCCACTGCAGGCTGCTCACCCTGTATAACACCACCACAGGCTGCTCTACTTGTATTATAATAACAGCAACAAGACATCACAGGCTCTGACTCCTGTATGATAACAGGACCCCACAGGCTGCTCCCCCTGTATAATAACAGGATACCACAGGCTGCTCCCCCTGTATAATAACAGGATACCACAAGCTGCTCCCCTGTATAATAATAATACCAGGACACCAAAGGCCTTCTCCCCCGCCATAATAACAGGAGGACACCACAGCAGGCTGCTCCTCCTGCATAATAATAATACAAGTAATACCAGGACACCAAAGGCCTGCTTCCCCTGCAGGAGGACACCATAGGCTGCTCCCCCTGTAAAATAATAATACCAAGACACCACGCACAGGCTACTCCCCCTACATTATAATAATACCAGCACACCACAGGCCTGCTCCCCCTGTGTAATAATAACACATGCCTTTGAACTTTCGCGACCTCCGAACTCAGGTCCTTGCGTGCTGCGATGCCACTGCTGCGGCTCCCGGCTTCCCCGCGCCGCTGCCACAGCCTGGCTCAACCTCCATGGTCTGCCCGCCGGCACTTCCTCCGCGGCGAGTCCACAGCACATGCAGGGGTGGGTGGCGTTGGCGTCATGACGTCACCCGCGCGCTGAAGTCACTGCCAGGAGGAATTAATTCAACACACACGGCCCTCCCCTATTTATCCTGGTCTGTCCTCAGACAGGAGGCCGGCAGCCATGTTACTGTAGCTGCGGCCATGTTCTAAAAGCCGCGGCTACAGGAGGAGGAAAACAAGGAGGCGGCCCATAGCAGTACTTGATAAGAGTGGCCCGGGGGGCACATGGCACCCTGCTCCCCGGCACAGCCCGCCTCTGCTCTCTCTGCACCTGTTACATCTGCCTCACCTGCAGTGCACAGGGTTTTGTCCATTTGTATTGCGATCAGATCAGAATAAGGGCCATACTGTATATATAGATGACTGAGACAATGAAGGTACAAGCCAGCGGCGTAACTAGTTTTTCTGCACCCCCCTGCCGACAATGCAGGAGCATACCTCCCAACTGTCACGATTTTAGAGGGACAGTCCCGATTTTCGGGTCCTGTCCCTCTGTCCCACCCGCGGCAGGCATTGTCCCGCTGTGGGGGGGTGGCAGTTGGGAGACCCCCCAATCTAGTAGAATAGACGCTGTGCGCATGCGCACAGCGTCTATTCTCGTATGAAAATGAGGTCGCGGCTAATTAGCATAAGCCGCGCCCTCATTTGCATACGCCCCGCCCCCTTTTCGGGCGCGAGTGTCCCTATTTCTTCAAGCCAAATGTTGGGAGGTATGCAGGAGGCACCCCCCCCCCCCCCCCCCCCCCGGGTAAAAAAAACACAGAGTGGAGGGGAGCCGGGGTACGGGGGGGAGGGGTATGTGTGTGTGTGACGTGTTTGTGTGTGTGTGTTACCTCGGGCCACATCCGTCTGTGCTGGGTCCCGGCTCTCCCGTTTACTGCTGCTAATGAAAAAGTGACACTTGGAAAATGGCTGCCCCCATACTCATACCCTCCAAAATGCTCTGTTCCTGGACTTCCCTGCCAGTGACAGTTACAGATGTGAGCCTACAGCACAGTCCAATATTCAAAGAGGGGGGGTCACATCAACTCTCAGTGATGTTTGGAGTGGCATTAGGTGTGGCTCCCCTTTTTGAATATTGGACTGTGCTGCAGGCTCACATCTGTAACTGCCACTGGCAGGGAAGTCCAGGAACAGAGCATTTTGTACCTAATGGGATGGGTCATGTTGGAGGGTATGCATACTGCAGACGAAAAACTGTCTGCGGTATGGGGGCAGCCATTTTCCAAGTGTCACCTTTTTGTATTAGAAGCCGGGACTCGGGAGAGCTGGGACCCGGTGCACATAAAAGCACCGGCGGCAGAAGGCAACCAGTGAGTAACTATCGTCCCGCAGCCCCCTCGGTGCCCACATACCCTCAGCGCCTCCCCGCCACCGCGGGGGCTGCGGGACGATAGTTACGCCACTGGTACAAGCTCACATCTCCCTGCACCTACTATAATAATACTGCACTGAACAGCAGGTTACATTATTACACTGTAGTCACCAGATTCTATCTAGCGTGTATCAGGCAGCCTCTCACAAGATGTCATTACAATGAAGGGTAATACAATGTATCTAATGTAATATTACAGAATTACATGACGACAGCGGGTCTTTACTTCCCACAGAGATGACTTCAGTATGTGAAATGATATAATTAGTTCCTTTTACATGAAGGAAAGTCCCACAAATAGCTCAGCGTGCATCAAACAAGCTCGTCAGATAGTAACCAATTTATTATTATTAAATAACCCTTTGAGTGCCGAGGGAATTTGTCAAAAATAGGTGTAAAAATAGCCAAGCCAACATTTCTATTCATCATAATGCCCAGTAATGTTGCCTCATATAGGAAATATCATGTATTTTTTATTTGAATTTATATAACAAATGTAAAGGATGCTGGCCTTTTGGCGGATATGTTGGCACTCACAGGGTTAAAGGCGCTTTAAATAATAACGTACTTGCAGACATGCAAGGTTTACAGTGGGGAATAGCATTTATTTAAGAGACATGACATGATTGACATACATTAGAAGTTATTGATCTTTTGTACATGTACAACTTAAGCACCGTCGACCTATCTTATGTTGACCAATGAAAGTGCTTCTATGTCCACAGTCTGACGTGCCAGCTGACACACATTATACTCCAGAGGATATTGTACTGATAAATATATAGGTATCCGGACTATTTGTACACAACAAGTAGATAGACAGCCATTAGGTCGACACCATTAGTTCGACAACTCAATAGGTCGACATGCTTTTAGGTCGACATACCATTAGGTCGACATGTCATTAGGTCGACATACCATTAGGTCGACATGTCATTAGGTCGACAGTCAAAAGGTCGACATGGTTTTTTTTCACTGTTTTTTGAGCCGACATGTGCCGACAGGCGGTATTTCATGCCCTACTATCCACTAGGGCGTGGTGGGAGAATAAAATAGTGTGCCGAGCGCTGCGGTTCACTTCAAACTGTGTCCATGTCGACTGTGTCGACATTTTGGCCAAAAAACAGTGAAAAAAACCATGTCGACCTTTTGACTGTCGACCTAGACACTGTCGACCTAATGGCAGTGTCGACCTAATGACATGTCGACCTAATGACATGGCGACCTAATGGTATGTCGACCTAATGACATGTCGACCTAAAAACATGTCGACCTAAAAGCATGTCGAACTAATGGTGTCGACCTAATGGCTGTCTATCTACTTGTTGTCTACAAATGGTCCCACATCCAAATATATATATACTTTGATTTTAATGTACAGTAGTTGCTTAATCCTCTCAGAATGTCTCAGAGACTCCCGATATAAGATATGGATGGGGGGGGGGGGGGGAGAGATTAAATACTGACCCAGCAAACAGATTGGCAGGTATTCAATGCTGTGGGCGAGTGGCGACAGCGAGCAGGGCTTCCTGTTTGCTGTCACCACTCACCCTGTCTGTATTCAACGCACCCCCCCTCATACGCCAATTCCCCCTTGCTCCGTTTTTTGAGCGAGGGCGAATTGGCGTAAGCGGCTCCAGAAGCAGCGAGACTCGCGGCTAAATACAGCGGGTTTTCTGCATTAGCCGCGGGTCTCGCTGTTTTGGGGAATTCTCTCCGTCCTGTGACGGTGAGGATTTCCCCAGAACGTTGAATAGGGCGAGCGGCCGGCGTGGGGGTTAAACAGTGAGGATCGCTGGTTTTCTGCAATCCTCGCTGTTTAACCCCCTCGCCGGCCGCATTGAATACCTGCCATTGACTCACCTGCACATGATTCCTGAAAACATGACATGTTGGCGGTACTCGAGGACTGGGGTTGAGAACCACCATCTTACAGGATTACTGGGGGTGCGTAGAGTTTGAAGGATCTCAGCCATCCAGAGCTCAGGCCCAGCGTCCGGCCTGCGACCGGCATTTCCTATCTCTATTAGTGAGGCTGTGGTGACCACATTTCCCATTTAACAGATAGTGAGGCCGTCATTTGTCACTTCTTTCTTGGCTGCTTCACTCTGCAGTGTTTGGGTTAGAGATAACCGAAGGCCAAATTGTGATATTTTGGGGAAGAAGAGCGATATGTTATAGAACTTGTGGCCCTAATGATAACATTAGTGGTGTGCTGGGATAAACATGTCTCGCTGGTACATTACACAGATGTTTCTGTTCTTGACTTATAAAGTATGTAGAAAACAAATCTTGTATTATTCTGATTATAACTTTTTATGGTTTCAAATCTTCTTCCTCTTAATCTTCTTCTTCCTCAATGTTCTGTTGCCTTATGGGTCAAAATAAAGGCAATTTGGGCCTGATTTCCCCCGATTCTGGCGGATTGGGAAATCGCCCCAAATACCATGTGTCTGACGTCCGATCCGACCCAAGGTCCCTTATGCATTGCATAAGAACCAGAGATCATACCTTCTGCACTAATAATCCACACCCCAGGTGACCAGGTGTCACCATTGACACAAAAATATTGAAAAACACATGTCGACCTTTAAATCCGCCCTGTGGACTCTACCCATCTCCCCCCTGGTATCTCCTCTCTCATCATCCCCATGGTGCTCTCCCCCTCTCCTCCCCAGTCTCTCTCTCTCATCCTACTCCTATCCTCTCCCTCTCTTCTCCCATGGTCTCTCTCCCATCATACCCGTGTCCTCTCCCCCTCTCTCTCTCTCTCTCATCATCCTCCTGTACTCCTCCTCTCTCCTCCCCTGGTCTCTCTATCTCATCATCATCCCCTTGTCCTCTCCGCCTCTCCTCCCCCGGTCTCTCTCATCATCCCCATGTCCTCTCCTCCCCTGGTCTCTCTCTCTCATCATCCTCCTGTACTCTCCCTCTCTCCTCCCCTGGTCTCTCTATCTCATCATCATCCCCTTGTCCTCTCCGCCTCTCCTCCCCCGGTCTCTCTCCCTCTCTCATCATCCCCATGTCCTCTCCTCCCCTGGTCTCTCTCTCTCATCATCCTCCTGTACTCTCCCTCTCTCCTCCCCTGGTCTCTCTATCTCATCATCATCCCCTTGTCCTCTCCGCCTCTCCTCCCCCGGTCTCTCTCCCTCTCTCATCATCCCCATGTCCTCTCCCCCTCTCCTCCCCTGGTCTCTCTCTCTCATCATCCTCCTGTCCTCTCTCTCTCTCATCATCCCCATGTCCTCTCCCTCTCTCCTCCCCTGGTCTCTATCATCACCCCCCCTCCCCTCCAGGTCTCTATCATTATCCCCCTCTCCTCCCCCGGTCTCTCTCTCTCATAATCCTTGTGTACTCTCCCCCTCTCCTCCCCTGGTCTCTCCCATCATCCCCCTCTCCTCCCCTGGTCTCTCCCATCATCCCCCTCTCCTCCCCTGGTCTCTCCCGTCATCCCCCTCTCCTCCCCCGGTCTCTCCATCATCCCCCTCTCCTCCCCCGGTCTCTCCCATCATCCCCCTCTCCTCCCCTGGTCTCTCCCATCATCCCCCTCTCCTCCCCTGGTCTCTCCCGTCATCCCCCTCTCCTCCCCTGGTCTCTCCCGTCATCCCCTCTCCTCCCCTGGTCTCTCCCATCATCCCCCTCTCCTCCCCTGGTCTCTCCCATCATCCCCCTCTCCTCCGCTGGTCTCTTTCATCATCCTTGTGCACTGACCATTGCATCAAAATAATCTGATAGAAAGAAACATTCATGCGACTTGCTCATGCGCAGACATATTCAGCTGTGGCCACGCATGTGCAGAAGTACTGCAGCGTGGCCGGCTGGGGTTTGGGACCATCGGAACACCATCAAATGTTTACCATTTAATGATGGCAAACATCGGAATTCTGCCATCCATGGTAAAAACACCACCATCGAATAAGAAACATTGATGGTAGTGAAACCTAGTGATATCCATCCCTGGTCCCTGGTTCCTCTTCCTATCTCCTCCCTGATCCCTCTCCCTGCCCCATGCATACAGTGCAGTACACAGTGGGCGAAATGTAATAGGGTGCGATTTTTTAAATCGCACCTTTAAAAATCGCATTTTTTGCCGCAAATTCGCATATGTAATGAGATGCGAAATTGCGGCAAAAAAGTACGATATGGTGCGATTTCGGGCGCTTTTTTAGTCCTGAAAATGTGCGATTTTCAGTCATGAAAATCGGCACATTTTCAGTACAGTGCGCTGTGTTGTAAAAAAAAAAAAAAAAGAAAAAAACCGGCGTGCGGTCCCCCTCCTAAGCATAACCAGCCCCGGGCTTAAAAAGCCGGTGCTGGTATAATAAAATCAAAGGAACAATCAAGTTGGGGTTCCCTGGATTTTATAAAACCGAGAAAGTCGGCTCCTGATTAGCCAGAAATCATTCTGAATACAGACGCCAAGGAAGGAACATCTCTGCGCATCTAGAGCAGAGATGTTCCTTCCTCGGCGTCTGTATTCAGAATGATTTCTGGCCAATCAGGAGCCGACTTTCTCGGCTCCTGATTGGCCAGAAATCATTCTGTCCAGAGACGCCGAGGAGGAAACATCTCTGCGCCTGTCAAAGTCCTGCGAGCCGGGTACCAGATGGGAGCAGCGCTGTCACCGGAGAGGATGCCGAGGTCGTCGCCGGGGACCAGGTGAGTAGGATTTGCTTCCTTAGGTACCCCTGGGGACTACCTCGGATCCTGGACCCCGGATTCTTCAGCCCAGGAGCCCCGGAACCCCAGGACCAGCCCCGGAACCAGGACCAAGGCCCCGGAACCGGACTCTTCTGCCCTGGAGCCCCGGAGCCCGGACCCAGGATCCAGGGACCGACCTACGGGCTCAAGGTATGTAAGTATCAGTGTGTGTGTGTTATGTGTGTATTAAACTTTTATTTTACAGTGTGTCAGTGTGTTTTTGTTAACTATTTTTTCTACTGTTGAACTACAAGTGCCAGCGGGCCCTTTAATGCCCCGCATGCTGGGACTTGTGGTTCTCCAAGTCCCAGCATGCGGGGTAGGCTTGCTGGGACTCATAGTTCGCCAGTAAAAAACAATAGTTTTTATTCTTTTTTTTACACAATCCATCAGCCCGATGCCCACCGCCCAGGGGCATCGGGGACAGCCCCGGACTATCAGCATGGGCTGGTAAGTCCTGGAGGGGGGGGACCCCTTCATTGGGGGGGTCCCCACTTCCCCAGGACCCCTGCCCATGCTGACCAGCCAGGGGGTTAATGCTTTGCCGCGGGAGCTTATATAATAAGTTTCCCCCGGCTGTGGCATTACCCTGCTGGCTGGTTGTGTCCGGTGCTGGTTCTTAAAATACGGGGGACCCCTAGTCATTTTGTCCCCCGTATTTTGGGAACCAGCGCTGGACCTTGAGCCTGGTGCTGGTTTTATAAAATCCAGGGAACCCCAACTTGATTGTTCCTTTGATTTTATTATACCAGCACCGGCTTTTTAAGCCCGGGGCATGTTATGCTTAGGAGGGGACTGCACGCCGGTTTTTTTCTTTTTTTTTGTTTTAACTATTTTTTTACAACAGAACCATGCACAGATCTCAATGATCTGTGCATGTTTCTGATAAAAGCGCCAGGTCTATTTTTTTTGCGATTTTTAGTAAGCTTTACTAAAAATCGCAACCCATTAAATATGCGACTTCTATCCTTTTTAATGGGAAAACATCTGGATGCGATTTTTAGTCTAACTAAAAATCGCACCTTTAAAAAATGCGATTTTTCCCGCAAATCGCACCCTATAAAATATGCGATTTTCGGGAAATGGGCGAAAACGGCATATTTTGCGGAAAAAATCGCAAAAAAAAAAAAAAAACGCCTCCCATTACATTTTGCCCAGTGTGTCTGTGTGTGACTGTGTGTGTGTGTGACTGTGTGTGGTTCTACACCTCCGCAGTCATCACCAAACACTTCTGCAATTTCTCTGGCTCCATGACCAGTTGCTGACCCCAGGAGGGCACCAGGAGGTCAGGATTTCCTGCGTGATAAAGGGCTTACCCAACCTCTGCCTCATCCCTGAGCTCAGTGACCCCACTTTTATCAGAAATAGAAAGTGGGAAAATAGTCTCTGATTACAGTAAATGAATCAGACAGAGGATCATAGTGAGGAGATTCCCAGCTGTGGGTAGGAGAAAGCAACATCTAACTACCCATGTCGGATACATTCTGTAGTGGTGATTACTATCCACCTGCCCTGCATCATCCCCATATACACCTTCCAGTGCTGTGCCATTGCTGGAGGAGCTGACTCTAACAAAAGGCAGCAGCCTAGGGGCTCCAGGATCTCAGGGGCACCCCTGAGACTATAACAAAGCGTCTGTACCCAGCATAGGGTGTAAGTCCATATACTAATAATACCAGCTGCGGACAGAATGGCAGTGGGAGGCGGGGCTGCAGGGAGCTATCCCAGATGGGAGGAATAAGGGGGCGGGTCTAATATACTGGGAGGGGAACAGAGATGAGGGAGGGGCATAAAGATGGAGAGTTACGGTGGAAGCGGCTCGAGGCAATATGGCAGCCACACTCGTTAGTAACCTGGCGATAGACAGATCAAACATACACAGGGGGGTAGTCAATGTGTGCTGATGCTTCCCACAGTCATTTATCCAATCTATCTGACTGTCAACAGGGCTTAGGGGACGACATGGCTAAGGTTGACAGGGTTGGAAGGTGAGTTTTTCACATTTTTTTGTACTGAATTTTGATGTAAGTCGACATGGCTCGCTGTGTCGTCACACTGTTATATCCTCCCTCCATGCTCTAGTGGATGGTAGTTTATGAAATACCGCCTGTCGGCACGTGTCGTTAAAAAAATGTGAAAAACTCCCGTCGACCTTTGTCTGTTGACCTTCCCATTGCTGACCTAATGCTTGTGTCGGCCTTTCCGACCATGTCGGCCTTAGACATGTCGACCTATTTTATGTGTTGACCTAAGCCCCGTCAACCTAGAGACCACGGGCCAGATGCACTAAGCTTCAAAGGTGATAAAATGGAGAGTGATAAACAGCCGGCCAATCAGCTCCTACCTGTCATGTCACAGACTGTGTTTGAAAATGTCAGGCAGGAGCTGATTGGCTGGCTGTTTATTGCACTCCATTTTATCACTGTTGAAGCTTAGAGAATCTGGCCCAATGTCCTCATTTACTGTAATGTATTTCTCTTGTATCCCAGTGTCTGACTTAGTTATCTTCTTCCTTCACCTCTGACCCTGCTTTCCTCCTGACTCAACCTGACCATGGTCGATTTCCACACGTTGTCTCCACAAAATGTCCAGAATTTGCTAAGTTATTTCGATATTCCGCATTGTCCCCCCCCTGCTTTATATCTGTCTCCCCCACACTCTTATCTTCGTCTTGCTCATTTCCTCGCTCCTGTCAGTATCCCTTTCAGAAAACCCTTTCTCTTAACCGAAATGTAACCCCCAGCGACATCAGTATCAGCAGAGACGTGCGCTGCGCTGATGCATTCATGGAAAACTATCCTACTCATTCAAATAACACAACTCAATTGCACAATTAGTCCCAAACTCTTATTTGGTACTAAGTGTTTCTCATTCGCGCTCCTGTACTGGTTCTCTGCAGAGCGCTGAGTCCTTGGGCCTTATTCAGTGTTGTATGCAGGTTGTCATCAAAAATTGAGTGGCAGTTCCTGATTGGCTGCTGGTCCGCGAGCTCCGATTGGCTGCTGGCCAGCTCTAAATTCATATTAATGCAGCGGCTCTGTCCCTATAGGTCTGCCTGCTGGTGCCTAGCTGGCCCCGCTCCAATCCACTCAGCTTGGCCCTTTAATCTTTGGGGTTTAAACCCAGTACTGGAGCCTCCAATCCTCGTATTATCCTGCATATGCACAACCTAATGGCAGGCAGTGTCTGAGCACCCGCTAAGATGCTGCCCAGTTTCTCCTGTCCCTGGCTGTGCGGCCCATGACCTGGTCAAAGGTCACGCCGTGCAGCCCATCAGCCGCACCACTCCATCCGCTGCTGCCAATATCGGCGTGGGGGGTTCTCTGGTAATGTGTGTATTGGGCTTCAGTACCAACCAAAATGATCCTAATTGCCACTTCTTAAATGCAGCTCTCTCTTCAAGCTTTGCTAGAGCTCCCCCCATTGCGACAGTTTCCGAGGCGAGAGAATGTCAGCTCTTGTGCAGGACTTGTTGACACTGTCAATGACCTGTTCTGATGGAGTCCACCGCCACCCTCTGCAGCTGCCGGCACCCCCCAACCCTGAAGTGGAGACAGGCAGGGATTCTGCCATCCGCTGCCGATTGAAAGGGTCGCGCACATGTGTGAGATGCTCGCACGTCCCCGGCAGATGCAGCGCCTCCCCGCCAGCGATCTGGCGATTCCCTGGGCTGGCTGAGAGGCGCTGCATCTGTATTACACCTAGTTAGGAAAAGAAGAAAAGCGTAAATGAACTGATATAAGTTGTGGGTACTTGAGCTTCTGTGTGAGGACGGTCTGGCTGAAGGCCAAGTGTAGGAGACAGAGTATACCGCCAGGCATGTGTATCACACACATCCAATGTGTGACCTATTTCTTATTAGTCTGCAAGCTGTGTCTCTAAGCAGTGACTCCACTGTAGGAAAGGACGTTCCGCAGCGCTGAGTGTGAGCAGCTGTCACCCCCGTGGACTGGGTGGGAACAGGCGAGGCCGCTGGTTTGATGCTCCGACAAGCCCAGGTTCACTTTGATGATCACAAAGTACGGCCTGAGGCCCTATTAGGTAACAATATCAAGAATAAACAATCAGCGTTCAGCTGTGTACAACCAGGTCCCAGCCTGAGGAAACGTACTACAGGCAACGCTTCCAAAGGCAACAACTGTGCAATGGGCCTTATTCAGATCGGAGCGAATTGGCCAGTGATCAGCTAAATCCCGCCTTGTGAATTAATGTGGACGGTGAAAATGTCCAAAATCCATTGTATACCGCTCACCAGGAGTCCCAACTGCCCACCCCCCCCCCCCCCAAGTTTGTGACCGTCCCAAAAAACCTGGGACGTTCCCACAAAAAGTGTTTGTCTTTTTCACAGCGATTAAACGCCTGTTTTTCTCCCACCCAAACACCGGTTTCCTGTCAATCACCTAGCAAATGGCTAGCGAAGAAAAAAAAGTCACAGGATTTCATCGCAAGTCCATCGATAATGGGCCGCTGTGTGAATTTGCACAGCAGCGATCAGGACTGAATTAGGCCAAATGTGTATCTCAGTTACTATAGATGGAAATCCCCAATGAGTGGGGTTTTACACCATCAGATAACTTTAATTTATCGGTTTGAGCGCGCCGTCCTTCGACTTTTACAAATAGATATGTATTTACATCTCAGACCCACATCTTTACCTTTACCCAGGTTATTCAGTTATACCATACCTCAAGTCAGGTGCCTCGCTCAGCTGACACTGCAATCAGCACTTTACAATCCCAGTCAGCGTCCACGTGGATGTTAAAGTCTGAAAAAGTCCATTCATCGATGGCAGGAAACCATGCGGTTCTCTACCATCGATAATAAAAGGATTCAACATCGGTCGTAGACCATCGATGCTTTTAAACAAATGATGGCAATCCTTAGTCTGATAGCAGATGACTTGACCTCACCTCGGGATTCTCACAGTCTTATTACTATTATTTACGTATCAGTGGGCTGCTGATCCTCGCTCTCTCCCAGAGCTCCATCCCGGACGCTCCCTCAGGGAAGTCATCCTGACTCACACTCGTCCTTCAGAGCCTGGCGTTGTCACCCACCTGATTCTCAGAAGTATTTGTCAAATGCCTTTCACATACAAGCGCTCATAACAATTGTTTTTAAAAGTATTTCCAGGCCCCGCCCACTCTGTCATTTTTTTCAACTTCTGAACAATTTCACGTGAACCCCAAATAGTGTCCCTCGTCCCCTAGTGTTTGTTTTACGCAGGGGTTCTCAAACTCGGTCCCCAGGACCCCATGCTTTCCAGGTCATCTGGCAGGTGCACAGGTGCACTCATTACTCACTGACACATTTTAAAAGTTCCACAGGTGGAGATAATTATTTCACTTGTGATTCTTCTGTGAGGAGACCTGCAAAACATGCACTGCGTGGGGTCCCGAGGACCGAGTTTGAGCACCTGTGGTTTAACGTGACTTGTTTCATTTGCACCGGATCACCCAGAGTCCTTTGCCGTGTAATTGCTCTAGGGTACAGCTTATTCCTAGACGGCCCCTAATCTCCGTGCATAGACCTGAGGTGCACCGTGGGTAATTATTATACTAGTTTGTTATTGAGTCTCAGGCGATATCCTGGTGACAGGGCTCTTGCTCACTACACCAGGTTAGGCTTGTCTGTCTGCTTATCTCCTCCCCACCTGATAGCAGCCGCACCACACACACTCACTGCCCCAGCATCACCGCCCAATTGCTGCACAAACATCCTTCGCAGCCCAGCTGTATCAATGCGAGACGTGATGCAAGCTCTGTCTGTGTGCATCCTGGTATTTATAGTAATCTTTGACATAGGACTGAGCATCGGGATCAGACATTGTTAGTGTCTGGCAGAGGCAGTAAACAAGGACATTTCAATGTGCACAGAGAAAGAACTTTGGGGTTAACTGCTAGGCTGCATATATTCAGAGCCTAGTGAGCAGGTTCACGCACCCTGCGTATGCACAGAAATGCGCCCCTGTGCGAACGCAGCCCTGCTGCGAACGGACCTGAATAAGGTCTACACCGCAGTTGCGCAGCAGCCTCTCCTCTCCCTCCTGCCCAGGCAGCAGCAGCCACCTGCAATCTAGGAATGGCCATCACCCATCGATTATTCAAAATTATTGATGGTTTATGGCCGATGTTGAATACTTTTGCCATCAATGGGGGAGAACCAGATGGTTTCCCTCCATCGATGGCACAGCAAAACCGATGTTTTGCTTTTTTTCCCTTCAAAGTGCCTAGACACGGAGCATAGCTCCGACCCCCAACACCATGAAGCCACGCCCACATGTTTTGATTGGCACAAAGGCTAATCAGTCAAACAAAATGGATGACCATCCATTGCATAGTTTAGCACTATCGGTGGCCAGTTGCAATATTGCCATGGATGGCAACTATCGATGGCAATGGTAACGATGGACATCCCTACTGCAAACCATGTTGCTCCACCCCCGACCGGGTCCCCTTTAGCTCCGCCCCCATCGGGTCCCATGAAGCTCCACCCACCTACCGAGCGGTGGTGCCAGGCAGCCGAGCAGTTGGATGGCCATCTGAGGGAGGAGGGTTGGGGGCTGAGCAACAGTGCTACAGCTTTGTGAGCTGCTTCGTGAGCTGTCCTGATGCAGGTCCCCAAACGGTGCAGTATTGTAATTGGCAGCCAGCCAGCGCTTCCCTCATGCTGCAGCATACCTCCCAACTTCTCTGATGAAGAAATAGGGACACTTGCGCGGCGAAGCCGTGCGAGCGTCCGAAAAGGGGGCGGGATGTATGCAAATGAGGGTGCGGCTTATGCTAATTAGCCGCAACCTCATTTTCATACGAGAATAGACGCTGTGCGCGTGCACACAGCGTCTATTCTATTAGATTGGGGGGTCTCCCAACTGCCACCCCCCGCAGCGGGACAATGCCTGCCGTGGGTGGGACAGCGGGACAGGACCCGAAAATCGGGACTGACCCGCTGTAATCGTAACAGTTGGGAGGTATGCTGCAGGCTCAGTTCAGCTGTGACAGGGCAGGATTAAGGTCTGTGGGGGCCCTGGACAACAAAAATTGTGGGGGCCCCTCTTCTCCCCCCGCAGCACTTACCGGAGTAGTTTTTCTCGCTGCCTGTTGGAGCTGCTGCACAGACATGGCCGCTTTATGGTGCCTGGGTCACGGTGTGATCAGGTGGGGAGAGTGGGGTAGGTCGCCCCGGGGACAGTGTGACAAGAGAGCAGGTTGCTGACTGTCCAGGCACCATAGGGACATCCTGGCCGCCCTGCAGTGCCTGGACCCCAGGGACACCCTGCCCGGACCCCACTGCCTGCCCCGCACTTACCTGGAGTGTGGGGGCCCCTGATGTGTGGGGGCCCCGGGGCGACCGCCCCTAGTCGCCCCTTGGTGGATCTGCCACTGAGCTGTCCTATTGGCTGCTGCCGGACTTCAACTCAGGCAGCGCAATAGCATACCTCCCAACTTTTAAGCTGCTGGAGGAGGGACACAGGCGCACGCCTGAAAATTAAGGGGTGTGGTTATCTGGAAACGGGGGGCGTCTCCCCACGAGGCCATGCCCCCGTTTTGATGCTGTAAAAGGCATGGCCTCGCTGCTCAGCAGCTGACAGGGGGGGACTCCCGACAGCCCCGCTGCCGGCCACGGGAGGGACGCGGGAAGGAACGTCCCCATAAACCAGGACGTTCCCGCAGTAATCGGGACTGTTAGGAGGTATGCAATTGCAGAGCCGCTGACGGGTGCCCCACAAACCATCTCCACACTGTAAAGTAGAGCCGCCCCCTAGGCAATTGCCTAGTTTGCCTATGCCTAGGTACGGCTCTGTATAAGCAAGTCTGAGTCGTCCCCTTTATTCCATATACTGTAAGTTGCACTTTGTAGATAGATACTGATAGTACAGCTTTGGCGCCCCCTGGTGACACAGAGGTGGAAGCATAAGGTATCTTTCAGTCTGCGTTTCGAGCCATTGTGCATGCTGCTGAAAACATTGCCCGTTTCCATCTGATATCGCCACTGCGCCCACTCCTGAATCAGGCCCAGAGTCGTCCTTTACCAAACCAGGTTGGATGGCTGCTACAAGGTCTTTGTGTGCCGCTATCGGGGAGGCGGACGCAGTGCCCATGTTCCCGCAGCCGAGTGATTATTTGCTACAGCACAGGGGTGCTAATTCCAGTAGGCACAAAGGGGTACATTTACTAAGATGAGATGTTTCCCATAACAACCAATCTGCTTCTAGCTGATAATCAAATACTAGAAAATGATAGACAGAATATGTTTGGTTGCTATGGGCAACATCCCCACTCTTAGGGGTACATACGAATTTTTGGGGGCGTATTCGTATTTTTGGCATTTACTATGCCAAAAATAAGATTTTTTTGTATTCGTATTGATGGGACATTCGTATTTGTATTTAAAAATACGAATGATTACACCATCGATAGAATACGACAGGAATCACCCCCCCCCCCCCCAGACCTGCCGCCAGCTTGCAGTCCCAATCCGCCCATGAATACGACATCGGAGGTTTACAATAACCCTCTGGAACACGAATTTGCATTTCCACCTAAGGTTCAGAAAAGTGATAAAGTGGAGAGTGATAAAGTACCAGCCAACCATTTTTCAAACCTGTGTCGTTATGGGGGATAAGGGGTATCAGCGCATGTTATGTTCACTGATACCGCTTCTCCCCCATGTACGAAGGTGCCGGTGTGCGCTAAATGACACCCCTGTCCATATCGGCGCTGCTAAATGATAGCAGGTTGATATGCAGGGTGAATGAACAGTCAGCAGCGCTGCACAGGGGCGGATTGGAAATTAAAACCAGCCCGGGAAATATCTTGAAGCAGCCCTGATAAGGGGCGGGGGGGGATGCGCGCCCGATTTTTTTTTTGGGGGGGGGGGGGGTTTGGCCTATCAGTATGGGGGTGTGGCCTATTCCAACGAGGCCACGCCCAATTTTTGCCGCTGAGTTAAAAAAACTTTATGCAACAGAATGAGAGACACAGGGTGAGAGGGGGTTGGTGCAGGGTGCCACACACCGTGATGCCCATTATACATATGGCACACACCGTGATGCCCATTATACATATGCCAAACACCGTGATGCTCCATTATACATATGCCACACACCGTGATGCTCCATTATACATATGCCACACACCGTGATGCTCCATTATACATATGCCACACACCGTGATGCTCCATTATACATATGCCACACACCGTGATGCTCCATTATACATATGCCACACACCATGATGCCCATTATACATATGCCGCACACCGTGATACTCATTATACATATGCCACACACCGTGATGCCCATTATACATATGCCGCACACCGTGATACTCATTATACATATGCCACACGCCGTGATGCTCCATTATACATATGCCACACACCGCAATGCCCATTATACATATGCCACACACAGTGATGGCCATTATACATATGCCCCACACCGTGATGCCCATTATACATATGCCGCACACCGCACACCGTGATGCCCATTATACATATGCCGTACACCATGATGCTATTATACATATGCCGCATACTGTGATGCCCAATATACATATGCCACACACCGTGATGCCCATTACACATATGCCGCACACCGTGATGCCCATTACACATATGCCACACACCGCAATGCCCATTATACATATGCCACACACAGTGATGGCCATTATACATATGCCGCACACCGTGATGCCCATTATACATATGCCGCACACCGCACACCGTGATGCCCATTATACATATGCCGTACACCATGATGCTATTATACATATGCCGCATACTGTGATGCCCAATATACATATGCCACACACCGTGATGCCCATTACACATATGCCGCACACCGTGATGCCCATTACACATATGGCACACACCGTGATGCCCATTATACATATGGCACACACCTTGATGCCCATTATATATATGCCACACACTGTGATGCCCATTATACATATGGCACACACCGTGATGCCCATTATACATATGCCACACACCTTGATGCCCATTATACATATGGCACACACCGTGATGCCCATTATACATATGCCACACACCTTGATGCCCATTATACATATGCCACACACCTTGACGCCCATTATACATATGCCACACACCTTGATGCCCATCATATCATGCCCATCCCCAGCACACATTACATACCTAGCTGGCTAGCTGTAGAGCTGCTCCAGGCTCTGCCCATGCTTGGCTGGCTCTTCCTATGGCTGTGGCTGCCAGGCTGCTGCTCTGCTACTGCTGCTATAGGGAGGAGGCTAGCAGAAGCGTGGGCGGCGCTGCAGACTGCTGCTCAGTCTCTAATTCTGCAGCTTTGCCAGCGCCGCCCCCTTCCTGTTTTTGATCCCCAGCGCGCAATAAACTTGTGCTGCGCTGCCTGCTGGGGATCAACTTAGCAGCCGCACACACAAACTCAAAGGGGCCGCGGGAGCTGCTGTGTGCGACCGCGCATGCGCACCAACACTCCCGCGGCCATTATAATTGCTGCCAGGGATGAGGCCGGCCGCGGCCATCTTTATTGATGGAAAAGTGCTGTGCCCGCGGCCGCTAACCGCGGAGAAGGCGGTCGGGCGGTCCGCGGCCCAGCCAGGGGGGGCGAGCGGCCGCTGCATGGCTGAAATGGGCCAGCCCACCGGGAAAAAGCCCGGTATCCCGGTGGGCCAATCCGCCCATGGCGCTGCACGTTCCTCCCGCTGCCGCTATCTGGTGAAATAACAGAGTGGCTGCTGGCTCTGGGCTGCGCTGGAGATCTCGCGTGAGTAGTGAGATCCCGTACATGCCCAGTCCAGTTGCCCGGGGGGGAAGGAGACAGCGCGTCAGTGTGATCTCCAGGAGGGGACATCGCCGGAGAGGGGAGTTTGCGCTCCCCCACTTTGGCAGACAAGATGTTAATACATCTTATCGATGTCCCTTCCTGTCTCACCTCGTTAATGAGGCAAAGCAGGAAGTATTATAGCGGTTAACAATGGCAAAGTCGACAGTCAAAAGATTGACATGAGCTTTTCACAGCTTTTTGTCCCGAATGTCGCCATAGTCGACATGGACACCGTGACAGTGTACCGCGTTCCCTCGCTGCACGCGCCATGCTTCAGGTACGGTGCCTCACTACACTCAGCACACTATTATATTCTTCCACCACACCGTAGTGGATGGTAGGGCATGAAATACCGCCTGTCGGCACACGTCAGCAATCAAAAAAATGTGACAAACTCATGTCGACCTTGCCATTGTCCACCCGATGCTTGTGTCAACTTTCCAACCCTGTCGATCTTAGCCGTGTCGCCCTATTTCAGGGGTTGACCTTCCGTGGTCAACCCAATGCATTCAGGATCTTGTAATAAACTACTTCAAGTCACATCGCAAGACATCGTTAGCGAGTGCAGTACGATTGCGCCAAACTCACATACACGGCTAGTTTTTTTTAAAAATTGATCCGACCAGCTGTTCCTAAAATCTAGAACAACATTGTAACAGTCGGCGCCACGTCGATGCACTAACGAAACCTGAATTACTGTACGCACAAACGGGGCACAGCTGCGGTGAATCCTACGCCAGGTAACACAACGCCAGAACACAGCGTCTGCTGAGAGGACACAGCAGTTCCACAGATGATGTCATGAATTCTAGAGGGGATTTCTCATACCTGCATTACTCATCTCACATATACTGTATACCAGAACAGACATAGCTGCTGACTGAGTCATTTTCCATCTTAAACATTGTCCCAACCAATCGGATTTCACTGATCACTGTCTGTTGCTGGTTATAATGATATCAGTGGGGTCATGTCTTGTTCTTGTCCCGGTAATGATATCAGCAGCTGCGCTTCCCCTTTGCAGTGGTTTAGACGCACAGTAATTCTCATCCAAAAATCTCCCAGATGTAGCCTTCGCCCTGAGCCTCAGTATGACCGCTAGCTGGAATTACTGAGATCTAAGGGCAGTCGGCATGTACAGTACTAGCACATTGCTCTCTCCGCAGCACATCGCTACTGTGCAACCGCGTCTATGTGTAGAAATATTTTCATTTAAGCCAGTTGATTGTTACCAGGATCCGTCCATGAATCAGAAACCAGGAAAAAAATTCACGGTTTTGGAAGATTTATTTGGTAGTAACTAGCTCTTGCGATAATGGAAGATGATGTGGACTCCCAGCATGCCGTGCCACAGGGTTTTTTTTTTGGTTCACTCCTTCTGCCAAATTACTTCTTAAATGGACAAAACCATGTGCACTGCAGGTGGGGCAGATGTAACATGTGCAGAGATAATTATATTTGGGTGGGGTTTTACGTCAATGCCCCCACAGTGTCAAAACTGGGGCGTGGCCTCGCAGGAAGAGGCGAGTATAGGCCATGCCCCTTTCCGGATAGCCAAGCCCCCTAATTTTTGGGTGAGCCTGTGTCCTTCTTCAGGGACCATCAGATATGGTTTAGCCCATTTTATGTCTGTGTAAAATAGTACTTTACAGCCCAATGATGTACAGTAATTCTGCCTACTTTCTCTAATTGTCATTTGCATATTTGTGAGGCCGATTCTAAGTAGGGAGAAAATTAAAAGGACCTAAAAAATTTACTTTGCCCCTGACCCTATACAAACCACATTGCAATACAAGAGGGGGAAAAAAAAATCTTATTTTTGCATGCAGGGCAAATATGGGCTTCCACAGAAAAAGTGTTAATCGCACAGGAAGGTAACGTTAGAATAAGTTCATAGACTCCTTAAGTTTTTATCTGGACCAATTGTCATGATAATAAGGGTGTGCTACCACTGGACATGGGTTTAGAGCAAACAGAGGATTTTTCAAGGATAGAAAAACGGGAGTATGTCTCTTTGTGGTGCACCAAATTAAAGATACATAAAATATAACTTTTATTTAATTCTTGGTACTTCTTTACTTTCACGGCGCCAGCATGGCGCCGCGCGTCAGAGTCCCCTTGCGGGGCTCGCTTCGCTCGCCCACGCTGCGGGCTCGGTGGCTCGCTACGCTCGCCACGCTATTTAAAATCAACTCCATGCCAACATGGATAGTGGAGGTATGAACTATCCATGTTGGCATGGCGTTAACTTCGTTTATTTTACTTAGTTTGTGGCGAGCGTAACCCGGAAATACGCGTGGCGCCGTGAAAGTAAAGAAGTACCTAATTCGTCATAAAATTAATCGAGATAAAAAAGACACAATACACATACAGTACATACAAACATATAGTAACATATCTATAAAAAGGATAATCAAATCCTCACAACGTGGGGCCCCCTGCCCGAAATAAGTTTAAATAAACTTTATTGCTTGTACTGTATTGCTTAGATCAGTGTGTTTTAACTGATTACTTCATTTATTTCCAGTTTTCCATCTCATTTATTATTTTCCTTATACATGCGGCATATAAGTGAAGATCCCTTTATTCAGTGAGGCAGGGAAAAGGAGAATTTAATCAGGGAAGTGTGCTGTCGAAATGGTTTAGAAATACAGTATATGAGAATTCGTGCAGATGTTTGCAATTAGCACGCATATAATTTAAGTGCACAAATATCCGTATGGGACCAGTCTAGGAGCAGGATATAATTGCTGCTAGTTTGCCTAGAAGGTTAACGGCACTTTCAAGTTGGCCGTGATCACCACATATATGACGATGTGGTTCTCATTAACCCATATAATCGTGGTGCGTGTTAGCGCTGATGTATAGCCACAGATTGCCCTGTGTGTGGCGGTGCAATCTGTGCGCTAACTGACACGCTTCCAAACAGCACACTGCACGGCAGCGGGGGTGGCGAATTGACAGCCGGCTCGCCGGGGAATAGAAAGACGTGGTGTAGACGTCATACACCACGCGTCTCTGCCGGGCGGACTCGCAAGTGCGAGAGCCGCTCACTATAGCCGCTAAGGAGAAAAAGTTATTTCACAGATCAAAATGCATTTAATGTGGGGAAGGGGATCAGGGGGTGAAGCCACGAAGTGTATATGGGTTTCTTTTGCATGTAGCCCACATACACTGGGCAGCTTTATTTTTACACTGCAATTTAGATTTGAGCTAAGACATCTTCCCCAACTCTAAATCAGCCTGGAAAATCAGGAGTCTCCAAGAACTTGCTGGTAGAGTAGGCAGTCATACCTCCCAACTTCTGTGTTGGGGAAATAGGGACAGCGCCCGGAAAGGGGGCAGGGCGTATGCAAATGAGGGCACGGCTTATGCTAATGAGCCGCAACCTCATTTTCATACGAGAATAGCTGCTGGGCACGTGTGCACAGCGTCTATTCTATTAGATTGGGGGGTCTCCCAACTGCCACCCCCCGCAGCGGGACAATGCCTGCTGCGGGTGGGACAGCGGGACAGGACCCGAAAATCGGGACTGTCCCGCTGTAATCGTGACAGTTGGGAGGTATGGGCAGTATGGACACTTGCCCAGGTTCTATGGCAGGTGCAGTAGCTGTGCCTAACACAGGCCCGGCGACAGGGGGGGTCAAGGGGGACATCTGACCCAGGCCCCAAGGCTCGGAGGGGCCCCATGATCACGGGGCACAAAAAAAATGCACTCCTTTTTTTTTATTATGCTGTCTGCTCCGCCGCTGGCTCGCAGCAGACAGCAGCATAGTTACCAAGTCAGCTTGAAACAAGCGGATTTGGGCTTTTTTTTTTCATGAGTTGCTTATTTTTTTTGCTGGTCGCTTGTTGCTTGTTTTTGGGCTTATAATTTTTTTTAGTAGCTTGTTTTGGGCTTGTTTTATTTTGGGCTTGGTGTTGTTTTTCTCTGTAATTCAGTTATTCAGCACAGAGATAAGGGACAAACACAGGTGAGAACTAGGCTAAAGGCCCCCATACACTAGGGCGACTTGTCCTTAGGACAAGTCGCCCCTGACTTCCCCCTGAGCTTCCCCGGCTGCTCCCCGGGGGAGCTTGATTAGATTGGCACTTGATGTGCCATTTTTTACATGTGATAAATCGTCTCGATTTATCACATGTAAAAAACCCGGGGAGCAGGGGGAGGGGGGGGGGCTTCAGAGCAGGGCTGCTGGTGGGAGCAGGGGGGGCTGGGGACGCTGCGGGGGACACAGGCGGCACATAGAGTCACAGGCGGCACATAGAGCCGGGCAGAGGGAGCCGGGAGCTGTCAGTGCTAGAAAAAAAGCCTATACAATGAATGGGCAGCCTGTGATTGGCTGAGCGCACTCTCAGCCAATTGCTGACTGGCTGAAAGAGCGCTCAGCCAATCACAGGCCGCCCATTCATTGTATGGGCTTTTTTTTTTTATTCAGTGCTGACAGCTCCCGGCTCCCCCTGCCCGGCTCTATGCCGCCTGTGTCACCCACAGCTCTATGCCGCCTGTGTCACCCCAGCGTCCCGCAGCGTCCCCAGTGTCCCGCTGTGTCACCCCAGCGTCCCGCAGCGTCCCGCTGTGTCACCCCAGCATCCCGGCTCTATGCCGCCTGTGTCACCCACGGCTCTATGCTGCCTGTGTCACCCCAGCGTCCCGCAGCGTCCCCAGCCGCTGCGTCCCGCAGCGTACCCAGCGTCCTGCAGCGTCCCCCGCTCCCTCCACCGCCGCCCCACTAGGTCCCAAGTCGGGTGGTCGGACGTGCAGCAGGTCCGACCACCCGACGCAGATCCGATGCGCACGGGACCGCGCATCGGATCTGAGGGGACATCAAAACTAGCCGATTTTGGTCCGATTTCGCCCAGATCCGACTGATCTGGCCGAAATCTGACCAAAATCGGCTAGTGTATGGGGGCCTTTATAGAAAAGGTAATGACTCCTATTATCTATGTTGCTGCTTGTGTGTATTCATTAGGGCTAATCTGATTTTAACACTGATGCTTGTAGTAAGATTGTCCACACATGGGCCCTTATTTTGATCGGTGCGGTAATATCCGCGTGCGTTCGTGCTGCCGATGTTTTGTGTCTGCGCATGTGCAGAGGCGTCTCTGCACATGTGCGAGCGGGGCGTACGGCCAAATCCCGCATGAAATGTCAACACTCCGAACAGGGGGTGGAGAGGGGCGTGAAGGGCTATTTGGGCTCATTACCATATGCATACGCCCCGCGTTTCATGGGCGTTCCCATGCAAACGCTGGGCGTACGTATGGTAATGCGGCCGTGGCGCACGTGTAGGGGGCGGACATATGACATCGCCGGATGTCAGCTGCCCGCCCAGATCTCTGCTTTTGCACGGGAAAATGCCCATGTGGTCTGAGGTTGCGGGAGCTGGTGGACCACTCGGTCCTGCATTCGATGGTCTGCGACCATCGAATGATGGGGGAGGTTCCCTGAGATGGTGGAGGCGTATTCCGTGAAAAATACACGTGCGGTCCGTTTGGCCAGCTTCTTACCGCGTACGGACGGAGTTGCCGATCCGTATGGAAGGCGGGGTTTCGGACGCACGGTCCTGGCCGCATATTCGGATCCGGCCGCACCGATCAGAATAAGGGCCATGGTACAATTTAACGGGTGTGATGTGCACTCCTGCGCACATTGCACAGCACAAAAAGTATGTGCTCACTCGATTGTATTGCATCTCATTGCATTCAAAATGCATGCGATCTAGTACAAAACGTACAGCGCCTGTCGCACCATGTGTGGTAAATATTTCTCAGTGCGTACAAAGGACAATGTTCACTTAAGATTTTTCTTTAGAGAAAAAAAGGAAAGTAAAATATGTCATATTGGGGCAGTTGTATAAAGGCGTGCTATGGGGAAGAAGGGAGTATCAGCGCGTGTTATGTGCACTGATACCGCTTCTCCCCAATGTAAGTAGGAGCTGATATGCAAGGCAAATGTATGAACGGTAAACAGCGCTGACCATTCCACCCCCTGCCAGTAACCGCTTCAACAGCTGCAGGGTGATTAAGCCCTATACCTAAAACAGCGACATCACTGTCCCTGCTGCTGGCTTCGGGCTGCGCTGGGCATCTCACGTGAATAGCGAGATCTTGCGCATGTCCAGTACAGCCGGCCATGGGGAAGGAGACAGCGCATCAGTGTTAACTGATGCGCTGTCTCCTCAAGGGGAAATCGCCGGAGGGGGGAGTTTGTGCTCGCCCACTTCGGCAGACAAGGGGCCAGATTCTCTAAGCTTCAAAAGTGATAAAATGGAGAGTGATAAACAGTCAGCCAATCAGCTCCTACCTGCCATGTCACAGACTGTGTTTGAAAAATGTCAGGCAGGAGCTGATTGGCTGGCTGTTTATCACTCTCTATTTTATCACCTTTGAAGCTTAGAGAATCTGGCCCAGAATGTTAAAACATCTTGTCGATGTCCCTTCCTGCTTCGCCTCATTAATGAGGCAAACAGGAAGTGTTATAGTATTCTTTAAAAGCCAGTTTTGTGCTGATAAAATACTTGTAGATTGTATATATAATACGTAAAATATCTATCTATAATCAAATGTAAGTTGGGCTTGTTTTTGGGCTTTTTTGGATTAGGTTGGGCTTGTTTTGGGCTTGTTTTTTGGTCATCAGTTGCTTGTTTTACGTTTCAGAGTTGGCAACACTGGACAGCAGACATACAGAGAGATCACCCACTCTCCTCTCCTCTCCCCCCCAACACCGCCCCGGTTACCTGTCACCTGCTGTCATCTAGTATTTTCCATCTAGCTGCGAAAGCCAGGGTAGGCAGAGGATCTGAGGATGGCTCTGCTCCTGTATGCTGCTAAGCATGAAGCAGGAGCTAAAAGAAGATGGCTGCCCCCATACAGACTACACAAAGATGGCCGCTGCCCACCAATGAGAAGCCAGGGATTCGTTCTCCAGGAAATATAGTCAGCACAGAAAAAGGGGCGGGGCTTAACGGAGAAGTGTGAGGAGAAGAACCTGCTTAATGCCTTCTCCACCTTTTTAATTAACCAGGTAAGTGCCTTGGGGGAGGGGAGAGAGTATCTATCTATCTATCTATCTATCTATCTATCTATCTATCTATCTATCATCACTCTGACCTATCTATCTATCTATCTATCTAGTTTGTAGAAAAAAAAACCTAGACACACACACACACATGAAGAGGTTTTTTTTTGGAAGGGGGCCCGGAGATGTCCATGTACCGGGCCCCAAGATTTCAAACGGGGCACAGCTGCGGTGAATCCTACGCCAGGTAACACAACGCCAGAACACAGCGTCTGCTGAGAGGACACAGCAGTTCCACAGATGATGTCATGAATTCTAGAGGGGATTTCTCATACCTGCATTACTCATCTCACATATACTGTATACCAGAACAGACATAGCTGCTGACTGAGTCATTTTCCATCTTAAACATTGTCCCAACCAATCGGATTTCACTGATCACTGTCTGTTGCTGGTTATAATGATATCAGTGGGGTCATGTAATGTTCTTGTCCCAGTAATGATATCAGCAGCTGCGCTTCCCCTTTGCAGTGGTTTAGACTCACAGTAATCCTCATCCAAAAATCTCTCAGATGTAGCCTTCGCCCTGAGCCCCAGTATGACCGCTAGCTGGAATTACTGAGATCTGAGGACAGTCGGCACGTACAGTACTAGCACATTGCTCTCTCCGCAGCACATCGCTACTGTGCAACCGCGTCTATGTGTAGAAATATTTTCATTTAAGCCAGTTGATTGTTACCAGGATCCGTCCATGAATCAGAAACCAGGAAAAAAATTCACGGTTTTGGAAGATTTATTTGGCAGTAACTAGCTCTTGCGATAATGGAAGATGATGTGGACTCCCAGCATGCCGTGCCACAGGGTTTTTTTTTGGTTCACTCCTTCTGCCAAATTACTTCTTAAATGGACAAAACCATGTGCACTGCAGGTGGGGCAGATGTAACATGTGCAGAGATAATTATATTTGGGTGGGGTTTTACTTCAATGCCCCTACAGTGTCAAAACTGGGGAGTGGCCTCGCAGGAAGAGGCGAGTATAGGCCATGCCCCTTTCCGGATAGCCAAGCCCCCTAATTTTCGGGTGCACCTGTGTCCTTCTTCAGGGACCATCAGATATGATTTAGCCCATTTTATGTCTGTGTAAGATAGTACTTTACAGCCCAATGATGTACAGTAATTCTGCCTACTTTCTCTAATTGTCATTTGCATATTTGTGAGGCCGATTCTAAGTAGGGAGAAAATTAAAAGGACCTAAAAAATTAACTTTGCCCCTGACCCTATACAAACCACATTGCAATACAAGAGGGAAAAAAAAATCTTATTTTTGCATGCAGGACAAATATGGGCTCCCACAGAAAGAGAAAAAGTGTTAATTGCACAGGAAGGTAACGTTAGAATAAGTTCATAGACCCCTTAAGTTTAGAGCAAACAGAGGATTTTTCAAGGATGCACCAAATTAAAGATACATAAAATATAACTTTTATTTAATTCTTCATAAAATTAGGCGAGATAAAAAAGACACAATACACATACATACAAACATATATATAAAAAGGATAATCAAATCCTCACAACGTGGGGCCCCCTGCCCGTAATAAGTTTAAATAAACTTTATTGCTTGTACTGTATTGCTTAGATCAGTGTGTTTTAACTGATTACTTCATTTATTTCCAGTTTTCCATCTCATTTATTATTTTCCTTATACATGCGGCATATAAGTGAAGATCCCTTTATTCAGTGAGGCAGGGAAGAGGAGAATTTAATCAGGGAAGTGTGCTGTCGAAATGGTTTAGCAATATATGAGAATTTGTGCAGATGTTTGCAATTAGCACGAATATATATTTAAATCAAAAGTACACCTATAATTTAAGTGCACAGATATCCGTATGGGGCCAGTCTAGGAGCAGGATATAATTGCTGCTAGTTTGCCTAGAAGGTTAACGGCACTTTCAAGTTGGCCGCGATCACCACATATATGACGATGTGGTTCTCATTAACCCATATAATCGTGGTGCGTGTTAGCGCTGATGTATAGCCACAGATTGCCCTGTGTGTGGCGGTGCAATCTGTGCGCTAACTGACACGCTTCCAAACAGCACACTGCACGGCAGCGGGGGTGGCGAATTGACAGCCGGCTCGCCGGGGAATAGAAAGACGTGGTATAGACGTCATACACCACGCGTCTCTGCCGGGCGGACTCGCAAGTGCGAGAGCCGCTCACTATAGCCGCTAAGGAGAAAAAGTTATTTCACAGATCAAAATGCATTTAATGTGGGGAAGGGGATCAGGGGGTGAAGCCACGAAGTGTATATGGGTTTCTTTTGCATGTAGCCCACATATACTAGCAGCTTTATTTTTACACTGCAATTTAGATTTGAGCTAAGACATCTTCCCCAACTCTAAATCAGCCCGGAAAATCAGGAGTCTCCCAGAACTTGCTGGTAGAGTAGGCAGTATGGACACTTGCCCAGGTTTTATGGCAGGTGCAGTAGCTGTGCCTAACACAGGCCCGGCGACAGGGGGGGTCAAGGGGGACATCTGACCCGGGCCCCAAGGCTCGGAGGGGCCCCATGATCACGGGGCACAAAAAAAATGCACTCCTTTTTTTTTATTATGCTGTCTGCTCCGCCGCTGGCTCGGAGCAGACAGCAGCATAGTTACCAAGTCAGCTTGAAACAAGCGGATTTGGGCTTTTTTTTTTCATGAGTTGCTTATTTTTTTTGCTGGTCGCTTGTTGCTTGTTTTTGGGCTTATAATTTTTTTTAGTAGCTTGTTTTGGGCTTGTTTTATTTTGGGCTTGGTGTTGTTTTTCTCTGTAATTCAGTTATTCAGCACAGAGATAAGGGACAAACACAGGTGAGAACTAGGCTAAAGGCCCCCATACACTAGGGCGACTTGTCCTTAGGACAAGTCGCCCCTGACTTCCCCCTGAGCTTCCCCGGCTGCTCCCCGGGGGAGCTTGATTAGATTGGCACTTGATGTGCCATTTTTTACATGTGATAAATCGTCTCGATTTATCACATGTAAAAAACCCGGGGAGCAGGGGGAGGGGGGGGGGCTTCAGAGCAGGGCTGCTGGTGGGAGCAGGGGGGGCTGGGGACGCTGCGGGGGACACAGGCGGCACATAGAGTCACAGGCGGCACATAGAGCCGGGCAGAGGGAGCCGGGAGCTGTCAGTGCTAGAAAAAAAGCCTATACAATGAATGGGCAGCCTGTGATTGGCTGAGCGCACTCTCAGCCAATTGCTGACTGGCTGAAAGAGCGCTCAGCCAATCACAGGCCGCCCATTCATTGTATGGGCTTTTTTTTTTTATTCAGTGCTGACAGCTCCCGGCTCCCCCTGCCCGGCTCTATGCCGCCTGTGTCACCCACAGCTCTATGCCGCCTGTGTCACCCCAGCGTCCCGCAGCGTCCCCAGTGTCCCGCTGTGTCACCCCAGCGTCCCGCAGCGTCCCGCTGTGTCACCCCAGCATCCCGGCTCTATGCCGCCTGTGTCACCCACGGCTCTATGCTGCCTGTGTCACCCCAGCGTCCCGCAGCGTCCCCAGCCGCTGCGTCCCGCAGCGTACCCAGCGTCCTGCAGCGTCCCCCGCTCCCTCCACCGCCGCCCCACTAGGTCCCAAGTCGGGTGGTCGGACGTGCAGCAGGTCCGACCACCCGACGCAGATCCGATGCGCACGGGACCGCGCATCGGATCTGAGGGGACATCAAAACTAGCCGATTTTGGTCCGATTTCGCCCAGATCCGACTGATCTGGCCGAAATCTGACCAAAATCGGCTAGTGTATGGGGGCCTTTATAGAAAAGGTAATGACTCCTATTATCTATGTTGCTGCTTGTGTGTATTCATTAGGGCTAATCTGATTTTAACACTGATGCTTGTAGTAAGATTGTCCACACATGGGCCCTTATTTTGATCGGTGCGGTAATATCCGCGTGCGTTCGTGCTGCCGATGTTTTGTGTCTGCGCATGTGCAGAGGCGTCTCTGCACATGTGCGAGCGGGGCGTACGGCCAAATCCCGCATGAAATGTCAACACTCCGAACAGGGGGTGGAGAGGGGCGTGAAGGGCTATTTGGGCTCATTACCATATGCATACGCCCCGCGTTTCATGGGCGTTCCCATGCAAACGCTGGGCGTACGTATGGTAATGCGGCCGTGGCGCACGTGTAGGGGGCGGACATATGACATCGCCGGATGTCAGCTGCCCGCCCAGATCTCTGCTTTTGCACGGGAAAATGCCCATGTGGTCTGAGGTTGCGGGAGCTGGTGGACCACTCGGTCCTGCATTCGATGGTCTGCGACCATCGAATGATGGGGGAGGTTCCCTGAGATGGTGGAGGCGTATTCCGTGAAAAATACACGTGCGGTCCGTTTGGCCAGCTTCTTACCGCGTACGGACGGAGTTGCCGATCCGTATGGAAGGCGGGGTTTCGGACGCACGGTCCTGGCCGCATATTCGGATCCGGCCGCACCGATCAGAATAAGGGCCATGGTACAATTTAACGGGTGTGATGTGCACTCCTGCGCACATTGCACAGCACAAAAAGTATGTGCTCACTCGATTGTATTGCATCTCATTGCATTCAAAATGCATGCGATCTAGTACAAAACGTACAGCGCCTGTCGCACCATGTGTGGTAAATATTTCTCAGTGCGTACAAAGGACAATGTTCACTTAAGATTTTTCTTTAGAGAAAAAAAGGAAAGTAAAATATGTCATATTGGGGCAGTTGTATAAAGGCGTGCTATGGGGAAGAAGGGAGTATCAGCGCGTGTTATGTGCACTGATACCGCTTCTCCCCAATGTAAGTAGGAGCTGATATGCAAGGCAAATGTATGAACGGTAAACAGCGCTGACCATTCCACCCCCTGCCAGTAACCGCTTCAACAGCTGCAGGGTGATTAAGCCCTATACCTAAAACAGCGACATCACTGTCCCTGCTGCTGGCTTCGGGCTGCGCTGGGCATCTCACGTGAATAGCGAGATCTTGCGCATGTCCAGTACAGCCGGCCATGGGGAAGGAGACAGCGCATCAGTGTTAACTGATGCGCTGTCTCCTCAAGGGGAAATCGCCGGAGGGGGGAGTTTGTGCTCGCCCACTTCGGCAGACAAGGGGCCAGATTCTCTAAGCTTCAAAAGTGATAAAATGGAGAGTGATAAACAGTCAGCCAATCAGCTCCTACCTGCCATGTCACAGACTGTGTTTGAAAAATGTCAGGCAGGAGCTGATTGGCTGGCTGTTTATCACTCTCTATTTTATCACCTTTGAAGCTTAGAGAATCTGGCCCAGAATGTTAAAACATCTTGTCGATGTCCCTTCCTGCTTCGCCTCATTAATGAGGCAAACAGGAAGTGTTATAGTATTCTTTAAAAGCCAGTTTTGTGCTGATAAAATACTTGTAGATTGTATATATAATACGTAAAATATCTATCTATAATCAAATGTAAGTTGGGCTTGTTTTTGGGCTTTTTTGGATTAGGTTGGGCTTGTTTTGGGCTTGTTTTTTGGTCATCAGTTGCTTGTTTTACGTTTCAGAGTTGGCAACACTGGACAGCAGACATACAGAGAGATCACCCACTCTCCTCTCCTCTCCCCCCCAACACCGCCCCGGTTACCTGTCACCTGCTGTCATCTAGTATTTTCCATCTAGCTGCGAAAGCCAGGGTAGGCAGAGGATCTGAGGATGGCTCTGCTCCTGTATGCTGCTAAGCATGAAGCAGGAGCTAAAAGAAGATGGCTGCCCCCATACAGACTACACAAAGATGGCCGCTGCCCACCAATGAGAAGCCAGGGATTCGTTCTCCAGGAAATATAGTCAGCACAGAAAAAGGGGCGGGGCTTAACGGAGAAGTGTGAGGAGAAGAACCTGCTTAATGCCTTCTCCACCTTTTTAATTAACCAGGTAAGTGCCTTGGGGGAGGGGAGAGAGTATCTATCTATCTATCTATCTATCTATCTATCTATCTATCTATCTATCATCACTCTGACCTATCTATCTATCTATCTATCTAGTTTGTAGAAAAAAAAACCTAGACACACACACACACATGAAGAGGTTTTTTTTTGGAAGGGGGCCCGGAGATGTCCATGTACCGGGCCCCAAGATTTCAAACGGGGCACAGCTGCGGTGAATCCTACGCCAGGTAACACAACGCCAGAACACAGCGTCTGCTGAGAGGACACAGCAGTTCCACAGATGATGTCATGAATTCTAGAGGGGATTTCTCATACCTGCATTACTCATCTCACATATACTGTATACCAGAACAGACATAGCTGCTGACTGAGTCATTTTCCATCTTAAACATTGTCCCAACCAATCGGATTTCACTGATCACTGTCTGTTGCTGGTTATAATGATATCAGTGGGGTCATGTAATGTTCTTGTCCCAGTAATGATATCAGCAGCTGCGCTTCCCCTTTGCAGTGGTTTAGACTCACAGTAATCCTCATCCAAAAATCTCTCAGATGTAGCCTTCGCCCTGAGCCCCAGTATGACCGCTAGCTGGAATTACTGAGATCTGAGGACAGTCGGCACGTACAGTACTAGCACATTGCTCTCTCCGCAGCACATCGCTACTGTGCAACCGCGTCTATGTGTAGAAATATTTTCATTTAAGCCAGTTGATTGTTACCAGGATCCGTCCATGAATCAGAAACCAGGAAAAAAATTCACGGTTTTGGAAGATTTATTTGGCAGTAACTAGCTCTTGCGATAATGGAAGATGATGTGGACTCCCAGCATGCCGTGCCACAGGGTTTTTTTTTGGTTCACTCCTTCTGCCAAATTACTTCTTAAATGGACAAAACCATGTGCACTGCAGGTGGGGCAGATGTAACATGTGCAGAGATAATTATATTTGGGTGGGGTTTTACTTCAATGCCCCTACAGTGTCAAAACTGGGGAGTGGCCTCGCAGGAAGAGGCGAGTATAGGCCATGCCCCTTTCCGGATAGCCAAGCCCCCTAATTTTCGGGTGCACCTGTGTCCTTCTTCAGGGACCATCAGATATGATTTAGCCCATTTTATGTCTGTGTAAGATAGTACTTTACAGCCCAATGATGTACAGTAATTCTGCCTACTTTCTCTAATTGTCATTTGCATATTTGTGAGGCCGATTCTAAGTAGGGAGAAAATTAAAAGGACCTAAAAAATTAACTTTGCCCCTGACCCTATACAAACCACATTGCAATACAAGAGGGAAAAAAAAATCTTATTTTTGCATGCAGGACAAATATGGGCTCCCACAGAAAGAGAAAAAGTGTTAATTGCACAGGAAGGTAACGTTAGAATAAGTTCATAGACCCCTTAAGTTTAGAGCAAACAGAGGATTTTTCAAGGATGCACCAAATTAAAGATACATAAAATATAACTTTTATTTAATTCTTCATAAAATTAGGCGAGATAAAAAAGACACAATACACATACATACAAACATATATATAAAAAGGATAATCAAATCCTCACAACGTGGGGCCCCCTGCCCGTAATAAGTTTAAATAAACTTTATTGCTTGTACTGTATTGCTTAGATCAGTGTGTTTTAACTGATTACTTCATTTATTTCCAGTTTTCCATCTCATTTATTATTTTCCTTATACATGCGGCATATAAGTGAAGATCCCTTTATTCAGTGAGGCAGGGAAGAGGAGAATTTAATCAGGGAAGTGTGCTGTCGAAATGGTTTAGCAATATATGAGAATTTGTGCAGATGTTTGCAATTAGCACGCATATATATTTAAATCAAAAGTACACCTATAATTTAAGTGCACAGATATCCGTATGGGACCAGTCTAGGAGCAGGATATAATTGCTGCTAGTTTGCCTAGGAGGTTAACGGCACTTTCAAGTTGGCCGCGATCACCACATATATGACGATGTGGTTCTCATTAACCCATATAATCGTGGTGCGTGTTAGCGCTGATGTATAGCCACAGATTGCCCTGTGTGTGGCGGTGCAATCTGTGCACTAACTGACACGCTTCCAAACAGCACACTGCACGGCAGCGGGGGTGGCGAATTGACAGCCGGCTCGCCGGGGAATAGAAAGACGTGGTGTAGACGTCATACACCACGCGTCTCTGCCGGGCGGACTCGCAAGTGCGAGAGCCGCTCACTATAGCCGCTAAGGAGAAAAAGTTATTTCACAAATCAAAATGCATTTAATGTGGGGAAGGGGATCAGGGGGTGAAGCCACGAAGTGTATATGGGCTTCTTTTGCATGTAGCCCACATATACTAGGCAGCTTTATTTTAGGGCTGTTTCACACAGTACGGTTCCTGCCGCACGGTGAAATCCCGTACGGCCAGGGAGCCGCGCCGCACTCAGAATTTTATAATGGCAGGGATGGCCACAGCCCGGCAGCCGTCCCTTCCAGTGGGGGGATCCGGCTGCAGCCGTGCGGCCGGGCCGTGGCCGTCCCGTGTGAATGGACACAATAGTGTCCATTCACAACTGCTGAGTGCGGCACGGCTCCCTGGCCGTACGGGATTTCACCGTGCGGCAGGAACCGTACTGTGTGAAACAGCCCTTACACTGCAATTTAGATTTGAGCTAAGACATCTTCCCCAACTCTAAATCAGCCAGGAAAATCAGGAGTCTCCCAGAACTTGCTGGTAGAGTAGGCAGTATGGACACTTGCCCAGGTTCTATGGCAGGTGCAGTAGCTGTGCCTAACACAGGCCCGGCGACAGGGGGGGTCAAGGGGGACATCTGACCCGGGCCCCAAGGCTCGGAGGGGCCCCATGATCACGGGGCACAAAAAAAAAAATGCACTCTTTTTTTATTATGCTGTCTGCTCCGCCGCTGGCTCGCAGCAGACAGCAGACATACAGAGCGATCATCCACTCTCCTCTCCTCCTCTCCCCCCCAGTTACCTGTCACCTGCTGTCATCTAGTATTTTCCATCTATCTGCGAAAGCCAGGGTAGGCAGAGGATCTGAGGATGGCTCTGCTCCTGAATGCTGCTGAGCATGAAGCAGGAGCTAAAAGAAGATGGCTGCCCCCATACAGACTACACAAAGATGGCCTCTGCCCACCAATGAGAAGCCAGGGATTCGTTCTCCAGGAAATATAGAGAGCACAGAAAAAGGGGCGGGGCTTAACGGAGAAGTGTGAGGAGAAGAACCTGCGTAATGCCTTCTCCTCCTTTTTAATTAACCAGGTAAGTGCCTTGGGGGAGGGGAGAGAGTATCTATCTATAATCACTCTGACCTATCTATCTATCTATCTATCTATCTATCTATCCAGTGGCGGGCTGGACCGGGGGGCAGGGTGCCATGTGCCCCCCGGGCCACTTGATCAATTAGTGTGCAGCGGGCCGGGCTGCCTTAAATACCTGGTGGTCCAGTGTCTCTGACTGCCGGGCTATAAAAACATGGCCGCCGGCCTCCTGCACTGAGGACATGTCTAGTGCAGGAGGCCGCGGCGCAACAGAGTCGGATCGATGCAGGAGCCGGGTAGCAGGCAGGTGGAATCTGTGGAGAGCAGGAGAAGGCGACAGCGGCTGGCAGAGATGCCCGATTCTTTCGGCTTATGGGTGGGGACGGAGGGTAGTGCCATTTCTAGAGGCAGAGTCGGACAGCAGGGATTGCGGGGCTGCCTGTCACCTGTGCCCACGCCCCCTTATCATTTGACCCGGTGCGGCCGCTAACTGTACCGATTTAGCCGGTACAGTACCGTTTTTAAACGGTCTGTACCGGCTAAAATCCACTGTACCGATTGTACCGATTTTTGATCCATCAGGTGGCTCTTCATTTCATAGCAGCTGTGACAGGCAAGCCACTCTGCAAATCCTTAGTCTCCCGTCACCTACTAAGAAAATATGGCCCTGTAATGACCTGCACCCGTTCCCAGAGGTGCATTGCGGGTGGAGGCCAGCGTGCGTCGTGTAATGACGTCACGCGGCCGCACCGGCGTGGACCTGCCTGTGCGCTCAGGGATTGTTGTGTACATACAGCGCCCTGTGGCAACACATGTGTGGTTGCTTTTTTTGGATGCAGGCCATGGCACGGGACTCGATGTGGATCTGTGAGGGAGAGAGCGGCATATGTGCCCTGCGATTATCCGCTACCTTTGCCAGGGGTCATGCGTCTCCACAACCGGGTTCATCTTCACTGGCCTGGGTGGGTGCTGTTTTCACTCCTTGTAGGAGCCGCTGCTGGGACTGCCCGGTGGCCACACCCCCTCTACCAATGACCACGCCCCCTATATCTGTGGTTACATCCCCCTGTACCGATTTTTATGAATAAAATGTTGGAGGGTATGGAAGAGCGGCACCGCGTCCTGCAGGAAAGGCAGCAGCGGCAGCCCATGCCTCTGTCTCTGCCACACTATACTCCCTGGCGTCCCCTGGCCACAATCAGCTGGTGCCTGCAACCAAATTAATTTTACACATGACTCTGTTGGGACACGCGCCAGTCAGTCTGTGGTGAGTAGTAAAAAAAGTTTAAACTTTTTACTGTGTGGGGCAGTGGATATTCTATATTAGGGGAGATTATCTGTCTATGGGGCAGGAGGGTTATTTAGTGCTAGGGGGGGGGGGGGGCAATGCTATGCTATGCTAGAAGATGATATGTCAGAGGGGGAGGGGACTATTCTATGCTAAGAAAAGCTGTTGATCAATTTGGAGGAACTATTCTTGGTATGGGGAGATGAAGAGGAGGGGGGTAATTTATTGGTAAAGGTAGCTCACGTAACTGAGGGGGGCCTTATGTACTAAGGGAGTGCATACTCCTAATACCGAATGCAGCTAACTAAAGTGGCCAATCCTGGAATTGGGCGGCGCATGCGGTCTTCATACCGCGCAGCGCTGAGATGCTGTGCACGGTGACATCTTAGGTCAGGTTGCACAGTGCAGCCCCATGTACGCCCACCCCTCAGCCTGCTGAGCCAGCTCACCCACCCTCCAGCCTGCAGCCACCCTTCTGTCAGCACCACATGGACTGACAGACACCCATTGTTAGTGATATATACTCTGTCTGCATACACACAGTAATATATCTGGACCCCCCTTCCCCTTGAAAATCCTGCATTTGCCCCCTGTAGCATGAAGTAGTAGCTTATGCTGATCACACGCTGCGTGGTGTGTGCCTCCCACCTTTCTTCCAGCCTGCGTATTCTACCTGCTTCTCACTAGTGAGTGCTGCAGCCCGCCTCAGGGTCTGGTGTAATAACGTAGGTGAGCAGATCATCAGGTAATAGCATCCGTACATGGGGAGCAGTCTTTGGTGTCCTGTTAATATAGAGGGGGAGCAGCCTTTGGTGTCTGGTAAATATACAGGAGGAGCAGTCCTGTTATTGTACAGGGGAGCATCCTGTGATGTCCAGTTATTATTATACAGGGAAAGCAGCCTGTGGTGTCCTGTTATTGTTATTATTATATAAGGGGAGCAACCTGTGGTGTCTTGGTATTATTATACAGTGGGAGCAGCCTGTGGTGTCCAGTTATTATTCTTTTTTTTTTTTATCAATACCTATTTTTTAAATGAAAAACCTCCATTTAATGATGCGCTGTTATTTATGGGTCAGTCCTCTGGACTTGCTCCCCAGGCTAAATGTTGCCAGCCAGCCCCTGTATCTATCTATCTATCTATCTATCTATCTATCTATCTATCTATCTATCTATCTATCTATCTATCTATCCATCGATCTTTCATCACTCTGACCTATCTATCTATCTATCTATCTATCTATCTATCTATCTATCTATCTATCTATAGGGGCATACACACGTAGAGATCTGTGCTAAGCAATTTTGCTAAGCAATTTTTCTGGTGTGAAGATCTCTCATGGAGATCACATACACACACAGAGATTTGTCCTAAGCAATTTTGCTAAGCAATCTTGATAAGCACTTTTGCTTAAGCAAAAAAAGGCCGGGTAGTGGTTCAGAATGAGAGATTGCGATCAGTATCTCTCATTCTGTACACACAGACAGATTTGCAGTCATTTGCTAAGCAATTTGACTAGATTGTGACTGCATCCACTGACTTAGTTAGCAAGAGATATTTAATCTCTCGGAGCATACACACAGAGAGATCTGTGCTTACTTTCTAAGCAATCTAGTCAGATTGCTTAGAAAATAGCACAAATTTGCTCTGTGTGTACACCCCTTATCTATCATCACTCTGACCTATCTATCTATCTATCTATCTATCTATCTATCTATCTATCTATCTATCTATCTATCATCACTCTGATCTATCTATCTATCTATCTATCTATCTATCTATCTATCTATCTATCTATCTATCTATCTATCTATCTATCTATCTATCTATCTATCTATCTATCTATCTATCATCACTCTGATCTATCTATCTATCTATCTATCTATCTATCTATCTATCTATCTATCTATCTATCTATCTATCTATCTATCTATCTATCAACACTCTGACCTGTCTGTCTGTCTATCTATCTATCTATCTATCTATCTATCTATCTATCTATCTATCTATCTATCTATCTATCTATCTATCATCACTCTTATCTATCTATCTATCTATCTATCTATCTATCTATCTATCTATCTATCTATCTATCTATCTATCGTAGTTTGTAGAAAAAAAAACCTAGACACACACACACACACACATGAAGAGGTTTTTTTTTTGGAAGGGGGCCCAGAGATGTCCATGTACCGGGCCCCAAGATTTCTGTTGCCGGCCCCGGCCTAACAGCAGCCTCCTAATGCTGTGGCTGTGTGTATGAGTATGCAGCCGCCATCACTGACACGCCCCTGTCACTCCCATAACACGCCCACTGAACCATTTATGCATGCATTACTAACCACCTCCTAGCCCTGCCCAGGAACACCCGTCACTTTTCCACCACATTTCTTAGCTTTGCACATGTGCAATGGCAAATCCGTATTGTGTTTTATCATAACTCTTTCTGACCCTTCCCCAATTATCCCATTCCATCCCCTTATATCTGCCATCCGCCTCCACTGAAACCCCACCCCTGGATGTGCCACAGCATAACAACCATATTGCCGCAAGGGCCGTGAATCCATGAAACCAGCGTAAGGCATCAGCACACCCCAAAGTTCTGCTGTAACAAGTGCAGATGGTCTACAAATGCCACAGCGGGACGGCCCTACATGGGATGTTCCCGCGGAGAGCGGGACAGTTGGGAGGTATGCTATCCCCCATCCACAGTACTGACAGCTGCCTCTGCACTGTGACATCTACACACCCCACAGTAAGGAGGCAGCTGGAGAACCAGCAGTAACCATCACGCTGCACTTTCACTTTCATTTTCAGAACGGTGGCAGCTGTAAGTGCGCAGTCAGCACCAGAGGAGGGGGCAGAGCAGCAGCTGGACGGGCACATTCCTCGCCACTTACATCTGCCGCGTCAGCTCCTGTCACTTCCTCTGCTGCAGACTGCTGCGGCCAAGTCTAATCCTGCCCACAGGAATCACCATGTGATATGGACCATACTGGCCTGTGGGATTCGTAATGTTCTAATACGTTGCTAAGAAGCACAAGCAGGGGGACATTTACTAAAGCTTCTAAAAAGAAAAAGAGGTGAAGTTGCCCATGGCAACCAATCAAATTCTGGCTCTAATTTGGCTAGGGTGCAATGGAGAAATGATGAGCCTGAATTTCAGCAAGTAGGACACACGCTCATATATTAGTAAATAAACAACACTGCTTGAATTGTGTGACCACAGCGCCGTCATGGCGATAGGACTCCTCCAATGAGTGTCTAGGACATCCCGTGAAGCGCCTGATTTGCTGAAGGTGGCCATGGTTAACAGTAAGATAACTGGCACCACACACTATGGTAGTGATGGGGGGATAGCACGTTCTTGCCGAAATATCGGGACAGAAGATCCACCGATCACTCAGAGGTACTGCAGTCCATTGTGGGAAATGGTTACATTGGCGTCTCTGTGCCGGACTAAATATAGAGAACTTTCCTCTCCTCCGGCCGGCTGGATTCAGCAGCAGAGTGTGAATCTCCTGAGTCCCTAGGGAGACGAGGACAGCATTCCAGCTCATGGCAACGTTTGTCACCTGGCTGTGGAGTTATGCATTTCGCCAGCAGAGATCATGCCCCCCATAATTCTCCCTTATTATAACCCTGGGGCAAAATGGACGTTCAGGCCTTCCCTAGGCTCTCTCTGGCCTTTACCAACTACTGTGTACAGTACATAAGGTGGGGACATTCCCCATACAGCTATGAGATGTTCTTGTGCCCTGGCAGATCCAAGCATCACTCAGGGTGTGTATCTTCCATGTGGGCGACCATGGCCACATCCGTGTGAGATGTCAGGGAAGGAGTGCGAATGTGACGAAGGGCTGACAGGCGTTCCTGCACCAGACGCGTCCTCCAGATGCTCCGTGTTCCTGCCACAATCCAGAACATACAGTGTTCAGTGTCAGATTACAGCATGAGGGGCCCACTAGGAAAATGCAACAGTAGGGGCCCAGGGTCAGAGGTTTGGCAGACAATTAGTACATGAGCTAAGCCCGATGATAAATATATATAGTATATGAATGTACCAGATAACTAACAGGGCGCATTGTAGTAATACACCATAGCCCTGTGCAGTATAATATAACATATGTACTATAATCCCATACCTCCCAACTGTCCTGCTATATGGGGTCAAGTTACTAAGATGGGAGTTCTATTGAAGATGGGATGTTGTCAATAGCAACCAATCAGATCCTACTTCTTATTTATGTATCGCCTTCTAGAAGATAATAGATAGAATCTGATGTTGCCCATTCCTAACTGACGCATTGGCAGTTGCTGCTGCTCCTTATTGAAACTTATGTTGTTTAGCCCCGCCCCCTCCCCTCCCCCGAAGACCCGCAAAATGTGGGATTTGCCATACTGGGGGGCGGAGCTTTATGACGTCTACATCAGCACCCCCTCCCCCCCCCCCCCCCCCCCCCAAAGTGCTTCTAATGGGTTTCTCCTGGAGAGTAGATTTTAAGAGTAGGCAAGTATGCCCCACTGCCCTCGGGCCGCAGTGTCCTGCCTGCGGGGGGGGGGGGGGGGGGGGGGCACGCGGAACATTTTGAGGAGTTTGCGGTCACCTCTGCTCTGCGATGGCTGAATAAATGCAGATGTTCATTGTTTTTGGATCAATGCTGCATAAATGTACACAGTAGCTGCTTTACGGTGGCGCTGGTGGGTGCATATATTCCTTTCCTGGTGGCAGCTTCTCTTGCGATGATTAGGAAGTCCGTAACCTGAAATAAAGCAGCTACGTAGGCATGAGCTTGCAAACACGAATGAGGCCCTCAGCCAGCATTCGTCAGCCCCTTCCTAATGCCATACTCACACCAGTCTGCATAGAAGCAGATAATGATTTTACATAATTATGTTGCGTATACTGGTGCAGTCCCCCCCCCCCCCCCCCCCCCCATCTCTACAACTTTACAGGACAGGCCTCAGAGAACCTGTCTGTCTCTGTCTCTGTTTGTGTACAGTTGCCATGCGCGCTGTTTGCAGATACATATTTTCTCACTAGGAACATGTCCCTGTGTGTGTGTGCATTGGCCTGTCTGTATGAGTCATCCCGCGGTGTGCTGCACGGTGTGTGTGTGTGTGAGTCACTGGCCGCAGTACACGCTGTTCCCTGATCTCTCAGAATACAGAGTGAGCAAAATATCCTGACACTTTCCCCGCTATGTGAGGCAGATACAGAGAGCCGGGGGATCAGAGGTCAGTCTCCCCCCCCCCTCCACCCCCCCCCCCGGGGGACATTGCAGTAATACACGGATACATACATAACACACATCACACACAGGTTATCAGGGGTGACGTGGGAACGCACACGTATTACACACGTGGCCCATCGGGAACAGGCCACGGGATAAACGTAGGCTGAGTGGGGGGCACTGATGATTCCCCCCCAGGGTTCCGTGGTTTTGCCTGACTTACGGCTCAAGAATTTGGCTTCTGAGCTGACGCTCCGTTGGGCAAAAATAAAAATTCTCAATTCTTCAAATAGTTTTCTTTAGAGGATAATAAAGGAAATTCCAGGCACCCTCATCAGGGACGATATACCCCACAGGCAATGACACTCAGATACTTTGGGGTACATTTACTAAGATGGGAGTTCTGTTGAAAATTAGATGTTGCTACGGGCAACCAATCAGGTGGCATGGTATGGAGCGCAGCCCGGATTCTGTCAGTATGGAGCACAGACTGGAGGCTGTCAGTATGGAGCACAGACTGGAGGCTGTCAGTATGGAGCACAGACTGGAGGCTGTCAGTATGGAGCACAGGCTGGAGGCTGTCAGTATGGAGCACAGGCTGGAGGCTATCGGTATGGTGCACGGGCTGTCAGTACGGAGCACAGACTGGAGGCTGTCGGTACGGAGCACAGACTGGAGGCTGTCGGTACGGAGCACAGACTGGAGGCTGTCAGTACGGAGCACAGGCTGGAGGCTGTCGGTACGGAGCACAGGCTGAAGGCTGTCGGTATGGAGCACAGACTGGAGGCTGTCAGTATGGAGTACAGACTGGAGGCTGTCAGTATGGAGTACAGACTGGAGGCTGTCGGTATGGAGCACAGACTGGAGGCTGTCAGTATGGTGCACGGGCTGTCAGTATGGAGCACAGACTGGAGGCTGTCAGTATGGAGTACAGACTGGAGGCTGTCAGTATGGTGCACAGGCTGTCAGTACGGAGCACAGACTGGAGGCTGTCAGTATGGAGCACAGGCTGGAGGCTGTCGGTACGGAGCACAGACTGGAGGCTGTCAGTACGGAGCACAGACTGGAGGCTGTCAGTATGGAGCACAGCCCGGAGGCTGTCAGTATGGAGCACAGCGTATGGAGCACAGGCTGGAGGCTGTCAGTATGGAGCACAGACTGGAGGCTGTCAGTATGGAGCACAGTCTGGAGGCTGTCAGTATGGAGCACAGGCTGGAGGCTGTCGGTATGGAGTACAGGCTGGAGGCTGTCAGTATGGAACACAGTCTGGAGGCTATCGGTATGGAGCACAGACTGGAGGCTGTCAGTATGGAGCACAGACTGGAGGCTGTCAGTATGGAGCACAGCCCGGAGGCTGTCAGTATGGAGCAAAGCCCGGAGGCTGTCAGTATGGAGCACAGGCTGGAGGCTGTCGGTGTGGAGCACAGGCTGGAGGCTGTCAGTATGGAGCACAGACTGGAGGCTGTCAGTATGGAGCACAGGCTGGAGGCTGTCAGTATGGAGCACAGGCTGGAGGCTGTCGGTGTGGAGCACAGGCTGGAGGCTGTCAGTATGGAGCACAGGCTGGAGGCTGTCAGTATGGAGCACAGACTGGAGGCTGTCAGTATGGAGCACAGGCTGGAGGCTGTCGGTGTGGAGCACAGGCTGGAGGCTGTCAGTATGGAGCACAGACTGGAGGCTGTCAGTATGGAGCACAGGCTGGAGGCTGTCAGTATGGAGCACAGACTGGAGGCTGTCAGTATGGAGCACAGATGTTTGCAGAGCACAATGGACACTCATACAGTAGTTATGTATATAATGTGTCACGGTCCCCTGTGTGTGCACATGGAGACAGCGTTCTGGGTGACACCGCTGCCTCAGTTATATAACCAGTCCCAGGCGCCAGAGCTTCTGTGCAGCGATTGTCTGTGCACCCAGTAATGTCTGAGGCAGCTCCATGTGAGTCATAGTCTTCTCTCCATACAGGCTTTATTAACCCTGCAGAGGGACATATGCATCAATGTTTGGAGAGTGATAAAGTAGAGATATAGGGCAGGTATACTAAGCTGTGGAGAGAGAGAGATAAAGTTGATGGAGGGGCCTAATTCAGACCTGATCGCAGGGCAAGTTTTTCTCCAAATCGGCAAAACTACGCTGCGCTGCAGGTGTGGCTGATGTAACAGGTGCAGAGAGAGTTAGATTTGGGTGGGATGTGTTCAAACTGAAACTTAAATAGTAGTGTACAGAATGAGCCAGTGTTTACCCTGAACAGAAACGTTATAACGCACCCAAGTCTGATTGACCAAGGGACAAGTCAGATCTGATTTCCCTTCAACCCTCCCGGCAGCTCCAATTAATGGGAAGCTGCTGCTTGGCTGAGAGTGCTCTCTCATCCAATCAGCGTCCCCCCTTCTTTGGAATGGGATTTTTCAAATCTCCTGCCTGCACGATGCAGCCTCTCTCCCCAGCTGCCAGCAGTGGTGGAAGGAGAGAGGGGGCCGCGGGGGCACAGAGCAGGGAGACCGCCTCTCCTGCCCGGCATTTTCCCGCTCTGCAGATTGTAGGTGTGTGCCAGCGGTACTGCACCACTGGCACCATAGGCATGCGCAGCACATTTTATTAGGGGGTGCACCGTCAAAGGAGTGTGCATAGCTCCACCTATTGGGCGTGTCTAACACTGCCAATCAGGCGTGTCTACCATCATCTATTGGCACTCGCTACAGTATAAAAAGTCTCTCAGCTACACGATAATCTCCTGCCTATTTCAGTTTAAATCTAATTAACATGCAAATACAGTCATAAACATACAGTATATGGATGACGCAGGTAATTAGTGATATGACAATGGTCTAGTTCAATTAACAATGCAAACACATATATAATTGATTGATGGGCGCTTCTTTAAATGGAATACAGTTCTAAAAAGCAAAAGTCTTTAGTTAAGGGTATTGCTGGTATTGTTAGCAGCAGAGGTGTTCATAAGGGAGGGGCACAGCATTAGGGGGTGCCTGTGCACCCCTAACACTCATACCCCTTTTACACCGCCGAAAAATCCGGGTCAGCGGCGGGTCAGACCCGGATCCGCGGCGGTGTAAATGGGGGGTATCCGTTTCCATTTACACGGGTCCTCTACCCAGGTCCTGACCTGGGTAGAACACGGATAGGACCCGTGTAAATGTCGGTGTAAATGGTCCCGCTGCGGGTGCAGGCACCCGCAGCGGGTCCACAGCGTGCAGCGCTGGGGAAGATGTTCCCAGCTGCTGCGGGAGGAGGGGGGTCCCTGCGGCTGCTGAGGAGAGGGGGGTACCTGTCAGCCTGCTGTGCTGGGGGTACGGGGGTGCTGGGGGTACCTGTCCTGCCTGCGGTCGGATCTCAGCGGAGAAGATGATGTGCGCCGCTGCTGTATCACCCCCCCCCCCCCGCATCCGGCAGCCGGTCCCTGCGGCGTATGGAGTGTCAGTATCGGCGGTCCCTCCAGCGCATAGGAACTAGTACTAGTTCCCATGCGCCAGAGGGACCACCGCCACTGACACTCCATACGCCGCACGCCGCAGGGACCGTCTGCCGGGGAGGGGGGGGGGGGGGTGGTACAGCAACGGCGCACATCATCTTCTCCGCTGAGATCCGATCGCAGACAGGACAGGTACCTTCAGCACCCCTTGCACCCCCCAGCACCCCGGTACCCCCAGGTACACCAAGCACAGCAGGCAGGACAGGTACCCTCCGGCACCCCCAGCACCTTAAAAAAAAAAAAAAAAAAACACTTAACCTGGGTCAGCCCTGATATATATATATATATATATATATATATATTATATTTCTATATATTATATATTTCTATATATATATATATATATATATATTTCTATATATATATATATTTTTCTATAAATATATATATATATAAAATATTATTTAAGGCAGGGCTGACCCAGGTTCAGTGTAAATGGTGCAGACCCAGGTCCGACCCAGGTCAAAGTGCTGTGTAAATGGGGTATAAAGCAGGGTCAGACCCTGGATACTCCAGCATTCAAAGACCAGGGTCCGACCAGGGTTTTTGGTGTAAAAGGGGTATCAATGTGCGCACACCTATGACTGACACACACCTACGGCACTGATCAGATGCGGCACATGCTAAAAAGCAGCTGATGATTCGATCTGATATATCATAGATACTGCACACATGATCTACAGGATCCGATTCAATGTGCACGAGAACGCACATCGGGCCGATTTGGCCAATTTTCATCTGGTATATCGGGCTGATCTGTCCGATTCAGAAGAAAACAGGCCAAATCGGACCTGTATATTGGCCCCTTAACTCTCTCTCTGCACATGTTACATCTGCCCAGAGCCGAATTTCTCATTAGGCACGTGAGGCACCGGCCTAGGGGCGGCACATGTTTGGGGGCGGCACTTGGATGCCTGTGATAGTACTGTCAGCCCAAAATGTACCAATAACTGCAAAATATCCACTGTGCTGTACTATGTTCCATCTTAAATAGAGTGTAAATGGATAGGACATGCAGATACTGCCCCTATAAACTGTCCTACTTAGTAAAAATTATTGTTGTGCCTAGGGGCGCCCTCATCCCTAAATCCGCCCCTGCATCTGCCCCACCTGCAGTGCAGCATGGTTTTGCTCATTTTGAGAACAAATTTGTCCTGTGATCAGGACTGAATTAGGCCTAAAGTACCAACCAATCAGCCACCAACTGTCATTTTTTAAACATAGCCTGTATCATGGCAGCCAAGAGCTGATTGGCTGGCGCTTTATCCCTCTCCAAGCATTGATGTACATGATGGATGTGCTCTCTGCTTTACCACAGTGATCAGCCTGGAGTTGTACGTTCCATACAGCGCTGCGTCACCTGGAGTACGCAACCAGCGACCAAACAAACGGATGAGGTCATTTATTTACCATTTATAGCACAGCATATTCCATTGCATGTTACAATCAGGAACACAACAGTAATAGGACAAACCTGGGTAATAATGGACAGGCGTATTTATAATGGGTGCAGTATGTGTGGAGCACACGTGTCCCTGATTCCACGGGGGGCCCCACATCGCTCATGCTGCACCTATTTCTTAAATACTAACCCCTTCAGAGTCCTGTGCCGATGGCAGCAGAAATCACACAGAAAATGGTGCAGTGGCCATTTTTCTGGTGTCTTACACATGCGCTTCAGAGTCTGAGGCCTCTGGTGTACTGACTCTACTGCGCTGCCGGCGGGGACGGAGGAGGCTGCACACCGGCCTCATTCTCTCTTAAGTTGAAAAAATGATAATTAGCAGCTGATTAGGACTTTATCTCTCTCCACCATTTGATAAACATCCCCATTACCCTTTCGGCACAAAGTTCCAAGGCCCCGGCGGACAGTCTGAGCCACCTGAAGCGTACTCAGGCGGATGATGGTTCCACAGAGTGATAAGATGCTGCGGTGTATCACTCCTGCATGCAGGAGCTGTGTACAGTATTTACCCCATGATGGTCTCCAGAACCTGGACTAATGGGTTTCAGCCTCAGTAGTACATCTGCCCATGTGCAGAGTGACACGTCGGCAGCAGGGGATGATGGGATGTATCTGATCAGGTCCCTCCCAGCAGTCTCCAACACCTTCACAATCGGCCCAGTAATAGGGATGGCCTTCGTTGCCATTGCCACCAATGGCAATAATGTAACCTATGCAGTGGATGACCATCAATGTTTTTACCTCCTAATGGTCATCCATTTTCTTTGACTGATTGGCCTGTGGGCCAATCAAAACATGGGGGCAGGGCTTCACAGGTGTCAGGGCTGGGGCTATGCTCCATGTCCCGGACCCATGGGGGAAAAAGAGAAAACTATTTGATATGTTTGTCATCGATGGAGGAATATCATCAATGGCAAAAATATTCTACATCGACCATAAACCCATCAATGATTTTGAATCATCGATGGTCACTGGCCACACCTACTCAGCAACTAAAGGACAATAAGCCTGAGAGTTCGGTTTCCTGGAATCTGGAATCATTTCTGCAGGAAATGGAGTTCCCGCCCGTAGCTGTCACAGATATGATTTGTGTAGTGTCTCTGGGATAATCTCTCTGTCCCCGAGTGAATATTGGTTAATCACAGATTTAAAAAAAAAAACATAGAAATATTTCGTGTCAGATTTGCCTCTCACAGCCCTCACGGCCCCAATATGGGTTACTCATCTTCTTTTTGTTCAATATTTGCTGAGAACTTGGTGAGACTTTTCTATCATTTATTACATGAATCACAGAGCAGATATTTGTATTTGTGCCCACGTTGAGTAACGCTGACTTCTGGGAAACGTGCATTGTGCTGGGAGCATCTCTAAGCTTCCACAGAGGGCGGACTTGCCAAAACTCTTCCTGCCTATGGGCCAGATTCTCTAAGCTTCAAAAGTGTTAAAATGGAGAGTGATAAACAGCCAGCCAATCAGCTCCTACCTGCCATGTCACAGACTGTGTTTGAAAAATGTCAGACAGGAGCTGATTGGCTGGCTGTTTATCACTCTCCAATTTCTCTCAACACATTACATCGGGACAGAGGCCGCCTCCAGCTCATGCTTTATGTATGTAGGGGATAAATCAGGTTTGGAGACGGAATATTTTTTTAGGCTGGAACTAATTAGTGGGAGGAGCTATGGGAGATGTGCTTGGATCCATCCATAGATTTCCCATTAGACCAGAGCTGGCCAACTCGCTGCGACACATGAGGAACTTACTGTGGAATGTAGAAACCTCTTTATGAGGTAACGGGACGTGGGCTCATTATGACTTCCCTCACGTGTTTCAGACATGAGGGGCCCAGATGTCTCCACATTCCCAGCATGCTCACACTGCTGTCATTCTAACTGCTCAGCGGTGTAATATAGGGGCAGATTTATAAAGCCCGGCCGGGGAAGTGTTAAAGTAGCCGGTGATAATACAGCAGCTTATCAGCCCCCAACTGTTAAATTACAGGCTGAGTATGGAAAATGACAGTTAGAAGCTAATTGACTGCTGCATTATCACCTTCCACTTTATCATTTCACCAGAGTCAATACATCTGCCCCATAGAGAGATAAATAACTGCAGTACTTATGTAGTATTTGGACGCCCGATTTTAAAATCGGGTCAGAAAATCGCATCGAATCGCATCGCATCCGATATCGAATTTTGTAAAATGACTTACAGTATGTCCAAATGTAGATGAGCCCCAGAGCAGTTAGTAAGAGCTACTATACTTGGTAAACTGCTGGGAAATGGTGCTGATGATTCAATGTAAATGTATCTATCGCTCATTCCTTGTTTCTCCAAAAATTGTAACAGTGTAATGTGGGCTAGGTGAAATGAGGGAGATTGCTAGACTAATGATGGAGAGAGGGAGATTGCTGCTATATCAGGGAGTCTCCTGCAGAATGCAGGAGGGGAGGTAACTATTATGTAACAGTGTAATGTGGGCTAGGTGAAATGAGGGAGATTGCTAGACTAATGAGGGAGAGAGGGAGATTGCTGCTATATCAGGGAGTCTCCTGCAGAATGCAGGAGGGGAGGTAACTATGATGTAACAGTGTAATGTGGGCTGGGTGAAATTAAGGGAGATTGGTAGACTAATGAGGAAGAGAGGGAGATTGCTGCTATATGAGGGAGTCTCCTGCAGAATGCAGGGGGGTAGGCAACTATGATCTATCTATCTATCTATCTATCTACAGTATCTATCTATGTATCTATACTATATAAGACTATATAAGACCAGGTGTAATAGCTTCTGAGTTCAGCAACCGTGTGGGATACCGGCCGGACTGAGCAGTCTCCTGTGTATTCTTCTGTGTCACTTATTCCCCACACTGAGGTCACCCTGCTCCCACTGCTTGGCATTTATTTTACCAACCCATCCTGTGATCGATAGTTGCTAGAAATTGCACAGAAATCACAGTAAAATGTAAATGGCTGATTTTCAGTTTACTGTATTGCCGAATGCCAACAACTACTGCTCTCTGGCATTAGTGCGCCACCTGCTGATTGAAAAGGTGAAGTGCTGATTACACCTGCACAGCATACGTCAAGACAGAAGCCCTAACACAGGGGCAGATGTATTAAGCCTGTGAAGAGATAAAGTGGAGATGAAGAAGAAGGTGATAATGCACCAGCCAATCAGCTATATTTGAAAAGTGATAGTTAGGAGTTGATTGATGCATTATCACCTTAGACTTTGGGGGTTATTCTGGTTGATTCGCAAGGGCCTTGTGAGTCCACCAGACGCCGCCTGCCGAATGCCGGGGCGCCTGCCCCCCCTCGCACGGGCTGTGAATGGATGTTTAACATAAACATAGAAGGCGTCCGCGCAGCAGCCCTGCACCATGTGCATCTGCTAATCTACGCATGCGCAGAGGCTAAACATCGGTCCCGATGCAAATATGCCTGGGAACGAATGAACCAGAATCACCCCCATTTTGAGGATCTGTCACAGCAACGTTGGCGCGCAAAGGGTTAATAAAGGTGATGGAGCTCGTCCCATGGAGGTTACTGACCAATTGTCAGCATTTTACTGTTGCTATAGCTCTGCTGGCGAGAACATTGCCAAGTCCGGGCACCGAGCCAACGAGCAGCGATATCATCCTATAACTAATCCTCTCATATGATGGATACTCTTTATATGTTCAATATACAGAGTTTGTCTGGCTAGTTTATAAGACTTCACACAATCCTGGGCTCAATGCTTCTTTATCCACAGGCAAGTCTTGGTGCCAGGAACTGTAGCGCTTTCTAGATGCCCCCGTCCTGGTCCGACGTTGCATTGGCTAATTTGACTGGCGCACAGACACATGTCTTCTCTTCCATGGGTTTTGTTGGGTAAAGTTATTTAACGCATAGTTTTCTACCCTCCAGCATCCTGCAGGAGGCTCCTGTTTTAGTCATAAATCTCCTGCTGCCCTGCATTGTACTTCAAAACTCCTGGCTTGTTCCGATTTAGCCGAAGGTGCTACTAAAGAGTTTATGTGCAAGGACAGTCATTTGCTGTAATTACTGGGATTTGCTGTAGCTGCTCAGGAGTCCCTGCTGCTGAGGACCCACCTTGTGGGAACCCCTGACATGGCATGATCACACAGCCTTATCTGTGCTGGTGTGCCCACATCCATAGTGTGCTGCTGCAGGGCATAACAGTAGGGCAGGTATGCGGGTCCCTGGGGTTTAGCATCTAAGGGTGCCCAACCTGTAATCCCTCCTCTTCCCCTGGGACTTGCTGGTAGCACTGCTCACAGCCTGTCCCAGGTAAGCTCTGCTCCCCTCTCTGCCTACTTCATACCTCCCAACTGTCCCAATTTTAAGTTTAGACTTCTTGGGACTGCCCCGCGTCCCACCCAGGGTGGGTAGGGTCCCATGGCAGTGGTGGTGGCAGCATATGGGAGTCCCTCCTGCCAGTTGCTGCTCTACTGAGCTGAGTAGTGGGGAATGGACGCTGTGTGCACAGCATCTATTCAAGGAGACAGACGGACTGAGGGAATTGGCCAGCAACTCACACAGCGCTGGCCATTCTCCCACATTTTGTGTCAAGCACTTCCACGAGGCCGCACCCCTTGATGCAAAGTCACATCCTCTATTTTCAGGGGCATGCATTTGTCCCGCGGCCGCAGCAGCAAAAGTTGGGAGGTATGTTGTCCCTCCCAGAAAATGCAGGGCAGCCATCTTTGCTTGCTCACCGGTGTAGCAGCGGTTTGGAGTGATTGTCCCCAGCAAGTGGAGGTGGACACAGGAGTCCTTAACGCGTTTTTTTTTAAAAGAGAGGTAGTATTGGAGATAGCCAGGGTTCCAAGTGTATCAGTGGATACTACATAGATGACTGGGAACACCTCAACCCAGCCCGGGCTGTCACCATTAAAGTCACAAATGCAGGATATAGCCAAGTACACAACTGCAACTTTACTTGGAGAGCCAGAAGAACTGCATTTGATTGAGGATTGACTTTATTCACAGTGCACCAATAAAAGGTGCCTGGCCATTACGCATCAAACTTCCCATAAACGGTATTGTGAGCTATTTATAGGTTTGCAGAAGTCGGGCCTACTGTCATTCAGCATAGATCATTACTCAGATCACTCGCAGTGGACTGTGATCATAAAGCCACAGCCCAGACAGGAAGAAAAAACACCCCTTGCAAAATTGCAAATGCATCTCAAATAGCGATATTTTCACAGATCCATTCGCCAACACCGAACCCTCAAACAGTTTTTTTTCCCATCTGTGCCAATCTACGGCTTCCACAAACGTTCGATAATCGCTCAATTTGCTAATTCTATGAATTAGGCCTGTTAAATGGTAATTTGTGGCACACAGTATAGTGGTGATTTATCTAAAAGCACCAATAGTTTAAATATGACATTGTGCTATTGATTTGAATTGCTAACCATGGGGGTGATTTATGTTCACACGCAAAATCACATTTGGTTTGCTAATGGACAAAACCATGCTGCACTGCAGGGGGACAGATGTAACAAATGCAGAGAGAGTTAGGTTTGTGTGAGTTATTTTGTTTCTGTGCAGGGTAAATACAGACTGCTTTCTTTTTACACTGCAATATAGATATCAGTTTGAAGTATCTAACCCACTCACATATAACTCTCTCTGCACATGTTACATCTGCCCCACCTGCACCTGCAATGCTCGCTCATTGAGAGGAAAGCTTGCATTACTAAAGTGAAGCTTGATTACTTAAGTGAGTTGGAAACTGAAGCAGGTGAGTTAGAATACTGAAAAAGGTGAGTTTGAACACAGTCTAAATTTTCATATTCTGTTTTATTGTAATAGATTCATCTTCTTTCTATCCTATTGTAACCTGTTGCTCAATTTTGACATTTAATTCATTGTATCTATATTTTTCCAACATTGTATGTCATTTTTACTCATTCACTATTATTTTCTCTTATCTTTGCCACACATTTATTGCACTCTGTTTCCCTCTTCACGCCTGCTCACATTTGCCTCACTTCTGACCTTCTCTGTTCCCTTCATCCTCTCACTTGTTGTTGTTTCATACTTAATTGGATTACTCAATCAACCTGATTTTACCCACTGGTCTCCTCTCTGACAGTAGTTCCTTGCCTGTTACCTTCTCTCTCACTCTGTTTTCTACCAAATTTACTACAGACGCTGTCTGTCCTCCCAAATCCCTCTGTCTGCTTTCACTAACCTACCCTCTCACCTTCGGTTCCTCATGGCTGTTAATCTCTCAACTTCACTTTCTCCAACTGCTCCTCCCCCCTCCCATCCCATACCTATCCTGACCACTCGCCCCCGCACCCCCACCCTCCCAATGACCCCCCCTCGCTTCTGCAATCCCAAAAACCTTATCCACATAAATACACAACCCACCCCCCCTCTCTCCTGTGCACTATGGAACGCCAGATCCATCTGCAACAAACTCCCTGCCATCCATGACCTATTCATCTCTAGAGCATTCCACCTCCTTGCTATCACCGAGACCTGGCTCTCCACCTCTGATTCTGTCTCTCCAGCTGCTCTCTCCCACGGTGGCCTCTCTTTCTCTCACACTCCCAGGCCTGACGGTCGCCAAGGTGGCGGTGTGGGTTTTCTCCTCTCAGCCTCATGCACCCACAGTGTCATTCACCCTGAACCCTCTCTCCTTTTCTCCTCCTTTGAGTCTCACTCTATCCGTCTATACTACCCCTACCACCTCCGTGTCGCTGCAATCTACCGCCCCCCTGGCCCTATCTCCCAATTTCTTGACAACTTCGCCGCCTGGCTTCCACACTTCCTCTCCTCTGACCTGCCATCTGTCATTCTTGGTGACTTTAACATCCCCTTGGATAACCCCGCTGATCCTGGCACCTCCAAACTCCTCTCTCTCTGCTCCTCTCTTGGCCTATCTCAGTGGACTACCTCTCCCACCCACATCCAAGGACACTCCCTCGATCTCGTCTTCTCTCGCTCTTGTTCCCTTACTGACTACACTATCTCAGCTTTTCCTCTTTCTGACCATCACCTCATCTCCTTCTCCCTCACTGCTTCCCCCTCTCCCACCCCCCCCTCCCAAGCGCATTGTCTCACGGCATAACGTCAACACACTTGATCTTGCTACCTTCTCAAACACGCTGTGTCCTCTTCTCGCCCCAATCGCCCTCATGTCCTGCCCGAACCTCGCTGCCTCCCTCTATAATGACACCCTATCTTCGGCATTGGACTCTGCCTGCCCTCCCTCCTCTATCCCCCTTCGATGCTCCAACCCCCAACCGTGGCACTCACCTATCACCCGATTCCTTAAAAAGTGCTCTCGCACTGCTGAGCGCTTCTGGAAGAAATCACGCTCCCTTGCGGATTATCTCCATTTCAAATTCATTCTTTCCTCCTTCAGCTCTGCCCTTGCTCTGGCCAAGGAATCCTACTTTAAGTCCCTCATCCTTTCCCAATCATCCAATCCCCGCAGGCTCTTCGCCACCTTCAACTCCTTGCTCTCCCCCCCTCCTCCAGCTCTTCCGTCCTCCATCGTAGCCGCTGATTTTGCTACCTACTTTTCAACCAAAATCTCCTCTCTCAGGACTGCCATCACTGCTGCCATGACCTCACCCTCTCCCTCCTCCCCTCCTACATCTCCACTCCCCTCCTTCCAACCCCTGTCCTCATTTTACCCCACCACTGCTGCTGAAGTCCACTCTATCCTTCAATCCGCTTCTCCCTCCACCTGCCCGCTTGATCCTATCCCCTCCAATATTATCCGTCGTCTCAGTCCATCAGTCTGCTCTCACCTGGCTCACCTCTTTAATCTTTCCCTATCCTCTGGGATCTTCCCTTCCTCCTTCAAACACGCTCTTGTCTCCCCAATTCTCAAAAAAACAAATCTGGACCCCAACTCTCCATCCAACTACAGGCCCATCTCCCTCCTCCCTTTTGCCTCCAAACTCCTAGAACGTCTGACCTATAATCGTCTCCTAAGCCACCTTACTGCTAACTCCATTCTAGACCCCCTCCAATCCGGGTTCCGCCCTTTACATTCCACTGAAACTGCCCTGACCAAAGTCACTAACGATCTACTATCGGCTAAATCCAAAGGCCTCTTCTCTATCCTCATCCAGCTTGATCTGTCGGCTGCCTTTGACACTGTTGACCACCCTCTCCTGCTCAACACCCTCCGCTCCTTTGGCATCACTGGCACGGTCTTCTCCTGGTTCACCTCATACCTCTCCGATCGCTCCTTCTCCGTCTCCACTCCGAGCTCCTCCTCTCCTACTACCCCCCAGCCAGTCGGTGTTCCCCAAGGGTCAGTCCTTGGCCCTCTCCTCTTCTCCCTCTACACCACCTCTCTGGGCACCCTCATCAGCTCCTATGGTTTTCATTACCACCTTTATGCTGATGATACCCTAATCTATCTCTCCTCCCCCGTACTCTTTCACAGTCTTGCCGCTTTCACCTACGCAACATCTCACGCATCAGACCATTCCTCTCCACTGACGCGACCAAAATTCTCATTCACTCTCTTGTCATCTCCCGCCTTGACTACTGCAACATCCTTCTCTCTGGGCTACCTCTCACCCGCCTCGCACCTCTCCAATCCATTCTTAACGCTGCTGCTAGGCTCATCTTTCTCTCCCGCCGCTCTACCTCCGCCTCCCCCCTCTGTTTATCTCTTCACTGGCTCCCCATTCCTTTCCGAGTTCTCTTTAAACTCCTCACCACCACCTACAAGGCTCTCTCCTCCTCCACAGCTCCCTACATCTCTTCACTGATCTCTATCCACACTCCCTCCCGTCCTCTTCGCTCCATCGCTGACCGCTGACTGACCTCTCACCTAATCACCTCCTCCCACTCCCGTGTCCAAGATTTCTCTCGCGCTGCCCCCCTGCACTGGAACAACCCCCCGCCACCCATCAGGCTATCTGATTCCCTTACCTCCTTCAAGCGCTCCCTCAAAACCCACTTTTTTCGACTAGCCTATCCCTCCTCCTAACCTCTTTTGATCCTCCTATCCTGCCTCCGTTCCCCTCCGTTCCTACTTATCCTATTGTATTTCGTTCGTCCACCCACCTATTTTTAGTATGTTAACTCTTATGAGCAGGGCCCTACTCACCCTACCTCATTACCTCACCTGTGCTCCTGTCCTGTTCTTCCCTTCCTCTACTTCATCTTTGGTCTCCTTGACTATTTTGACACCTACTTCTGAACTGATGCTGATTTTAGTTCTACCAGCTATACCCCTATTTATACTGTATCTTTCTACACACCCTGTACATTACCTTGTAATTAGTTTTTTTTTTTGTTTGCTATGTACGGCGCTGCGGACACTTTGTGGCGCCTTATAAATAAACGTACTACTACTACTACTACTGCAGTGTATTTCCATCGTGGTCTGGCATGGATGGGATGCTGTGGTAGCAGTCTTTGCCTTGGAATTGTGATTATATGCGTTTTCCTATTTTACCATTGTGAGTTTTTTGCATCAATTTAAAATGATCCTTTACCCAAATGATTACACAATGATGTTTCTTTGTTGAATATCCCGCTGTGTCAATCTCATTATTTCGGAAAGGGAATTTATTTTTATTATTTCTGTCGGGAAGCCCTCCTGTCTTCAAATTGCATTTCTTAATAAGCTATGTATTTTATATTTTTACCACCATTGGGTGTGTTTTAAGGTATTTTAAACAAAGGTAGCGTAAATCACACGTTTATTTAAGTAAAACATATATATTTGTGGATCAACCATCCAGAAACATTCAGACACATAATATTGCCAGTACAAGTTGTCTTATACAAGGAAACCTTTAATACTAGTAATTGATAAATACGGTGCAAAAGATACAGTCTTGACAGAAATTACAACGTTTCACATTGTATTTTACATATGCTACATAGTTACAGTATATACAAGCTATTGCTCTGTGTTATCAGACGCTGAAATAGACGCTTTTGCATATTAAAACATTTCTTCCCATACAAAGAAACACCGAATGCTGCTTAAGCAATGAGGTAGACATAAACCACTGAAGGGTTCCTGCAGGCTGCACTTTAGTAGCTAGTCATGTGTTATGGTAATGGAGGTGGGCATAAGGCCTATCAGAGCAGGGGGGAGGGATTAGAATGGTTAGGAGTGATCACGTGCTAGAGTGATCTGCCTCTGTCCTGAGAAGCCCCACCCACCCTTCCCTATTTTCCTTCTTCGGCGGCGGTAAAGAACGGTCATCTCTAATAGATCTGTGTGAACGTAGATAGTGGGTGCACTCTCCCTTGACATCGACTGTCATGGGCCATGCTTCTGCACGGGGGATGGCCGCACCACCTGCCTGGGTGGTTTGACCAGGGAGAGTGATCACCAACGATGTGTATGCATGGTGATGTTTAACCGCCCACTTTCCTATATTGACCGTTCTTTGGTGCCGCCTGCCACCATTTATAGTTAATTTTGACATTCATTTTGAAACGCCAGCACTTGTGTCCGTGTCTTTATTTTAGGTTAAGTTATTAGATAAGTTAAGGTTAAGTTATGGTTGATTTTGGTAAGTTTTAAAGTGTGGGCCTGGAGATACCGATGGTGAGTTTATACAAACAGTATAATATCGTTACTATTCTTGTTATCATTTATTATTAAGGTGCCACAAACATTTGCATCGTCGTACATTGATAAATAAATATTATATATATTTTAAATAAAACAAAGTGCCTTTTATGCAATGCGGTCTTGTATTTCATGAACCGATGGCAAAATTGGAATACATCTGCAATTATCACTTTGAGTGCCAACATCTCTGTCAAAATATCTGCTATATATATATATATGACAGTGTCGCTCACAATTGTTATATAAATTCAAATAAAAAATGTTGTGCAAAAAAAGATTATATTTCCTGTATAAGGTGAACATTGCAGGTCATTATGATAAAGAAAAATGTTTGCTTGCCAATTTTCACAACTAAGTTGACACATTCACTTGGCACTCAAAGGGTTAAAGCAAGGTCTGCCTTTATACATGAGTATCATATGGATTGAAGTTTTCTTGGTTCAATTTTCTACCTGCTTTACACTCATTTATCCACAAGGTGGCACTGTAACACAATCAGCAGTATACAGAAGAATATCAGGTGTCAACAATAGAACAGTATCAAAAGGCTGAACGGCAATAATGTTGGGGTGTGGTCCAGGGCTGAAACGATCAAAGGCCAAATGTGAGAAGCAGAGGGGGTGTGGCCAGTGCCCTGTGGGTGTGTACAACCCCCTTCACCTCCACCTATGTTTCTGTCCCTAATTAAAGATTCTCACCCTCAGCTCACACCAAAGAGCATTAGCAGACACCAAGATAAGAAGACTACTGTTACACATTGTTCTCTGTTGCAGGGGGACTAAGAGGGGGTTTCTGAGAGTTGACATCAAGGACTGTTATGCTCAGATAGTGACTGCAGCAAGTCACTGCCCTTGAAAATTCTTTAGTGTGTTACCCTGGCTGCAGTTAATCATCTGGGAGATTTGATTTAGGATGCAGGGAAACAGGAGATAAGAACTTCAAACTGGACTCTCCCATAGGATCTGGAAGGGTAGGCAACTAGTGTCCTTCACTATTAGCCCGTGGTCTCCAAAAATATGTAAATGTAGAAAAACTGTAACCCCCTCGTTGACTGGACCTAGTCATGCTGTTGATTAAAGGTCTGTTTTTCTATGGAAGCATGGAGATATCCTGGGCGTGACTCCCAATGACTCAGCCATCACAATATATAATGCAATGCAGAAACAAAGTAATCATTACACATTTGCTAATAGTAATATTTCTTTCTGTAAAGGCAGACTCCTAAGGTGACAAGGACGATGAGTAGCACAGCGATGGCAGCTCCCACACCTCCGTACAAAGCTGCTAGTAATATAGCCCCCTGACACTTGGAATAAGTGTAGATGTACAAGTCTGTTCTCGGGCAACTGCGGAGAGAAGAAGGGGGGGGGGGGTGTGTTACAGTATACCACAAATTGTACTTATATAAACACACATTGAGGACACTGGTGAGATGACAATGCAGCACACAAAGTGTTATGGGCACGCTGTGACCTGCTTAATGGTCACACAGAAAAATGGCGCTGTACTTGGGCTGATGTACCATCTGACCAAAATAGTCCAAATATTTATTTATTTTAATGTTCGAATTATTGCATTGATACACGATACTAAAACAAACACTTCATGTTGGATACCCCCCCAATAAGATCTGCACAGTATTATCAACAAGATAAAACACATACAATTTTCCTAAATGCAATTATTACGTATATTTCCTGGGATGGTATTGAGATGCCGGTACTTAGGATGCCACCGGTCAGAAGACCGTCAGTGGCATGCCAAAAAGCAGAGGACTCCAATACCTTTTTAGGTACATATTTTATATTGGTTTGCAGTCAATCTACCGAAAGTCAAAATACAGATGGTTAAAAATACCATCTAAAAAATTGGCAGACAGTCAAAATACCAACACATCAGAATGCCGACATTTATTATGCTGACATGGTCAAAATGCCAATACAGTCAAAATGCCGACATGCCAAAAAGCCAACAATTGTTCTAACTTCACGATCCAAGTGGGCATAGAGGTAGATTATAATATTGTGCGGAGCGCAGTGAGCCATGTGCGGGGAATGCGGCCCACTTATCCAGTGTCCATGTCGACATATGTTGACACCGACAATGAAAAAGAAGACCTTTTGACGTGTCAAAAATTTTAAATGTCAGCATATTTTTTGTGTCAGCATTTTGAACATGTCGGAAGTAACGGATGTCTGCATTTGAACTTTTCGGTATTTTGACCGTCGGTATTTCAAATATAGGGAAATCATACTGAAACCATTAACCCTCAATCCCTACACTCCTAACCGTAACCCTCCCTATCTGCAGCCTAACCATAACCATCCACCGCTTTTCTGCTTAACCCTAATGGCTCCCCTCCTCATGCAGCCTAAACCTAGACCCCCCCCCACTAACCCTAACCTTCCCCCTTATTGCCTTACCCTAAAGGCACCCCCCATGCAGCCTTACCATAACCGCCCCCCATGCAGCCTAACCCTAACTTCTCCGCCCTTATTGCCTTACCCTAACCCCCCATGTATCCTAAACCTAGCCTCCCCCCACTAACCCTAACCTCCCCCCTTATCGCCTTACCCTAATCGCTCCCCTCCACAACCTAACTCTAAAGGCCCATACACAATGGTCGACTTTGAGCTGTAAATCGCTTAAAACTGCCTGTTTGAGCGGCTTTCAGCTCAAAGCCGCCCAGTGTGTATGGCCCGGCAATGAGCACTGCTGCACGCTCCCGCAACATCGCCGGGAAAGCCGCTCATCTGCTGGTTATACCAGTAGATGAGCGGCTTTCAGGACGGCTTTGCATAGCGCTCTGCTATGCAACGCCGCCCTCCCTCCGTCGGCGCCAGGCAGGGGGAAAGCTGCTCAGTGTGTATGCACTGAGAGGCTTTCCCCCAGCGATGATTGGCATCATCGCTGTCCATACACACTGGGCATAGTCGCCCAGTGTGTATGGACCTTAACTCTCCCTTCTTAAGGCCCCCAAACACTATGCAATTTGGGCAGGATTTCACCAGATTCTGATGAATCGGGCCGTGGAAATGGCCCAAATCACACATCCCCTCTGACCTGATGCGCAGTCCCGTGCGCTTCGGATCTGAATCGGGAGGTCGGACGGGCTGCACATAAGATTTGCTAAATCTTATGTGCAGCCCGGGGCCAGGTGTGGGATGACAGCAGGCGGTGGATTCCAGCTTCCAGAGAGTCGGGTGCAGGGAGCAGGGGGGGTGGCACAGGAAATCAGGGAGCCGCGCAGGTGAAGATGCTGCCGGGCAGCGCCAGAAGCAGTGGAGCCCATACAAATGAATATGCAGCCATTGATTGGCTGAGACCTCGCTCAGCTAATCAGCCTAATCGCATGTGATCCCTCCCAGGGAGGGACAAGTCGGACTAATGTATGGGGGCCTTTAGTGCCTACTGCTAAATGTTTAATGAATAGAAGATTCTATATTAGGACTGGGTAAAACCCGGAATGTTCCAGATGCCGGATTCCCAGACCGGACCCCTGCAGCAATCTCAGTCATCATGTAAATAGCGTCCCCATCTACAGTTGTGAATCTTGAATGTTCAAGCTGATAAAAGGTTGGTCCTCTAGGCACAGCTGGCACCATGGGTGACTGAGGACCAACATCTCCAGATGTTCCGTCCAGGCCAATGTGTCCAACAAATAAGTATGAAACATGAGGCATCCCCCTCACTCTGCAGCACACAATGACAGTAAGTCTGCCATGTACTCACAAGCACTGAGGCCCGGACTCCTGTATCTGACATCTTCCAGCACTGCAGTTATAATAGTTGGGAGAGCTCTGCTCGCAGTTGGACATGCAGTACAGAACGCCATCAGGGCTCACCGGGTCGAAAAACTGAATGAAGGAGGGTGCGATGCTCTTCGCACAGAGCTCTAGAGAGGGAAGAGAGAGAGGATGGAATGAACCTACAGGTGTATAGGACAGAAAAAAAACTTGCCAACATGGCCGCTCTATCAATAGGCAGCTGGGATCTGGGCGGGGGTTGGGGAGCAATCACAGTTCAAAAATCAAATAGAAGTGCCACACCCACTGCCAGTGAGTCAGATTGGAATGGCAGTTGCTAGGCCTCCCCTATTTGAATTTTGAACTGTGCTGCAGCCCCCCCCCCCCCCCCCCCCTGTAGCCGCCACTGCTTATAAGGATGACGTCCACGTTGCACTTAATGCAGGTGGTAGGACTGAATTTAAGACATGTTTCTCAATTGCCAAAATGTTTGGCCAATCCTTACATGAGCCATGAACGGACGGCACAAACCCACCTTCTTCGGTTAGAGGACGGTTCATGGTGGCCAACACAGACTGGCCCTCGATGCACAGGGCTGAAAGGATAAGAGACAAAGTCAAAACACTTGTTCTTCAGAAAGTTACTGGTTTTACCACTAGGGGGAGATGTATCATGCAGTGAAAAGCTTGGACCAGTGGAGGAGCTGGCCATACCCACCAACCGGTGTCTAGCCCAGGGCACCATTGTCCGTTGTGATCATTTGTGATCAGCGGACACTTTCTGTCTTATACAGTGAGGGAGGTAGAGGGACATAATATTTATGGAAATATGGGAAGTGGCACTGAGCAACCGTTAAATTAATTGCGGGACAGCTGTTGTAGCATTCCAGGAAGTATATGGCATAGTAATGTCTACTTCCACTTAGTGCCAGTCTAGTTCCGCTCGCACGTATGTTATATATAGGTGGAAAATGACGTATCCACAGAAGTGAATGTGCTCGCGTGACAGAAAGTATAGAGAGGTTCCATTGTCCCAGCGGTTACCCATCTTTGTACTGTTCCCTTAGTACTTACACTCTGCTCCACATGTTTCTGCTTGGAGTAAACCCACGACCCTCCGGTATCGTTCTTCATATTGTTCGCTGATGCTGATGTTGCTGTACTGAATGTCCATCTGCAGTTCCTGTCTGACAGAAATGGTATTCGGGCCACCCTCACTGTAGAGACATAGATCATCTGTCAGCATCTTCTTCTGACTACAGGACACAGACAGTTCCTATTGGGCCAGATGTACTAAGCTTGAAATGTGGAGAGAGAGATAAAGGGCCTGAATAGTCCCCAAAGTACCAACCAGCCGCCAACTGCCATTCTTTCAAACACCGTCTGTCACGTGACAGTTAGGGACTGATTGTCTGGTACTTCATTTCTCTTCACTTGGTGCCTTGTAGCCTATCTTCCTCCCATTATACCAATGGAGCTGACATGGTCTGTGGTAGTGTCATGGGGGTGTATCTAACTTCCTGTTCCTGTGTATCTAACTTCCTGTTCCTGTGTATTTAACTTCCTGTTCCTGTGTATCTAACTTCCTGTCCCTGTGTATCTATCCTTCCAAAGCCAATCAGCTTCTAGCTAGCATTGGTTGCTATGGGAAACTTCTCCTAATGTCCTGTTTATAAGGCTTGCTACATCGCCCCCCATGGGTGACTTGGCGCAAGTGCCCATAAAAAATAGTCCACTGATACATGATTAACCAATTTGGCATCAATAATGAGCAATGCATGCAAATGTCGACAGTGGCAGAATGTCAATATGCCCAAGGTTGACCTTGACAAAATGTTGACATGAGCAAGACCGACATTGACAAAAGGTGAACATAAGCAAAAGGCCGACATGAAAAAGACATGTGAAAAGGTCAAAATTAGTTTTTCACGCTTTTTTTGGTGTCAATAATGGCACCCCCAAATAGTGTAGCCGATACCCTCATACAGCCCGTGGGCACTTTACCGTTCCCAATCGGAGTCCACATAGAGTTTACAGTATCGCGCTCACGGATGACGCCAGCGAACCGCCAGTAATGCCGGTTTGCTGTGGGGATGTGAACATACCAATATGCAGGTTTGCGCCGGGACTGACCCATTTCAAAGTTCCGGTGCAAACCGGCATTTTACGATGCGGAAGCCGAAGCAGTATAAATGTACCCGAGATTCTAATCTAGAAGTATCCATGCCCATTCCTTCTGGCTTTCTCTGCTGGGTAATACACTCACTTGATATTCAGGATTCTCACATCAATAATGTCTGAAGACAGAACAGAAAACATCTGCAGAAAGAGAGAGAGAGAGAGAGAGAGAGAGGTAAAGCTTCTTCAGTACACTCAGACATACTCAGTAACGCTCTATGAGGTGCTTGGACTCACCTTTTCTTTAAAATTTGTCTCAAACAGCTTGGATTCTTCAGTATCATTAAAAATGCCTGGTGTGTAGTTGTAGTTACTGACTGTCAGTACCACCTCCATTGTGGAAATCGCTGCCGTCCCTGGTAGGAGGAACAGGGAAAGAGGGGCAGAGTGGTTAATGAACACGCCCAGTATCAATTACTAACTAGAATACCAAGTGTCAAAGCAATGGCTATTTTACAAAGAGGCATTACCCCAGCCCCACTGAAATGCATTGTCCCATACTACGCGCTAACACATTGTATGACAATTCTGAAAGATCATGGGTGATCTTAAACTGATCGGTACCGGCAGCACCATTACAGCGATGTACAGTATATATTACACATGTAATTCAGAGTTACTGTCTGTAGTGGGACCATCAGGGTTCTGTTCGGCCGCCCAGTAACATTTAGTAAACGGGAAATCCGGCTAATTGGAAGCCTCCCCTACTAATGTATCCCAAGCAGCATCCCCTGCTAAAGGGCCAGACCTGTACTGCAAAGTCTTCTTCCCAAAAATGTATTCATGTACAGTTGGGACTAAAGGGTGCAAATTTGCTAAAGGGAAGGTTTACAAAAGAGGCTGCAACAAATCAGATTTGACCTATTATTAGTCTTGTACTTTACGTTCATGAAAATGATTTCGATTGGTTGGGTAGTACGGTGGCTTTTATTAAATATTACATTCCCAAATAACCAATCGGATAGATAGTGGGTAAAAACAACTGAAATGGGAAATTAAAATATTCACAGCTCCAGCTTAATAAATATTTAGATAACCTAAACAATGACTGCAAAAGTGTTGTTCAGAGTGACGCAAGTTTAATTATTGATTCTATCCTCTTCCACAATGAATACTAGAATGGTCTGGCTTTCAAGTTCAAGGTTCATGCAGACCACTGCTAGCCAATCAACATTAAAAAAAGTATCCAAAATCTATACTCAGGCTACATCAGTGCAGTAGTGTATATCCTTTCTCTAAAACAGGCTTAGTTGCCAAAATCAATGAGTGGTCATACAGTTAAGGTTTGCAGCCCTTTTTCTGGTCATTTGACGTATTTTACTCTACGCAAGCCTCATTATCAATCAGCATTCATTGATGTTACTTCAGTCTACAAAATGGCCGCCTCAGTTTAGTGTCAGCAACTGGTGGACTGTGAAGAGCATCAATAAAACAACAGGTGGTTCTGATGTACCCGAATCTTCTGTATTAAGCAACTTACCAATTAAGACGCTGTCCTCAATGTTTTCACAGTTGGTGCCGTAGGTGTTCAACGCACAAATGCATTTAATTCCATCAAAGACTCCTCCGTTTTGACATTTTACTGTAGAAACAAAGGCATAAGATATGAGAAAGGTCTTCACACCTGGACTTTTGGATGACAGTAGATAGGTGAATAGCGGTATTTTCCTGGGTCCCCCATACTTGGAAGTTACCCAACTAGGCTGTAGCTTCACTCACTAGTGTGCCTTGGCAGTGGGCACATGGCAGATTTTGGCAAGAGACACTAGTATGAACAGCCAATGACCCCCGTAAAATATGGCCGTAGAATGGGGTTGCAGAGTATGCCCAACCCCTCACATGTAATACAATTATATTTTTCCCAAGTTCCAAAGTTCCCATGTTCTGACGCAGAGCGATGGGAGCTGACGTAGGTAATGGTATGCGTACGATAGATATAATGTATTATAATCTCCAGGAAAAGCTGTAAACAAGATAGGAGATTATAGTGACAAAAGTCTTCTAACTAGAATCATTTAAGACGGTGAATTATTAGCTGCAAGCTATATACTTTAATTGTATACAGCAGAGGTTCCCAAACGTGATCCTCAAGGCAAGCTAGGTTTTAAGGATAACCATGCTTAAGCACAGGTGACTTTGGACCTCATTCTGATCAGCGATCGTCCCACGTGCGTTCGCACAAGGGACCGATGGTGAAGCCCTGCTCATGTTCGCTTCTGCGCATTTGCAGGGATTCTCTGCGGGCACCTTCGGAGACTTGCGCACTCAGCCCCGCCCAGTTCTCGAACCAGGACGTTGCAAGTCTACGTCAGTACAGACTGACTTAGATCGTACTTACCGACTTTCTGGCTGCCCTGTCCGGGAGAGGGCAGCCAGCTCAGGGGGGGGGGCGAAGGGAGTGAAAAGGGGTGGGGAGGGGGCAGAGCCACAGGGGCGGCTGCTTGTTGGGGGCGTGGCCAGAGCGATAGCGCCATTTTAGCCATGCCCCTCCGAAGTACAATGCAGTTTTTTATAGCATTGCACTGCGGTGGGCGTGGGTTAAAGAGCCAGCGGGGGGGGGGGGGGGTAGGCAACCCTGACTTAGATTTGCAAGTACTGTAGAATTTATTCGATGATCAGCGACCATCGAATTATGTTGGGCCCTCACGCTTGCCTGCGAATGGATGTATACGCAAATCATCCATTTCCATTGCAGCGGGTATATTCACATGGGCAGCAGGTGGCGGGCATTCGCACGCCCGGTGGGCAGCAAAATACAGCTGCTTAGCGTGTGACAACCAGAATGACCTCCTTTATCTGTACCTCAATCATTTTGCTTAACCCTGGTTATCCTTAATACCTGGACTTCTAGAATGCCGCGATTGGGAACCACTGGCCTCTGTTACTATTTACAAGCATAAACTGTATACACTCATCATTATCCTGATTACAGCCTGTCGCTGGCAGATGAATAGTAATGAGCACTTACCTGGGGCACTTGTACTGGTGGTCGCTGCTGAGACGGAAAATCCTGTAGGGAGAGATAGGAAAGATCACGTCAGTCAAGTTCAGTCTCAGTTTTTCTAGTGACTTTGGGTCTAATTCAGACCTCCTCGCTGGGCTGCTTATATTTGCTGCTTAGGTAAACACCACCTTGCCGAACCACCCCCCCCCCCCCCCCCCCCCCCGCCGCCCGAATCCCGTCAATAGCATGCTGGTCTCTCACCATTGAATGATTTGTTTTCCCCTTTTGTTTGCCAGCTCCAAATCCTGGCCAGAATGCAGGGGTGTGGATCAGTTGATCACCAGCAAGTTGTTAGACAGTCATTAGGTCGACACCATTTGGTCGACATGCATATTTAGGCCGACATGTGTCTAGGTCGACATGCAGGAAGGTCAACATGAGTCTAGGTCAACATGGGTTAGGTCGACAGGGTCATTAGGTTAACATGGGTTAGGTCGACAGTCAAAAGATCGACACGGGGCTTTTCACTGTTTTTTGACCCGAATGTCAACACAGTCGACATGGACACAGGTTAAAGTGCTCCGCTCGGTGCATCGCTGCGCTCGGCACACTATTTTATTCTACCACCATGTCATAGTGGATGGTAGGGCATGAAATACCGCCTGTCGGCACATGGCGGCTCCAAAAACTGTGAAAAACCCCATGTCCTTTTCGACTGTTGACCTAATGACCCTGTCGACATAACCCATGTCCACCTAGACACATGTCGACCTAAATGCATGTCGACCTAATGGTGTCAACCTAATGACTGTCTAACAACTTGCTGGTGACCTAATGACTGTACCCCCAGCAAATGCTCGTACTTATAAAGCTCTCAGAAGACACTGCGCAGTATGTACTAAGGGTACAATGTGGTAATAGGTTCTAAGGGTCTCCGCGCTCCCCATATGTATCATGCTCTGGAAAGCAGGACTTTCCAAAGCTTCTATTAGATCTATAAATGGCATTGCCTGTAGCAGCCTATGTGCTTCTCTACACAGAATTCCGCGGATGGGGATCTGAATGATCCCTCTCTGTCACATTAAAAAGCTTAGTTACAAGCAGATTCTAACCAATTCGATGCCCTAGGCAAGATTTTTGGCTGGAACCTCCCTCCCCATCACCACTGCCTGTTCCGCCTCAGACCCAACACCCCTTTCCCGGAACAGCACCCAGCAACACCAATCAAAGCAGCAGCCAGCAACACCCATTACCCATAGCAATTTCCATCCAAGACCACCATATTTTATGTCACGCAGTAGTATCCCTTATTCACATTACATGACATGTACTGTCCCTTATTCATCTTACACCACAGAGTTGTACCTTGTACACGTTACACCCATCCCAGTCCCGCGGCTGCTTGCTCTCAGGGAAAGCCAGCCCTAGGCTTGGAATGTATGCCCCTTGGTATTCCATTTGCCTAGTTTGCCTATGCCCAGCTTTGATTACAAGAAACCAATGGAATGCGTTTTGCATATAAAGACCCCTTATACAGTAAATACCATCTCCTACAGCTCACAGCACTTTATCCCCACCCACTTTATCTCTCTACAAGCCTTCAAACGTAGACCCCAATATTACAGAGGCCCATACATGAGTCTCATTCTCTCTATGGCAAAGAGACACTCGCCTTGTAGAAGGGCCACAAGAACGACGACCACTTCGGCTTTCATCTCCACGGTCCGTGGTCTGCGGTGTCCCTGCTAAAGGTTCCCAGTAATACGGAGCGATCCTCTCTCCGACACGTCCGTGCAATAACTACAGGGACAGCGATTACCTGCTTATCTGTTACGGGTTTATTGCCGGACCATCCCACTGTTACGTCAGAGATCAAAGTTTGGATGTTTGTCTTGAGCAGATTGATCACACTGAGCAACACCATGATGATACGTGACCACACTGGGATACAGCCAAATGCGTCTTACGCAAATGAAGTTATGATTGTTAATTGTTCGTCACTGAAAATGATAATCATGGTTCATATTGTTAATTAGCTTTACATTTCAACATACAGTACTGCGTCACTCAACAGCGTCATTAAGGGGTTGCGGGCTGCATCCAAGTGTCACCTGCTGAGGGGTGGCACCAGAATGCCAGCTCCTGCTCAGTGACAGTAGCCAAATGCAGCACCGTGGTTCTGGCACAGTGTAGAAGCTGGGCAGTACAGTCAGACAAGTTTCTGTGGCAACTCCGGGGCACCCGTAGTGATGGAAGACGGGGGCCGTGGCATGAAGCCACGCCCCCTCTATCAAAGCCACACCCCTTTTTGGCACGTTCCAGAGTTGCGGGCACTTATTTGGCAACAACACTCTGGGTGTCATGGCGATATATGGTATAGAAAAAAAGAAATTCTACCACAGGCGCCGCAATTCCACAAGCTGCATATAAGACTATAAAGATGGTGACCGGACCACTCAAATGGATAATAATGGAAAGTATAGGTCTCAGATGCGCTACAGCAATGTCCAGATAGGGTATATTTCCTCCAGATTAAGGGCTTTATTCTGATCGGTGCGGCCGGATCCGAATATGCGGCCAGGACCGTGCGTGCGAAACCCCGCCTTCCATACGGATCGCCAACTCCGTCCGTACGCGGTAAGAAGCTGGCTGAACGGACCACATGTGTATTTTTCATGGAATACGCCTCCTCCATCTCAGGGAACCTCCCCCATCATTCGATGGTCGCAGACCATCGAATGCAGGACCGAGTGGTCCACCAGCTCCCGCAACCTCAGACCACACGGACATTTTTCCGTGCAAAAGCAGGGATCTGGGCGGGCAGCTGACATCCAGCGATGTCATATGTCCGCCCCCTACACGTGCGTCACGACTGCATTACCATACGTACGCCCAGTGTTTGCATGGGAACGCCCATGAAACGCGGGGCGTATGCATATGGTAATGAGCCCAAATAGCCCTTCACGCCCCTCTCCACCCCCTGTTCGGAGTGTTCACATTTCATGCAGGATTTGGCCGTACGCCCCGCTTGCACATGCGCAGAGACGCCTCTGCACATGCGCAGACACAAAACATCGGCGGCACGAACGCACGCGGATATTACCGCACCAACCAGAATAAGGGCCTAAGTTTTCACCCTCATGTAAATTCCAAGATTCATCATATATGGAAAAAAGAGGGGAGAGGATATACAATAGTGTAATACTGTATAAATACAATGTTCTCTTTTGGTGTAAACGGAGATTATGGAAAGAGTGTTCCCAGAGATTCCAATGTTCCGGGGATATTACGGGATCACATCACTCGTGCAATCTTATAATATTGCTCACATGTATGCTTCCATGTCACAGGCTGCGTGAACTCCTATAAAGGTTTCTTTGGATGGATTATCGCGGAGACCGGATAAAAATGCTTTTATTTTTAAAAAAGCAATGCAGGATCAGATATATACAGTAAGACAACACCTGTAACCAAACTAGATGTGACCCGGGTATTTGGTATGGTAAAAAATGTTCCACGCTGCTAATGTATAAAATGTAGACATTAAATTCAACATGTTTCGGCGTACTGCGATGCCTTTATCAAGAAGGTGCCAACAATCAGGGTCTCCAGGCATGTGAACCCGAGGGTCTGATGCCTACAGACCCCTCCACACGCAGAGTTAGATCCAAAAAGATGGCGTATATGTTCCCTAGGTCGACCACAGGAAAGTTGACTTTTATTAGATCAACCGCTGAAGGTCGACAGGCCTTAGGTCGGCACCCTCAACAGGATGACAAGGTGGACACAAGCATAAGGTCGACAGTCAAAAGGTCGACATGGGGTTTTTCACCTTTTTTTTTTTTTGGAGCTGACAGGAGGTATTTCATGCCCTACCATCCACTAGGGCAGGGGTGGGGAAACATATGGACCGCCGGCCGGATGCGGCCAGCGAACCAATTCTGTCTGGCCGGCTGCCCCCCCACCAGTGTGCAATGACGAGCGGCACACAGGGCCGGATTAACAATGGGGCTGATGGAGCTACAGCTCCAGGCCCACTCTCCTGTGGGGGCCAATGTGTTTTGCTCTGTGGAGATCTCACGGTGTGCCTTGGCAATTTTAAATCTTTTTAAGTGTGCTGCGAGGTAAAAAGGTTGAAAATCACTGCCCTGAGTGTATTTATTGTCATTGGATTTGGTTAGTTTTGTCTCTTTAGAGTATTACATTGTCTTTTAGGTTTACGCCTTTGTCCAGTCTTCACAGAGAGGGGAGTAAGAAGACACTGTATTACTGGAAGAAGCTGTATATACGTATTTATTTCACTGTTCACTGTCCCGATCTAACAGTATCCAATATAAACAACGTTACAATTCTGGATGATTGAGTAACAGCATACAATATAACAATAAACATAATTCCAGATGATTGCATACCAACACAATAAAAGTATTTTATAATACAGGAACGCTGCGTCCCTGTGACTTCTCCCCACTAGTGTCGTTATCACCTAAACGCAGGTTGTTTAAATGACCTTACACTATGACGGGTGTCATCCAGTCACTATAAACAATATGACCATACAATCAGTTACAAATGCAGTAACAACAGTCTCTCATCGTCCCACGCAATAGAGTTTACTGTTGGGAAGTTGCGTGCTTGTTTGAAGAATACTGATGAAGAGAAGGCTAATTATAGCCGTATTATAGCCTTTTTAGTTAAAACCCATCAAAATGACGGCCTCTGCAATGTACATTGACTTTGAGCTGTGACAGTTTTACTTTCACTTTGAGCTGTGACAGTTTTTAACCCACAAAACTCTCCACCCCGCCCTATCTGCTCCTACCTTCAATCTCTGCAGACACCCCACCCCTTTCCCCCAGTAAAAATCCACCACCGCCAACTAGCCCAGTTATTGCAAAGGGTTTCTATTGGATGCGTTATCTACTAATCACATACTGGGCTGTGATTGGCAGAAAAGGCTTCCGACAGGAAGCCTTTCTGCCAGATCATCTCTGCTCCTAGTGCTGCGGCCGACGCAGTCCTTAGAAGCCGCAGGAAAGAGACAGGGGCGCGATTGCGATGAATACGGGTATGAGTCGCCACTGGGCACATCACTAATCTTTAAAGATGTATATACTGTATGTATATCTACACCCAATTGTATATATAGACTATACCCACACATACTGTACCTCCACAGCAATATATACAGATAAAGGGCCTGATTCAGACCTATGCATAAAGGGCCGAATTTGGCTACCATATGAACATGACTGTATCCACCACCTGCCCCGTGAACTCCAGCCTCGCGAATAGGTTTGCAAGGCTTGCCAATGGATGTGTACAGGTACACGTGGAGTAGCCAGAACAGGTCCAAATTTCCAATGTGTATGAGAACGCACCCGCTCGCCTGCTACTGATTCAGGCAGTCACGCCCCCCAGTACAGCAAATCCCACAATTCGCGGGTCTTTGAGGAGGGGGTAGGGGAAAATGATGCAATTTGCATCTTTAGCACCGCCTCTCCTCCCAAAAAGACGCAAATCGTGGTAATTTACGGCTGGGAGATGCGGGGGGTGCTGCTGATATCCGGGAAGGTTGTTCACCTTTCCAGGGGGGCCGGGAGGTGGACATGATTTTCAGGAACTCCCAGAAAACGCTGCGATACTGTCCCCAAATGGCTGCAGGATGTCAATCCCCCTGCGAGCAACCAACGACGTACAATAATTGCCCATGCAGCAAAATTGCAGCGACTGGGTCTGAATCAGGCCCATGGTTTGGGCACATTGGCCAGATGCCAAGGGGGACAGATTATTTCCCTGCAACTAGGGACTAGGGGATCAGAGTTCAGGAGGCAGAGCAATCTGCCAACGAGTATATAAAACTACATACCAGGTGTGTGGAGCTGGAGCAGTAACCAGCTGCTGAAAGGCTAATATCTCTGGTTCTGGGCACAGTAGAGACAAGCTAATAGTGTCCATCAAAGGGGGAGAGTCACAGCTTTTGCTCTCTCACAGTCTTGCCGCTTTCACCTACGCAACATCTCACGCATCAGACCATTCCTCTCCACTGACACGACCAAAATTCTCATTCACTCTCTTGTCATCTCCTGCCTTGACTACTGCAACATCCTTCTCTCTGGGCTACCTCTCACCCGCCTCGCACCTCTCCAATCCATTCTTAACGCTGCTGCTAGGCTCATCTTCCTCTCCCGCCGCTCTACCTCCGCCTCCCCCCTCTGTCTATCTCTTCACTGGCTCCCCATTCCTTTCCGAGTTCTCTTTAAACTCCTCACCACAACCTACAAGGCTCTCTCCTCCTCCACCGCTCCCTACCTCTCTTCACTGATCTCTATCCACACTCCCTCCTGTCCTCTTCGCTCCATCGCTGACCGCCGACTGACCTCTCACCTAATAACCTCCTCTCACTCCCGTGTCCAAGACTTCTCTCGCGCTGCCCCCCTGCACTGGAACAACCTCCCGCCACCCATCAGGCTTTCTGATTCCCTTACCTCCTTCAAGCGCTCCCTCAAAACCCACTTTTTTCGACTAGCCTATCCCTCCTCCTAACCTCTTTTGATCCTCCTATCCTGCCTCCGTTCCCCTCCGTTCCTACTTATCCTGTTGTTTTTCGTTCGTCCACCCACCTATTTTTAGTATGTTAACTCTTATGAGTAGGGTCCTCCTGCCTCACGTACTCACCCTACCTCTTTACCTCACCTGTGCTCCTGTCCTGTTCTTCCTTCCTCTACTTCATCTTCAGTCTCCTCGACAATTTTGACACCTACTTCTGAACTGATGCTGATTTTAGTTCTACCAGCTATACCCCTATTTATACTGTATTTTTCAACACACCCTGTACGTTACCTTGTCATTTGTTTTTTTGTTTGCTATGTACGGCGCTGCGGACACTTTGTGGCGCCTTATAAATAAACGTTCTACTACTACTACTATATATACCCTCAGACAAAACCTGAAATATCTGACTGGGAAACAATTAACAGGTTTGGATGGGGACCACTGCTTTGAAGTCAGATATCTCCGGTTCCCCAGGGCCGATTTTTAAAATTCTTGTACCCATGGAAAGAGGGGACCCTCAGCTTTCAGTCTGGGACCCTTAGACTCCTGGGGGGGGGGATGTTCTGGGTACTCAGAAACCTCCCCCCCCCCCCCTGCGTGCGCCACTGAGTGCCATAGTCAGCTGTGTGGGAGCCTGGTACTTTTTGGGGCATGTGCTTCAATCATGAGAGGTATGGCCACGTCCCCAATAGAAAAAATATATACCCTCCAACAGTGTTTACATGGCACTGCCCACTAAAAATGACGGGGCACCTTGAGCCCCTCAGCCACTGGCAAATTCAGGGGAGGGCGACCTATGCAACCTTTTGTGCATGTTGACCTAGAGTCTAGAGCAGTGATGGCTAACCTAGACACTCCAGCTGTTGTTGAACTACACATCCCAGCATGCCCTGCATCAGGTTTAGCATGGACAAATAGCAAAACTGTAGCAGAGCATGCTGGGATGTGTTGTTCAACAACATCTGGAGTGTCAAGGTTAACCATCAGGGGTCTAGACACTCTATCAAATGACCCATACTCGGCAAGACACTACTACAGTATATAGGTTATTGGCAGATTACAGGTCTCAGCACACTGCTGCCATCTACTGGCCACAGGAGAGATAACAGTTATTTCCATTGGCTTCATCCTCCTTTTCCTTTTTTATTATATGGTTTCTGTAGCTCTCATTTCCTCCTATTCCTATTTTTTTTATATGAATGGGAACATCAACAGGGCACCAAAAAGAGAGAAATGGTTATCCGCACAGGATCCTCGTTTAAATTGAGGAAATTAGGACCCCCTAGGGTTTTTAGTCAAGTATGGCGTCAGCCTTTGGTTCACCTTTGCAGGAGGTGTGCCACCACTGGACAAAATTTGGATCATTTTAATGAGAAGAGAGAAAAAGAACAGTATGTCTTTAACGGGTGCACCCGAATGGTCCTTAAATAAAATTTAACATTTATTATTATTGATTAAAACTAAGCGAAATATGACAAACACACATGTAACATTGAACGTGAATACAAGGGAAGGATAGGTGTGTTTATTAAAACCGGTGGCCTACTAGTTACGCACTGGTATAATGTATGTAATAGTTACAGGTTATATCAAAGTCGACATGAGTGTACACGAATAAAATTAATAAATGTGTTGATCTGTTACTGTGTCTCAGTGTCTTTGTTTCTCAGGTGGGGTATAATGCCCACGGTAGCGCAGTGGGTTATGTTATGTGTGAATACACTAGTCCTCTAAGGGTTAAGTTGTCCCAAGGTGACAGTGTATAATTCTCACTGACCATCACTTAGATCTCACCTCATACTGTGCTCATAATGTTACCCACCTGGCTGCTGCAACGACCACTGGCGCCGCTGATGGCTGCCTAGGCGCTGTGCAGCTCGGCGGGTATGTGTGCCCTGTGAGATTACTGAACTGTCCCTGCTTATATTGTTACCCACCGGCTGCTGCAACGACCAGTGGCGCCGCGGATGGCTGCCTAGGCGCTGTGCGACTCGGTGGGTATGTGTCCCCGGTATGTGTTCCAAGTGTGTTAAACTGTACTGTCCCTGCTTATATTGTCACCTGGCCTGCTGCTGCGGCGACCAGTGGCGCCGCTGATGGCTGCCTGGGCGCTGAGCAAATCGGCGGGTATGTGTTCCCGTGTGATAACTGTACTGTCCCTGCTTATATGTTACTCACCTGGCTGCTGCAACGACCAGTGGCGCCGCTGATGGCTGCCTAGGTGCTGCGCAGCTCGGAGGGTATGTGCCCCCCGCATGTAATGTCCTAATGTAACGTATGTAATGCCCCCCCCCCCCCTTCATCCCTGCTTGATGCTGCACTGTAATCCGCAAAAAATTCCTATTGTGCGCAAGCAGACATGGCCAATAAAGTTGATTCTATTCTATTCTATTCTAAACCACTAGGGTTAGCTTGTAATTCGTGAGCAGGGTTTAGACTGCAATATAATATGTTGTATTGTTAAATTTTATTCAGGTTGCATGGGACGACATAATGTCGTCTTTATAATAAATGATATAACACCACTGATTTCTGCATGTGTCTTTATTATAACATGGTTTTAGAGCAATAGTGTTTCAAAAATATTCGTGACAGCGGTTCTTTTTATGTGTATGCTGGCTCAGTGGCTCTTACAGATTGACCTACTGTGTCTGCAGCAGTATCATTGATTTTATAGTGACATGCTTATGTCTGATTTAACCTGCAGATTTATAGTATTTCGAGTGCAGGAAACAATTGTTGCAGAATCAGAGAAAATACTTTATGGCAACCTTGTACCACCTCTCAGCACTTATAATGTCAAATTCTCATATATGATCAGGGTGCGGGAGCCGTGGGTGAGGTGTTGATTGCAATGGTCGACACGGTGTCAACCCAAAAAGAAACCCTTTTTATTTCACACACAATAATGACAAACACCGAGTATATGTAGTTGGTGGTTACTATTAGGGGTGCGGTTAACCCTGATGTTACCGCTACGTATGAGCTTAGTCAACAGATATTTCAGATATCCGCTGCTGGTCGGTACTAGTTTAGAGATTATTCATATGAGACACATTGTACACTCGTCTCTGTAATCCCTGACGCATATAACACGCTGAGTATAGTGACCGTAGTGGTTCCTCTTACAAGTATATCGGCTCTGTGGGCATATGAGGTAGCCAGCTGCGTATCAGCGTTAAGCAGGGATTACTATTAGCTCTTAATAGCATGTCATTAGCAAGGCTCTGTATCAAGTCGCCGCTGCTGCCCCCCCTAGGGAGTATGGGGTTGGAAGCCAATACACGACACCTATGAGCTTATGATAACCTGTAGGGAGAGAATACAGAAATCAAAATGCAGTGCTAGTATATGGCGAACGAGTAGGCACCACCGTTAGCCGGCGCGCGCTTCGCCTCCAGCTTTTTCAAGGCTACGCTACCGTGGGCATTATACCCCACCTGAGAAACAAAGACACTGAGACACAGTAATAATTCAACACATTTATTAATTTTATCCGTGTACACTCATGTCGACTTTGAGATAACCTGTAACTATTACATACATTATACCAGTGCGTAACGAGTAGGCCACCGGTTTTAATAAACACACCTATCCTTCCCTTGTATTCACGTTCAATGTTACATGTGTGTTTGTCATATTTCGCTTAGTTTTAATCAAGAATAATAAAGGTTAAATTTTATTTTAAGGACCATTCAGGTGCACCCGTTAAAAACATACTGTTCTCTTTCTCTCTTCTCATTAAAACATCAACAGGGCACAATGACTTGGAAGCTTAATGACTTATTGCTGCAATATGTTGGTGGTAAATAGATGGTATATATACCTCATAGAATTACATTACACATGCCACTAATATCATGCATGTGCTGTATGTCCCCCCTTTATAGCAGGGTAGCACCAATGCTTCAAATTCCCACGGGGGGTGGGGGTCACAGTTTTCATATTGATGGTTGCGCTCTTCTTATTTTGTTGCCGATCCCTTTGTGCCCCCACAATTCTGGTGCCCAAGGTACATGCATCGATGACCCGTACCGCACAGCACAATGGCGTTACTTGTTCAGCACATGTGCACATACCAAACATCAGTACTGTGTGGCATACGCTGCTATGCCAATCAGGCCTATTTAAGCAATTGTCCTACCGTTTATATTATGTACAGAGGTGGCCGTCTACATCATTGCCCGCGGTGTGTTCACAGTACAGGCCACTTGGCACGGCATTGCGTATTGTAGGCGTTAGCGCGTAGGCACCCTTCTGCTAAACCTCTTGTGAGTTGATCCAGAAAGGTTGACAAGGAAGATTATTTTAAGACCTTCTAATTGCCATTGATTGTATTTTGTATATGAGTAGTTGTATATTGTCTACATCAGTGGTGTCAAACTCATGGCCCTCCAGCTGTTGTGGAAGTACGCATCCCAGCATGCCCTGCCACAGATTTAACATAATGGATTGCTAAAACTGCGGCAGGGCATGCTGGGACGGGTAGTTCCACAACAGCTGGAGGGCCATGAGTTTGACACCACTGGTCTACAGCTACAATTATGGCAGCCAAAGAAATCTATATGAAAGTCAGCATATTTAAATGATCTGTTTTGAGTATGAGAGCGAGAGGTTCACGTGTAGTTGGACAGCATGGTTGGTCTAATGGTTACCATGACTCCTCACAGCGGTCTTGGTTTTGAATCTCACCGGGGCCTTAACTGTGTGGAGTTTGCATGTGCTCTCCATATTTACGTGAGTTTACTCTTGATTGCTCAGGTTTCCTCTCACAATCCAAACGCACACACGCTGCTAGGTAAGTTGGCTCCTGACAAAAACTATCACTGGTGTATAACAGGAGCACAGAATAAAGGGGTAACTGATCGCATATCAGCGAATTCGCAACACCCAGCGTCATACCCTCCAACATGACCCATTCCATTAGGTACAAAATGCTCTGTTCCTGGACTTCCCTGCCAGTGGCAGTTACACATGTGGGTACTCTTTACTTAGCACGGCGCCCACGATGTCCATCGCGGTCATCGGGTGTAAAAAATCGCGGGCATCGCATGCACTACAGTAACGGGTGCGACGCGACCGACGCGATGCCCGCGATTTCCCATAGGGATCAATGTTAAATTTTTCAATGGACACGATTTTTCTGTTCAATGCATGTCATTAGCAAGGCTCTGTATCAAGTCGCCGCTGCTGCCCCCCCTAGGGAGTATGGGGTTGGAAGCCAATACACGACACCTATGAGCTTATGATAACCTGTAGGGAGAGAATACAGAAATCAAAATGCAGTGCTAGTATATGGCGAACGAGTAGGCACCACCGTTAGCCGGCGCGCGCTTCGCCTCCAGCTTTTTCAAGGCTACGCTACCGTGGGCATTATACCCCACCTGAGAAACAAAGACACTGAGACACAGTAATAATTCAACACATTTATTAATTTTATCCGTGTACACTCATGTCGACTTTGAGATAACCTGTAACTATTACATACATTATACCAGTGCGTAACGAGTAGGCCACCGGTTTTAATAAACACACCTATCCTTCCCTTGTATTCACGTTCAATGTTACATGTGTGTTTGTCATATTTCGCTTAGTTTTAATCAAGAATAATAAAGGTTAAATTTTATTTTAAGGACCATTCAGGTGCACCCGTTAAAAACATACTGTTCTCTTTCTCTCTTCTCATTAAAACATCAACAGGGCACAATGACTTGGAAGCTTAATGACTTATTGCTGCAATATGTTGGTGGTAAATAGATGGTATATATACCTCATAGAATTACATTACACATGCCACTAATATCATGCATGTGCTGTATGTCCCCCCTTTATAGCAGGGTAGCACCAATGCTTCAAATTCCCACGGGGGGTGGGGGTCACAGTTTTCATATTGATGGTTGCGCTCTTCTTATTTTGTTGCCGATCCCTTTGTGCCCCCACAATTCTGGTGCCCAAGGTACATGCATCGATGACCCGTACCGCACAGCACAATGGCGTTACTTGTTCAGCACATGTGCACATACCAAACATCAGTACTGTGTGGCATACGCTGCTATGCCAATCAGGCCTATTTAAGCAATTGTCCTACCGTTTATATTATGTACAGAGGTGGCCGTCTACATCATTGCCCGCGGTGTGTTCACAGTACAGGCCACTTGGCACGGCATTGCGTATTGTAGGCGTTAGCGCGTAGGCACCCTTCTGCTAAACCTCTTGTGAGTTGATCCAGAAAGGTTGACAAGGAAGATTATTTTAAGACCTTCTAATTGCCATTGATTGTATTTTGTATATGAGTAGTTGTATATTGTCTACATCAGTGGTGTCAAACTCATGGCCCTCCAGCTGTTGTGGAAGTACGCATCCCAGCATGCCCTGCCACAGATTTAACATAATGGATTGCTAAAACTGCGGCAGGGCATGCTGGGACGGGTAGTTCCACAACAGCTGGAGGGCCATGAGTTTGACACCACTGGTCTACAGCTACAATTATGGCAGCCAAAGAAATCTATATGAAAGTCAGCATATTTAAATGATCTGTTTTGAGTATGAGAGCGAGAGGTTCACGTGTAGTTGGACAGCATGGTTGGTCTAATGGTTACCATGACTCCTCACAGCGGTCTTGGTTTTGAATCTCACCGGGGCCTTAACTGTGTGGAGTTTGCATGTGCTCTCCATATTTACGTGAGTTTACTCTTGATTGCTCAGGTTTCCTCTCACAATCCAAACGCACACACGCTGCTAGGTAAGTTGGCTCCTGACAAAAACTATCACTGGTGTATAACAGGAGCACAGAATAAAGGGGTAACTGATCGCATATCAGCGAATTCGCAACACCCAGCGTCATACCCTCCAACATGACCCATTCCATTAGGTACAAAATGCTCTGTTCCTGGACTTCCCTGCCAGTGGCAGTTACACATGTGGGTACTCTTTACTTAGCACGGCGCCCACGATGTCCATCGCGGTCATCGGGTGTAAAAAATCGCGGGCATCGCATGCACTACAGTAACGGGTGCGACGCGACCGACGCGATGCCCGCGATTTCCCATAGGGATCAATGTTAAATTTTTCAATGGACACGATTTTTCTGTTCAATGCCTCAATGCCCGCGATTTTTCCATAGGAAACAATGTTAAATGGGCCACAGAGCCCAAATAGCCACCCTTATCAGTGAAATGTCCCCCACAATTTTTAACGACCCCCCACGATCCACGTGAACCCGAAGCGTGGCGAGGGGCGGCGGTACGCGTCCTCCGACCTTTTCATACCCCCACTATCCACGTCGGCGTGGAGTTGAGAATAGAATAGTGTGGCGAGCGCAGCGAGCCACCGAGCCCGAAGCGTGGCGAGCGCAGCGAGCCCCGCGAGGGGACGCGGATACCTTCACAGGTAAATGCGGCCCTACGTGGGCTTCACAGGTATCCGCGTCCCCTTGCGGGGCTCGCTGCGCTCGCCACGCTTCGGGCTCGGTGGCTCGCTGCGCTCGCCACACTATTCTATTCTCAACTCCACGCCAACGTGGATAGTGGGGGTATGAAAAGGTCGGAGGACGCGTACCGCCGCCCCTCGCGGGCTCGCAGCGCTCGCCACGCTTCGTGTTCGCGTGGATCGTGGGGGGTCGGTAAAAATTGTGGGGGACATTTCACTGCTAAGGGTGCCTATTTGGGCTCTGTGGCCCATTTAACATTGTTTCCTATGGCTAAATCGCGGGCATTGAGGCATTGAACTGAAAAATCGTGTCCATTGAAAAATTTAACATTGATCCCTATGGGAAATCGTGGGCATCGCGTCGGTCGTGTCGCACCCGTTACTTTAGTGCATACGATGGACGCGATGCCCGCGATGGGCGCTGTCCTAGGTAAAGAGTACCCAGATGTGAGCCTGCAGCACTGTCCAATATTCAAAAAGGGGAGCCTCACCTACTGCCACCCCAAACATCACTGTCCTGGACTCACTGGCAGTTGATGTGACCCCCCCCTCTTTGAATTTTGGACTGTGCTGTAGTCCAACCTCTGTAACTGCCTCCAGGGAAGTACAGGAACAGAGCATTTTGTACCTAATGGAATGGATCATGTTGGAGGGTATGCAGCATTAAGTTAAGCCTCTGCCAAATCCCATTGTAACAAGCTCACCATTGGATGATATTTACACTGGGCACCAGTCATCACAGGCGACGAGTAGCCAGAGACTTACTCAGTGGTGTGATGGAAAAAGACATATCCGGCCTGTAGCTGACGTCACACACCCTCCCCTATACGCTCAGCCAGACCCAGCATTTTCCTGGACACTCCCAGCGTTTTACTAGGCACGCCTGCGTTTTTCTTGGCACCCCGACTAAGTGGCCGATTACCACCCCCAGGCGCCTACTCCCTGTCAACTACCTTGTGAACTGCCTGCGTATAGAAATAGTACCGGGCCTTATGCATGCTCAGTCTACCGAATTTCTCAGCCACCGCTCAAATTGGTCTGAATTACCCCCAAATATTCTCCGTGGAAACTCACATTTATTTAACGCAGTTTATTTTAATTAAAACAAAAAACATTGAGTTGATACGTACAAATAAAATGGTTAAAAATAATGGTCATTCTGTTTAATAAGTTAAAATAATCGATATAAAACAAATACATGCATCAAATAAATATAAACAAATAAATTAGTGTGTCCAAGCTGGGTAGGTTCAAACCTGGGGATTACGTCAAAGACCGTGGCAAGAGGGCTCAATGTCGGAAGCTGAGATGTTTGTACTTTTAAAGCAAACCTTTCCAGAGAGGTCAAAATGATCATTTAACCCCTTTCATCAGCTTCAGTATGTGATGTAAGGACGCTGAAAACACTATCAGTCCGGGAAAACATTGCACTATTACCCAGGAAATGTTGCCACCAGAGGGCGCTGTTCCACTGCAGTTTATTATATGCTAGTGGGACCAGATTGCTATGTATTAACGACCAGGTTAACTATAGAATATATGTAGAAATATGATTTTTTTTATGTGCAGATTTTTTATCCTACTATAAGTCAGTCTCCTCCATCACTGCAGGAGGTCAGTCTCCTCCATCACAGCAGGAGAAGTCAGTCTCCCCATCACAGCAGGAGAAGTCAGTCTCCTCCATCACAGCAGGAGAAGTCAGTCTCCTCCATCACAGCAGGAGAAGTCAGTCTCCCCCATCACAACAGGAGAAGTCAGTCTCCCCATCACAGCAGGAGAAGTCAGTCTCCTCCAGCACATTGGAAGATGTCAGTGTCCTCCATCACAATTGGAGATGTTTGTCTCTCATTGTCACAGCAGAAGATGTCAGTCTCCCCCATCACATCGAAGATACCAGTCTCATCCAGAAGATATCAGTCTCTCCCATTACATTGGAAGATATCCATCTCTCCCACTGCAGCAGAAGATGTCAGTCTCTCCCATTACATTGGAAGATGTCGGTCTCTCCCATTGCAGCAGAAGATGTCAGTCTCTCCCATTACATTGCAAGATGTCCGTCTCTCTCATTGCAGCAGAAGATGTCAGTCTCTCCCATTACATTGCAAGATGTCCATCTCTCCCATTGCAGCAGAAGATGTCAGTCTCTCCCATTACATTGCAAGATGTCCATCTCTCCCATTGCAGCAGAAGATGTCAGTCTCTCCCATTGCAGCAGAAGATGTCAGTCTCTCCCATTGCAGCAGAAGATGTCAGTCTCTCCCATTGCAGCAGAAGATGTCAGTCTCTCCCATTACATTGGAAGATGTCAGTCTCTCCCATTGCAGCAGAAGATGTCAGTCTCTCCCATTACATTGGAAGATGTCCATCTCTCCCATTACATTGCAAGATGTCCATCTCTCCCATTGCAGCAGAAGATGTCAGTCTCTCCCATTGCAGCAGAAGATGTCAGTGTCTCCCATTGCAGCAGAAGATGTCAGTCTCCCTGCACCGGACTAGACGTTGGGAAATGTGTCACTGTCCCGGTAACAGACGATCCCGTCCCAGCTCGCTATGCAGTCCTCGGTCTCCTTCAGTCCTCAGTTTGGGTAGTTGGGTGGTGGAAGCCTTTTATGTTTAATTATCTCTGGGTGTTCAAATCGCACCTGGACCAGAGAAGAGAGCAGATAAAAAAATGGTCAATGAAAAAGTGACAGTGGCTGGATGGACAGGTCAGATTGACCTTCATTTGTTGAAAAGTTAAACATGAGATGACAGAAGCAGCTACTAGGACATACAGATAACTATATACCTGGATTGATGTATCAACCTTTTCCAGTGTGGGTTTAAAGCTTTCATTTCTGTATATGTATAAACCTATAAAAAAGATAAAAGGTGTTTTTTTTTAATTACCCTGCCATCATACAATGGGCCAGATTCTCTAAGCTTCAAAAGTGATAAAATGGAGAGTGATAAACAGCCAGCCAATCAGCTCCCGTCTGACATTTTTCAAACACAGTCTGTGACATGTCAGACAGGAGCTGATTGGCTGGCTGTTTATCACTCTCCATTTTATCACTTTTGAAGTTTAGAGAATCTGGCCCTATGACATTAACATGAGACTGCCCCTACCCATATTGGGGACATACAGAAATGAGCTACTGCATGAACCTGCCCTCCCTCTGCAGGGTGACACAGACAGAAAGGAGCTATGAGCCTGCCCCTCCCCCTGCAGGGTGACACAGACAGAAAGGAGCTACTGTATGAACCTGCCACTCCCCCTGCAGGGTGACACAGACAGAAAGGAGCTATGAGCCTGCCCCTCCCCCTGCAGGGTGATACAGACAGAAAGGAGCTACTCAATGAACCTGCCACTCCCCCTGCAGGGTGACACAGACAGAAGGGAGCTATGAGCCTGCCCCTCCCCCTGTAGGGTGACACAGACAGAAAGGAGCTATGAGCCTGCCCCTCCCCCGGCAGGGTAACACAGTGACACAGCCCGTGGGGAGCTATGACACAGACAGAAAGGAGCTATGAGTCTGCCCCTCCCTCTGCAGGGTGACACAGTGACACAGCCCGTGGGGAGCTATGACACAGACAGAAGGGCTATATGCACCTGTCCCCAGGGCCGGTGCAAGGCACCGGAGCGCCCCAGGCGAGTCGGGGTGGGGGCGCCCCGGTGCCGGGGGGGGGGGGGGGGGGGGGGAGGGGGAGGGGTACCTGTCCTGTGGCGCTGTGTATTTAAATCTGGCGGCGGAGGCAGCGGGGTTCCCTGCAGTCCATTAGAAATAACGAGCGCTATACGCCGGGCTATGCGGAAGCGCTTCTGTTGTGAAAACACTGGCAGCACGCTGATTGGCTGAGATCAGCGTGCGCCGTGCTGCCAGTGTTATCACAACAGAAGCGCTTCTGCATAGCCCGGCGGATAGCGCTCGTTATTTCTAATGGACTGCAGGGACCCCCGCTGCCTCCGCCGCCAGATTTAAATACACAGCGCCGTAGGACAGGTACCCGGGCGGCAGGGGGGGGGGGGGGGGGGAATGCCGCCCTCCAGTGGCCGGCGCCCTAGGCAAATGCCTAGATTTGCCTAGTGGTGGCGCCGGCCCTGCCTGTCCCTCCCGTTACGTCTACATGTCCTATAATGTACAATACTGTGTACTTACCGGTCTGACCCAGGGAGTCATCATACGGGAACGTGATTCCATCAGATGAGAACCATTGTTCTTCATTGTTTGTCCAGATCTCAGTTTGATCATCAGAGAAGAGATTCCTGTGAGAGGAAGTAAGAACACAGACAAGACACCAGTTACACCGTTACACCACACATGTCACATTATTCAGGAATACAGAAACACAAATATTATATCCTGTTCTGTGACACAAACACGGCAGCAAAACACGAATCAGGTTCACAACTCAAAGGATTTTTTTTTACAATCGCTATTAACAAAAACTGTGGGACCATGGGTGTAAATATAGAGGGTGTAAGGGGTGTGATTGCATCATTTGAGCTGGTGGATACTGTAATTTGGTATAATATGTACTGGGTGGCACTGTAATGTGTCATAATATGTACTGGGGGCACTGTAATGTGTCATAATATGTACTGGGGGGCACTGTAATGTGTCATAATATGTACTGGGTGGCACTGTAATGTGTCATAATATGCACTGGGTGGCACTGTAATGTGCCATAATATGCACTGGGTAGCACTGTAATGTGTCATAATATGTACTGGGTGTAATGTAATGTGCCATAATCTGATCTGCTAATTGTAATGAACGGGGGACACTGTATGACATAATGTGTATAGGGGTACTATGTGGCATAATGTGAACGGGGGACACTGTATGACATAATGTGTATAGGGGTACTATGTGGCATAATGTGAACGGGGGACACTGTATGACATAATGTGTATAGGGGTACTTTGTGGTAGAATGTGTACTGGCAGCCCTACAATGTGACATTGTGTAACCTAAGGAACTACAGTACAATGGTTCATGAAATAAACTAGGACACTACTCTGTGGCATCATTTTATATAGGGCACTACTACGGTTCAGAAAATGATCTAGGGCCATATTTTGGGGCATAAAAGGAATAACTGCTGGGGAGAGGAGTCTCTTATGAATTGTTGGGGCAGGGGCTCCTCAGTATGTTGCTATGGGGCCCACAAAGTTCTGGTTACGCCCCTGGGCTGGGACCTTACCATGTGTAAAAGCGCTTTTTTCTGCGTAAGTAATACACCACTGCGAGGAGGATAATGAGCAGTAACGCAATGGCCACGCCCACACCGCTATACACGCCGGCCTTTAGCACCATCCCTTGGCACTGAGAAGATATGTACAGGTAGCTGTCATTGTTCGGGCATCTATGGAGGGATACAGAAATAACACTGTTACACAGGCACTAGAGCAAGAGTGGCCAATAAGATGAACTACACATCCCAGCATGCCATGCATCAGTTTCAGTATGGCTAAATAACAAACACGATTCGTTAACAATAGCCCCTATCGTCTAAACATATTTTTCAGTGATTAACACACGGATCGATCCTTTCGTGGCACCGCCGAAATTGTTAACAATATTGCCGCTGCCACATATCATAACCGTAACCACCCATAGTGCCTAACCCAACCTCCCCTCCCGCAGCCTAACCCTAACCACCCATCGTGCCTAACCCAACCTCCCCTCCCGCAGCCTAACACTAACCACACATAGTGCCTAACCCAACCTCCCCTCCCGCAGCCTAACACTAACCACACATAGTGCCTAACCCAACCTCCCCTCCTGCAGCCTAACACTAACCACCCATCGTGCCTAACCCAACCTCCCCTCCCGCAGCCTAACCCTAACCACCCATCGTGCCTAACCCAACCTCCCCTCCCGCAGCCTAACCCTAACCACCCATCGTGCCTAACCCAACCTCCCCTCCCACAGCCTAACACTAACCACACATAGTGCCTAACCCAACCTCCCCTCCCGCAGCCTAACCCTAACCACCCATCGTGCCTAACCCAACCTCCCCTCCCGCGGCCTAACACTAACCACCCATCGTGCCTAACCCAACCTCCCCTCCCGCAGCCTAACCCTAACCACCCATCGTGCCTAACCCAACCTCCCCTCCCGCAGCCTAACCCTAACCACCCATCGTGCCTAACCCAACCTCCCCTCCCGCAGCCTAACACTAACCACCCATAGTGCCTAACCCAACCTCCCCTCCCGCAGCCTAACACTAACCACCCATAGTGCCTAACCCAACCTCCCCTCCCGCAGCCTAACCCTAACCACCCATCGTGCCTAACCCAACCTCCCCTCCCGCAGCCTAACCCTAACCACCCATCGTGCCTAACCCAACCTCCCCTCCCGCAGCCTAACCCTAACCACCCATCGTGCCTAACCCAACCTCCCCTCCCGCAGCCTAACCCTAACCACCCATCGTGCCTAACCCAACCTCCCCTCCCGCAGCCTAACCCTAACCACCCATCGTGCCTAACCCAACCTCCCCTCCCGCAGCCTAACACTAACCACCCATAGTGCCTAACCCAACCTCCCCTCCCGCAGCCTAACACTAACCACCCATAGTGCCTAACCCAACCTCCCCTCCCGCAGCCTAACCCTAACCACCCATCGTGCCTAACCCAACCTCCCCTCCCGCAGCCTAACCCTAACCACCCATCGTGCCTAACCCAACCTCCCCTCCCGCAGCCTAACCCTAACCACCCATCGTGCCTAACCCAACCTCCCCTCCCGCAGCCTAACCCTAACCACCCATCGTGCCTAACCCAACCTCCCCTCCCACAGCCTAACACTAACCACACATAGTGCCTAACCCAACCTCCCCTCCCGCAGCCTAACCCTAACCACCCATCGTGCCTAACCCAACCTCCCCTCCCGCGGCCTAACACTAACCACCCATCGTGCCTAACCCAACCTCCCCTCCCGCAGCCTAACCCTAACCACCCATCGTGCCTAACCCAACCTCCCCTCCCGCAGCCTAACCCTAACCACCCATCGTGCCTAACCCAACCTCCCCTCCCGCAGCCTAACACTAACCACCCATCGTGCCTAACCCAACCTCCCCTCCCACAGCCTAACACTAACCACCCATAGTATCTAACCCAACCTCCCCTCCCGCAGCCTAACCCTAACCACCCATCGTGCCTAACCCAACCTCCCCTCCCGCAGCCTAACCCTAACCACCCATCATGCCTAACCCAACCTCCCCTCCCGCAGCCTAACCCTAACCACCCATCGTGCCTAACCCAACCTCCCCTCCCGCAGCCTAACCCTAACCACCCATCGTGCCTAACCCAACCTCCCCTCCCGCAGCCTAACACTAACCACCCATAGTACCTAACCCAACCTCCCCTCCCGCAACCTAACCCTAACCACCCATCGTGCCTAACCCAACCTCCCCTCCCGCGGCCTAACACTAACCACCCATAGTGCCTAACCCAACCTCCCCTCCCGCAGCCTAATCCTAACCACCCATCGTGCCTAACCCAACCTCCCCTCCCGCAGCCTAACCCTAACCACCCATCGTGCCTAACCCAACCTCCCCTCCCGCAGCCTAACACTAACCACCCATAGTGCCTAACCCAACCTCCCCTCCCGCAGCCTAACCCTAACCACCCATCGTGCCTAACCCAACCTCCCCTCCTGCGGCCTAACACTAACCACCCATCGTGCCTAACCCAACCTCCTCTACCGCAGCCTAACCCTAACCACCCATCGTGCCTAACCCAACCTCCCCTCCCGCAGCCTAACACTAACCACCCATAGTACCTAACCCAACCTCCCCTCCCGCAGCCTAACCCTAACCACCCATCGTGCCTAACCCAACCTCCCCTCCCGCAGCCTAACCCTAACCACCCATCATGCCTAACCCAACCTCCCCTCCCGCAGCCTAACACTAACCACCCATACTAACCTCAGATGCAGCCCTGTCCTCACTGACACATCACTCATCTCCTGACATACTCTGTGCTGCTGGGGGCCCTGCTCCTCCAACTATATAACTCTCAGTCTGTGGCTTCCTGCTGCCTCCGTTCCCCTTCTCACATCATGTCACTGCCCCTGTCACATGCAGCCCTGTCCCCACTGACACATCCCTCATCTCCTGATATACTCTGTGCTGCTGGGGGACCCTGCTCCTCCCACTATATAACTCTCAGCCTGTGGCTTCCTGCTGCCTCCATTCCCCTCCTCACATCATGTCACTGCCCCTGTCACATGCAGCCCTGTCCTCACTGACACATCCCTCATCTGATATACTCTGTGCTGCTGGGGACCCTGCTCCTCCCACTATATAACGCTCAGTCTGTGGCTTCCTGCTGCCATTGAGCACTGTGGTTCTAAAGATGTCCTGTCCTGTTTATACATCATTCATTATGGGTATAAGCACACATAGGTCTGTGTACTGTACACTTACTTGCACATAGGAGCAGTGTTGTTCTGGATGTGACAGCTGCCATTGTGGCAGTTCAGGAATTCAGCGGACAGATTGTTACAGTGAGACAGGCAGCTCAGGCTCCCGTTAATGAAATACGGGGTGAAGTATATTCCGTAACCAGGTGGAACGGCCATCATGCATATTTCTGAAGGAGAAGACCAGAATCGTAATTACTGCGTGCAAACAAAGTGTTAAACAGACTTCAAACAATGACAGTTAGGAGCTGATTGGCTCTTGTGTTATCACTGACCACTTTACCACTTCCCCAGGTTTAATACGTCTGCCACAGTGTGCCTTATCAGTAACTGGCATTTCTAATTGCTAATACTGTACAAATTGCCTAGATGAAAATAACATATAACATACATATGAAAGTACAGTACATGTTAGCAGCCACTAGATGGTGCTCAAGGGAAGTGTTCAGTACAAAGGTGTATAGTGGGGCCAGTAATGTAATGTGACTTCCAGGGTGAAATGTAATAGGTCGAGAGATCCAGAAAGTGAGAGATTTGCTAAGAAATCTCCTGTTTTTTTTGTAAAGCGGCGATCATTTACACTGCAAAACCAGTTTGATTTTGTCACCGCCAAAAATTGTGAAAAACTCATGTCGCCACACTCCCGTCGCTCTAACGCTGGCGGCTAACTTCCATTACTGCCGCTCTAGATGCGGTCGAATATCTTTAGATGTCGAGATGTCATAACATGGTCAATATAGACAGCGTCGAGCCGCGATACCATATACAGGACACAGGAGGTCTGAGTCGGACCCGCTCTCTAAGCATCCAGTTCTTTAGCTGCCTAGGAAGTGGGTAAGTGCCACCCACTGCCTGGCCAAATGCCCGCTGCCCGCATCCCCTAGGGAAACTCCTAGGGTTTCATGGGGAGGCCCACCCCTGGCCCCTGTCCACCCCCCTCCCTCCCTTACTCGTGCGATTGCCTCAGTTAGTGTGATACTCACTGCCGTCGAGAAGGGGGGGTACTTTTTACCCAGGCCCGGGTCTGATGGGGGGCCCGGGTCCCACGCCCTTCTTCCCCGCTACAGAGACCAGGCAGTGCAAGTAGAGAGAAGAGGCTGCCGCTGCAGAACAGCCTCTCTCCCCCATTAAGCACAAGCACCTGTGCGCTGACACACAGCCCGCACCCTCTGTGTTGTTGTTTTTTACAGGGACGGGCATGTCCCTCCTGATGGCCACACCCCTTTTTTACTGGGGCACCAGCGGCCCTGGTGATACTCACCGAAGGGGGGGGGGGGGGGACACATGCTCAAATAATACGTGCATACGCCCCCCCCCCCCCCCCCCCCTCCAACATCGAATTTTCCCACTCTGATCAAACCCGAATCACTCCCCAGGGTTAGACTGTGGGAAGGGGTGGTTAGGGATAAAATACCAGGATATATTGAGATCCTGACCATGGGGATTGTGGCTGCAGGGGTTCCGTACCCCCCCCCCCCAAACAGTGTTATATTTATATATATATATATATATAGTTGGGGGTGTCTCTACAAGACAAATACCATCACTCATTTCATAGGTACCTTCAGGAGTCGGCAGAGGCTGACCTTGGACATCGTCATCATCAAAGTCGTCAACACACAATCCTACAGGAAGAGAAAGCCAAGCGGTATAAATATCTCTCAGTGATAACGTTATTCTCCTCAGTGGCCGAGCTGACCATAGAAAGCATGCCAAGTCTGCAGGTACCAAAATATCCCAAATGGGTGAGGCCAATGAAAATGGGGGCGTGATACACATATGCCCGAAATAGTGCCAGATACACATACGATATGTCCTCAATAGTGCCAGACACACATATGTCCCCAGTCCGGTGTCCCCCTACTGTCTGTCTCCTCCTCCGCTGATGTCATCGCCGCTGCTGCTTCCCTTCGGAGGGGAGGAGAGCATATTGCACATCACTCATTCCTTTCACTGTGTCCCTGTGATTGGGCCGTTAGCCAATCAAGGTCGTGGGCCGGCACCTAATTGGCTGCTGGCCTATGAGCTCTGATTGGCTGACGACCCAATCACAGGGAAGCACTGAAGGGATGAATAGGTGCACCATGTGTTCCCCTCAGAAGGGATGCAGCGACGGGTCAGTGGCAGAGGAGGAGACAGACAGCAGGGCAGGCCGCAGAGGTCCCGGAACACTTCCTGATGATGTCATTTTACAAAAGAGCTTAAGGAACGGCATTCCGGGGAGTTCCGGCCCAAAAATAGCCCTGTGTGTTACATAAATCACTAAGCCAGAGCTTTCAGCAGTAGTCTAGCACTGTCTGTAAACAGGCAAAACCATGTGAACTGCAGGTGGGGCGGATGTAACAGGTGCAGCAGTGGCGTAACTATAAAAATCGAGCCCCCCCGCCGAAAATTTCGGCAGCAACCCGCGCAAACCCCCCCGAAAATTTTGGCAGCGCCCCCTCACCTTCCACGCTGCCCATGCCCACGTGCCTTACCCTCCGCTGTGCTTCAGTCCTGGCTCCCATCCTGGATTCTGCCAGTATGCCAAAAATGTCCACCCCTATACAGCAGACAGTTTCAGAGAACTGTCTGCTGTATGGGGGTGGACATTTTATGATGGTCCATTTCCAGGGTAGGAGGGGAGCCAGAACCCTGCAGACCCCCGGCGCCTGCACTTACACAGCGCCTCCCCGCGACCGCTGGGTCTGCGGGGCTATTGTTACGCCACCGAGGTGCAGAGGGTTACATTTGGGTGGGGTGTTTTCAAAATGAAATCTAAATTGTAGTGTAAAGAAAAAAGCAGCCAGTATTTACCCTGCACAGAAACAATAACTCCCCCGAACTTAACTCTCTCTGCACATGTTACATCTGCCCCACATGCAGCACAGCTTGGGTTTGCTTTTTGCTTTGCTAAAGCTGAATTAGGGACAGAGTATCTGCATAAGATTGTGTGTCATTTGCAATAATGCGCTTACACCTGTTTCAGGTGTGGTTGGAGAAATCTTCGCTGCTGACTGTGACAGCCACATTGAGAAGCGACAATTCTCTGGCAAAAACTACAGTCTCCCCCAGAGAAAAGCTTTCTCCAATTTATTAAGCAATTATCACCAGGGCAACCGAGAGGAATGTCGGGCCCGGTAACATTTTTGGGGCGTGGCCTAGGTGTGGGAGGTGTGGCCACCTCCCTCGCTTAGGCCACGCCCCCAAAATGATTACAGAGGGTGAAAGTAAACTCTAAAAACTCTAAACTCAGCAGCACACCTACAGCATGTGCTGTGCTGACAGCAGGCTCAGCATGAGCTATCACGCTGTCAGTGAGATGCTCATGCTGAGCCAGCACAGCACATGCTGAAGGTGTGTGCTGCTGTTGCTACCCGGGAGGGATGGAGGGGGAAGGGAGGGGTCAGACCAGGGCCCCTGCCAGGCCCCTCTAGCAAACCTGGGCCTGGTAATTAGTACCCACTCCCCCCCCCCCCCCCCCCTCTCGGCTGCCCTGGTTATCACAGGAGAAACCGATTTCTCCAGCATAAATGGACGTACAGTACTGATGTCAGAGTCTAGGAACAACGTTGGAGATATATTTACCGGTATCCTCAGTATTTGATAAATCGACTCCGATCGTTGAGTTGCGTTTTTCCTTTTCACGGGCTAGCAGAATAAAACAGGATATTTTCATGTTAAATACATTCCTATAATCTGCGTAAAATGACACAGAGCAACTAGTGACTAGGGATGGCCATCGACCATCGAATAGTTTTGCCATCGACGGGGGAGGACCAGATCCCACCATCGATGTCAAGCTTAAACGAATAGTTCTGTTTTTCCTTTTTCGCCAGGGTGACACCATAGCTCCGCCCTCGGCACCCGCGAAGCCCCGCCCCCACATTTTGATTGCCACAATATAGGACGGGTCTTGCAATGTCACCTGTAGGCCCCCGTCACCCGCAGCATGTTTGACTGGCGACAATCTCCAAAGTGTGTCGCCCTAGTTTTGAAGGTGCAATGGGTCCAAGGGTCTGGTTCGTCAGACACAGACTTCCTGAACACAGGTGTCCGCATCCCATGGCCAGTCCAAGCAAGCTTCAGCTTCACACTTTTGTGACCAGATGGCCAATCCCATGGCACTGTAGGCGTAAACCAGCATGTGATGTCAGTGGCCACACAGACCATGACATCACAGACAGGGGTCATGTGAGCAAGAGGAGCGTAAGGAGGGCTGCACATGTTCAAAACTGGGGGATAGAGGAGGGAGGATGGATGGAGGATGCGATCCTGTCCGAGACGGGGCATCTCCTGGGTGGTCTGTGTGGAGCATTATTTGGTTGGATCTGGGCAGCGTTTGGTGGGACCAGACCATGACTTGGTGTTGTTTGCTATCTGCTTGCTCTACAGTTATCTACAGGTATCTGTGTCCTTACCGTATAGCCGCGTGCAGTGCTGTACTATCAGCTCACGCAAATGGTTCCTCACGTCCTGGACTATCTCGTCAAACTTCTGTGTGATATTTACACCTTCCAGATATATCTCCACAATCACGTCGTGGTCCACGAGGACATTGCTATTCCTATCAGGAGGAAGAATGGATCATGTGGTGCTTTGCAAACAATAATATAAGCTAATGGTAGTTATACAGTATGTAAGCTACAGGTAAAGGGCCTGATTCTGGTTCACTCGCAAAAGCAAAGTCCATCTTTAATGGACAAAACCATGTGCGCTGCAGGTGGGGCAGATGTTACTTGTGCAGAGAGAGTTAGGTGGGGTTTGTACTTCAAACTGATATCTATATTGTAGTGAAAAATAAAGCAGTCAGTATTTACCCTGCACAGAAAAAATAACTCACCCAAATCTATCTCTCTGCACATGTTACATCTGCCCCACCTGCAGTGCACATGGTTTTGTCCATCTAAGAAGGAGTTTGACGTCCGTCCGGTGCCGGTGGCGTGCGTTCCACCTTGCACTCCATTGTTCTAATGGCAACTCGTGCGGCCGGTTATGGTATGTTTTATGCACTGACACTTTCATGATTTATAAATGCTGTTATTATTATGTATAATGTAAAGTCAAATGTATACTCCTGTATTTCTTTCACCTAAATGTGCTTATGAGGTTCTAATCAATTGGTACTAGTGTTTTGAACTGATAATTAGCACTTCCGGGTCAATGTAGGCATAAAAAGTGATGCACAGGCCCCTGTATAACATCTTGATAAAGGTCCTAGAGGTGGCCCGAAACATTGATGCCCGTACTCTGCCATGCTGCCTGATTAAACCTGTTATACCACGTGAAGATTGCTGAGTGACTCCGCTAATTGATGCTATACAGTAAGTCATAGAGTACCTCCCAACTGTCCCGCTTACCACGGGAACGTCCCGGCTGGCAGTGTCCCGTGGAGGGGGGGGGGGGGGGGCAGTTGGGAGTCCCCCCCGTCACCCTGAATAGATGCTGTGCGCATGCGTATCTATTCCTGCGGCTTGAGGGGCTGGGGGCATGCCCCCGCGGCTGCGAAAATGGGGGCGTGGCCTAGTGTGAGTAGTGAGTATAGACCACACCCAATTCATTAGGTCTCGCCCCCTAAAATATACTGTATATATATGTTATATAGATATAAAACGTACCTTTCATTTACTGATCGCTTCCTGCGTGTACGTTGTGGAGCAGCACTAGACAAAGGGGATAAATAAAGTAAGTGGTTATACTGTACATGTAACACTATGCTATTGTACTGCACATTGTATATTGGTATAACTTTAATAGAACATCCAACAGAAATCGGAATGAAGAGTGGCGAAATCGCATGTATTTAGCATCCCATTCCGATTCGATGCGCGGTCCCATGGGCATCAGATCAGAGTCTGGGATCAGACCTACAGCACGTAGGATTAATCGGAATCGGGGCACATCACTGCGATATATATCGCATGCAATTAGCTTTATATAGCCCTATTTGCCAGCACCTGTATTACAGCCTATCCGATAAATCACATGTAAAAATAGCACATCAGGTACAGAATCAAATGGAAGGGCTCCCAGGGAGCTGCCCGGGGGCTTTATGGGAAATCAGATGTGACTTGAGGCTCAGATACGCCACAGTAGGTGTCCCTAAAGGAGCCCATACACGCTCCGTTCCTGCTCCGTCCATTCTGTACTATGAGAGCTGGGACCCGGCGCAGACAGAATCGCCAGCGGCAGGGCAGCCAAAATGCTACCCCTTGCCAAAATGTTTGTGGCGCCCCCCCCCCTTCCCCGGCATAACGGAGAAACTGAAGCAGGAGAGAGGCAGAGAGACCAGCATACACTGCTGCTTCCCCTGACGCCAACGCATCCCAGGCCGCCCTAGCACGCCCATCCGCCCGCCCATATTGTACACAGTAGCCAATAGCCAGCTCTGTGTACAGTCAATTGAATCAGTGGGGGGATTTGTCGTCTCTGCCATGGCCGCACCCACGCTGCGACTGACTCGCCTCCGGTGCTCGGCCAGTGGGCATCGGCAAGCAGCAGCATGTCAGTGCGTTGATCGGGTGCCGGCGCCCACACAGACCCTTCTGCCACTTGCTCCCCCAAGCGGCAGCTGGGGCCGCCTTACAGTAGCTACGCCACTGTGGCAGGGGCAGAAGGCAATGGTTAACAATAGCCCCGCAGCCCCCCTCCCCCCGGTGCCCACACGCTCTCAGCGCGTCCCCGCCACCGGTATTTACCTCAGAGAGAGCACCGTCGTTTCCTTGTATCCTGGGATGTCTGAATAGATTATTCCCATCTGGGAATAGACAAGTGACAGCAAATGATGAGCAGATGGTGACGTAGCAGCAGTGTATAATGTAACAACAGCCAAAAACATCTCAGCGCCCGCTCACCTCTCGCTGAAACTCCGCCTCAAACACTTTGTAATCCTCCGTCGTGTTATCGCCTAAAGCCTCTGTGAAGTTTCTGTTAGTGATCACCAGGCGCACGTTCACCTTACCCTCTACAGCTTTTGGGAGAACAAGTACAGATGTTACATTTATCGTACCTCACAACATTGGGGGCAGTGGAGGGGGGACATTTGTGCACCGGAAAATAGGGGCGTGGTCTCCTGATTTGGGTGTGTGGCCTACAATCACGGTGCTCCTGCAAGGCCACACCTCTATTTCCCCCCCCGCTGTGATGGGCGTGGTCAGCATACTGAAGGCTGTTGCTCCGCCCCCAGCCCCTCTGTCTCACTGAATATGATGCAGCAGGTAGCACACAGCAATGGGTAGAAAGGGGGATGCCCCCCCCCAACTACAGGACACTGCCAACCCCTGGTGGGACAGTCCCCCAAATAACAGGACTGTCCTGCAAAAATCGGGACAGTTGGAAGGTATGCATTAATCGTGCACGACGTGGTATGGGGACTATGTAAAAACCGGATCCGGACTAGACTCCGGACCGCCGGACAGGACATCAAAATCTGCAGTCCTGAGCTTGTAGGGTCCTGTCCAGGGGGGTCCCTGTGATAGCTATCACCAGGGACATGGGGAGGGGAGATTACAGCCTCCCCGTGTGGTCCGGACCATCCGGTTTTTGCTACATGCCCGAACCATACAGGGAGACTTTATTCTACCCCTCCTCCTCTACCTGGTGACAGGTGTCACAGGCAGCCCCCCCGGACAGGACACCAGGACACCCCCCGGACCGGGCGTTACAAGCTCCAAAATGCAGAGTTTGATGTCTGGTCCGGCGGTCCGGGGGTTTTGTCCTGGTCCGGCTTTTACCCATACCCCGTGGTATGGGTGTCCTGGCATTGCCCGCTGTTATTCTGATAGTAGATATAGGGGTCTAAGTGTTGGAGAGAAGAATAAAATCAACACAAGCAAAATGTCAACACAGCAATGTCTAGGTTGGCCTCTAAAGGTCCACATTCACAAGGTTGACACTGGAATAAGGTCAACACAAGCAAACAGTCGACACATGATGTGAGTTTTTCGTTTTTTTTCATGTTTTTCTGTGTCAACAGCTGAGCATGTGGACATGGGCGGCGTTTAACAGATGGCTGGCCTCCGGAGATTCGCAGCGCGTCGATCAAGTATGAATCAGACCCATGCACTCCATAGTCCATGGAAGCTAACTGTCCGTATTCAGTAGGAAAGTCAGACTTTGCGGGAGCTGCCATTGATCTGGCTGCTGGCACAGTCCGTGATTGGCTCATTTGGGTAACCACTCCCCGGCCTGGTCTGTACATCAGGGGCGGTGCCGCTGTTCCTGGCCCAGCAGGAATAATGACATGACATACACGCTGTATGGATGAGAGGAGGCATTGGGGCATTTACTTACTAGGTATGATCCTGTCTATAATGTCCTCACATTGCGGCCCATGGAAATCCTTCCGACACACGCATTTTATTCCATCGTAGGTGCCGCCGTTTAAACATTGGTTGCCTGAAAGACACACAAAGACGCAAGGTTACATTATTTCCGTAAGACTCCGGGCGATGACCGCACCTTATTCTGACGCCTTTATTACAGAATCTCCCAACATTGGAATTGGTACAATTGGGCCAACACAGATAAAGCAAGGTTCACCCAAGGCCACACCCACATAATGATGAAGCCACACCTATCTAAGGCATACCTCCTAATTGTCCTGTTTTTCGCGGGACCATCCCGGTATTTTTTGTCCCACAGCAGGGGGGGGGGGGTTCAGTTGAAGTCCCCCTAGCCTGGACAGAATAGCTCACAGGGTCTATTCAGCATAACAGATGGGCAGAGAACAGGGGCGTGGCCTGAGGACGCATCCTCCGGCGATACCACACCCCCTTTTTAGGTGCTCGCATGGCACCGCTGCGTGAGTGTCCCGTTTTTTCACTTCAAAAAAGTTGAGAGGTATGACTATGGACTTTTGGGGTGTACTATAGGCTGGCTTGGGACACCTCTGCATCTGCTGACATGTGGCATGCTGGGATGTGTAGTTCAACAATAGATGGAGGGCTGAAGCAGGTTCCCCATCAGGAATGCAGCAAAACCTCTGGAAAGTGTCTAACTCACCACAATTCAGTGTTAGCACACTCACTGCCACCTGCCTGCCTGCACTTATATTGCTGCAGTCAGTGCAGCAATGCATGGCATGCCTGTGTGGATAAAGGGACGGCTTCAGCCATTGGTTAACACCAAGCCTCTGATGGAGCAGCTGTTCAGCAAATTAAATTGCTGCAATGGAAGAGCCAGTAATTGCATCATAGAGGGTGGGAGGGGCCAGCAGGAGTCACACTCACACACAGGAGGAGTGACTGTGTCTGTGACAGACCATCAGTGCAGTGCAGTCAGTGCACCCAGCATACACACTAATGCTGCTTGAAGGTAACTTTTACTGCCCTGGACCTGGCTGGTGTGTTATTGTTGTGTAGTTACAATTGCTGTACAATGGGAGCAGAAATCTCATTCTAATTAACTGTCTGACACGAGTAAAGGGCAAATCTATTACTATGCTAATTTACGAGCGTCCGGCCCTTGCGTCGGTGGCGGGCCCCGTTGAGGTATCCTGAGGATCCCTTTCTGAAAGGTTGTGGATTATTAGGTTGACAGTGTCTAGGGTGACAGTGAATACGTCGACCATTATTGATTGACAGTGAAAAGGTAGACACATGAGAAAAGTCGACTGACAAACGGTCGACATAAAAAAAGGTTGTTTTTGTTTTTTTTACGACGATGGGAGTTCTACTTCACATGTGATGTTGCTACGGGCAACCAATCAGAATCTACTTCCTATTTATTTAGCACCTTTAGCACATAAAATAGGTCGACATGGCTAAGGTCCGCAGGGTCGGAAGGTTGACATAAGCATTAGGTCAACAACGGGAAGGTCAAAGGTCAAAAGGTCACCATGAAATTATGAATTTTTAAGTTTTTTTTTTTTGGCCTGAATTTTGGCGTAAGTCAACATGGACACAGAATCAGTGCACCGCACGCACTGGTGGATAGTAGGGTATGAAATACCGCCTGTCGGCACATGTCGGCTAAAAAAAAAAAAATACTGAAAACCTCACGTTGACCTTTTGACTGTTGACCTTCTCATTGTCGACCTAATGCTTGCGTCGACTTTTCCGACCATGTTGGCCTTAATCATGTCAACCTTTTTCGTATGTCGACGCACGCCCTGTGGACCTTCATGTGTCGACCAAGAGCCCATATCCCAGCATCCCCTGCCACAATTTTGCTGCTATGGAATGCTAAAACTGGGGCAGTGCATGCTGGGATGTGTAGTTCCACAGCAGCTTTTGCCTTCTCCTGTACTATACTATGGGGCTCATTTTTTCAACTAGTTTTAAACCCATTGCATATGGTAAATGGTGTTCCAGCCAATCAGCTGCTGTCATGTGTTTGATAAAAAATGACAGTTAGGGGCCGGTTGGCTGGAGCAATGTAATATAGGCAATGAGTATGTTGATAAATCAGCCTATAGGGCACTTATGTTCTCCGTGAGATTAATACGCCCCTTTGATGGTTTGCCACGCCTCTCTGCTGGTTGGCCGCACACACCTATTAAAATGGGCTCAGTCCCTATTATTCCAGTCCCCTTGTAGGGACTTCAAATCCAATGTAGTCTGACATAGAGTGGATGGATGCACAAAAAGAAGGAGACTTACTGTACATACTGTAGTAAGTAAAAAAATATTGATATACTGTAGTATGTGTGGGAAATACAGAATTTTAGTACAAAATAAAGATTTTTTTCCGAGCGAATAGTGCAAGTTTAATAATAAGGCTTTCACACTGCCAAAATGTTTTTAAAAACCGGTATTTTTAAACGGTATTTAAAACAGGTCTCAGCCTTCACATTGCAGTAGATTACCATTTTAAAAAACCGTTTAAGTACAATTCACATCAGTCAACCCGTTTAATCCCCTGAACACGTTACTGCAGGGGACAGCCTATCATAGGTCTGTAGTCTGTTGTTCTTACTAAATACCGTTTCAGAGCCATTCTCACTGCATAAAAAACGGCTCTGAAACGTGTAGGACTCTGCTTTTTAAACGTTCTGAAATACCGGTTATCTTTAACCGGTAAATCAACTCTGGCGTTTTCCCACTGCAGCCTTAAATGTTTTAAATGGGAAAAAAACTGCAATATACCGTTTAACATGTGCGGTGTGAAAGGGGTATAAATAGACTCTGGACATCGAGGGCAAAAGCAGATGCACAGATTGGAACAACGTATTACAGTGCTATGATCTTTTATTTATGTCACTACAAAGGTTCTGCAGTGCCGTACCAGGGGATGTACAGGACACGTAAGTACAGACATTATATACAGTCACACAGATACATAATTACACAGTTAGTCTAACAATGCAGAATAGGTAAAGAGCAGAGGGCCCTGCTCATATGAGAAAAATACCCTGACCATGAGTTGTGCACCATTGCCGCTGCCAACGCCATCGGTGCCACCTTTCCTGTCGTGCTGTGACCCCCCCCCCCCCCCCCCCACCGCTGGTAATCATTACAATCATCTGGGGATTGACTCCTGCAGCGCTGCTGGTCTTTTGGCCTTTCCTCTCTTGTGAACTTCGGCATAGCTCCCAACAATTTAGGCATGGAAAGAGGGACAGCTGCACACGGCAAAGTTAAAGGGTGTGGCTTAGCACCGTTCCCACACCCCGTTTTCGCCGCTGTGGGGGCCAGACCAGCGGGAATAGATGCTGTGCGGATGACAGGGGGGACTCCCGACTGCACCGCCCCCGTCACGGGACACTGCCGGCCCGGGTGGGATGTGGGAATGTACCCAAAAAACCTGGACGTTCCCGCAGAAAGCTAGACAGTTGGAAGGTATGTCTTCGGTGCTGTAAAGTGAGCTGCCACTTTGGAGTATCAGTTTACTGCACCAGGGATTACAGGTCAAAGAAGCACAGATTAACGGACCCTGGGGCGATGGGTATGATCTTTTATTTAATTTGTTTGACAGTTATCAGCTGATACACCCCTCACCAGGGTCCAGTGATCAGTGCTTCAGTGAGCGATGCTGGTCTCTGGAGCTTCCTGTTGCTCTGTGATCCCCAGTGCAGTAAACTGATGCTGCAAAGCACAGCTCACTTTACAGCACCAGAGGTCACAGAAAGAGGAAGTCCAGAAGACCATCAGAACTCAGTAGGGTTGTGAGTATAACCAGCAGAGGGGGGTGTCCCAGCAGTGGTGGTAGTTGCAATGTTGACAGTGGTGGCTCATGCGCAGTACAGCATTGGGAGAATCGAGGGCAAAAGCAGATGCACAGATTGGAACAACGTATTACAGTGCTATGATCTTTTATTTATGTCACTACAAAGGTTCTGCAGTGCCGTACCAGGGGATGTACAGGACACGTAAGTACAGACATTATATACAGTCACACAGATACATAATTACACAGTTAGTCTAACAATGCAGAATAGGTAAAGAGCAGAGGGCCCTGCTCATATGAGAAAAATACCCTGACCATGAGTTGTGCACCATTGCCGCTGCCAACGCCATCGGTGCCACCTTTCCTGTCGTGCTGTGACCCCCCCCCCCACCGCTGGTAATCATTACAATCATCTGGGGATTGACTCCTGCAGCGCTGCTGGTCTTTTGGCCTTTCCTCTCTTGTGAACTTCGGCATAGCTCCCAACAATTTAGGCATGGAAAGAGGGACAGCTGCACACGGCAAAGTTAAAGTGTGTGGCTTAGCACCGTTCCCACATCCCGTTTTCGCCGCTGTGGGGGCCTGACCAGCGGGAATAGATGCTGTGCGGATGACAGGGGGGGACTCCCGATTGCACCGCCCCCGTCACGGGACACTGCCGCCCCGGGTGGGATGTGGGAATGTACCCAAAAACCTGGGCGTTCCCGCAGAAAGCTGGACAGTTGGAAGGTAGGTCTTCGGTGCTGTAAAGTGAGCTGCCACTTTGGAGTATCAGTTTACTGCACCAGGGATTACAGGTCAAAGAAGCACAGATTAACGGACCCTGGGGCGGTGGGTATGATCTTTTATTTAATTTGTTTGACAGTTATCAGCTGATACACCCCTCACCAGGGTCCAGTGATCAGTGCTTCAGTGAGCGATGCTGGTCTCTGGAGCTTCCTGTTGCTCTGTGATCCCCAGTGCAGTAAACTGATGCTGCAAAGCACAGCTCACTTTACAGCACCAGAGGTCACAGAAAGAGGAAGTCCAGAAGACCATCAGAACTCAGTAGGGTTGTGAGTATAACCAGCGGAGGGGGGTGTCCCAGCAGTGGTGGTAGTTGCAATGTTGACAGTGGTGGCTCATGCGCAGTACAGCATTGGGAGAATATATTTTTTTTAAGGGCATGCTGTAAGGCTAGGAGGTGGAATAAGACACGTGAGGTAGGACATTTCATAGGCATGAGGCAGCTCAGGAGAAATCCAGACTGCAAGAGTGGAAACTGTGACCAGGCAGGAGGTAATGTGGCAATTATTCACACAGTGTATTTGATGCGAGGGAGAGTGTAAGGAATGGGGGCTGGGGAACTAGCAAGGATCAGTCAGGATGAGACCTTTGAAGGTGAAAGAGAAGAGTTGAGTTAAATTGCCTATAGTAGATATAACCAGTAAGGCACGAAGAGTGCATCAGTACTTGCCTGTCACTGCTGGAGATGATGACGTGGTAGGTTGGTTAGTTGTGGTAAGAAGGATTGTGTGAGAAGGAGTAGTTATTGTGGTTAGTAAGATGCTTTCTGTTGATGTCATGGAGGAAGTTCTGTTCAGACTTGTGGCCTCTACATCGACAGTTGTAGACCCGTCTACGGATGTTGTTATCATTGTGGTGGTTACTCCCGTGACATCAAGATTCACAGTTGTTGTATGAGGGATTTCAAAAGTAGATTGTGTTGCTGTTACAGAAGTTGTGGTTTCTGTGGCTTTGGTTGCAGAACTTTCTGCAGTTGATGTTTTCTTTGTGGACCTTACACTTGTAGTTTTCGGAATAAGTACCGTGGCTACAGATGTAGTCATAAGGCCATCAGTTATATTCGGAGCTTGAGGTGTGGATTGTTCAGATGCTTTGGTAGATAGATCTGATGTTATTGTTGTTTTTTGTGTTAAATTTTTGGGAGATGTCCATGCTACATCTAGGGTTCCTGAAATCGTAAATGTTGACCCTTCCACTTGTGTTGTGTGTGTGGAGCTCACTTCTCTTGTTATTTCTTGCTGATATGGTGTTGTCCCAGTGAAGCTTATGGGTTCAACTGTTGTAGCTTCAGGAACTTCTTCAGTGGTATGCTCAATTATAATTTTTGATGTAGGGAAGGCATCCAGTGCTGTTGTTTGAGAACTTCCAGTTACGCTTGTGGTTTGTGTGATTGCAGATGTCGATCCTTCCACAGAAGATATTTCCTTTGTAGTCATTACTTCTGCAGTTACAGGACTCCCTAAGTTTATGGTAGTGGAACTTTCAGCACCTGATGTTTTTATTGTGGACCTTACGCCTGTAGTTTCAGCATTAAAAGCTGTGGTGACAGCTGTTGTCATAAGACTATCAGTAATTATCTGGGATGTTAAATGTTCTGCTGCTGTCAATTTTGTCATTGTAGCTAATGTTACTGATGTTCCTTGTGTCATAACCTTAGTGGACATTGGTCCTACATCTGAAGTTCCTGATCTTGGAATTGTGGACCCTTCCACTGTGGTTGTGTGTGTAGATCTCACTGCTTCTGTTACTTCTAGTTGATATGCTGTTGTATCAGTGTAGCTTATGTGTCCTCCTGTTGTAATTTGTGGACCTTCAACTGTGGATTCTCCAGCAGTCATTGCTATTGATGTAGGCAAGGTCTCCAATCCTGTTGTTTGAATCTCAGTAATCGAAGAAGTTCCAGTTTTGCTATTGGACGCTGAGATTAGATTTGATGTTGAGTTTGAAGAAGAGCTTCTCTTTGTGGTTAGTAATGCTGTAGATATGTTCACAGTTGTATCGGGAATGTCTTTGGTTGACTGCCCAGTTGTTGTAGGCTCTGTTGAAGAAAAGTCACCAGATGATGTGTGCAAGATGCTAACAGAAGAAGTTGTCATTGAGCTTCTGATCCCCGGGGCCGTGATTGTGGAATATTCTACACCTGATGTTCTCATTGTTGTTTTTAAACCCTCAGTTTGAGGATTTAGAGTTGCGGTAATAGTTGTAGTCATAAGTCCAGAAGTTGTCTCTAGAGGTTGGGATGTGAATTCTTCAGATGCTGTCAATTGTGGTGTGATAGATAAAGCTAATGATGTTGTTGTTCCTTGTGGAACATCCTTGGGAGAAGTTGCTGCTACATCTGGGGTTCCTGAAAGGAAAATTGTGGAACTTTCTACTTTAAATGTGTGTGTAGACCTTGCGGCTTCTGTTATTTCTTGCTGATATGGTGTTGTGTCAGTATATTGTATTGGTTCATCTGTTAACGTTTGAGGAACATTAAACGTTGACTGCTCATTTGTCTTTTCATTTGATGTAGGCAAGGTATCCAATACTGTGGTTTGAGTCTTTGTAATAGAAGATACCCCTGTGATTCTTGTGGTATCTATAATTGCAGCTGTAGATTCTTCTACAGAAGATGTTTTCTTGGTGGCGCTTATTCCTGCACTTACAGGACTCCCAGCTGTTGTAAGAGGGATTTCGATTGTGGGGTGGTCGACTGTTGTAGCCTTTGCTTTAGATGCGTCACCAAATATTGTTGTTTGAATGTTAGAGACAGAGGACGTAGTCATTAAAGTTGAGATCGCTGGTGATGTGGTGGTGGAACTGTCGACAAATGAAGTTCTCATTGTGGTCCTTAAGCCTGTAGTTTGCATTACACCTGTTGTGTCAGCAGTCTCGAATGTTAAACCTGCGGTACCTGTTAATTGCAATGTAGTATTTTCTGCTTTGGTCGTTTTATAAATTCCAGATGTGATTATAGCTGAATTTGTAGCTTCTTCTCTTTGAGCTGTGGACTGTTCAGGTGCTATAGAAATATCTTTTACTGTAGACATTTCATTCCCAGTTCCTAGCGGAGTTTCTAGTAAACTAGTAGCAGATGATGTTATAAACATACCAGATATGGTTGTATCCTCTGTAATTGTAATTTTTAAAGTAGTACTTTCTGTCTTTGTTGTCCCAGTATAACCAGACGTTGCTGCAGAAGATATTGTTGTTTCATCTGTTTGGGCTGTAAAAAGTTCAGGTGTTGTTTCTACTACAGATGATGACAAATCTCTTGTGGTTGTAGGAGTATTAGGGTCCTGTGATGTGATCACTACATCTGTAGATTCTGCTGTGGGATACGTAAATACTTCAGTGTTTGTTGTTTGCAAAGTAATCTGTTTTTCTTGTGTTGTTTGAATTTCAGATATGGTTGTATCCTCTGCAGTTGTGAATTCTAGAGTAGTACTTTTTGCCTCTGTTGTCTCAGCATAACCAGATGTTGCTGTAGTAGAAATTGATGTTTCATCTGTTTGGGCCGTGGAAAATTCAGGTGTTGTTTCTACTACAGATGATGAAAAATCTCTTGTGGTTGTAGGAGAATGAGGGTCCTGTGATGTGATCTCTACATCTGTATTTTCTGCTGTGGGATATGTGGATACTTCAATGTTGGCTGTTTGCAAAGTCATCTGCTCTTCTGTTGTTGGAATTTCAGATATGGTTGTATCCTCTGCAGTTGTTATTTCTAAAGTAGTTATTTTTGCCTCTGTTGTCTCAGTATAACCAGATGTTGCCTCATTAGATATTGATGTTTCATCTGTTTGGGCCGTGGAAAGTTCAGGTGTTGTTTCTACTACAGATGATGACAAATCTCTTGAGGTTGTAGGGAAACCAAGGTCCTGAGATGTGCCCTCTACATCTGTAGTCTCTGCTGTGGGATACGTGGATTCTTCAATGTTAGTTGTTTGCAAAGTGGCCTGTTTTTCTTGTGTTGTTTGAATTTCAGATATGGTTGTATCCTCTGCATTTGTTATTTCTAAAGTAGTGCTATCTGCCTCTGTTGTCTCAGTATAACCAAATGTTGCTGTAGAAGATGTTTTTCCATCTGTTATAGCCGTGAAAAGTTTAGATGTTGTTTCTACTACAGATGATGACATATCTTTTGTGGTTGTATGAGTATTAGGGTCCTGTGATGTGATCTCTACATCTGTAGATTCTGCTGTGGGATATGTGGATTCTTCAATGTTGGTTGTTTGCAAAGTGGTCTGTTTTTCTTGTGTTGTTACTATTTCAGATATGGTTGTATCCTCTGCAGTTGTTATTTCTAAAGTAGTACTTTTTGCCTCTGTTGTCTCAGCATAACCAGATGTTGCTGTAGTAGATATTGATGTTTCATCTGTTTGGGCTGTGGAAAATTCAGGTGTTGTTTCTACTACAGATGATGAAAAATCTCTTGTGGTTGTAGGAGAATGAGGGTCCTGTGATGTGATCTCTACATCTGTAGATTCTGCTGTGGGATATGTGGATACTTCAATGTTGGCTGTTTGCAAAGTGGTCTGCTCTTTTATTGTTGGAATTTCAGATATGGTTGTATCCTCTGCAGTTGTTATTTCTAAAGTAGTACTTTTTGCCTCTGTTGTCTCAGCATAACCAGATGTTGCTGTAGTAGATATTGATGTTTTATCTGTTTGGGCCGTGGAAAGTTCAGGTGTTGTTTCTACTACAGATGATGACAAATCTCTTGAGGTTGTAGGAAAACCAGGGTCCTGAGATGTGCCCTCTACATCTGTAGTTTCTGCTGTGGGATACGTGGATTCTTCAATGTTGGTTGTTTGCAAAGTGGTCTGTTTTTCTTGTGTTGTTTGAATTTCAGATATGGTTGTATCCTCTGCAGTTGTGAATTCTAGAGTAGTACTTTTTGCCTCTGTTGTCTCAGCATAACCAGATGTTGCTGTAGTAGATATTGATGTTTCATCTGTTTGGGCTGTGGAAAATTCAGGTGTTGTTTCTACTACAGATAATGAAAAATCTCTTGTGGTTGTAGGAGAATGAGGGTCCTGTGATGTGATCTCTACATCTGTAGATTCTGCTGTGGGATATGTGGATACTTCAATGTTGGCTGTTTGCAAAGTGGTCTGCTTTTCTATTGTTGGAATTTCAGATATGGTTGTATCCTCTGCAGTTGTTATTTCTAAAGTAGTACTTTTTGCCTCTGTTGTGTCAGCATAACCAGATGTTGCTGTAGTAGATATTGATGTTTTATCTGTTTGGGCCGTGGAAAGTTCAGGTGTTGTTTCTACTACAGATGATGACAAATCTCTTGAGGTTGTAGGAAAACCAGGGTCCTGAGATGTGCCCTCTACATCTGTAGTTTCTGCTGTGGGATACGTGGATTCTTCAATGTTGGTTGTTTGCAAAGTGGTCTGTTTTTCTTGTGTTGTTTGAATTTCAGATATGGTTGTATCCTCTGCAGTTGTGAATTCTAGAGTAGTACTTTTTGCCTCTGTTGTCTCAGCATAACCAGATGTTGCTGTAGTAGATATTGATGTTTCATCTGTTTGGGCTGTGGAAAATTTAGGTGTTGTTTCTACTACAGATGATGAAAAATCTCTTGTGGTTGTAGGAGAATGAGGGTCCTGTGATGTGATCTCTACATCTGTAGATTCTGCTGTGGGATATATGGATATTTCAATGTTTGCTGTTTGCAAAGTGGTCTGCTTTTCTATTGTTGGAATTTCAGATGTGGTTGTATCCTCTGCAGTTGTTATTTCTAAAGTAGTTCTTTTTGCCTCTGTTGTCTCAGTATAACCAGATGTTGCCTCATTAGATATTGATGTTTCATCTGTTTGGGCCGTGGAAAGTTCAGATGTTGTTTCTACTACAGATGATGACAAATCTCTTGTGGTTGTAGGAGTATCAGGGTCCTGTGATGTGATCTCTACATCTGTAGATTCTGCTGTGGGATATGTGGATACTTCAATGTTGGCTGTTTGCAAAGTAGTCTGCTCTTCTATTGTTGGAATTTCAGATATGGTTGTATCCTCTGCAGTTGTTATTTCTAAAGTAGTTCTTTTTGCCTCTGTTGTCTCAGTATAACCAGATGTTGCCTCATTAGATATTGATGTTTTATCTGTTTGGGCCGTGGAAAGTTCAGATGTTGTTTCTACTACAGATGATGACAAATCTCTTGTGGTTGTAGTAGTATCAGGGTCCTGTGATGTGATCTCTACATCTGTAGATTCTGCTGTGGGATATGTGGATTCTTCCATGTTGGTTGTTTGCAAAGTGGTCAGTTTTTCTTGTGTTGTTACTATTTCAGATATGGTTGTATCCTCTGCAGTTGTTATTTCTAAAGTAGTACTTTTTGCCTCTGTTGTCTCAGCATAACCAGATGTTGCTGTAGTAGATATTGATGTTTTATCTGTTTGGGCCGTGGAAAGTTCAGGTGTTGTTTCTACTACAGATGATGACAAATCTCTTGAGGTTGTAGGAAAACCAGGGTCCTGAGATGTGCCCTCTACATCTGTAGTTTCTGCTGTGGGATACGTGGATTCTTCAATGTTGGTTGTTTGCAAAGTGGTCTGTTTTTCTTGTGTTGTTTGAATTTCAGATATGGTTGTATCCTTTGCAGTTGTGAATTCTAGAGTAGTACTTTTTGCCTCTGTTGTCTCAGCATAACCAGATGTTGCTGTAGTAGATATTGATGTTTCATCTGTTTGGGCTGTGGAAAATTCAGGTGTTGTTTCTACTACAGATGATGAAAAATCTCTTGTGGTTGTAGGAGAATGAGGGTCCTGTGATGTGATCTCTACATCTGTAGATTCTGCTGTGGGATATGTGGATATTTCAATGTTTGCTGTTTGCAAAGTGGTCTGCTTTTCCATTGTTGGAATTTCAGATGTGGTTGTATCCTCTGCAGTTGTTATTTCTAAAGTAGTTATTTTTGCCTCTGTTGTCTCAGTATAACCAGATGTTGCCTCATTAGATATTGATGTTTCATCTGTTTGGGCCGTGGAAAGTTCAGATGTTGTTTCTACTACAGATGATGACAAATCTCTTGTGGTTGTAGGAGTATCAGGGTCCTGTGATGTGATCTCTACATCTGTAGATTCTGCTGTGGGATATGTGGATACTTCAATGTTGGCTGTTTGCAAAGTAGTCTGCTCTTCTATTGTTGGAATTTCAGATATGGTTGTATCCTCTGCAGTTGTTATTTCTAAAGTAGTTCTTTTTGCCTCTGTTGTCTCAGTATAACCAGATGTTGCCTCATTAGATATTGATGTTTTATCTGTTTGGGCCGTGGAAAGTTCAGGTGTTGTTTCTACTACAGATGATGACAAATCTCTTGAGGTTGTAGGAAAACCAGGGTCCTGAGATGTGCCCTCTACATCTGTAGTTTCTGCTGTGGGATACGTGGATTCTTCAATGTTGGTTGTTTGCAAAGTGGTCTGTTTTTCTTGTGTTGTTTGAATTTCAGATATGGTTGTATCCTCTGCAGTTGTGAATTCTAGAGTAGTACTTTTTGCCTCTGTTGTCTCAGCATAACCAGATGTTGCTGTAGTAGATATTGATGTTTCATCTGTTTGGGCTGTGGAAAATTCAGGTGTTGTTTCTACTACAGATGATGAAAAATCTCTTGTGGTTGTAGGAGAATGAGGGTCCTGTGATGTGATCTCTACATCTGTAGATTCTGCTGTGGGATATGTGGATATTTCAATGTTTGCTGTTTGCAAAGTGGTCTGCTCTTCTATTGTTGGAATTTCAGATGTGGTTGTATCCTCTGCAGTTGTTATTTCTAAAGTAGTTATTTTTGCCTCTGTTGTCTCAGTATAACCAGATGTTGCCCCATTAGATATTGATGTTTCATCTGTTTGGGCCGTGGAAAGTTCAGATGTTGTTTCTACTACAGATGATGACAAATCTCTTGTGGTTGTAGGAGTATCAGGGTCCTGTGATGTGATCTCTACATCTGTAGATTCTGCTGTGGGATATGTGGATTCTTCCATGTTGGTTGTTTGCAAAGTGGTCTGTTTTTCTTGTGTTGTTACTATTTCAGATATGGTTGTATCCTCTGCAGTTGTTATTTCTAAAGTAGCACTTTTTGCCTCTGTTGTCTCAGCATAACCAGATGTTGCTGTAGTAGATATTGATGTTTTATCTGTTTGGGCCGTGGAAAGTTCAGGTGTTGTTTCTACTACAGATGATGACAAATCTCTTGAGGTTGTATGAAAACCAGGGTCCTGAGATGTGCCCTCTACATCTGTAGTTTCTGCTGTGGGATACGTGGATTCTTCAATGTTGGTTGTTTGCAAAGTGGTCTGTTTTTCTTGTGTTGTTTGTACTTCAGATATGGTTGTATCCTCTGCATTTGTTATTTCTAAAGTAGTACTATCTGCCTCTGTTGTCTCAGCATAACCAGATGTTGCTGTAGTAGATATTGATGTTTCATCTGTTTGGGCTGTGGAAAATTCAGGTGTTGTTTCTACTACAGATGATGAAAAATCTCTTGAGGTTGTAGGAAAACCAGGGTCCTGAGATGTGCCCTCTACATCTGTAGTTTCTGCTGTGGGATACGTGGATTCTTCAATGTTGGTTGTTTGCAAAGTGGTCTGTTTTTCTTGTGTTGTTTGTACTTCATATATGGTTGTATCCTCTGCATTTGTTATTTCTAAAGTAGTACTATCTGCCTCTGTTGTCTCAGCATAACCAGATGTTGCTGTAGTAGATATTGATGTTTCATCTGTTTGGGCTGTGGAAAATTCAGGTGTTGTTTCTACTACAGATGATGAAAAATCTCTTGTGGTTGTAGGAGAATGAGGGTCCTGTGATGTGATCTCTACATCTGTAGATTCTGCTGTGGGATATGTGGATACTTCAATGTTGGCTGTTTGCAAAGTGGTCTGCTCTTCTATTGTTGGAATTTCAGATATGGTTGTATCCTCTGCAGTTGTTATTTCTAAAGTAGTTCTTTTTGCCTCTGTTGTCTCAGTATAACCAGATGTTGCCTCATTAGATATTGATGTTTTATCTGTTTGGGCCGTGGAAAGTTCAGGTGTTGTTTCTACTACAGATGATGACAAATCTCTTGAGGTTGTAGGAAAACCAGGGTCCTGAGATGTGCCCTCTACATCTGTAGTTTCTGCTGTGGGATACGTGGATTCTTCAATGTTGGTTGTTTGCAAAGTGGTCTGTTTTTCTTGTGTTGTTTGAATTTCAGATATGGTTGTATCCTCTGCAGTTGTGAATTCTAGAGTAGTACTTTTTGCCTCTGTTGTCTCAGCATAACCAGATGTTGCTGTAGTAGATATTGATGTTTCATCTGTTTGGGCTGTGGAAAATTCAGGTGTTGTTTCTACTACAGCTAATGAAAAATCTCTTGTGGTTGTAGGAGAATGAGGGTCCTGTGATGTGATCTCTACATCTGTAGATTCTGCTGTGGGATATGTGGATACTTCAATGTTGGCTGTTTGCAAAGTGGTCTGCTTTTCTATTGTTGGAATTTCAGATATGGTTGTATCCTCTGCAGTTGTTATTTCTAAAGTAGTTCTTTTTGCCTCTGTTGTCTCAGTATAACCAGATGTTGCTTCATTAGATATTGATGTTTTATCTGTTTGGGCCGTGGAAAGTTCAGATGTTGTTTCTACTACAGATGATGACAAATCTCTTGTGGTTGTAGTAGTATCAGGGTCCTGTGATGTGATCTCTACATCTGTAGATTCTGCTGTGGGATATGTGGATTCTTCCATGTTGGTTGTTTGCAAAGTGGTCTGTTTTTCTTGTGTTGTTACTATTTCAGATATGGTTGTATCCTCTGCAGTTGTTATTTCTAAAGTAGTACTTTTTGCCTCTGTTGTCTCAGCATAATCAGATGTTGCTGTAGTAGATATTGATGTTTTATCTGTTTGGGCCGTGGAAAGTTCAGGTGTTGTTTCTACTACAGATGATGACAAATCTCTTGAGGTTGTAGGAAAACCAGGGTCCTGAGATGTGCCCTCTACATCTGTAGTTTCTGCTGTGGGATACGTGGATTCTTCAATGTTGGTTGTTTGCAAAGTGGTCTGTTTTTCTTGTGTTGTTTGTACTTCATATATGGTTGTATCCTCTGCATTTGTTATTTCTAAAGTAGTACTATCTGCCTCTGTTGTCTCAGCATAACCAGATGTTGCTGTAGTAGATATTGATGTTTCATCTGTTTGGGCTGTGGAAAATTCAGGTGTTGTTTCTACTACAGATGATGAAAAATCTCTTGTGGTTGTAGGAGAATGAGGGTCCTGTGATGTGATCTCTACATCTGTAGATTCTGCTGTGGGATATGTGGATACTTCAATGTTGGCTGTTTGCAAAGTGGTCTGCTCTTCTATTGTTGGAATTTCAGATATGGTTGTATCCTCTGCAGTTGTTATTTCTAAAGTAGTTCTTTTTGCCTCTGTTGTCTCAGCATAACCAGATGTTGCCTCATTAGATATTGATGTTTCATCTGTTTGGGCCGTGGAAAGTTCAGGTGTTGTTTCTACTACAGATGATGACAAATCTCTTGTGGTTGTAGGAGTATCAGGGTCCTGTGATGTGATCTCTACATCTGTAGATTCTGCTGTGTGATATGTGGATTCTTCAATGTTGGTTGTTTGCAAAGTGGTCTGTTTTTCTTGTGTTGTTACTATTTCAGATATGGTTGTATCCTCTGCAGTTGTTATTTCTAAAGTAGTACTTTTTGCCTCTGTTGTCTCAGCATAACCAGATGTTGCTGTAGCAGATATTGATGTTTCATCTGTTTGGGCCGTGGAAAGTTCAGGTGTTGTTTCTACTACAGATGATGACAAATCTCTTGAGGTTGTAGGAAAACCAGGGTCCTGAGATGTGCCCTCTACATCTGTAGTTTCTGCTGTGGGATACGTGGATTCTTCAATGTTGGTTGTTTGCAAAGTGGTCTGTTTTTCTTGTGTTGTTTGAATTTCAGATATGGTTGTATCCTCTGCAGTTGTGAATTCTAGAGTAGTACTATTTGCCTCTGTTGTCTCAGCATAACCAGATGTTGCTGTAGTAGATATTGATGTTTCATCTGTTTGGGCTGTGGAAAATTCAGGTGTTGTTTCTACTACAGATGATGAAAAATCTCTTGTGGTTGTAGGAGAATGAGGGTCCTGTGATGTGATCTCTAAATCTGTAGATTCTACCGTGTGATATGTGGATTCTTCAATGTTGGTTGTTTGCAAAGTGGTCTGTTTTTCTTGTGTTGTTACTATTTCAGATATGGTTGTATCCTCTGCAGTTTTTATTTCTAAAGTAGTACTTTTTGCCTCTGTTGTCTCAGCATAACCAGATGTTGCTGTAGCAGATATTGATGTTTCATCTGTTTGGGCCGTGGAAAGTTCAGGTGTTGTTTCTACTACAGATGATGACAAATCTCTTGAGGTTGTAGGAAAACCAGGGTCCTGAGATGTGCCCTCTACATCTGTAGTTTCTGCTGTGGGATACGTGGATTCTTCAATGTTGGTTGTTTGCAAAGTGGTCTGTTTTTCTTGTGTTGTTTGAATTTCAGATATGGTTGTATCCTCTGCAGTTGTTATTTCTAAAGTAGTTATTTTTGCCTCTGTTGTCTCAGTATAACCAGATGTTGCCTCATTAGATATTGATGTTTCATCTGTTTGGGCCGTGGAAAGTTCAGGTGTTGTTTCTACTACAGATGATGACAAATCTCTTGTGGTTGTAGGAGTATTAGGGTCCTGTGATGTGATCTCTACATCTGTAGATTCTGCTGTGGGATATGTGGATTCTTCCATGTTGGTTGTTTGCAAAGTGGTCTGTTTTTCTTGTGTTGTTTCTATTTCAGATATAGTTGTATCCTCTGCAGTTGTTATTTCTAAAGTAGTAATTTTTGCCTCTGTTGTCTCAGCATAACCAGATGTTGCTGTAGTAGATATTGAAGTTTCATTTGTTTGGGCCGTGGAAAGTTCAGGTGTTGTTTCTACTACAGATGATGACAAATATCTTGAGGTTGTAGGAGAATGAGGGTCCTGTGATGTGATCTCTACATCTGTAGATTCTGCTGTGGGATATGTGGATACTTCAATGTTGGCTGTTTGCAAAGTGGTCTGCTCTTCTATTGTTGGAATTTCAGATATGGTTGTATCCTCTGCAGTTGTTATTTCTAAAGTAGTACTTTTTGCCTCTGTTGTCTCAGCATAACCAGATGTTGCTGTAGCAGATATTGATGTTTCATCTGTTTGGGCTGTGTAAAGTTCAGGTGTTGTTTCTACTACAGATGATGACAAATCTCTTGAGGTTGTAGGAAAACCAGGGTCCTGAGATGTGCCCTCTACATCTGTAGTTTCTGCTGTGGGATACGTGGATTCTTCAATGTTGGTTGTTTGCAAAGTGGTCTGTTTTTCTTGTGTTGTTTGAATTTCAGATATGGTTGTATCCTCTGCAGTTGTGAATTCTAGAGTAGTACTTTTTGCCTCTGTTGTCTCAGCATAACCAGATGTTGCTGTAGTAGATATTGATGTTTCATCTGTTTGGGCCGTGGGAAATTCAGGTGTTGTTTCTACTACAGATGATGAAAAATCTCTTGTGGTTGTAGGAGAATGAGGGTCCTGTGATGTGATCTCTACATCTGTAGATTCTGCTGTGGGATATGTGGATACTTCAATGTTGGCTGTTTGCAAAGTGGTCTGCTTTTCTATTGTTGGAATTTCAGATATGGTTGTATCCTCTGCAGTTGTTATTTCTAAAGTAGTTCTTTTTGCCTCTGTTGTCTCAGTATAACCAGATGTTGCTTCATTAGATATTGATGTTTTATCTGTTTGGGCCGTGGAAAGTTCAGATGTTGTTTCTACTACAGATGATGACAAATCTCTTGTGGTTGTAGTAGTATCAGGGTCCTGTGATGTGATCTCTACATCTGTAGATTCTGCTGTGGGATATGTGGATTCTTCCATGTTGGTTGTTTGCAAAGTGGTCTGTTTTTCTTGTGTTGTTACTATTTCAGATATGGTTGTATCCTCTGCAGTTGTTATTTCTAAAGTAGTACTTTTTGCCTCTGTTGTCTCAGCATAACCAGATGTTGCTGTAGTAGATATTGATGTTTTATCTGTTTGGGCCGTGGAAAGTTCAGGTGTTGTTTCTACTACAGATGATGACAAATCTCTTGAGGTTGTAGGAAAACCAGGGTCCTGAGATGTGCCCTCTACATCTTTAGTTTCTGCTGTGGGATACGTGGATTCTTCAATGTTGGTTGTTTGCAAAGTGGTCTGTTTTTCTTGTGTTGTTTGTACTTCATATATGGTTGTATCCTCTGCATTTGTTATTTCTAAAGTAGTACTATCTGCCTCTGTTGTCTCAGCATAACCAGATGTTGCTGTAGTAGATATTGATGTTTCATCTGTTTGGGCTGTGGAAAATTCAGGTGTTGTTTCTACTACAGATGATGAAAAATCTCTTGTGGTTGTAGGAGAATGAGGGTCCTGTGATGTGATCTCTACATCTGTAGATTCTGCTGTGGGATATGTGGATACTTCAATGTTGGCTGTTTGCAAAGTGGTCTGCTCTTCTATTGTTGGAATTTCAGATATGGTTGTATCCTCTGCAGTTGTTATTTCTAAAGTAGTTCTTTTTGCCTCTGTTGTCTCAGCATAACCAGATGTTGCCTCATTAGATATTGATGTTTCATCTGTTTGGGCCGTGGAAAGTTCAGGTGTTGTTTCTACTACAGATGATGACAAATCTCTTGTGGTTGTAGGAGTATCAGGGTCCTGTGATGTGATCTCTACATCTGTAGATTCTGCTGTGTGATATGTGGATTCTTCAATGTTGGTTGTTTGCAAAGTGGTCTGTTTTTCTTGTGTTGTTACTATTTCAGATATGGCTGTATCCTCTGCAGTTGTTATTTCTAAAGTAGTACTTTTTGCCTCTGTTGTCTCAGCATAACCAGATGTTGCTGTAGCAGATATTGATGTTTCATCTGTTTGGGCCGTGGAAAGTTCAGGTGTTGTTTCTACTACAGATGATGACAAATCTCTTGAGGTTGTAGGAAAACCAGGGTCCTGAGATGTGCCCTCTACATCTGTAGTTTCTGCTGTGGGATACGTGGATTCTTCAATGTTGGTTGTTTGCAAAGTGGTCTGTTTTTCTTGTGTTGTTTGAATTTCAGATATGGTTGTATCCTCTGCAGTTGTGAATTCTAGAGTAGTACTATTTGCCTCTGTTGTCTCAGCATAACCAGATGTTGCTGTAGTAGATATTGATGTTTCATCTGTTTGGGCTGTGGAAAATTCAGGTGTTGTTTCTACTACAGATGATGAAAAATCTCTTGTGGTTGTAGGAGAATGAGGGTCCTGTGATGTGATCTCTAAATCTGTAGATTCTACCGTGTGATATGTGGATTCTTCAATGTTGGTTGTTTGCAAAGTGGTCTGTTTTTCTTGTGTTGTTACTATTTCAGATATGGTTGTATTCTCTGCAGTTTTTATTTCTAAAGTAGTACTTTTTGCCTCTGTTGTCTCAGCATAACCAGATGTTGCTGTAGCAGATATTGATGTTTCATCTGTTTGGGCCGTGGAAAGTTCAGGTGTTGTTTCTACTACAGATGATGACAAATCTCTTGAGGTTGTAGGAAAACCAGGGTCCTGAGATGTGCCCTCTACATCTGTAGTTTCTGCTGTGGGATACGTGGATTCTTCAATGTTGGTTGTTTGCAAAGTGGTCTGTTTTTCTTGTGTTGTTTGAATTTCAGATATGGTTGTATCCTCTGCAGTTGTTATTTCTAAAGTAGTTATTTTTGCCTCTGTTGTCTCAGTATAACCAGATGTTGCCTCATTAGATATTGATGTTTCATCTGTTTGGGCCGTGGAAAGTTCAGGTGTTGTTTCTACTACAGATGATGACAAATCTCTTGTGGTTGTAGGAGTATTAGGGTCCTGTGATGTGATCTCTACATCTGTAGATTCTGCTGTGGGATATGTGGATTCTTCCATGTTGGTTGTTTGCAAAGTGGTCTGTTTTTCTTGTGTTGTTTCTATTTCAGATATAGTTGTATCCTCTGCAGTTGTTATTTCTAAAGTAGTAATTTTTGCCTCTGTTGTCTCAGCATAACCAGATGTTGCTGTAGTAGATATTGAAGTTTCATTTGTTTGGGCCGTGGAAAGTTCAGGTGTTGTTTCTACTACAGATGATGACAAATATCTTGAGGTTGTAGGAGAATGAGGGTCCTGTGATGTGATCTCTACATCTGTAGATTCTGCTGTGGGATATGTGGATACTTCAATGTTGGCTGTTTGCAAAGTGGTCTGCTCTTCTATTGTTGGAATTTCAGATATGGTTGTATCCTCTGCAGTTGTTATTTCTAAAGTAGTACTTTTTGCCTCTGTTGTCTCAGCATAACCAGATGTTGCTGTAGCAGATATTGATGTTTCATCTGTTTGGGCTGTGTAAAGTTCAGGTGTTGTTTCTACTACAGATGATGACAAATCTCTTGAGGTTGTAGGAAAACCAGGGTCCTGAGATGTGCCCTCTACATCTGTAGTTTCTGCTGTGGGATACGTGGATTCTTCAATGTTGGTTGTTTGCAAAGTGGTCTGTTTTTCTTGTGTTGTTTGAATTTCAGATATGGTTGTATCCTCTGCAGTTGTGAATTCTAGAGTAGTACTTTTTGCCTCTGTTGTCTCAGCATAACCAGATGTTGCTGTAGTAGATATTGATGTTTCATCTGTTTGGGCCGTGGGAAATTCAGGTGTTGTTTCTACTACAGATGATGAAAAATCTCTTGTGGTTGTAGGAGAATGAGGGTCCTGTGATGTGATCTCTACATCTGTAGATTCTGCTGTGGGATATGTGGATACTTCAATGTTGGCTGTTTGCAAAGTAGTCTGCTCTTCTATTGTTGGAATTTCAGATATGGTTGTATCCTCTGCAGTTGTTATTTCTAAAGTAGTTCTTTTTGCCTCTGTTTTCTCAGTATAACCAGATGTTGCCTCATTAGATATTGATGTTTCATCTGTTTGGGCCGTGGAAAGTTCAGGTGTTGTTTCTACTACAGATGATGACAAATCTCTTGTGGTTGTAGGAGTATCAGGGTCCTGTGATGTGATCTCTACATCTGTAGATTCTGCTGTGGGATATGTGGATTCTTCCATGTTGGTTGTTTGCAAAGTGGTCTGTTTTTCTTGTGTTGTTTCTATTTCAGATATGGTTGTATCCTCTGCAGTTGTTATTTCTAAAGTAGTACTTTTTACCTCTGTTGTCTCAGCATAACCAGATGTTGCTGTAGTAGATATTGATGTTTCATCTGTTTGGGCCGTGGAAAGTTCAGGTGTTGTTTCTACTACAGATGATGACAAATCTCTTGAGGTTGTAGTAAAACCAGGGTCCTGAGATGTGCCCTCTACATCTATAGTTTCTGCTGTGTGATACGTGGATTCTTCAAAGTTGTTTGTTTGCAAAGTGGTCTGTTTTTCTTGTGTTGTTTGTATTTCAGATATGGTTGTATCCTCTGCATTTGTTATTTCTAAAGTAGTACTATCTGCCTCTGTTGTCTCAGTATAACCAAATGTTGCTGTAGAAGATGTTTTTCTATCTGTTATAGCCGTGAAAAGTTTAGATGTTGTTTCTACTACAGATGATGACATATCTTTTGTGGTTGTAGGAGTATTAGGGTCTTGTGATGTGATCTCTACATCTGTAGATTCTGCTGTGGGATATGTGGATTCTTCAATGTTGGTTGTTTGCAAAGTGGTCTGTATTTCTTGTGTTGTTTGAATTTCAGATATGGTTGTATCCTCTGCATTTGTGAATTCTAGAGTAGTACTTTTTGCCTCTGTTGTCTCAGCATAACCAGATGTTGCTGTAGTAGATACAGTATTGATGTTTCATCTGTTTGGGCTGTGGAAAATTCAGGTGTTGTTTCTACTACAGATGATGAAAAATCTCTTGTGGTTGTAGGAGAATGAGGGTCCTGTGATGTGATCTCTACATCTGTAGATTCTGCTGTGGGATATGTGGATACTTCAATGTTGGCTGTTTGCAAAGTGGTCTGCTCTTCTATTGTTGGAATTTCAGATATGGTTGTATCCTCTGCAGTTGTTATTTCTAAAGTAGTTCTTTTTGCCTCTGTTGTCTCAGTATAACCAGATGTTGCCTCATTAGATATTGATGTTTCATCTGTTTGGGCCGTGGAAAGTTCAGGTGTTGTTTCTACTACAGATGATGACAAATCTCTTGTGGTTGTAGGAGTATTAGGGTCCTGTGATGTGATCTCTACATCTGTAGATTCTGCTGTGGGATATGTGGATTCTTCCATGTTGGTTGTTTGCAAAGTGGTCTGTTTTTCTTGTGTTGTTTGTATTTCAGATATGGTTGTATCCTCTGCATTTGTTATGTCTAAAGTAGTACTATCTGCCTCTGTTGTCTCAGTATAACCAAATGTTGCTGTAGAAGATGTTTTTCCATCTGTTATAGCCGTGAAAAGTTTAGATGTTGTTTCTACTACAGATGATGACAAATCTCTTGTGGTTGTAGGAGAATAAGGGTCCTGTGATGTGATCTCTACATCTGTAGATTCTGCTGTGGGATATGTGGATACTTCAATGTTGGCTGTTTGCAAAGTGGTCTGCTCTTCTATTGTTGGAATTTCAGATATGGTTGTATCCTCTGCAGTTGTTACTTCTAAAGTAGTTCTTTTTGCCTCTGTTGTCTCAGTATAACCAGATGTTGCCTCATTAGATATTGATGTTTCATCTGTTTGGGCCGTGGAAAGTTCAGGTGTTGTTTCTACTACAGATGATGACAAATCTCTTGTGGTTGTAGGAGTATCAGAGTCCTGTGATGTGATCTCTACATCTGTAGATTCTGCTGTGGGATATGTGGATTCTTCAATGTTGGCTGTTTGCAAAGTAGTCTGTTTTTCTTGTGTTGTTTCTATTTCAGATATGGTTGTATCCTCTGCAGTTGTTATTTCTAAAGTAGTACTTTTTGTCTCTGTTGTCTCAGCATAACCAGATGTTGCTGTAGCAGATATTGATGTTTCATCTGTTTGGGCTGTGGAAAGTTCAGGTGTTGTTTCTACTACAGATGATGACAAAACTCTTGAGGTTGTAGGAAAACCAGGGTCCTGAGATGTGCCCTCTACATCTGTAGTTTCTGCTGTGGGATACGTGGATTCTTCAATGTTGGTTGTTTGCAAAGTGGTCTGTTTTTCTTGTGTTGTTTGTATTTCAGATATGGTTGTATCCTCTGCATTTGTTATTTCTAAAGTAGTACGATCTGCCTCTGTTGTCTCAGTATAACCAAATGTTGCTGTAGAAGATGTTTTTCCATCTGTTATAGCCGTGAAAAGTTTAGATGTTGTTTCTACTACAGATGATGACATATCTTTTGTGGTTGTAGGAGTATTAGGGTCTTGTGATGTGATCTCTACATCTGTAGATTCTGCTGTGGGATATGTGGATTCTTCAATGTTGGTTGTTTGCAAAGTGGTCTGTTTTTCTTGTGTTGTTTGAATTTCAGATATGGTTGTATCCTTTGCAGTTGTGAATTCTAGAGTAGTACTTTTTACCTCTGTTGTCTCAGCAAAACCAGATGTTGCTGTAGTAGATATTGATGTTTCATCTGTTTCGGCTGTGGAAAATTCAGGTGTTGTTTCTACTACAGATGATGAAAAATCTCTTGTGGTTGTAGGAGAATGAGGGTCCTGTGATGTGATCTCTACATCTGTAGATTCTGCTGTGGGATATGTGGATACTTCAATGTTGGCTGTTTGCAAAGTGGTCTGCTCTTCTACTGTTGGAATATCAGATATGGTTGTATCCTCTGCAGTTGTTATTTCTAAAGTAGTTCTTTTTGCCTCTGTTGTCTCAGCATAACCAGATGTTGCCTCATTAGATATTGATGTTTCATCTGTTTGGGCCGTGGAAAGTTCAGGTGTTGTTTTTACTACAGATGATGACAAATCTCTTGTGGTTGTAGGAGTATCAGGGTCCTGTGATGTGATCTCTACATCTGTAGATTCTGCTGTGGGATATGTGGATACTTCAATGTTGGCTGTTTGCAAAGTGGTCTGCTCTTCTATTGTTGGAATTTCAGATATGGTTGTATCCTCTGCAGTTGTTATTTCTAAAGTAGTTCTTTTTGCCTCTGTTGTCTCAGTATAACCAGATGTTGCCTCATTAGATATTGATGTTTCATCTGTTTGGGCCGTGGAAAGTTCAGGTGTTGTTTCTACTACAGATGATGACAAATCTCTTGTGGTTGTAGGAGTATTAGGGTCCTGTGATGTGATCTCTACATCTGTAGATTCTGCTGTGGGATATGTGGATTCTTCCATGTTGGTTGTTTGCAAAGTGGTCTGTTTTTCTTGTGTTGTTTGTATTTCAGATATGGTTGTATCCTCTGCATTTGTTATGTCTAAAGTAGTACTATCTGCCTCTGTTGTCTCAGTATAACCAAATGTTGCTGTAGAAGATGTTTTTCCATCTGTTATAGCCGTGAAAAGTTTAGATGTTGTTTCTACTACAGATGATGACAAATCTCTTGTGGTTGTAGGAGAATAAGGGTCCTGTGATGTGATCTCTACATCTGTAGATTCTGCTGTGGGATATGTGGATACTTCAATGTTGGCTGTTTGCAAAGTGGTCTGCTCTTCTATTGTTGGAATTTCAGATATGGTTGTATCCTCTGCAGTTGTTACTTCTAAAGTAGTTCTTTTTGCCTCTGTTGTCTCAGTATAACCAGATGTTGCCTCATTAGATATTGATGTTTCATCTGTTTGGGCCGTGGAAAGTTCAGGTGTTGTTTCTACTACAGATGATGACAAATCTCTTGTGGTTGTAGGAGTATCAGAGTCCTGTGATGTGATCTCTACATCTGTAGATTCTGCTGTGGGATATGTGGATTCTTCAATGTTGGCTGTTTGCAAAGTAGTCTGTTTTTCTTGTGTTGTTTCTATTTCAGATATGGTTGTATCCTCTGCAGTTGTTATTTCTAAAGTAGTACTTTTTGTCTCTGTTGTCTCAGCATAACCAGATGTTGCTGTAGCAGATATTGATGTTTCATCTGTTTGGGCTGTGGAAAGTTCAGGTGTTGTTTCTACTACAGATGATGACAAAACTCTTGAGGTTGTAGGAAAACCAGGGTCCTGAGATGTGCCCTCTACATCTGTAGTTTCTGCTGTGGGATACGTGGATTCTTCAATGTTGGTTGTTTGCAAAGTGGTCTGTTTTTCTTGTGTTGTTTGTATTTCAGATATGGTTGTATCCTCTGCATTTGTTATTTCTAAAGTAGTACGATCTGCCTCTGTTGTCTCAGTATAACCAAATGTTGCTGTAGAAGATGTTTTTCCATCTGTTATAGCCGTGAAAAGTTTAGATGTTGTTTCTACTACAGATGATGACATATCTTTTGTGGTTGTAGGAGTATTAGGGTCTTGTGATGTGATCTCTACATCTGTAGATTCTGCTGTGGGATATGTGGATTCTTCAATGTTGGTTGTTTGCAAAGTGGTCTGTTTTTCTTGTGTTGTTTGAATTTCAGATATGGTTGTATCCTTTGCAGTTGTGAATTCTAGAGTAGTACTTTTTACCTCTGTTGTCTCAGCAAAACCAGATGTTGCTGTAGTAGATATTGATGTTTCATCTGTTTCGGCTGTGGAAAATTCAGGTGTTGTTTCTACTACAGATGATGAAAAATCTCTTGTGGTTGTAGGAGAATGAGGGTCCTGTGATGTGATCTCTACATCTGTAGATTCTGCTGTGGGATATGTGGATACTTCAATGTTGGCTGTTTGCAAAGTGGTCTGCTCTTCTACTGTTGGAATATCAGATATGGTTGTATCCTCTGCAGTTGTTATTTCTAAAGTAGTTCTTTTTGCCTCTGTTGTCTCAGCATAACCAGATGTTGCCTCATTAGATATTGATGTTTCATCTGTTTGGGCCGTGGAAAGTTCAGGTGTTGTTTTTACTACAGATGATGACAAATCTCTTGTGGTTGTAGGAGTATCAGGGTCCTGTGATGTGATCTCTACATCTGTAGATTCTGCTGTGTGATATGTGGATTCTTCAATGTTGGTTGTTTGCAAAGTGGTCTGTTTTTCTTGTGTTGTTACTATTTCAGATATGGTTGTATCCTCTGCAGTTGTTATTTCTAAAGTAGTACTTTTTGCCTCTGTTGTCTCAGCATAACCAGATGTTGCTGTAGCAGATATTGATGTTTCATCTGTTTGGGCCGTGGAAAGTTCAGGTGTTGTTTCTACTACAGATGATGACAAATCTCTTGAGGTTGTAGGAAAACCAGGGTCCTGAGATGTGCCCTCTACATCTGTAGTTTCTGCTGTGGGATACGTGGATTCTTCAATGTTGGTTGTTTGCAAAGTGGTCTGTTTTTCTTGTGTTGTTTGAATTTCAGATATGGTTGTATCCTCTGCAGTTGTGAATTCTAGAGTAGTACTTTTTGCCTCTGTTGTCTCAGCATAGCCAGATGTTGCTGTAGTAGATATTGATGTTTCATCTGTTTGGGCTATGGAAAATTCAGGTGTTGTTTCTACTACAGATGATGAAAAATCTCTTGTGGTTGTAGGAGAATGAGGGTCCTGTGATGTGATCTCTACATCTGTAGATTCTGCTGTGGGATATGTGGATACTTCAATGTTGGCTGTTTGCAAAGTGGTCTGCTCTTCTATTGTTGGAATATCAGATATGGTTGTATCCTCTGCAGTTGTTATTTCTAAAGTAGTTCTTTTTGCCTCTGTTGTCTCAGCATAACCAGATGTTGCCTCATTAGATATTGATGTTTCATCTGTTTGGGCCGTGGAAAGTTCAGGTGTTGTTTTTACTACAGATGATGACAAATCTCTTGTGGTTGTAGGAGTATCAGGGTCCTGTGATGTGATCTCTACATCTGTAGATTCTGCTGTGTGATATGTGGATTCTTCAATGTTGGTTGTTTGCAAAGTGGTCTGTTTTTCTTGTGTTGTTACTATTTCAGATATGGTTGTATCCTCTGCAGTTGTTATTTCTAAAGTAGTACTTTTTGCCTCTGTTGTCTCAGCATAACCAGATGTTGCTGTAGCAGAAATTGATGTTTCATCTGTTTGGGCCGTGGAAAGTTCAGGTGTTGTTTCTACTACAGATGATGACAAATCTCTTGAGGTTGTAGGAAAACCAGGGTCCTGAGATGTGCCCTCTACATCTGTAGATTCTGCTGTGGGATACGTGGATTCTTCAATGTTGGTTGTTTGCAAAGTGGTCTGTTTTTCTTGTGTTGTTTGAATTTCAGATATGGTTGTATCCTCTGCAGTTGTGAATTCTAGAGTAGTACTATTTGCCTCTGTTGTCTCAGCATAACCAGATGTTGCTGTAGTAGATATTGATGTTTCATCTGTTTGGGCTGTGGAAAATTCAGGTGTTGTTTCTACTACAGATGATGAAAAATCTCTTGTGGTTGTAGGAGAATGAGGGTCCTGTGATGTGATCTCTAAATCTGTAGATTCTGCCGTGTGATATGTGGATTCTTCAATGTTGGTTGTTTGCAAAGTGGTCTGTTTTTCTTGTGTTGTTACTATTTCAGATATGGTTGTATCCTCTGCAGTTTTTATTTCTAAAGTAGTACTTTTTGCCTCTGTTGTCTCAGCATAACCAGATGTTGCTGTAGCAGATATTGATGTTTCATCTGTTTGGGCCGTGGAAAGTTCAGGTGTTGTTTCTACTACAGATGATGACAAATCTCTTGAGGTTGTAGGAAAACCAGGGTCCTGAGATGTGCCCTCTACATCTGTAGTTTCTGCTGTGGGATACGTGGATTCTTCAATGTTGGTTGTTTGCAAAGTGGTCTGTTTTTCTTGTGTTGTTTGAATTTCAGATATGGTTGTATCCTCTGCAGTTGTTATTTCTAAAGTAGTTATTTTTGCCTCTGTTGTCTCAGTATAACCAGATGTTGCCTCATTAGATATTGATGTTTCATCTGTTTGGGCCGTGGAAAGTTCAGGTGTTGTTTCTACTACAGATGATGACAAATCTCTTGTGGTTGTAGGAGTATTAGGGTCCTGTGATGTGATCTCTACATCTGTAGATTCTGCTGTGGGATATGTGGATTCTTCCATGTTGGTTGTTTGCAAAGTGGTCTGTTTTTCTTGTGTTGTTTCTATTTCAGATATAGTTGTATCCTCTGCAGTTGTTATTTCTAAAGTAGTAATTTTTGCCTCTGTTGTCTCAGCATAACCAGATGTTGCTGTAGTAGATATTGAAGTTTCATTTGTTTGGGCCGTGGAAAGTTCAGGTGTTGTTTCTACTACAGATGATGACAAATATCTTGAGGTTGTAGGAGAATGAGGGTCCTGTGATGTGATCTCTACATCTGTAGATTCTGCTGTGGGATATGTGGATACTTCAATGTTGGCTGTTTGCAAAGTGGTCTGCTCTTCTATTGTTGGAATTTCAGATATGGTTGTATCCTCTGCAGTTGTTATTTCTAAAGTAGTACTTTTTGCCTCTGTTGTCTCAGCATAACCAGATGTTGCTGTAGCAGATATTGATGTTTCATCTGTTTGGGCTGTGTAAAGTTCAGGTGTTGTTTCTACTACAGATGATGACAAATCTCTTGAGGTTGTAGGAAAACCAGGGTCCTGAGATGTGCCCTCTACATCTGTAGTTTCTGCTGTGGGATACGTGGATTCTTCAATGTTGGTTGTTTGCAAAGTGATCTGTTTTTCTTGTGTTGTTTGAATTTCAGATATGGTTGTATCCTCTGCAGTTGTGAATTCTAGAGTAGTACTTTTTGCCTCTGTTGTCTCAGCATAACCAGATGTTGCTGTAGTAGATATTGATGTTTCATCTGTTTGGGCCGTGGAAAATTCAGGTGTTGTTTCTACTACAGATGATGAAAAATCTCTTGTGGTTGTAGGAGAATGAGGGTCCTGTGATGTGATCTCTACATCTGTAGATTCTGCTGTGGGATATGTGGATACTTCAATGTTGGCTGTTTGCAAAGTAGTCTGCTCTTCTATTGTTGGAATTTCAGATATGGTTGTATCCTCTGCAGTTGTTATTTCTAAAGTAGTTCTTTTTGCCTCTGTTTTCTCAGTATAACCAGATGTTGCCTCATTAGATATTGATGTTTCATCTGTTTGGGCCGTGGAAAGTTCAGGTGTTGTTTCTACTACAGATGATGACAAATCTCTTGTGGTTGTAGGAGTATCAGGGTCCTGTGATGTGATCTCTACATCTGTAGATTCTGCTGTGGGATATGTGGATTCTTCCATGTTGGTTGTTTGCAAAGTGGTCTGTTTTTCTTGTGTTGTTTCTATTTCAGATATGGTTGTATCCTCTGCAGTTGTTATTTCTAAAGTAGTACTTTTTACCTCTGTTGTCTCAGCATAACCAGATGTTGCTGTAGTAGATATTGATGTTTCATCTGTTTGGGCCGTGGAAAGTTCAGGTGTTGTTTCTACTACAGATGATGACAAATCTCTTGAGGTTGTAGTAAAACCAGGGTCCTGAGATGTGCCCTCTACATCTATAGTTTCTGCTGTGTGATACGTGGATTCTTCAAAGTTGTTTGTTTGCAAAGTGGTCTGTTTTTCTTGTGTTGTTTGTATTTCAGATATGGTTGTATCCTCTGCATTTGTTATTTCTAAAGTAGTACTATCTGCCTCTGTTGTCTCAGTATAACCAAATGTTGCTGTAGAAGATGTTTTTCTATCTGTTATAGCCGTGAAAAGTTTAGATGTTGTTTCTACTACAGATGATGACATATCTTTTGTGGTTGTAGGAGTATTAGGGTCTTGTGATGTGATCTCTACATCTGTAGATTCTGCTGTGGGATATGTGGATTCTTCAATGTTGGTTGTTTGCAAAGTGGTCTGTTTTTCTTGTGTTGTTTGAATTTCAGATATGGTTGTATCCTCTGCATTTGTGAATTCTAGAGTAGTACTTTTTGCCTCTGTTGTCTCAGCATAACCAGATGTTGCTGTAGTAGATATTGATGTTTCATCTGTTTGGGCTGTGGAAAATTCAGGTGTTGTTTCTACTACAGATGATGAAAAATCTCTTGTGGTTGTAGGAGAATGAGGGTCCTGTGATGTGATCTCTACATCTGTAGTTTCTGCTGTGGGATATGTGGATACTTCAATGTTGGCTGTTTGCAAAGTGGTCTGCTCTTCTATTGTTGGAATTTCAGATATGGTTGTATCCTCTGCAGTTGTTATTTCTAAAGTAGTTCTTTTTGCCTCTGTTGTCTCAGTATAACCAGATGTTGCCTCATTAGATATTGATGTTTCATCTGTTTGGGCCGTGGAAAGTTCAGGTGTTGTTTCTACTACAGATGATGACAAATCTCTTGTGGTTGTAGGAGTATTAGGGTCCTGTGATGTGATCTCTACATCTGTAGATTCTGCTGTGGGATATGTGGATTCTTCCATGTTGGTTGTTTGCAAAGTGGTCTGTTTTTCTTGTGTTGTTTGTATTTCAGATATGGTTGTATCCTCTGCATTTGTTATGTCTAAAGTAGTACTATCTGCCTCTGTTGTCTCAGTATAACCAAATGTTGCTGTAGAAGATGTTTTTCCATCTGTTATAGCCGTGGAAAGTTCAGGTGTTGTTTCTACTACAGATGATGACATATCTTTTGTGGTTGTAGGAGTATTAGGGTCTTGTGATGTGATCTCTACATCTGTAGATTCTGCTGTGGGATATGTGGATTCTTCAATGTTGTTTGTTTGCAAAGTGGTCTGTTTTTCTTGTGTTGTTTGAATTTCAGATATGGTTGTATCCTTTGCAGTTGTGAATTCTAGAGTAGTACTTTTTACCTCTGTTGTCTCAGCATAACCAGATGTTGCTGTAGTAGATATTGATGTTTCATCTGTTTGGGCTGTGGAAAATTCAGGTGTTGTTTCTACTACAGATGATGAAAAATCTCTTGTGGTTGTAGGAGAATGAGGGTCCTGTGATGTGATCTCTAAATCTGCAGATTCTGCTGTGTGATATGTGGATTCTTCAATGTTGGTTGTTTGCAAAGTGGTCTGTTTTTCTTGTGTTGTTACTATTTCAGATATGGTTGTATCCTCTGCAGTTTTTATTTCTAAAGTAGTACTTTTTGCCTCTGTTGTCTCAGCATAACCAGATGTTGCTGTAGCATATATTGATGTTTCATCTGTTTGGGCCGTGGAAAGTTCAGGTGTTGTTTCTACTACAGATGATGACAAATCTCTTGAGGTTGTAGGAAAACCAGGGTCCTGAGATGTGCCCTCTACATCTGTAGTTTCTGCTGTGGGATACGTGGATTCTTCAATGTTGGTTGTTTGCAAAGTGGTCTGTTTTTCTTGTGTTGTTTGAATTTCAGATATGGTTGTATCCTCTGCAGTTGTGAATTCTAGAGTAGTACTTTTTGCCTCTGTTGTCTCAGCATAACCAGATGTTGCTGTAGTAGATATTGATGTTTCATCTGTTTGGGCTGTGGAAAATTCAGGTGTTGTTTCTACTACAGATGATGAAAAATCTCTTGTGGTTGTAGGAGAATGAGGGTCCTGTGATGTGATCTCTACATCTGCAGATTCTGCTGTGGGATATGTGGATACTTCAATGTTGGCTGTTTGCAAAGTGGTCTGCTCTTCTATTGTTGGAATTTCAGCTATGGTTATATCCTCTGCAGTTGTTATTTCTAAAGTAGTTATTTTTGCCTCTGTTGTCTCAGTATAACCAGATGTTGCCTCATTAGATATTGATGTTTCATCTGTTTGGGCCGTGGAAAGTTCAGGTGTTGTTTCTACTACAGATGATGACAAATCTCTTGTGGTTGTAGGAGTATTAGGGTCCTGTGATGTGATCTCTACATCTGTAGATTCTGCTGTGGGATATGTGGATTCTTCCATGTTGGTTGTTTGCAAAGTGGTCTGTTTTTCTTGTGTTGTTTCTATTTCAGATATAGTTGTATCCTCTGCAGTTGTTATTTCTAAAGTAGTAATTTTTGCCTCTGTTGTCTCAGCATAACCAGATGTTGCTGTAGTAGATATTGAAGTTTCATCTGTTTGGGCCGTGGAAAGTTCAGGTGTTGTTTCTACTACAGATGATGACAAATCTCTTGAGGTTGTAGGAGAATGAGGGTCCTGTGATGTGATCTCTACATCTGTAGATTCTGCTGTGGGATATGTGGATACTTCAATGTTGGCTGTTTGCAAAGTGGTCTGCTCTTCTATTGTTGGAATTTCAGATATGGTTGTATCCTCTGCAGTTGTTATTTCTAAAGTAGTACTTTTTGCCTCTGTTGTCTCAGCATAACCAGATGTTGCTGTAGCAGATATTGATGTTTCATCTGTTTGGGCTGTGTAAAGTTCAGGTGTTGTTTCTACTACAGATGATGACAAATCTCTTGAGGTTGTAGGAAAACCAGGGTCCTGAGATGTGCCCTCTACATCTGTAGTTTCTGCTGTGGGATACGTGGATTCTTCAATGTTGGTTGATTGCAAAGTGGTCTGTTTTTCTTGTGTTGTTTGAATTTCAGATATGGTTGTATCCTCTGCAGTTGTGAATTCTAGAGTAGTACTTTTTGCCTCTGTTGTCTCAGCATAACCAGATGTTGCTGTAGTAGATATTGATGTTTTATCTGTTTGGGCTATGGAAAATTCAGGTGTTGTTTCTACTACAGATGATGAAAAATCTCTTGTGGTTGTAGGAGAATGAGGGTCCTGTGATGTGATATCTACATCTGTAGATTCTGCTGTGGGATATGTGGATACTTCAATGTTGGCTGTTTGCAAAGTGGTCTGCTCTTCTATTGTTTGAATTTCAGATATGGTTGTATCCTCTGCAGTTGTTATTTCTAAAGTAGTTCTTTTTGCCTCTGTTGTCTCAGTATAACCAGATGTTGCCTCATTAGATATTGATGTTTCATCTGTTTGGGCTGTGGAAAGTTCAGGTGTTGTTTCTACTACAGATGATGACAAATCTCTTGTGGTTGTAGGAGTATCAGGGTCCTGTGATGTGATCTCTACATCTGTAGATTCTGCTGTGTGATATGTGGATTCTTCAATGTTGTGTGTTTGCAAAGTGGTCTGTTTTTCTTGTGTTGTTACTATTTCAGATATGGTTGTATCCTCTGCAGTTGTTATTTCTAAAGTAGTACTTTTTGCCTCTGTTGTCTCAGCATAACCAGATGTTGCTGTAGCAGATATTGATGTTTCATCTGTTTGGGCCGTGGAAAGTTCAGGTGTTGTTTCTACTACAGATGATGACAAATCTCTTGAGGTTGTAGGAAAACCAGGGTCCTGAGATGTGCCCTCTACATCTGTAGTTTCTGCTGTGGGATACGTGGATTCTTCAATGTTGGTTGTTTGCAAAGTGGTCTGTTTTTCTTGTGTTGTTTGAATTTCAGATATGGTTGTATCCTCTGCAGTTGTGAATTCTAGAGTAGTACTTTTTGCCTTTGTTGTCTCAGCATAACCAGATGTTGCTGTAGTAGATATTGATGTTTCATCTGTTTGGGCTATGGAAAATTCAGGTGTTGTTTCTACTACAGATGATGAAAAATCTCTTGTGGTTGTAGGAGAATGAGGGTCCTGTGATGTGATCTCTACATCTGTAGATTCTGCTGTGGGATATGTGGATACTTCAATGTTGGCTGTTTGCAAAGTGGTCTGCTCTTCTATTGTTGGAATATCAGATATGGTTGTTTCCTCTGCAGTTGTTATTTCTAAAGTAGTTCTTTTTGCCTCTGTTGTCTCAGCATAACCAGATGTTGCCTCATTAGATATTGATGTTTCATCTGTTTGGGCCGTGGAAAGTTCAGGTGTGGTTTTTACTACAGATGATGACAAATCTCTTGTGGTTGTAGGAGTATCAGGGTCCTGTGATGTGATCTCTACATCTGTAGATTCTGCTGTGGGATATGTGGATTCTTCCATGTTGGTTGTTTGCAAAGTGGTCTGTTTTTCTTGTGTTGTTTCTATTTCAGATATGGTTGTATCCTCTGCAGTTGTTATTTCTAAAGTAGTACTTTTTACCTCTGTTGTCTCAGCATAACCAGATGTTGCTGTAGTAGATATTGATGTTTCATCTGTTTGGGCCGTGGAAAGTTCAGGTGTTGTTTCTACTACAGATGATGACAAATCTCTTGAGGTTGTAGTAAAACCAGGGTCCTGAGATGTGCCCTCTACATCTATAGTTTCTGCTGTGTGATACGTGGATTCTTCAAAGTTGTTTGTTTGCAAAGTGGTCTGTTTTTCTTGTGTTGTTTGTATTTCAGATATGGTTGTATCCTCTGCATTTGTTATTTCTAAAGTAGTACTATCTGCCTCTGTTGTCTCAGTATAACCAAATGTTGCTGTAGAAGATGTTTTTCCATCTGTTATAGCCGTGAAAAGTTTAGATGTTGTTTCTACTACAGATGATGACATATCTTTTGTGGTTGTAGGAGTATTAGGGTCTTGTGATGTGATCTCTACATCTGTAGATTCTGCTGTGGGATATGTGGATTCTTCAATGTTGGTTGTTTGCAAAGTGGTCTGCTCTTCTATTGTTGGAATTTCAGATATGGTTGTATCCTCTGCAGTTGTTATTTCTAAAGTAGTTATTTTTGCCTCTGTTGTCTCAGTATAACCAGATGTTGCCTCATTAGATATTGATGTTTCATCTGTTTGGGCCGTGGAAAGTTCAGGTGTTGTTTCTACTACAGATGATGACAAATCTCTTGTGGTTGTAGGAGTATTAGGGTCCTGTGATGTGATCTCTACATCTGTAGATTCTGCTGTGGGATATGTGGATTCTTCCATGTTGGTTGTTTGCAAAGTGGTCTGTTTTTCTTGTGTTGTTTGTATTTCAGATATGGTTGTATCCTCTGCATTTGTTATGTCTAAAGTAGTACTATCTGCCTCTGTTGTCTCAGTATAACCAAATGTTGCTGTAGAAGATGTTTTTCCATCTGTTATAGCCGTGAAAAGTTTAGATGTTGTTTCTACTACAGATGATGACAAATCTCTTGTGGTTGTAGGAGTAATAGGGTCCTGTGATGTGATCTCTACATCTGTAGATTCTGCTGTGGGATATGTGGATTCTTCAATGTTGGTTGTTTGCAAAGTGGTCTGTTTTTCTTGTGTTGTTTGAATTTTAGATATGGTTGTATCCTCTGCAGTTGTGAATTCTAGAGTAGTACTTTTTGCCTCTGTTGTCTCAGCATAACCAGATGTTGCTGTAGCAGATATTGATGTTTCATCTGTTTGGGCCGTGGAAAGTTCAGGTGTTGTTTCTACTACAGATGATGACAAATCTCTTGAGGTTGTAGGAAAACCAGGGTCCTGAGATGTGCCCTCTACATCTGTAGTTTCTGCTGTTGGATACGTGGATTCTTCAATGTTGGTTGTTTGCAAAGTGGTCTGTTTTTCTTGTGTTGTTTGTATTTCAGATATGGTTGTATCCTCTGCATTTGTTATGTCTAAAGTAGTACTATCTGCCTCTGTTGTCTCAGTATAACCAAATGTTGCTGTAGAAGATGTTTTTCCATCTGTTATAGCCGTGAAAAGTTTAGATGTTGTTTCTACTACAGATGATGACAAATCTCTTGTGGTTGTAGGAGTAATAGGGTCCTGTGATGTGATCTCTACATCTGTAGATTCTGCTGTGGGATATGTGGATTCTTCAATGTTGGTTGTTTGCAAAGTGGTCTGTTTTTTTTGTGTTGTTTGAATTTCAGATATGGTTGTATCCTTTGCAGTTGTGAATTCTAGAGTAGTACTTTTTGCCTCTGTTGTCTCAGCATAACCAGATGTTGCTGTAGTAGATATTGATGTTTCATCTGTTTGGGCTGTGGAAAATTCAGGTGTTGTTTCTACTACAGATGATGAAAAATCTCTTGTGGTTGTAGGAGAATGAGGGTCCTGTGATGTGATCTCTACATCTGTAGATTCTGCTGTGGGATATGTGGATACTTCAATGTTGGCTGTTTGCAAAGTAGTCTGCTCTTCTATTGTTGGGATTTCAGATATGGTTGTATCCTCTGCAGTTGTTATTTCTAAAGTAGTTCTTTTTGCCTCTGTTGTCTCAGTATAACCAGATGTTGCCTCATTAGATATTGATGTTTCATCTGTTTGGGCCGTGGAAAGTTCAGTTGTTGTTTCTACTACAGATGATGACAAATCTCTTGTGGTTGTAGGAGTATTAGGGTCCTGTGATGTGATCTCTACATCTGTAGATTCTGCTGTGGGATATGTGGATTCTTCCATGTTGGTTGTTTGCAAAGTGGTCTGTTTTTCTTGTGTTGTTTCTATTTCAGATATGGTTGTATCCTCTGCAGTTGTTATTTCTAAAGTAGCACTTTTTACCTCTGTTGTCTCAGCATAACCAGATGTTGCTGTAGTAGATATTGATGTTTCATCTGTTTGGGCCGTGGAAAGTTCAGGTGTTGTTTCTACTACAGATGATGACAAATCTCTTGAGGTTGTAGTAAAACCAGGGTCCTGAGATGTGCCCTCTACATCTATAGTTTCTGCTGTGGGATACGTGGATTCTTCAAAGTTGTTTGTTTGCAAAGTGGTCTGTTTTTCTTGTGTTGTTTGTATTTCAGATATGGTTGTATCCTCTGCATTTGTTATTTCTAAAGTAGTACTATCTGCCTCTGTTGTCTCCGTATAACCAAATGTTGCTGTAGAAGATGTTTTTCCATCTGTTATAGCCGTGAAAAGTTTAGATGTTGTTTCTACTACAGATGATGACATATCTTTTGTGGTTGTCGGAGTATTAGGGTCTTGTGATGTGATCTCTACATCTGTAGATTCTGCTGTGGGATATGTGGATTCTTCAATGTTGGTTGTTTGCAAAGTGATCTGTTTTTCTTGTGTTGTTTGAATTTCAGATATGGTTGTATCCTCTGCAGTTGTGAATTCTAGAGTAGTACTTTTTGCCTCTGTTGTCTCAGCATAACCAGATGTTGCTGTAGTAGATATTGATGTTTCATCTGTTTGGGCTGTGGAAAATTCAGGTGTTGTTTCTACTACAGATGATGAAAAATCTCTTGTGGTTGTAGGAGAATGAGGGTCCTGTGATGTGATCTCTACATCTGTAGATTCTGCTGTGGGATATGTGGATACTTCAATGTTGGCTGTTTGCAAAGTGGTCTGCTCTTCTATTGTTGGAATTTCAGATATGGTTGTATCCTCTGCAGTTGTTATTTCTAAAGTAGTTCTTTTTGCCTCTGTTGTCTCAGCATAACCAGATGTTGCCTCATTAGATATTGATGTTTCATCTGTTTGGGCCGTGGAAAGTTCAGGTGTTGTTTCTACTACAGATGATGACAAATCTCTTGTGGTTGTAGGAGTATCAGGGTCCTGTGATGTGATCTCTACATCTGTAGATTCTGCTGTGTGATATGTGGATTCTTCAATGTTGGTTGTTTGCAAAGTGGTCTGTTTTTCTTGTGTTGTTACTATTTCAGATATGGTTGTATCCTCTGCAGTTGTTATTTCTAAAGTAGTACTTTTTGCCTCTGTTGTCTCAGCATAACCAGATGTTGCGGTAGCAGATATTGATGTTTCATCTGTTTGGGCCGTGGAAAGTTCAGGTGTTGTTTCTACTACAGATGATGACAAATCTCTTGAGGTTGTAGGAAAACCAGGGTCCTGAGATGTGCCCTCTACATCTGTAGTTTCTGCTGTGGGATACGTTGATTCTTCAATGTTGGTTGTTTGCAAAGTGGTCTGTTTTTCTTGTGTTGTTTGAATTTCAGATATGGTTGTATCCTCTGCAGTTGTGAATTCTAGAGTAGTACTTTTTGCCTCTGTTGTCTCAGCATAACCAGATGTTGCTGTAGTAGATATTGATGTTTCATCTGTTTGGGCTGTGGAAAATTCAGGTGTTGTTTCTACTACAGATGATGAAAAATCTCTTGTGGTTGTAGTAAAACCAGGGTCCTGAGATGTGCCCTCTACATCTGTAGATTCTGCTGTGGGATATGTGGATTCTTCAAAGTTGTTTGTTTGCAAAGTGGTCTGTTTTTCTTGTGTTGTTTGTATTTCAGATATGGTTGTATCCTCTGCATTTGTTATTTCTAAAGTAGTACTATCTGCCTCTGTTGTCTCAGTATAACCAAATGTTGCTGTAGAAGATGTTTTTCCATCTGTTATAGCCGTGAAAAGTTTAGATGTTGTTTCTACTACAGATGATGACATATCTTTTGTGGTTGTAGGAGTATTAGGGTCTTGTGATGTGATCTCTACATCTGTAGATTCTGCTGTGGGATATGTGGATTCTTCAATGTTGGTTGTTTGCAAAGTGGTCTGTTTTTCTTGTGTTGTTTGAATTTCAGATATGGTTGTATCCTCTGCAGTTGTGAATTCTAGAGTAGTACTTTTTGCCTCTGTTGTCTCAGCATAACCAGATGTTGCTGTAGTAGATATTGATGTTTCATCTGTTTGGGCTGTGGAAAATTCAGGTGTTGTTTCTACTACAGATGATGAAAAATCTCTTGTGGTTGTAGGAGAATGAGGGTCCTGTGATGTGATCTCTACATCTGTAGATTCTGCTGTGGGATATGTGGATACTTCAATGTTGGCTGTTTGCAAAGTGGTCTGCTCTTCTATTGTTGGAATTTCAGATATGGTTGTATCCTCTGCAGTTGTTATTTCTAAAGTAGTTCTTTTTGCCTCTGTTGTCTCAGCATAACCAGATGTTGCCTCATTAGATATTGATGTTTCATCTGTTTGGGCCGTGGAAAGTTCAGGTGTTGTTTCTACTACAGATGATGACAAATCTCTTGTGGTTGTAGGAGTATCAGGGTCCTGTGATGTGATCTCTACATCTGTAGATTCTGCTGTGTGATATGTGGATTCTTCAATGTTGGTTGTTTGCAAAGTGGTCTGTTTTTCTTGTGTTGTTACTATTTCAGATATGGTTGTATCCTCTGCAGTTGTTATTTCTAAAGTAGTACTTTTTGCCTCTGTTGTCTCAGCATAACCAGATGTTGCGGTAGCAGATATTGATGTTTCATCTGTTTGGGCCGTGGAAAGTTCAGGTGTTGTTTCTACTACAGATGATGACAAATCTCTTGAGGTTGTAGGAAAACCAGGGTCCTGAGATGTGCCCTCTACATCTGTAGTTTCTGCTGTGGGATACGTTGATTCTTCAATGTTGGTTGTTTGCAAAGTGGTCTGTTTTTCTTGTGTTGTTTGAATTTCAGATATGGTTGTATCCTCTGCAGTTGTGAATTCTAGAGTAGTACTTTTTGCCTCTGTTGTCTCAGCATAACCAGATGTTGCTGTAGTAGATATTGATGTTTCATCTGTTTGGGCTGTGGAAAATTCAGGTGTTGTTTCTACTACAGATGATGAAAAATCTCTTGTGGTTGTAGTAAAACCAGGGTCCTGAGATGTGCCCTCTACATCTGTAGATTCTGCTGTGGGATATGTGGATTCTTCAAAGTTGTTTGTTTGCAAAGTGGTCTGTTTTTCTTGTGTTGTTTGTATTTCAGATATGGTTGTATCCTCTGCATTTGTTATTTCTAAAGTAGTACTATCTGCCTCTGTTGTCTCAGTATAACCAAATGTTGCTGTAGAAGATGTTTTTCCATCTGTTATAGCCGTGAAAAGTTTAGATGTTGTTTCTACTACAGATGATGACATATCTTTTGTGGTTGTAGGAGTATTAGGGTCTTGTGATGTGATCTCTACATCTGTAGATTCTGCTGTGGGATATGTGGATTCTTCAATGTTGGTTGTTTGCAAAGTGGTCTGTTTTTCTTGTGTTGTTTGAATTTCAGATATGGTTGTATCCTCTGCAGTTGTGAATTCTAGAGTAGTACTTTTTGCCTCTGTTGTCTCAGCATAACCAGATGTTGCTGTAGTAGATATTGATGTTTCATCTGTTTGGGCTGTGGAAAATTCAGGTGTTGTTTCTACTACAGATGATGAAAAATCTCTTGTGGTTGTAGGAGAATGAGGGTCCTGTGATGTGATCTCTACATCTGTAGATTCTGCTGTGGGATATGTGGATACTTCAATGTTGGCTGTTTGCAAAGTGGTCTGCTCTTCTATTGTTGGAATTTCAGATATGGTTGTATCCTCTGCAGTTGTTATTTCTAAAGTAGTTCTTTTTGCCTCTGTTGTCTCAGCATAACCAGATGTTGCCTCATTAGATATTGATGTTTCATCTGTTTGGGCCGTGGAAAGTTCAGGTGTTGTTTCTACTACAGATGATGACAAATCTCTTGTGGTTGTAGGAGTATCAGGGTCATGTGATGTGATCTCTACATCTGTAGATTCTGCTGTGTGATATGTGGATTCTTCAATGTTGGTTGTTTGCAAAGTGGTCTGTTTTTCTTGTGTTGTTACTATTTCAGATATGGTTGTATCCTCTGCAGTTGTTATTTCTAAAGTAGTACTTTTTGCCTCTGTTGTCTCAGCATAACCAGATGTTGCGGTAGCAGATATTGATGTTTCATCTGTTTGGGCCGTGGAAAGTTCAGGTGTTGTTTCTACTACAGATGATGACAAATCTCTTGAGGTTGTAGGAAAACCAGGGTCCTGAGATGTGCCCTCTACATCTGTAGTTTCTGCTGTGGGATACGTGGATTCTTCAATGTTGGTTGTTTGCAAAGTGGTCTGTTTTTCTTGTGTTGTTTGAATTTCAGATATGGTTGTATCCTCTGCAGTTGTGAATTCTAGAGTAGTACTTTTTGCCTCTGTTGTCTCAGCATAACCAGATGTTGCTGTAGTAGATATTGATGTTTCATCTGTTTGGGCTGTGGAAAATTCAGGTGTTGTTTCTACTACAGATGATGAAAAATCTCTTGTGGTTGTAGTAAAACCAGGGTCCTGAGATGTGCCCTCTACATCTGTAGATTCTGCTGTGGGATATGTGGATTCTTCAAAGTTGTTTGTTTGCAAAGTGGTCTGTTTTTCTTGTGTTGTTTGTATTTCAGATATGGTTGTATCCTCTGCATTTGTTATTTCTAAAGTAGTACTATCTGCCTCTGTTGTCTCAGTATAACCAAATGTTGCTGTAGAAGATGTTTTTCCATCTGTTATAGCCGTGAAAAGTTTAGATGTTGTTTCTACTACAGATGATGACATATCTTTTGTGGTTGTAGGAGTATTAGGGTCTTGTGATGTGATCTCTACATCTGTAGATTCTGCTGTGGGATATGTGGATTCTTCAATGTTGGTTGTTTGCAAAGTGGTCTGTTTTTCTTGTGTTGTTTGAATTTCAGATATGGTTGTATCCTCTGCAGTTGTGAATTCTAGAGTAGTACTTTTTGCCTCTGTTGTCTCAGCATAACCAGATGTTGCTGTAGTAGATATTGATGTTTCATCTGTTTGGGCTGTGGAAAATTCAGGTGTTGTTTCTTCTACAGATGATGAAAAATCTCTTGTGGTTGTAGGAGAATGATGGTCCTGTGATGTGATCTCTACATCTGTAGATTCTGCTGTGGGATATGTGGATACTTCAATGTTGGCTGTTTGCAAAGTGGTCTGCTCTTCTATTGTTGGAATTTCAGATATGGTTGTATCCTCTGCAGTTGTTATTTCTAAAGTCGTTCTTTTTGCCTCTGTTGTCTCAGTATAACCAGATGTTGCCTCATTAGATATTGATGTTTCATCTGTTTGGGCCGTGGAAAGTTCAGGTGTTGTTTCTACTACAGATGATGACAAATCTCTTGTGGTTGTAGGAGTATCAGGGTCCTGTGATGTGATCTCTACATCTGTAGATTCTGCTGTGGGATATGAGGATTCTTCAATGTTGGTTGTTTGCAAAGTGGTCTGTTTTTCTTGTGTTGTTACTATTTCAGATATGGTTGTATCCTCTGCAGTTGTTATTTCTAAAGTAGTACTTTTTGCCTCTGTTGTCTCAGCATAACCAGATGTTGCTGTAGTAGATATTGATGTTTCATCTGTTTGGGCCGTGGAAAGTTCAGGTGTTGTTTCTACTACAGATGATGACAAATCTCTTAAGGTTGTAGGAAAACCAGGGTCCTGAGATGTGCCCTCTACATCTGTAGTTTCTGCTGTGGGATACGTGGATTCTTCAATGTTGGTTGTTTGCAAAGTGGTCTGTTTTTCTTGTGTTGTTTGAATTTCAGATATGGTTGTATCCTCTGCATGTGTTATTTCTAAAGTAGTACTATCTGCCTCTGTTGTCTCAGTATAACCAAATGTTGCTGTAGAAGATGTTTTTCCATCTGTTATAGCCGTGAAAAGTTTAGATGTTGTTTCTACTACAGATGATGACAAATCTCTTGAGGTTGTAGGAAAACCCGAGTCCTGAGATGTGCCCTCTACATCTGTAGTTTCTGCTGTGGGATACGTGGATTCTTCAATGTTGGTTGTTTGCAAAGTGGTCTGTTTTTCTTGTGTTGTTTGAATTTCAGATATGGTTGTATCCTCTGCAGTTGTGAATTCTAGAGTAGAACTTTTTGCCTCTGTTGTCTCAGCATAACCAGATGTTGCTGTAGTAGATATTGATGTTTCATCTGTTTGGGCTGTGGAAAATTCAGGTGTTGTTTCTACTACAGATGATGAAAAATCTCTTGTGGTTGTAGGAGAATGAGGGTCCTGTGATGTGATCTCTACATCTGTAGATTCTGCTGTGGGATATGTGGATACTTCAATGTTGGCTGTTTGCAAAGTGGTCTGCTTTTCTATTGTTGGAATTTCAGATATGGTTGTATCCTCTGCAGTTGTTATTTCTAAAGTAGTTCTTTTTGCCTCTGTTGTCTCAGTATAACCAGATGTTGCCTCATTAGATATTGATGTTTCATCTGTTTGGGCCGTGGAAAGTTCAGATGTTGTTTCTACTACAGATGATGACAAATCTCTTGTGGTTGTAGGAGTATCAGGCTCCTGTGATGTGATCTCTACATCTGTAGATTCTGCTGTGGGATATGTGGATACTTCAATGTTGGCTGTTTGCAAAGTGGTCTGCTCTTCTATTGTTGGAATTTCAGATATGGTTGTATCCTCTGCATTTGTTATTTCTAAAGTAGTTCTTTTTGCCTCTGTTGTCTCAGTATAACCAGATGTTGCCTCATTAGATATTGATGTTTCATCTGTTTGGGCCGTGGAAAGTTCAGGTGTTGTTTCTACTACAGATGATGACAAATCTCTTGAGGTTGTAGGAAAACCAGGGTCCTGAGATGTGCCCTCTACATCTGTAGTTTCTGCTGTGGGATACGTGGATTCTTCAATGTTGGTTGTTTGCAAAGTGGTCTGTTTTTCTTGTGTTGTTTGAATTTCAGATATGGTTGTATCCTCTGCATTTGTGAATTCTAGAGTAGTACTTTTTGCCTCTGTTGTCTCAGTATAACCAGATGTTGCTGTAGTAGATATTGATGTTTCATCTGTTTGGGCCGTGGAAAGTTCAGATGTTGTTTCTACTACAGATGATGACAAATCTCTTGTGGTTGTAGAAGTATCAGGGTCCTGTGATGTGATCTCTACATCTGTAGATTCTGCTGTGGGATATGTGGATTCTTCCATGTTGGTTGTTTGCAAAGTGGTCTGTTTTTCTTGTGATGTTACTATTTCAGATATGGTTGTATCCTCTGCAGTTGTTATTTCTAAAGTAGTACTTTTTGCCTCTGTTGTCTCAGCATAACCAGATGTTGCTGTAGTAGATATTGATGTTTTATCTGTTTGGGCCGTGGAAAGTTCAGGTGTTGTTTCTACTACAGATGGTTCAGGTGTTGTTTCTACTACAGACGATGACAAATCTCTTGAGGTTGTAGGAAAACCAGGGTCCTGAGATGTGCCCTCTACATCTGTAGTTTCTGCTGTGGGATACGTGGATTCTTCAATGTTGGTTGTTTGCAAAGTGGTCTGTTTTTCTTGTGTTGTTTGAATTTCAGACATGGTTGTATCCTCTGCAGTATTGAATTCTAGAGTAGTACTTTTTGCCTCTGTTGTCTCAGCATAACCAGATGTTGCTGTAGTAGATATTGATGTTTCATCTGTTTGGGCTGTGGAAAATTCAGGTGTTGTTTCTACTACAGATGATGAAAAATCTCTTGTGGTTGTAGGAGAATGAGGGTCCTGTGATGTGATCTCTACATCTGTAGATTCTGCTGTGGAATATGTGGATGCTTCAATGTTGGCTGTTTGCAAAGTGGTCTGCTCTTCTATTGTTGGAATTTTAGATATGGTTATATCCTCTGCAGTTGTTATTTCTAAAGTAGTACTTTTTGCCTCTGTTGTCTCAGCATAACCAGATGTTGCTGTAGTAGATATTGATGTTTCATCTGTTTGGGCCGTGGAAAGCTCAGGTGTTGTTTCTTCTACAGATGATGACAAATCTCTTGAGGTTGAAGGAAAACCAGGGTCCTGAGATGTGCCCTCTATATCTGTAGTTTCTGCTGTGGGATACGTGGATTCTTCAATGTTGGTTGTTTGCAAAGTGGTCTGTTTTTCTTGTGTTGTTTGAATTTCAGATATGGTTGTATCCTCTGCAGTTGTGAATTCTAGAGTAGTACTTTTTGCCTCTGTTGTCTCAGCATAACCAGATGTTGCTGTAGTAGATATTGATGTTTCATCTGTTTGGGCTGTGGAAAATTCAGGTGTTGTTTCTACTACAGATGATGAAAAATCTCTTGTGGTTGTAGGAGAATGAGGGTCCTGTGATGTGATCTCTACATCTGTAGATTCTGCTGTGGAATATGTGGATGCTTCAATGTTGGCTGTTTGCAAAGTGGTCTGCTCTTCTATTGTTGGAATTTCAGATATGGTTATATCCTCTGCAGTTGTTATTTCTAAAGTAGTACTTTTTGCCTCTGTTGTCTCAGCATAACCAGATGTTGCTGTAGTAGATATTGATGTTTCATCTGTTTGGGCCGTGGAAAATTCAGGTGTTGTTTCTACTACAGATAATGAAAAATCTCTTGTGGTTGTAGGAGAATGAGGGTCCTGTGATGTGATCTCTACATCTGTAGATTCTGCTGTGGAATATGTGGATGCTTCAATGTTGGCTGTTTGCAAAGTGGTCTGCTCTTCTATTGTTGGAATTTCAGATATGGTTGTATCCTCTGCAGTTGTTATTTCTAAAGTAGTTCTTTTTGCCTCTGTTGTCTCAGTATAACCAGATGTTGCCTCATTAGATATTGATGTTTCATCTGTTTGGGCCGTGGAAAGTTCAGATGTTGTTTCTACTACAGATGATGACAAATCTCTTGTGGTTGTAGGAGTATCAGGGTCCTGTGATGTGATCTCTACATCTGTAGATTCTGCTGTGGGATATGTGGATACTTCAATGTTGGCTGTTTGCAAAGTGGTCTGCTCTTCTATTGTTGGAATTTCAGATATGGTTGTATCCTCTGCAGTTGTTATTTCTAAAGTAGTTCTTTTTGCCTCTGTTGTCTCAGTATAACCAGATGTTGCCTCATTAGATATTGATGTTTCATCTGTTTGGGCCGTGGAAAGTTCAGGTGTTGTTTCTACTACAGATGATGACAAATCTCTTGAGGTTGTAGGAAAACCAGGGTCCTGAGATGTGCCCTCTACATCTGTAGTTTCTGCTGTGGGATACGTGGATTCTTCAATGTTGGTTGTTTGCAAAGTGGTCTGTTTTTCTTGTGTTGTTTGAATTTCAGATATGGTTGTATCCTCTGCAGTTGTGAATTCTAGAGTAGTACTTTTTGCCTCTGTTGTCTCAGTATAACCAGATGTTGCTGTAGTAGATATTGATGTTTCATCTGTTTGGGCCGTGGAAAGTTCAGAGGTTGTTTCTACTACAGATGATGACAAATCTCTTGTGGTTGTAGAAGTATCAGGGTCCTGTGATGTGATCTCTACATCTGTAGATTCTGCTGTGGGATATGTGGATTCTTCCATGTTGGTTGTTTGCAAAGTGGTCTGTTTTTCTTGTGTTGTTACTATTTCAGATATGGTTGTATCCTCTGCAGTTGTTATTTCTAAAGTAGTACTTTTTGCCTCTGTTGTGTCAGCATAACCAGATGTTGCTGTAGTAGATATTGATGTTTTATCTGTTTGGGCCGTGGAAAGTTCAGGTGTTGTTTCTACTACAGATGGTTCAGGTGTTGTTTCTACTACAGATGATGACAAATCTCTTGAGGTTGTAGGAAAACCAGGGTCCTGAGATGTGCCCTCTACATCTGTAGTTTCTGCTGTGGGATACGTGGATTCTTCAATGTTGGCTGTTTGCAAAGTGGTCAGTTTTTCTTGTGTTGTTTGTACTTCAGATATGGTTGTATCCTCTGCATTTGTTATTTCTAAAGTAGTACTATCTGGCTCTGTTGTCTCAGTATAACCAAATGTTGCTGTAGAAGATGTTTTTCCATCTGTTATAGCCGTGAAAAGTTTAGATGTTGTTTCTACTACAGATGATGACATATCTTTTGTGGTTGTAGGAGTATTAGGGTCCTGTGATGTGATCTCTACATCTGTAGATTCTGCTGTGGGATATGTGGATTCTTCAATGTTGGTTGTTTGCAAAGTGGTCTGTTTTTCTTGTGTTGTTTGAATTTCAGATATGGTTGTATCCTCTGCAGTTGTGAATTCTAGAGTAGTACTTTTTGCCTCTGTTGTCTCAGCATAACCAGATGTTGCTGTAGTAGATATTGATGTTTCATCTGTTTGGGCCGTGGAAAGCTCAGGTGTTTTTTCTTCTACAGATGATGACAAATCTCTTGAGGTTGTAGGAAAACCAGGGTCCTGAGATGTGCCCTCTACATCTGTAGTTTCAGCTGTGGGATACGTGGATTCTTCCATGTTGGTTGTTTGCAAAGTGGTCTGTTTTTCTTGTGTTGTTTGTATTTCAGATATGGTTGTATCCTCCCCATTTGTTATTTCTAAAGTAGTACTTTTTGCCTCTGTTGTCTCAGTATAACCAAATGTTGCTGTAGAAGATTTTTTTCCATCCGTTATAGCCGTGAAAAGTTTAGATGTTGTTTCTACTACAGATGATGACATATCTTTTGTGGTTGTAGGAGTATTAGGGTCCTGTGATGTGATCTCTACATCTGTAGATTCTGCTGTGGGATATGTGGATTCTTCAATGTTGGTTGTTTGCAAAGTGGTCTGTTTTTCTTGTGTTGTTTGAATTTCAGATATGGTTGTATCCTCTGCAGTTGTGAATTCTAGAGTAGTACTTTTTGCCTCTGTTGTCTCAGCATAACCAGATGTTGCTGTAGTAGATATTGATGTTTCATCTGTTTGGGCTGTGGAAAGTTCAGGTGTTGTTTCTACTACAGATGATGACAAATCTCTTGTGGTTGTACGAGTATCAGGGTCCTGTGATGTGATCTCTACATCTGTAGATTCTGCTGTGGGATATGAGGATTCTTCAATGTTGGTTGTTTGCAAAGTGGTCTGTTTTTCTTGTGTTGTTACTATTTCAGATATGGTTGTATCCTCTGCAGTTGTTATTTCTAAAGTAGTTCTTTTTACCTCTGTTGTCTCAGCATAACCAGATGTTGCTGTAGTAGATATTGATGTTTCATCTGTTTGGGCTGTGGAAAGTTCAGGTGTTGTTTCTACTACAGATGATGACAAATCTCTTGAGGTTGTAGGCAAACCAGGGTCCTGAGATGTGCCCTCTACATCTGTAGTTTCTCCTGTGGGATACGTGGATTCTTCAATGTTGGTTGTTTGCAAAGTGGTCTGTTTTTCTTGTGTTGTTTGAATTTCAGATATGGTTGTATCCTCTGCAGTTGTGAATTCTAGAGTAGTACTTTTTGCCTCTGTTGTCTCAGCATAACCAGATGTTGCTGTAGTAGATATTGATGTTTCATCTGTTTGGGCTGTGGAAAACTCAGGTGTTGTTTCTACTACAGATGATGAAAAATCTCTTGTGGTTGTAGGCGAATGAGGGTCCTGTGATGTAATCTCTACATCTGTCGATTCTGCTGTGGGATATGTGGATACTTCAATGTTGGCTGTTTGCAAAGTGGTCTGCTCTTCTATTGTTGGAATTTCAGATATGGTTGTATCCTCTGCAGTTGTTATTTCTAAAGTAGTTCTTTTTGCTTCTGTTGTCTCAGCATAACCAGATGTAGCTGTAGTAGATATTGATGTTTCATCTGTTTGGGCTGTGGAAAGTTCAGGTGTTGTTTCTACTACAGATGATGACAAATCTCTTGTGGTTGTAGGAGTATCAGGGTCCTGTGATGTGATCTCTACATCTGTAGATTCTGCTGTGGGATATGTGGATTCTTCAATGTTGGTTGTTTGCAAAGTGGTCTGTTTTTCTTGTGTTGTTACTATTTCAGATATGGTTGTATCCTCTGCAGTTGTTATTTCTAAAGTAGTACTTTTTGCCTCTGTTGTCTCAGCATAACCAGATGTTGCTGTAGTAGATATTGATGTTTCATCTGTTTGGGCCGTGGAAAGTTCAGGTGTTGTTTCTACTAAAGATGATGACAAATCTCTTGAGGTTGTAGGAAAACCAGGGTTCTGAGATGTGCCCTCTACATCTGTAGTTTCTGCTGTGGGATACGTGGATTCTTCAATGTTGGTTGTTTGCAAAGTGGTTTGTTTTTCTTGTGTTGTTTGAATTTCAGATATGGTTGTATCCTCTGCAGTTGTGAATTCTAGAGTAGTACTTTTTGCCTCTGTTGTCTCAGCATAACCAGATGTTGCTGTAGTAGATATTGATGTTTCATCTGTTTGGGCTGTGGAAAATTCAGGGGTTGTTTCTACTACAGATGATGAAAAATCTCTTGTGGTTGTAGGAGAATGAGGGTCCTGTGATGTGATCTCTACATCTGTAGATTCTGCTGTGGGATATGTGGATACTTCAATGTTGGCTGTTTGCAAAGTGGTCTGCTTTTCTATTGTTGGAATTTCAGATATGGTTGTATCCTCTGCAGTTGTTATTTCTAAAGTAGTTCTTTTTGCCTCTGTTGTCTCAGTATAACCAGATGTTGCCTCATTAGATATTGATGTTTCATCTGTTTGGGCCGTGGAAAGTTCAGATGTTGTTTCTACTACAGATGATGACAAATCTCTTGTGGTTGTAGGAGTATCAGGGTCCTGTGATGTGATCTCTACATCTGTAGATTCTGCTGTGGGATATGTGGATACTTCAATGTTGGCTGTTTGCAAAGTGGTCTGCTCTTCTATTGTTGGAATTTCAGATATGGTTGTATCCTCTGCAGTTGTTATTTCTAAAGTAGTTCTTTTTGCCTCTGTTGTCTCAGTATAACCAGATGTTGCCTCATTAGATATTGATGTTTCATCTGTTTGCGCCGTGGAAAGTTCAGGTGTTGTTTCTACTACACATGATGACAAATCTCTTGAGGTTGTAGGAAAACCAGGGTCCTGAGATGTGCCCTCTACATCTGTAGTTTCTGCTGTGGGATACGTGGATTCTTCAATGTTGGTTGTTTGCAAAGTGGTCTGTTTTTCTTGTGTTGTTTGAATTTCAGATATGGTTGTATCCTCTGCAGTTGTGAATTCTAGAGTAGTACTTTTTGCCTCTGTTGTCTCAGTATAACCAGATGTTGCTGTAGTAGATATTGATGTTTCATCTGTTTGGGCCGTGGAAAGTTCAGAGGTTGTTTCTACTACAGATGATGACAAATCTCTTGTGGTTGTAGAAGTATCAGGGTCCTGTGATGTGATCTCTACATCTGTAGATTCTGCTGTGGGATATGTGGATTCTTCCATGTTGGTTGTTTGCAAAGTGGTCTGTTTTTCTTGTGTTGTTACTATTTCAGATATGGTTGTATCCTCTGCAGTTGTTATTTCTAAAGTAGTACTTTTTGCCTCTGTTGTCTCAGCATAACCAGATGTTGCTGTAGTAGATATTGATGTTTTATCTGTTTGGGCCGTGGAAAGTTCAGGTGTTGTTTCTACTACAGATGGTTCAGGTGTTGTTTCTACTACAGATGATGACAAATCTCTTGAGGTTGTAGGAAAACCAGGGTCCTGAGATGTGCCCTCTACATCTGTAGTTTCTGCTGTGGGATACGTGGATTCTTCAATGTTGGTTGTTTGCAAAGTGGTCTGTTTTTCTTGTGTTGTTTGAATTTCAGATATGGTTGTATCCTCTGCAGTTGTGAATTCTAGAGTAGTAATTTTTGCCTCTGTTGTCTCAGCATAACCAGATGTTGCTGTAGTAGATATTGATGTTTCATCTGTTTGGGCTGTGGAAAATTCAGGTGTTGTTTCTACTACAGATGATGAAAAATCTCTTGTGGTTGTAGGAGAATGAGGGTCCTGTGATGTGATCTCTACATCTGTAGATTCTGCTGTGGAATATGTGGATGCCTCAATGTTGGCTGTTTGCAAAGTGGTCTGCTCTTCTATTGTTGGAATTTCAGATATGGTTATATCCTCTGCAGTTGTTATTTCTAAAGTAGTACTTTTTGCCTCTGTTGTCTCAGCATAACCAGATGTTGCTGTAGTAGATATTGATGTTTCATCTGTTTGGGCCGTGGAAAGCTCAGGTGTTGTTTCTTCTACAGATGATGACAAATCTCTTGAGGTTGTAGGAAAACCAGGGTCCTGAGATGTGCCCTCTACATCTGTAGTTTCAGCTGTGGGATACGTGGATTCTTCAATGTTGGTTGTTTGCAAAGTGGTCTGTTTTTCTTGTGTTGTTTGTATTTCAGATATGGTTGTATCCTCCCCATTTGTTATTTCTAAAGTAGTACTTTTTGCCTCTGTTGTCTCAGTATAACCAAATGTTGCTGTAGAAGATTTTTTTCCATCCGTTATAGCCGTGAAAAGTTTAGATGTTGTTTCTACTACAGATGATGACATATCTTTTGTGGTTGTAGGAGTATTAGGGTCCTGTGATGTGATCTCTACATCTGTAGATTCTGCTGTGGGATATGTGGATTCTTCAATGTTGGTTGTTTGCAAAGTGGTCTGTTTTTCTTGTGTTGTTTGAATTTCAGATATGGTTGTATCCTCTGCAGTTGTGAATTCTAGAGTAGTAATTTTTGCCTCTGTTGTCTCAGCATAACCAGATGTTGCTGTAGTAGATATTGATGTTTCATCTGTTTGGGCTGTGGAAAATTCAGGTGTTGTTTCTACTACAGATGATGAAAAATCTCTTGTGGTTGTAGGAGAATGAGGGTCCTGTGATGTGATCTCTACATCTGTAGATTCTGCTATGGGATATGTGGATACTTCAATGTTGGCTGTTTGCAAAGTGGTCTGCTCTTCTATTGTTGGAATTTCAGATATGGTTGTATCCTCTGCAGTTGTTATTTCTAAAGTAGTTCTTTTTGCCTCTGTTGTCTCAGTATAACCAGATGTTGCCTCATTAGATATTGATGTTTCATCTGTTTGGGCCGTGGAAAGTTCAGGTGTTGTTTCTACTACAGATGATGACAAATCTCTTGTGGTTGTACGAGTATCAGGGTCCTGTGATGTGATCTCTACATCTGTAGATTCTGCTGTGGGATATGAGGATTCTTCAATGTTGGTTGTTTGCAAAGTGGTCTGTTTTTCTTGTGTTGTTACTATTTCAGATATGGTTGTATCCTCTGCAGTTGTTATTTCTAAAGTAGTTCTTTTTACCTCTGTTGTCTCAGTATAACCAGATGTTGCCTCATTAGATATTGATGTTTCATCTGTTTGGGCCGTGGAAAGTTCAGGTATTGTTTCTACTACAGATGATGACAAATCTATTGAGGTTGTAGGAAAACCAGGGTTCTGAGATGTGCCCTCTACATCTGTAGTTTCTGCTGTGGGATACGTGGATTCTTCAATGTTGGTTGTTTGCAAAGTGGTCTGTTTTTCTTGTGTTGTTTGTACTTCAGATATTTTTGTATCCTCTGCATTTGTTATTTCTAAAGTAGTACTATCTGGCTCTGTTGTCTCAGTATAACCAAATGTTGCTGTAGAAGATGTTTTTCCATCTGTTATAGCCGTGAAAAGTTTAGATGTTGTTTCTACTACAGATGATGACATATCTTTTGTCGTTGTAGGAGTATTAGGGTCCTGTGATGTGATCTCTACATCTGTAGATTCTGCTGTGGGATATGTGGATTCTTCAATGTGTGTTGTTTGCAAAGTGGTCTGTTTTTCTTGTGTTGTTTGAATTTCAGATATGGTTGTATCTTCTGCAGTTGTGAATTCTAGAGTAGTACTTTTTGCCTCTGTTGTCTCAGCATAACCAGATGTTGTTTTAGTAGATAATGATGTTTCATCTGTTTGGGCTGTGGAAAATTCAGGTGTTGTTTCTACTACAGATGATGAAAAATCTCTTGTGGTTGCATGAGAATGAGGGTCCTGTGATGTGATCTCTACATCTGTAGATTCTGCTGTGGGATATGTGGATACTTCAATGTTGGCTGTTTGCAAAGTGGTCTGCTCTTCTATTGTTGGAATTTCAGATATGGTTGTATCCTCTGCAGTTGTTATTTCTAAAGTTGTTCTTTTTGCCTCTGTTGTCTCAGTATAACCAGATGTTGCCTCATTAGATATTGATGTTTCATCTGTTTGGGCCGTGGAAAGTTCAGGTGTTGTTTCTACTACAGATGATGACAAATCTCTTGTGGTTGTAGGAGTATCAGGGTCATGAGATGTGCCCTCTACATCTGTAGATTTTGCTGTGGGATATGAGGATTCTTCAATGTTGGTTGTTTGCAAAGTGGTCTGTTTTTCTTGTGTTGTTACTATTTCAGATATGGTTGTATCCTCTGCAGTTGTTATTTCTAAAGTAGTACTTTTTGCCTCTGTTGTCTCAGCATAACCAGATGTTGCTGTAGTAGATATTGATGTTTCATCTGTTTGGGCTGTGGAAAGTTCAGGTGTTGTTTCTACTACAGATGATGACAAATCTCTTGAGGTTGTAGGCAAACCAGGGTCCTGAGATGTGCCCTCTACATCTGTAGTTTCTCCTGTGGGATACGTGGATTCTTCAATGTTGGTTGTTTGCAAAGTGGTCTGTTTTTCTTGTGTTGTTTGAATTTCAGATATGGTTGTATCCTCTGCAGTTGTGAATTCTAGAGTAGTACTTTTTGCCTCTGTTGTCTCAGCATAACCAGATGTTGCTGTAGTAGATATTGATGTTTCATCTGTTTGGGCTGTGGAAAACTCAGGTGTTGTTTCTACTACAGATGATGAAAAATCTCTTGTGGTTGTAGGCGAATGAGGGTCCTGTGATGTGATCTCTACATCTGTCGATTCTGCTGTGGGATATGTGGATGCTTCAATGTTGGCTGTTTGCAAAGTGGTCTGCTCTTCTATTGTTGGAATTTCAGATATGGTTGTATCCTCTGCAGTTGTTATTTCTAAAGTAGTTCTTTTTGCTTCTGTTGTCTCAGCATAACCAGATGTAGCTGTAGTAGATATTGATGTTTCATCTGTTTGGGCCGCGGAAAGTTCAGGTGTTGTTTCTACTACAGATGATGACAAATCTCTTGTGGTTGTAGGAGTATCAGGGTCCTGTGATGTGATCTCTACATCTGTAGATTCTGCTGTGGGATATGTGGATTCTTCAATGTTGGTTGTTTGCAAAGTGGTCTGTTTTTCTTGTGTTGTTACTATTTCAGATATGGTTGTATCCTCTGCAGTTGTTATTTCTAAAGTAGTACTTTTTGCCTCTGTTGTCTCAGCATAACCAGATGTTGCTGTAGTAGATATTGATGTTTCATCTGTTTGGGCCGTGGAAAGTTCAGGTGTTGTTTCTACTAAAGATGATGACAAATCTCTTGAGGTTGTAGGAAAACCAGGGTTCTGAGATGTGCCCTCTACATCTGTAGTTTCTGCTGTGGGATACGTGGATTCTTTAATGTTGGTTGTTTGCAAAGTGGTTTGTTTTTCTTGTGTTGTTTGAATTTCAGATATGGTTGTATCCTCTGCAGTTGTGAATTCTAGAGTAGTACTTTTTGCCTCTGTTGTCTCAGCATAACCAGATGTTGCTGTAGTAGATATTGATGTTTCATCTGTTTGAGCTGTGGAAAATTCAGGTGTTGTTTCTACTACAGATGATGAAAAATCTCTCGTGGTTGTAGGAGAATGAGGGTCCTGTGATGTGATCTCTACATCTGTAGATTCTGCTGTGGGATATGTGGATACTTCAATGTTGGCTGTTTGCAAAGTGGTCTGCTTTTCTATTGTTGGAATTTCAGATATGGTTGTATCCTCTGCAGTTGTTATTTCTAAAGTAGTTCTTTTTGCCTCTGTTGTCTCAGTATAACCAGATGTTGCCTCATTAGATATTGATGTTTCATCTGTTTGGGCCGTGGAAAGTTCAGATGTTGTTTCTACTACAGATGATGACAAATCTCTTGTGGTTGTAGGAGTATCAGGGTCCTGTGATGTGATCTCTACATCTGTAGATTCTGCTGTGGGATATGTGGATACTTCAATGTTGGCTGTTTGCAAAGTGGTCTGCTCTTCTATTGTTGGAATTTCAGATATGGTTGTATCCTCTGCAGTTGTTATTTCTAAAGTAGTTCTTTTTGCCTCTGTTGTCTCAGTATAACCAGATGTTGCCTCATTAGATATTGATGTTTCATCTGTTTGGGCCGTGGAAAGTTCAGGTGTTGTTTCTACTACAGATGATGACAAATCTCTTGAGGTTGTAGGAAAACCAGGGTCCTGAGATGTGCCCTCTACATCTGTAGTTTCTGCTGTGGGATACGTGGATTCTTCAATGTTGGTTGTTTGCAAGGTGGTCTGTTTTTCTTGTGTTGTTTGAATTTCAGATATGGTTGTATCCTCTGCAGTTGTGAATTCTAGAGTAGTACTTTTTGCCTCTGTTGTCTCAGTATAACCAGATGTTGCTGTAGTAGATATTGATGTTTCATCTGTTTGGGCCGTGGAAAGTTCAGAGGTTGTTTCTACTACAGATGATGACAAATCTCTTGTGGTTGTAGAAGTATCAGGGTCCTGTGATGTGATCTCTACATCTGTAGATTCTGCTGTGGGATATGTGGATTCTTCCATGTTGGTTGTTTGCAAAGTGGTCTGTTTTTCTTGTGTTGTTACTATTTCAGATATGGTTGTATCCTCTGCAGTTGTTATTTCTAAAGTAGTACTTTTTGCCTCTGTTGTCTCAGCATAACCAGATGTTGCTGTAGTAGATATTGATGTTTTATCTGTTTGGGCCGTGGAAAGTTCAGGTGTTGTTTCTACTACAGATGGTTCAGGTGTTGTTTCTACTACAGATGATGACAAATCTCTTGAGGTTGTAGGAAAACCAGGGTCCTGAGATGTGCCCTCTACATCTGTAGTTTCTGCTGTGGGATACGTGGATTCTTCAATGTTGGTTGTTTGCAAAGTGGTCTGTTTTTCTTGTGTTGTTTGAATTTCAGATATGGTTGTATCCTCTGCAGTTGTGAATTCTAGAGTAGTAATTTTTGCCTCTGTTGTCTCAGCATAACCAGATGTTGCTGTAGTAGATATTGATGTTTCATCTGTTTGGGCTGTGGAAAATTCAGGTGTTGTTTCTACTACAGATGATGAAAAATCTCTTGTGGTTGTAGGAGAATGAGGGTCCTGTGATGTGATCTCTACATCTGTAGATTCTGCTGTGGAATATGTGGATGCTTCAATGTTGGCTGTTTGCAAAGTGGTCTGCTCTTCTATTGTTGGAATTTCAGATATGGTTATATCCTCTGCAGTTGTTATTTCTAAAGTAGTACTTTTTGCCTCTGTTGTCTCAGCATAACCAGATGTTGCTGTAGTAGATATTGATGTTTCATCTGTTTGGGCCGTGGAAAGCTCAGGTGTTGTTTCTTCTACAGATGATGACAAATCTCTTGAGGTTGTAGGAAAACCAGGGTCCTGAGATGTGCCCTCTACATCTGTAGTTTCAGCTGTGGGATACGTGGATTCTTCAATGTTGGTTGTTTGCAAAGTGGTCTGTTTTTCTTGTGTTGCTTGTATTTCAGATATGGTTGTATCCTCTCCATTTGTTATTTCTAAAGTAGTACTTTTTGCCTCTGTTGTCTCAGTATAACCAAATGTTGCTGTAGAAGATTTTTTTCCATCCGTTATAGCCGTGAAAAGTTTAGATGTTGTTTCTACTACAGATGATGACATATCTTTTGTGGTTGTAGGAGTATTAGGGTCCTGTGATGTGATCTCTACATCTGTAGATTCTGCTGTGGGATATGTGGATTCTTCAATGTTGGTTGTTTGCAAAGTGGTCTGTTTTTCTTGTGTTGTTTGAATTTCAGATATGGTTGTATCCTCTGCAGTTGTGAATTCTAGAGTAGTACTTTTTGCCTCTGTTGTCTCAGCATAACCAGATGTTGCTGTAGTAGATATTGATGTTTCATCTGTTTGGGCTGTGGAAAATTCAGGTGTTGTTTCTACTACAGATGATGAAAAATCTCTTGTGGTTGTAGGAGAATGAGGGTCCTGTGATGTGATCTCTACATCTGTAGATTCTGCTGTGGGATATGTGGATACTTCAATGTTGGCTGTTTGCAAAGTGGTCTGCTCTTCTATTGTTGGAATTTCAGATATGGTTGTATCCTCTGCAGTTGTTATTTCTAAAGTAGTTCTTTTTGCCTCTGTTGTCTCAGTATAACCAGATGTTGCCTCATTAGAGATTGATGTTTCATCTGTTTGGGCCGTGGAAAGTTCAGGTGTTGTTTCTACTACAGATGATGACAAATCTCTTGTGGTTGTACGAGTATCAGGGTCCTGTGATGTGATCTCTACATCTGTAGATTCTGCTGTGGGATATGAGGATTCTTCAATGTTGGTTGTTTGCAAAGTGGTCTGTTTTTCTTGTGTTGTTACTATTTCAGATATGGTTGTATCCTCTGCAGTTGTTATTTCTAAAGTAGTTCTTTTTACCTCTGTTGTCTCAGTATAACCAGATGTTGCCTCATTAGATATTGATGTTTCATCTGTTTGGGCCGTGGAAAGTTCAGGTATTGTTTCTACTACAGATGATGACAAATCTCTTGAGGTTGTAGGAAAACCAGGGTCCTGAGATGTGCCCTCTACATCTGTAGTTTCTGCTGTGGGATACGTGGATTCTTCAATGTTGGTTGTTTGCAAAGTGGTCAGTTTTTCTTGTGTTGTTTGTACTTCAGATATGGTTGTATCCTCTGCATTTGTTATTTCTAAAGTAGCACTATCTGGCTCTGTTGTCTCAGTATAACCAAATGTTGCTGTAGAAGATGTTTTTCCATCTGTTATAGCCGTGAAAAGTTTAGATGTTGTTTCTACTACAGATGATGACATATCTTTTGTCGTTGTAGGAGTATTAGGGTCCTGTGATGTGATCTCTACATCTGTAGATTCTGCTGTGGGATATGTGGATTCTTCAATGTTGGTTGTTTGCAAAGTGGTCTGTTTTTCTTGTGTTGTTTGAATTTCAGATGTGGTTGTATCTTCTGCAGTTGTGAATTCTAGAGTAGTACTTTTTGCCTCTGTTGTCTCAGCATAACCAGATGTTGCTGTAGTAGATAATGATGTTTCATCTGTTTGGGCTGTGGAAAATTCAGGTGTTGTTTCTACTACAGATGATGAAAAATCTCTTGTGGTTGTATGAGAATGAGGGTCCTGTGATGTGATCTCTACATCTGTAGATTCTGCTGTGGGATATGTGGATACTTCAATGTTGGCTGTTTGCAAAGTGGTCTGCTCTTCTATTGTTGGAATTTCAGATATGGTTGTATCCTCTGCAGTTGTTATTTCTAAAGTTGTTCTTTTTGCCTCTGTTGTCTCAGTATAACCAGATGTTGCCTCATTAGATATTGATGTTTCATCTGTTTGGGCCGTGGAAAGTTCAGGTGTTGTTTCTACTACAGATGATGACAAATCTCTTGTGGTTGTAGGAGTATCATGGTCCTGAGATGTGCCCTCTACATCTGTAGATTCTGCTGTGGGATATGAGGATTCTTCAATGTTGGTTGTTTGCAAAGTGGTCTGTTTTTCTTGTGTTGTTTGAATTTCAGATATGGTTGTATCCTCTGCAGTTGTGAATTCTAGAGTAGTACTTTTTGCCTCTGTTGTCTCAGCATAACCAGATGTTGCTGTAGTAGATATTGATGTTTCATCTGTTTGGGCTGTGGAAAACTCAGGTGTTGTTTCTACTACAGATGATGAAAAATCTCTTGTGGTTGTAGGCGAATGAGGGTCCTGTGATGTGATCTCTACATCTGTCGATTCTGCTGTGGGATATGTGGATACTTCAATGTTGGCTGTTTGCAAAGTGGTCTGCTCTTCTATTGTTGGAATTTCAGATATGGTTGTATCCTCTGCAGTTGTTATTTCTAAAGTCGTTCTTTTTGCCTCTGTTGTCTCAGTATAACCAGATGTTGCCTCATTAGATATTGATGTTTCATCTGTTTGGGCCGTGGAAAGTTCAGGTGTTGTTTCTACTACAGATGATGACAAATCTCTTGTGGTTGTAGGAGTATCAGGGTCCTGTGATGTGATCTCTACATCTGTAGATTCTGCTGTGGGATATGAGGATTCTTCAATGTTGGTTGTTTGCAAAGTGGTCTGTTTTTCTTGTGTTGTTACTATTTCAGATATGGTTGTATCCTCTGCAGTTGTTATTTCTAAAGTAGTACTTTTTGCCTCTGTTGTCTCAGCATAACCAGATGTTGCTGTAGTAGATATTGATGTTTCATCTGTTTGGGCCATGGAAAGTTCAGGTGTTGTTTCTATTACAGATGATGATAAATCTCTTGAGGTTGTAGGAGTATTAGGGTCCTGAGATGTGCCCTCTACATCTGTAGTTTCTGCTGTGGGATACGTGGATTCTTCAATGTTGGTTGTTTGCAAAGTGGTTTGTTTTTCTTGTGTTGTTTGAATTTCAGATATGGTTGTATCCTCTGCAGTTGTGAATTCTAGAGTAGTACTTTTTGCCTCTGTTGTCTTAGCATAACCAGATGTTGCTGTAGTAGATATTGATGTTTCATCTGTTTGGGCTGTGGAAAATTCAGGTGTTGTTTCTACTACAGATGATGAAACATCTCTTGTGGTTGTAGGAGAATGAGGGTCCTGTGATGTGATCTCTACATCTGTAGATTCTGCTGTGGGATATGTGGATACTTCAATGTTGGCTGTTTGCAAAGTGGTCTGCTCTTCTATTGTTGGAATTTCAGATATGGTTATATCCTCTGCAGTTGTTATTTCTAAAGTAGTACTTTTTGCCTCTGTTGTCTCAGCATAACCAGATGTTGCTGTAGTAGATATTAATGTTTCATCTGTTTGGGCCGTGGAAAGTTCAGGTGTTGTTTCTTCTACAGATGATGACAAATCTCTTGTGGTTGTAGGAAAAACAGGGTCCTGAGATGTGCCCTTTACATCTGTAGATTCTGCTGTGGGATATGTGGATACTTCAATGTTGGCTGTTTGCAAAGTGGTCTGCTCTTCTATTGTTTGAATTTCAGATATGGTTGTATCCTCTGCAGTTGTTATTTCTAAAGTCGTTCTTTTTGCCTCTGTTGTCTCAGTATAACCAGATGTTGCCTCATTAGAAATTGATGTTTCATCTGTTTGGGCCGTGGAAAGTTCAGGTGTTGTTTCTACTACAGATGATGACAAATCTCTTGTGGTTGTAGGAGTATCAGGGTCCTGTGATGTGATCTCTACATCTGTAGATTCTGCTGTGAGATATGAGGATTCTTCAATGTTGGTTGTTTGCAAAGTGGTCTGTTTTTCTTGTGTTGTTACTATTTCAGATATGGTTGTATCCTCTGCAGTTGTTATTTCTAAAGTAGTACTTTTTGCCTCTGTTGTCTCAGCATAACCAGATGTTGCTGTAGTAGATATTGATGTTTCATCTGTTTGGGCCATGGAAAGTTCAGGTGTTGTTTCTATTACAGATGATGATAAATCTCTTGAGGTTGTAGGAAAACCAGGGTCCTGAGATGTGCCCTCTACATCTGTAGTTTCTGCTGTGGGATACGTGGATTCTTCAATGTTGGTTGTTTGCAAAGTGGTTTGTTTTTCTTGTGTTGTTTGAATTTCAGATATGGTTGTATCCTCTGCAGTTGTTAATTCTAGAGTAGTACTTTTTGCCTCTGTTGTCTCAGCATAACCAGCTGTTGCTGTAGTAGATATTGATGTTTCATCTGTTTGGGCTGTGGAAAATTCAGGTGTTGTTTCTACTATAGATGATGAAAAATCTCTTGTGGTTGTAGGAGAATGAGGGTCCTGTGATGTGATCTCTACATCTGTAGATTCTGCTGTGGGATATGTGGATACTTCAATGTTGGCTGTTTGCAAAGTGGTCTGCTCTTCTATTGTTGGAATTTCAGATATGGTTATATCCTCTGCAGTTGTTATTTCTAAAGTAGTACTTTTTGCCTCTGTTGTCTCAGCATAACCAGATGTTGCTGTAGTAGATATTAATGTTTCATCTGTTTGGGCCGTGGAAAGTTCAGGTGTTGTTTCTTCTACAGATGATGACAAATCTCTTGTGGTTGTAGGAAAACCAGGGTCCTGAGATGTGCCCTCTACATCTGTAGTTTTAGCTGTGGGATACTTGGATTCCTCAATGTTGGTTGTTTGCAAAGTGGTCTGTTTTTCTTGTGTTGTTTGTATTTCAGATATGGTTGTATCCTCTCCATTTGTTATTTCTAAAGTAGTACTTTTTGCCTCTGTTTTCTCAGTATAACCAAATGTTGCTGTAGAAGATTTTTTTCCATCCGTTATAGCCGTGAAAAGTGTAGATGTTGTTTCTACTACAGATGATGACATATCTTTTGTGGTTGTAGGAGTATTAGGGTCCTGGGATGTGATCTCTACATCTGTAGATTCTGCTGTGGGATATGTGGATTCTTCAATGTTGGTTGTTTGCAAAGTGGTCTGTTTTTCTTGTGTTGTTTGAATTTCAGATATGGTTGTATCCTCTGCAGTTGTGAATTCTAGAGTAGTACTTTTTGCCTCTGTTGTCTCAGCATAACCAGATGTTGCTGTAGTAGATAATGATGTTTCATCTGTTTGGGCTGTGGAAAATTCAGGTGTTGTTTCTACTACAGATGATGAAAAATCTCTTGTGGTTGTAGGAGAATGAGGGTCCTGTGATGTGATCTCTACATCTGTAGATTCTGCTGTGGGATATGTGGATACTTCAATGTTGGCTGTTTGCAAAGTGGTCTGCTCTTCTATTGTTGGAATTGCAGATATGGTTGTATCCTCTGCAGTTGTTATTTCTAAAGTCGTTCTTTTTGCCTCTGTTGTCTCAGTATAACCAGATGTTGCCTCATTAGATATTGATGTTTCATCTGTTTGGGCCGTGGAAAGTTCAGGTGTTGTTTCTACTACAGATGATGACAAATCTCTTGTGGTTGTAGGAGTATCAGGGTCCTGTGATGTGATCTCTACATCTGTAGATTCTGCTGTGGGATATGAGGATTCTTCAATGTTGGTTGTTTGCAAAGTGGTCTGTTTTTCTTGTGTTGTTACTATTTCAGATATGGTTGTATCCTCTGCAGTTGTTATTTCTAAAGTAGTACTTTTTGCCTCTGTTGTCTCAGCATAACCAGATGTTGCTGTAGTAGATATTGATGTTTCATCTGTTTGGGCCGTGAAAAGTTTAGATGTTGTTTCTACTACAGATGATGACAAATCTCTTGAGGTTGTAGGAAAACCTGGGTCCTGAGATGTGCCCTCTACATCTGTAGTTTCTGCTGTGGGATACGTGGATTCTTCAATGTTGGTTGTTTGCAAAGTGGTCTGTTTTTCTTGTGTTGTTTGAATTTCAGATATGGTTGTATCCTCTGCATGTGTTATTTCTAAAGTAGTACTATCTGCCTCTGTTGTCTCAGTATAACCAAATGTTGCTGTAGAAGATGTTTTTCCATCTGTTATAGCCGTGAAAAGTTTAGATGTTGTTTCTACTACAGATGATGACAAATCTCTTGAGGTTGTAGGAAAACCAGGGTCCTGAGATGTGCCCTCTACATCTGTAGTTTCTGCTGTGGGATACGTGGAATCTTCAATGTTGGTTGTTTGCAAAATGGTCTGTTTTTCTTGTGTTGTTTGAATTTCAGATATGGTTGTATCCTCTGCAGTTGTGAATTCTAGAGTAGTACTTTTTGCCTCTGTTGTCTCAGCATAACCAGATGTTGCCTCATTAGATATTGATGTTTCATCTGTTTGAGCTGTGGAAAGTTCAGATGTTGTTTCTACTACAGATGATGACAAATCTCTTGTGGTTGTAGGAGTATCAGGGTCCTGTGATGTGATCTCTACATCTGTAGATTCTGCTGTGGGATATGTGGATACTTCAATGTTGGCTGTTTGCAAAGTGGTCTGCTCTTCTATTGTTGGAATTTCAGATATGGTTGTATCCTCTGCAGTTGTTATTTCTAAAGTAGTTCTTTTTGCCTCTGTTGTCTCAGTATAACCAGATGTTGCCTCATTAGATATTGATGTTTCATCTGTTTGGGCCGTGGAAAGTTCAGGTGTTGTTTCTACTACAGATGATGACAAATCTCTTGAGGTCGTAGGAAAACCAGGGTACTGAGATGTGCCCTCTACATCTGTAGTTTCTGCTGTGGGATACGTGGATTCTTCAATGTTGGTTGTTTGCAAAGTGGTCTGTTTTTCTTGTGTTGTTTGAATTTCAGATATGGTTGTATCCTCTGCAGTTGTGAATTCTAGAGTAGTACTTTTTGCCTCTGTTGTCTCAGCATAACCAGATGTTGCTGTAGTAGATATTGATGTTTCATCTGTTTGGGCTGTGGAAAATTCAGGTGTTGTTTCTACTACAGATGATGAAAAATCTCTTGTGGTTGTAGGAGAATGAGGGTCCTGTGATGTGATCTCTACATCTGTAGATTCTGCTGTGGGATATGTGGATACTTCAATGTTGGCTGTTTGCAAAGTGGTCTGCTCTTCTAGTGTTGGAATTTCAGATATGGTTGTATCCTCTGCAGTTGTTATTTCTAAAGTAGTTATTTTTGCCTCTGTTGTCTCAGCATAACCAGATGTTGCTGTAGTAGATATTGATGTTTCATCTGTTTGGGCTGTGGAAAATTCAGGTGTTGTTTCTACTACAGATGATGAAAAATCTCTTGTGGTTGTAGGAGAATCTGGGTCCTGTGATGTGATCTCTACATCTGTAGATTCTGCTGTGGGATATGTGGATACTTCAATGTTGGCTGTTTGCAAAGTGGTCTGCTTTTCTATTGTTGGAATTTCAGATATGGTTGTATCCTCTGCAGTTGTTATTTCTAAAGTAGTTATTTTTGCCTCTGTTGTCTCAGTATAACCAGATGTTGCCTCATTAGATATTGATGTTTCAACTGTTTGGGCTCTGGAAAGTTCAGATGTTGTTTCTACTACAGATGATGACAAATCTCTTGTGGTTGTAGGAGTATCAGGGTCCTGTGATGTGATCTCTACATCTGTAGATTCTGCTGTGGGATATGTGGATACTTCAATGTTGGCTGTTTGCAAAGTGGTCTGCTCTTCTATTGTTGGAATTTCAGATATGGTTGTATCCTCTGCAGTTGTTATTTCTAAAGTAGTTCTTTTTGCCTCTGTTGTCTCAGTATAACCAGATGTTGCCTCATTAGATATTGATGTTTCATCTGTTTGGGCCGTGGAAAGTTCAGGTGTTGTTTCTACTACAGATGATGACAAATCTCTTGAGGTCGTAGGAAAACCAGGGTACTGAGATGTGCCCTCTACATCTGTAGTTTCTGCTGTGGGATACGTGGATTCTTCAATGTTGGTTGTTTGCAAAGTGGTCTGTTTTTCTTGTGTTGTTTGAATTTCAGATATGGTTGTATCCTCTGCAGTTGTGAATTCTAGAGTAGTACTTTTTGCCTCTGTTGTCTCAGCATAACCAGATGTTGCTGTAGTAGATATTGATGTTTCATCTGTTTGGGCTGTGGAAAATTCAGGTGTTGTTTCTACTACAGATGATGAAAAATCTCTTGTGGTTGTAGGAGAATGAGGGTCCTGTGATGTGATCTCTACATCTGTAGATTCTGCTGTGGGATATGTGGATACTTCAATGTTGGCTGTTTGCAAAGTGGTCTGCTCTTCTAGTGTTGGAATTTCAGATATGGTTGTATCCTCTGCAGTTGTTATTTCTAAAGTAGTTCTTTTTGCCTCTGTTGTCTCAGTATAACCAGATGTTGCCTCATTAGATATTGATGTTTCATCTGTTTGGGCCGTGGAAAGTTCAGATGTTGTTTCTACTACAGATGATGACAAATCTCTTGTGGTTGTAGGATTATCAGGGTCCTGTGATGTGATCTCTACATCTGTAGATTCTGCTGTGGGATATGTGGATACTTCAATGTTGGCTGTTTGCAAAGTGGTCTGCTCTTCTATTGTTGGAATTTCAGATATGGTTGTATCCTCTGCAGTTGTTATTTCTAAAGTAGTTCTTTTTGCCTCTGTTGTCTCAGTATAACCAGATGTTGCCTCATTAGATATTGATGTTTTATCTGTTTGGGCCGTGGAAAGTTCAGGTGTTGTTTCTACTACAGATGATGACAAATCTCTTGAGGTTGTAGGAAAACCAGGGTCCTGAGATGTGCCCTCTACATCTGTAGTTTCTGCTGTGGGATACGTGGATTCTTCAATGTTGGTTGTTTGCAAAGTGGTCTGTTTTTCTTGTGTTGTTTGAATTTCAGATATGGTTGTATCCTCTGCAGTTGTGAATTCTAGAGTAGTACTTTTTGCCTCTGTTGTCTCAGCATAACCAGATGTTGCTGTAGTAGATATTGATGTTTCATCTGTTTGGGCTGTGGAAAATTCAGGTGTTGTTTCTACTACAGATGATGACAAATCTCTTGTGGTTGTAGGAGTATCAGGGTCCTGTGATGTGATCTCTACATCTGTAGATTCTGCTGTGGGATATGTGGATTCTTCAATGTTGGATGTTTGCAGAGTGGTCTGCTTTTCTATTGTTGGAATTTCAGATATGGTTGTATCCTCTGCAGTTGTTATTTCTAAAGTAGTTCTTTTTGCCTCTGTTGTCTCAGTATAACCAGATGTTGCCTCATTAGATATTGATGTTTCATCTGTTTGGGCCGTGGAAAGTTCAGGTGTTGTTTCTACTACAGATGATGACAAATCTCTTGTGGTTGTAGGAGAATGAGGGTCCTGTGATGTGATCTCTACATCTGTAGATTCTGCTGTGGGATATGTGGATACTTCAATGTTGGCTGTTTGCAAAGTGGTCTGCTCTTCTATTGTTGGAATTTCAGATATGGTTATATCCTCTGCAGTTGTTATTTGTAAAGTAGTACTTTTTGCCTCTGTTGTCTCAGCATAACCAGATGTTGCTGTAGTAGATATTAATGTTTCATCTGTTTGGGCCGTGGAAAGTTCAGGTGTTGTTATTTCTACAGATGATGACAAATCTCTTGTGGTTGTAGAAAAACCAGGGTCCTGAGATATGCCCTCTACATCTGTAGTTTCAGCTGTGGGATACGTGGATTCCTCAATGTTGGTTGTTTGCAAAGTGGTCTGTTTTTCTTGTGTTGTTTGTATTTCAGATATGGTTGTATCCTCTCCATTTGTTATTTCTAAAGTAGTACTTTTTGCCTCTGTTGTCTCAGTATAACCAAATGTTGCTGTAGAAGATTTTTTTCCATCCGTTATAGCCGTGAAAAGTTTAGATGTTGTTTCTACTACAGATGATGACATATCTTTTGTGGTTGTAGGAGTATTAGGGTCCTGTGATGTGATCTCTACATCTGTAGATTCTGCTGTGGGATATGTGGATTCTTCAATGTTGGTTGTTTGCAAAGTGGTCTGTTTTTCTTGTGTTGTTTGAATTTCAGATATGGTTGTATCCTCTGCAGTTGTGAATTCTAGAGTAGTACTTTTTGCCTCTGTTGTCTCAGCATAACCAGATGTTGCTGTAGTAGATATTGATGTTTCATCTGTTTGGGCTGTGGAAAATTCAGGTGTTGTTTCTACTACAGATGATGACAAATCTCTTGTGGTTGTAGGAGTATCAGGGTCCTGTGATGTGATCTCTACATCTGTAGATTCTGCTGTGGGATATGTGGATTCTTCAATGTTGGATGTTTGCAGAGTGGTCTGCTTTTCTATTGTTGGAATTTCAGATATGGTTGTATCCTCTGCAGTTGTTATTTCTAAAGTAGTTCTTTTTGCCTCTGTTGTCTCAGTATAACCAGATGTTGCCTCATTAGATATTGATGTTTCATCTGTTTGGGCCGTGGAAAGTTCAGGTGTTGTTTCTACTACAGATGATGACAAATCTCTTGTGGTTGTAGGAGAATGAGGGTCCTGTGATGTGATCTCTACATCTGTAGATTCTGCTGTGGGATATGTGGATACTTCAATGTTGGCTGTTTGCAAAGTGGTCTGCTCTTCTATTGTTGGAATTTCAGATATGGTTATATCCTCTGCAGTTGTTATTTGTAAAGTAGTACTTTTTGCCTCTGTTGTCTCAGCATAACCAGATGTTGCTGTAGTAGATATTAATGTTTCATCTGTTTGGGCCGTGGAAAGTTCAGGTGTTGTTTCTTCTACAGATGATGACAAATCTCTTGTGGTTGTAGAAAAACCAGGGTCCTGAGATATGCCCTCTACATCTGTAGTTTCAGCTGTGGGATACGTGGATTCCTCAATGTTGGTTGTTTGCAAAGTGGTCTGTTTTTCTTGTGTTGTTTGTATTTCAGATATGGTTGTATCCTCTCCATTTGTTATTTCTAAAGTAGTACTTTTTGCCTCTGTTGTCTCAGTATAACCAAATGTTGCTGTAGAAGATTTTTTTCCATCCGTTATAGCCGTGAAAAGTTTAGATGTTGTTTCTACTACAGATGATGACATATCTTTTGTGGTTGTAGGAGTATTAGGGTCCTGTGATGTGATCTCTACATCTGTAGATTCTGCTGTGGGATATGTGGATTCTTCAATGTTGGTTGTTTGCAAAGTGGTCTGTTTTTCTTGTGTTGTTTGAATTTCAGATATGGTTGTATCCTCTGCAGTTGTGAATTCTAGAGTAGTACTTTTTGCCTCTGTTGTCTCAGCATAACCAGATGTTGCTGTAGTAGATATTGATGTTTCATCTGTTTGGGCTGTGGAAAATTCAGGTGTTGTTTCTACTACAGATGATGAAAAATCTCTTGTGGTTGTAGGAGAATGAGGGTCCTGTGATGTGATCTCTACATCTGTAGATTCTGCTGTGGGATATGTGGATACTTCAATGTTGGCTGTTTGCAAAGTGGTCTGCTCTTCTATTGTTGGAATTTCAGATATGGTTGTATACTCTGCAGTTGTTATTTCTAAAGTCGTTCTTTTTGCCTCTGTTGTCTCAGTATAACCAGATGTTGCTGTAGTAGATATTGATGTTTCATCTGTTTGGGCCGTGGAAAGTTCAGATGTTGTTTCTACTACAGATGATGACAAATCTCTTGTGGTTGTAGAAGTATCAGGGTCCTGTGATGTGATCTCTACATCTGTAGATTCTGCTGTGGGATATGTGGGTTCTTCCATGTTGGTTGTTTGCAAAGTGGTCTGTTTTTCTTGTGTTGTTACTATTTCAGATATGGTTGTATCCTCTGCAGTTGTTATTTCTAAAGTAGTACTTTTTGCCTCTGTTGTCTCAGCATAACCAGATGTTGCTGTAGTAGATATTGATGTTTTATCTGTTTGGGCCGTGGAAAGTTCAGGTGTTGTTTCTACTACAGATGGTTCAGGTGTTGTTTCTACTACAGATGATGACAAATCTCTTGAGGTTGTAGGAAAACCAGGGTCCTGAGATGTGCCCTCTACATCTGTAGTTTCTGCTGTGGGATACGTGGATTCTTCAATGTTGGTTGTTTGCAAAGTGGTCTGTTTTTCTTGTGTTGTTTGAATTTCAGACATGGTTGTATCCTCTGCAGTTGTGAATTCTAGAGTAGTACTTTTTGCCTCTGTTGTCTCAGCATAACCAGATGTTGCTGTAGTAGATATTGATGTTTCATCTGTTTGGGCTGTGGAAAATTCAGGTGTTGTTTCTACTACAGATGATGAAAAATCTCTTGTGGTTGTAGGAGAATGAGGGTCCTGTGATGTGATCTCTACATCTGTAGATTCTGCTGTGGAATATGTGGATTCTTCAATGTTGGATGTTTGCAGAGTGGTCTGCTTTTCTATTGTTGGAATTTCAGATATGGTTGTATCCTCTGCAGTTGTTATTTCTAAAGTAGTTCTTTTTGCCTCTGTTGTCTCAGTATAACCAGATGTTGCCTCATTAGATATTGATGTTTCATCTGTTTGGGCCGTGGAAAGTTCAGGTGTTGTTTCTACTACAGATGATGACAAATCTCTTGTGGTTGTAGGAGAATGAGGGTCCTGTGATGTGATCTCTACATCTGTAGATTCTGCTGTGGGATATGTGGATACTTCAATGTTGGCTGTTTGCAAAGTGGTCTGCTCTTCTATTGTTGGAATTTCAGATATGGTTATATCCTCTGCAGTTGTTATTTGTAAAGTAGTACTTTTTGCCTCTGTTGTCTCAGCATAACCAGATGTTGCTGTAGTAGATATTAATGTTTCATCTGTTTGGGCCGTGGAAAGTTCAGGTGTTGTTTCTTCTACAGATGATGACAAATCTCTTGTGGTTGTAGAAAAACCAGGGTCCTGAGATATGCCCTCTACATCTGTAGTTTCAGCTGTGGGATACGTGGATTCCTCAATGTTGGTTGTTTGCAAAGTGGTCTGTTTTTCTTGTGTTGTTTGTATTTCAGATATGGTTGTATCCTCTCCATTTGTTATTTCTAAAGTAGTACTTTTTGCCTCTGTTGTCTCAGTATAACCAAATGTTGCTGTAGAAGATTTTTTTCCATCCGTTATAGCCGTGAAAAGTTTAGATGTTGTTTCTACTACAGATGATGACATATCTTTTGTGGTTGTAGGAGTATTAGGGTCCTGTGATGTGATCTCTACATCTGTAGATTCTGCTGTGGGATATGTGGATTCTTCAATGTTGGTTGTTTGCAAAGTGGTCTGTTTTTCTTGTGTTGTTTGAATTTCAGATATGGTTGTATCCTCTGCAGTTGTGAATTCTAGAGTAGTACTTTTTGCCTCTGTTGTCTCAGCATAACCAGATGTTGCTGTAGTAGATATTGATGTTTCATCTGTTTGGGCTGTGGAAAATTCAGGTGTTGTTTCTACTACAGATGATGAAAAATCTCTTGTGGTTGTAGGAGAATGAGGGTCCTGTGATGTGATCTCTACATCTGTAGATTCTGCTGTGGGATATGTGGATACTTCAATGTTGGCTGTTTGCAAAGTGGTCTGCTCTTCTATTGTTGGAATTTCAGATATGGTTGTATACTCTGCAGTTGTTATTTCTAAAGTCGTTCTTTTTGCCTCTGTTGTCTCAGTATAACCAGATGTTGCTGTAGTAGATATTGATGTTTCATCTGTTTGGGCCGTGGAAAGTTCAGATGTTGTTTCTACTACAGATGATGACAAATCTCTTGTGGTTGTAGAAGTATCAGGGTCCTGTGATGTGATCTCTACATCTGTAGATTCTGCTGTGGGATATGTGGGTTCTTCCATGTTGGTTGTTTGCAAAGTGGTCTGTTTTTCTTGTGTTGTTACTATTTCAGATATGGTTGTATCCTCTGCAGTTGTTATTTCTAAAGTAGTACTTTTTGCCTCTGTTGTCTCAGCATAACCAGATGTTGCTGTAGTAGATATTGATGTTTTATCTGTTTGGGCCGTGGAAAGTTCAGGTGTTGTTTCTACTACAGATGGTTCAGGTGTTGTTTCTACTACAGATGATGACAAATCTCTTGAGGTTGTAGGAAAACCAGGGTCCTGAGATGTGCCCTCTACATCTGTAGTTTCTGCTGTGGGATACGTGGATTCTTCAATGTTGGTTGTTTGCAAAGTGGTCTGTTTTTCTTGTGTTGTTTGAATTTCAGACATGGTTGTATCCTCTGCAGTTGTGAATTCTAGAGTAGTACTTTTTGCCTCTGTTGTCTCAGCATAACCAGATGTTGCTGTAGTAGATATTGATGTTTCATCTGTTTGGGCTGTGGAAAATTCAGGTGTTGTTTCTACTACAGATGATGAAAAATCTCTTGTGGTTGTAGGAGAATGAGGGTCCTGTGATGTGATCTCTACATCTGTAGATTCTGCTGTGGAATATGTGGATGCTTCAATGTTGGCTGTTTGCAAAGTGGTCTGCTCTTCTATTGTTGGAATTTCAGATATGGTTATATCCTCTGCAGTTGTTATTTCTAAAGTAGTTATTTTTGCCTCTGTTGTCTCAGTATAACCAGATGTTGCCTCATTAGATATTGATGTTTCATCTGTTTGAGCTGTGGAAAGTTCAGATGTTGTTTCTACTACAGATGATGACAAATCTCTTGTGGTTGTAGGAGTATCAGGGTCCTGTGATGTGATCTCTACATCTGTAGATTCTGCTGTGGGATATGTGGATACTTCAATGTTGGCTGTTTGCAAAGTGGTCTGCTCTTCTATTGTTGGAATTTCAGATATGGTTGTATCCTCTGCAGTTGTTATTTCTAAAGTAGTTCTTTTTGCCTCTGTTGTCTCAGTATAACCAGATGTTGCCTCATTAGATATTGATGTTTCATCTGTTTGGGCCGTGGAAAGTTCAGGTGTTGTTTCTACTACAGATGATGACAAATCTCTTGAGGTCGTAGGAAAACCAGGGTACTGAGATGTGCCCTCTACATCTGTAGTTTCTGCTGTGGGATACGTGGATTCTTCAATGTTGGTTGTTTGCAAAGTGGTCTGTTTTTCTTGTGTTGTTTGAATTTCAGATATGGTTGTATCCTCTGCAGTTGTGAATTCTAGAGTAGTACTTTTTGCCTCTGTTGTCTCAGCATAACCAGATGTTGCTGTAGTAGATATTGATGTTTCATCTGTTTGGGCTGTGGAAAATTCAGGTGTTGTTTCTACTACAGATGATGAAAAATCTCTTGTGGTTGTAGGAGAATGAGGGTCCTGTGATGTGATCTCTACATCTGTAGATTCTGCTGTGGGATATGTGGATACTTCAATGTTGGCTGTTTGCAAAGTGGTCTGCTCTTCTAGTGTTGGAATTTCAGATATGGTTGTATCCTCTGCAGTTGTTATTTCTAAAGTAGTTATTTTTGCCTCTGTTGTCTCAGCATAACCAGATGTTGCTGTAGTAGATATTGATGTTTCATCTGTTTGGGCTGTGGAAAATTCAGGTGTTGTTTCTACTACAGATGATGAAAAATCTCTTGTGGTTGTAGGAGAATCTGGGTCCTGTGATGTGATCTCTACATCTGTAGATTCTGCTGTGGGATATGTGGATACTTCAATGTTGGCTGTTTGCAAAGTGGTCTGCTTTTCTATTGTTGGAATTTCAGATATGGTTGTATCCTCTGCAGTTGTTATTTCTAAAGTAGTTATTTTTGCCTCTGTTGTCTCAGTATAACCAGATGTTGCCTCATTAGATATTGATGTTTCAACTGTTTGGGCTCTGGAAAGTTCAGATGTTGTTTCTACTACAGATGATGACAAATCTCTTGTGGTTGTAGGAGTATCAGGGTCCTGTGATGTGATCTCTACATCTGTAGATTCTGCTGTGGGATATGTGGATACTTCAATGTTGGCTGTTTGCAAAGTGGTCTGCTCTTCTATTGTTGGAATTTCAGATATGGTTGTATCCTCTGCAGTTGTTATTTCTAAAGTAGTTCTTTTTGCCTCTGTTGTCTCAGTATAACCAGATGTTGCCTCATTAGATATTGATGTTTCATCTGTTTGGGCCGTGGAAAGTTCAGGTGTTGTTTCTACTACAGATGATGACAAATCTCTTGAGGTCGTAGGAAAACCAGGGTACTGAGATGTGCCCTCTACATCTGTAGTTTCTGCTGTGGGATACGTGGATTCTTCAATGTTGGTTGTTTGCAAAGTGGTCTGTTTTTCTTGTGTTGTTTGAATTTCAGATATGGTTGTATCCTCTGCAGTTGTGAATTCTAGAGTAGTACTTTTTGCCTCTGTTGTCTCAGCATAACCAGATGTTGCTGTAGTAGATATTGATGTTTCATCTGTTTGGGCTGTGGAAAATTCAGGTGTTGTTTCTACTACAGATGATGAAAAATCTCTTGTGGTTGTAGGAGAATGAGGGTCCTGTGATGTGATCTCTACATCTGTAGATTCTGCTGTGGGATATGTGGATACTTCAATGTTGGCTGTTTGCAAAGTGGTCTGCTCTTCTAGTGTTGGAATTTCAGATATGGTTGTATCCTCTGCAGTTGTTATTTCTAAAGTAGTACTTTTTGCCTCTGTTGTCTCAGCATAACCAGATGTTGCTGTAGTAGATATTGATGTTTCATCTGTTTGGGCTGTGGAAAATTCAGGTGTTGTTTCTACTACAGATGATGACAAATCTCTTGTGGTTGTAGGAGAATGAGGGTCCTGTGATGTGATCTCTACATCTGTAGATTCTGCTGTGGGATATGTGGATACTTCAATGTTGGATGTTTGCAAAGTGGTCTGCTTTTCTATTGTTGGAATTTCAGATATGGTTGTATCCTCTGCAGTTGTTATTTCTAAAGTAGTTCTTTTTGCCTCTGTTGTCTCAGTATAACCAGATGTTGCCTCATTAGATATTGATGTTTCATCTGTTTGGGCCGTGGAAAGTTCAGATGTTGTTTCTACTACAGATGATGACAAATCTCTTGTGGTTGTAGGATTATCAGGGTCCTGTGATGTGATCTCTACATCTGTAGATTCTGCTGTGGGATATGTGGATACTTCAATGTTGGCTGTTTGCAAAGTGGTCTGCTCTTCTATTGTTGGAATTTCAGATATGGTTGTATCCTCTGCAGTTGTTATTTCTAAAGTAGTTCTTTTTGCCTCTGTTGTCTCAGTATAACCAGATGTTGCCTCATTAGATATTGATGTTTTATCTGTTTGGGCCGTGGAAAGTTCAGGTGTTGTTTCTACTACAGATGATGACAAATCTCTTGAGGTTGTAGGAAAACCAGGGTCCTGAGATGTGCCCTCTACATCTGTAGTTTCTGCTGTGGGATACGTGGATTCTTCAATGTTGGTTGTTTGCAAAGTGGTCTGTTTTTCTTGTGTTGTTTGAATTTCAGATATGGTTGTATCCTCTGCAGTTGTGAATTCTAGAGTAGTACTTTTTGCCTCTGTTGTCTCAGCATAACCAGATGTTGCTGTAGTAGATATTGATGTTTCATCTGTTTGGGCTGTGGAAAATTCAGGTGTTGTTTCTACTACAGATGATGACAAATCTCTTGTGGTTGTAGGAGTATCAGGGTCCTGTGATGTGATCTCTACATCTGTAGATTCTGCTGTGGGATATGTGGATTCTTCAATGTTGGATGTTTGCAGAGTGGTCTGCTTTTCTATTGTTGGAATTTCAGATATGGTTGTATCCTCTGCAGTTGTTATTTCTAAAGTAGTTCTTTTTGCCTCTGTTGTCTCAGTATAACCAGATGTTGCCTCATTAGATATTGATGTTTCATCTGTTTGGGCCGTGGAAAGTTCAGGTGTTGTTTCTACTACAGATGATGACAAATCTCTTGTGGTTGTAGGAGAATGAGGGTCCTGTGATGTGATCTCTACATCTGTAGATTCTGCTGTGGGATATGTGGATACTTCAATGTTGGCTGTTTGCAAAGTGGTCTGCTCTTCTATTGTTGGAATTTCAGATATGGTTATATCCTCTGCAGTTGTTATTTGTAAAGTAGTACTTTTTGCCTCTGTTGTCTCAGCATAACCAGATGTTGCTGTAGTAGATATTAATGTTTCATCTGTTTGGGCCGTGGAAAGTTCAGGTGTTGTTTCTTCTACAGATGATGACAAATCTCTTGTGGTTGTAGAAAAACCAGGGTCCTGAGATATGCCCTCTACATCTGTAGTTTCAGCTGTGGGATACGTGGATTCCTCAATGTTGGTTGTTTGCAAAGTGGTCTGTTTTTCTTGTGTTGTTTGTATTTCAGATATGGTTGTATCCTCTCCATTTGTTATTTCTAAAGTAGTACTTTTTGCCTCTGTTGTCTCAGTATAACCAAATGTTGCTGTAGAAGATTTTTTTCCATCCGTTATAGCCGTGAAAAGTTTAGATGTTGTTTCTACTACAGATGATGACATATCTTTTGTGGTTGTAGGAGTATTAGGGTCCTGTGATGTGATCTCTACATCTGTAGATTCTGCTGTGGGATATGTGGATTCTTCAATGTTGGTTGTTTGCAAAGTGGTCTGTTTTTCTTGTGTTGTTTGAATTTCAGATATGGTTGTATCCTCTGCAGTTGTGAATTCTAGAGTAGTACTTTTTGCCTCTGTTGTCTCAGCATAACCAGATGTTGCTGTAGTAGATATTGATGTTTCATCTGTTTGGGCTGTGGAAAATTCAGGTGTTGTTTCTACTACAGATGATGAAAAATCTCTTGTGGTTGTAGGAGAATGAGGGTCCTGTGATGTGATCTCTACATCTGTAGATTCTGCTGTGGGATATGTGGATACTTCAATGTTGGCTGTTTGCAAAGTGGTCTGCTCTTCTATTGTTGGAATTTCAGATATGGTTGTATACTCTGCAGTTGTTATTTCTAAAGTCGTTCTTTTTGCCTCTGTTGTCTCAGTATAACCAGATGTTGCTGTAGTAGATATTGATGTTTCATCTGTTTGGGCCGTGGAAAGTTCAGATGTTGTTTCTACTACAGATGATGACAAATCTCTTGTGGTTGTAGAAGTATCAGGGTCCTGTGATGTGATCTCTACATCTGTAGATTCTGCTGTGGGATATGTGGGTTCTTCCATGTTGGTTGTTTGCAAAGTGGTCTGTTTTTCTTGTGTTGTTACTATTTCAGATATGGTTGTATCCTCTGCAGTTGTTATTTCTAAAGTAGTACGTTTTGCCTCTGTTGTCTCAGCATAACCAGATGTTGCTGTAGTAGATATTGATGTTTTATCTGTTTGGGCCGTGGAAAGTTCAGGTGTTGTTTCTACTACAGATGGTTCAGGTGTTGTTTCTACTACAGATGATGACAAATCTCTTGAGGTTGTAGGAAAACCAGGGTCCTGAGATGTGCCCTCTACATCTGTAGTTTCTGCTGTGGGATACGTGGATTCTTCAATGTTGGTTGTTTGCAAAGTGGTCTGTTTTTCTTGTGTTGTTTGAATTTCAGACATGGTTGTATCCTCTGCAGTTGTGAATTCTAGAGTAGTACTTTTTGCCTCTGTTGTCTCAGCATAACCAGATGTTGCTGTAGTAGATATTGATGTTTCATCTGTTTGGGCTGTGGAAAATTCAGGTGTTGTTTCTACTACAGATGATGAAAAATCTCTTGTGGTTGTAGGAGAATGAGGGTCCTGTGATGTGATCTCTACATCTGTAGATTCTGCTGTGGAATATGTGGATGCTTCAATGTTGGCTGTTTGCAAAGTGGTCTGCTCTTCTATTGTTGGAATTTCAGATATGGTTATATCCTCTGCAGTTGTTATTTCTAAAGTAGTTATTTTTGCCTCTGTTGTCTCAGTATAACCAGATGTTGCCTCATTAGATATTGATGTTTCATCTGTTTGAGCTGTGGAAAGTTCAGATGTTGTTTCTACTACAGATGATGACAAATCTCTTGTGGTTGTAGGAGTATCAGGGTCCTGTGATGTGATCTCTACATCTGTAGATTCTGCTGTGGGATATGTGGATACTTCAATGTTGGCTGTTTGCAAAGTGGTCTGCTCTTCTATTGTTGGAATTTCAGATATGGTTGTATCCTCTGCAGTTGTTATTTCTAAAGTAGTTCTTTTTGCCTCTGTTGTCTCAGTATAACCAGATGTTGCCTCATTAGATATTGATGTTTCATCTGTTTGGGCCGTGGAAAGTTCAGGTGTTGTTTCTACTACAGATGATGACAAATCTCTTGAGGTCGTAGGAAAACCAGGGTACTGAGATGTGCCCTCTACATCTGTAGTTTCTGCTGTGGGATACGTGGATTCTTCAATGTTGGTTGTTTGCAAAGTGGTCTGTTTTTCTTGTGTTGTTTGAATTTCAGATATGGTTGTATCCTCTGCAGTTGTGAATTCTAGAGTAGTACTTTTTGCCTCTGTTGTCTCAGCATAACCAGATGTTGCTGTAGTAGATATTGATGTTTCATCTGTTTGGGCTGTGGAAAATTCAGGTGTTGTTTCTACTACAGATGATGAAAAATCTCTTGTGGTTGTAGGAGAATGAGGGTCCTGTGATGTGATCTCTACATCTGTAGATTCTGCTGTGGGATATGTGGATACTTCAATGTTGGCTGTTTGCAAAGTGGTCTGCTCTTCTAGTGTTGGAATTTCAGATATGGTTGTATCCTCTGCAGTTGTTATTTCTAAAGTAGTTATTTTTGCCTCTGTTGTCTCAGCATAACCAGATGTTGCTGTAGTAGATATTGATGTTTCATCTGTTTGGGCTGTGGAAAATTCAGGTGTTGTTTCTACTACAGATGATGAAAAATCTCTTGTGGTTGTAGGAGAATCTGGGTCCTGTGATGTGATCTCTACATCTGTAGATTCTGCTGTGGGATATGTGGATACTTCAATGTTGGCTGTTTGCAAAGTGGTCTGCTTTTCTATTGTTGGAATTTCAGATATGGTTGTATCCTCTGCAGTTGTTATTTCTAAAGTAGTTCTTTTTGCCTCTGTTGTCTCAGTATAACCAGATGTTGCCTCATTAGATATTGATGTTTCATCTGTTTGGGCCGTGGAAAGTTCAGATGTTGTTTCTACTACAGATGATGACAAATCTCTTGTGGTTGTAGGATTATCAGGGTCCTGTGATGTGATCTCTACATCTGTAGATTCTGCTGTGGGATATGTGGATACTTCAATGTTGGCTGTTTGCAAAGTGGTCTGCTCTTCTATTGTTGGAATTTCAGATATGGTTGTATCCTCTGCAGTTGTTATTTCTAAAGTAGTTCTTTTTGCCTCTGTTGTCTCAGTATAACCAGATGTTGCCTCATTAGATATTGATGTTTTATCTGTTTGGGCCGTGGAAAGTTCAGGTGTTGTTTCTACTACAGATGATGACAAATCTCTTGAGGTTGTAGGAAAACCAGGGTCCTGAGATGTGCCCTCTACATCTGTAGTTTCTGCTGTGGGATACGTGGATTCTTCAATGTTGGTTGTTTGCAAAGTGGTCTGTTTTTCTTGTGTTGTTTGAATTTCAGATATGGTTGTATCCTCTGCAGTTGTGAATTCTAGAGTAGTACTTTTTGCCTCTGTTGTCTCAGCATAACCAGATGTTGCTGTAGTAGATATTGATGTTTCATCTGTTTGGGCTGTGGAAAATTCAGGTGTTGTTTCTACTACAGATGATGACAAATCTCTTGTGGTTGTAGGAGTATCAGGGTCCTGTGATGTGATCTCTACATCTGTAGATTCTGCTGTGGGATATGTGGATTCTTCAATGTTGGATGTTTGCAGAGTGGTCTGCTTTTCTATTGTTGGAATTTCAGATATGGTTGTATCCTCTGCAGTTGTTATTTCTAAAGTAGTTATTTTTGCCTCTGTTGTCTCAGTATAACCAGATGTTGCCTCATTAGATATTGATGTTTCATCTGTTTGGGCCGTGGAAAGTTCAGGTGTTGTTTCTACTACAGATGATGACAAATCTCTTGTGGTTGTAGGAGAATGAGGGTCCTGTGATGTGATCTCTACATCTGTAGATTCTGCTGTGGGATATGTGGATACTTCAATGTTGGCTGTTTGCAAAGTGGTCTGCTCTTCTATTGTTGGAATTTCAGATATGGTTATATCCTCTGCAGTTGTTATTTGTAAAGTAGTACTTTTTGCCTCTGTTGTCTCAGCATAACCAGATGTTGCTGTAGTAGATATTAATGTTTCATCTGTTTGGGCCGTGGAAAGTTCAGGTGTTGTTTCTTCTACAGATGATGACAAATCTCTTGTGGTTGTAGAAAAACCAGGGTCCTGAGATATGCCCTCTACATCTGTAGTTTCAGCTGTGGGATACGTGGATTCCTCAATGTTGGTTGTTTGCAAAGTGGTCTGTTTTTCTTGTGTTGTTTGTATTTCAGATATGGTTGTATCCTCTCCATTTGTTATTTCTAAAGTAGTACTTTTTGCCTCTGTTGTCTCAGTATAACCAAATGTTGCTGTAGAAGATTTTTTTCCATCCGTTATAGCCGTGAAAAGTTTAGATGTTGTTTCTACTACAGATGATGACATATCTTTTGTGGTTGTAGGAGTATTAGGGTCCTGTGATGTGATCTCTACATCTGTAGATTCTGCTGTGGGATATGTGGATTCTTCAATGTTCGTTGTTTGCAAAGTGGTCTGTTTTTCTTGTGTTGTTTGAATTTCAGATATGGTTGTATCCTCTGCAGTTGTGAATTCTAGAGTAGTACTTTTTGCCTCTGTTGTCTCAGCATAACCAGATGTTGCTGTAGTAGATATTGATGTTTCATCTGTTTGGGCTGTGGAAAATTCAGGTGTTGTTTCTACTACAGATGATGAAAAATCTCTTGTGGTTGTAGGAGAATGAGGGTCCTGTGATGTGATCTCTACATCTGTAGATTCTGCTGTGGGATATGTGGATACTTCAATGTTGGCTGTTTGCAAAGTGGTCTGCTCTTCTATTGTTGGAATTTCAGATATGGTTGTATACTCTGCAGTTGTTATTTCTAAAGTCGTTCTTTTTGCCTCTGTTGTCTCAGTATAACCAGATGTTGCTGTAGTAGATATTGATGTTTCATCTGTTTGGGCCGTGGAAAGTTCAGATGTTGTTTCTACTACAGATGATGACAAATCTCTTGTGGTTGTAGAAGTATCAGGGTCCTGTGATGTGATCTCTACATCTGTAGATTCTGCTGTGGGATATGTGGGTTCTTCCATGTTGGTTGTTTGCAAAGTGGTCTGTTTTTCTTGTGTTGTTACTATTTCAGATATGGTTGTATCCTCTGCAGTTGTTATTTCTAAAGTAGTACTTTTTGCCTCTGTTGTCTCAGCATAACCAGATGTTGCTGTAGTAGATATTGATGTTTTATCTGTTTGGGCCGTGGAAAGTTCAGGTGTTGTTTCTACTACAGATGGTTCAGGTGTTGTTTCTACTACAGATGATGACAAATCTCTTGAGGTTGTAGGAAAACCAGGGTCCTGAGATGTGCCCTCTACATCTGTAGTTTCTGCTGTGGGATACGTGGATTCTTCAATGTTGGTTGTTTGCAAAGTGGTCTGTTTTTCTTGTGTTGTTTGAATTTCAGACATGGTTGTATCCTCTGCAGTTGTGAATTCTAGAGTAGTACTTTTTGCCTCTGTTGTCTCAGCATAACCAGATGTTGCTGTAGTAGATATTGATGTTTCATCTGTTTGGGCTGTGGAAAATTCAGGTGTTGTTTCTACTACAGATGATGAAAAATCTCTTGTGGTTGTAGGAGAATGAGGGTCCTGTGATGTGATCTCTACATCTGTAGATTCTGCTGTGGAATATGTGGATGCTTCAATGTTGGCTGTTTGCAAAGTGGTCTGCTCTTCTATTGTTGGAATTTCAGATATGGTTATATCCTCTGCAGTTGTTATTTCTAAAGTAGTACTTTTTGCCTCTGTTGTCTCAGCATAACCAGATGTTGCTGTAGTAGATATTGATGTTTCATCTGTTTGGGCTGTGGAAAATTCAGGTGTTGTTTCTATTACAGATGATGAAAAATCTCTTGTGGTTGTAGGAGAATGAGGGTCCTGTGATGTGATCTCTACATCTGTAGATTCTGCTGTGGGATATGTGGATACTTCAATGTTGGCTGTTTGCAAAGTGGTCTGCTCTTCTATTGTTGGAATTTCAGATATGGTTGTATCCTCTGCAGTTGTTATTTCTAAAGTAGTTCTTTTTGCCTCTGTTGTCTCAGTATAACCAGATGTTGCCTCATTAGATATTGATGTTTCATCTGTTTGGGCCGTGGAAAGTTCAGATGTTGTTTCTACTACAGATGATGACAAATCTCTTGTGGTTGTAGGAGTATCAGGGTCCTGTGATGTGATCTCTACATCTGTAGATTCTGCTGTGGGATATGTGGATACTTCAATGTTGGCTGTTTGCAAAGTGGTCTGCTCTTCTATTGTTGGAATTTCAGATATGGTTGTATCCTCTGCAGTTGTTATTTCTAAAGTAGTTCTTTTTGCCTCTGTTGTCTCAGTATAACCAGATGTTGCCTCATTAGATATTGATGTTTCATCTGTTTGGGCCGTGGAAAGTTCAGGTGTTGTTTCTACTACAGATGATGACAAAGCTCTTGAGGTTGTAGGAAAACCAGGGTCCTGAGATGTGCCCTCTACATCTGTAGTTTCTGCTGTGGGATACGTGGATTCTTCAATGTTGGTTGTTTGCAAAGTGGTCTGTTTTTCTTGTGTTGTTTGAATTTCAGATATGGTTGTATCCTCTGCAGTTGTGAATTCTAAAGTAGTACTTTTTGCCTCTGTTGTCTCAGTATAACCAGATGTTGCTGTAGAAGATTTTTTTCCATCCGTTATAGCCGTGAAAAGTTTAGATGTTGTTTCTACTACAGATGATGACATATCTTTTGTGATTGTAGGAGTATCAGGGTCCTGTGATGTGATCTCTACATCTGTAGATTCTGCTGTGGGATATGTGGATTCTTCAATGTTGGTTGTTTGCAAAGTGGTCTGTTTTTCTTGTGTTGTTTGAATTTCAGATATGGTTGTATCCTCTGCAGTTGTGAATTCTAGAGTAGTACTTTTTGCCTCTGTTGTCTCAGCATAACCAGATGTTGCTGTAGTAGATATTGATGTTTCATCTGTTTGGGCTGTGGAAAATTCAGGTGTTGTTTCTACTACAGATGATGAAAAATCTCTTGTGGTTGTAGGAGAATGAGGGTCCTGTGATGTGATCTCTACATCTGTAGATTCTGCTGTGGGATATGTGGATACTTCAATGTTGGCTGTTTGCAAAGTGGTCTGCTTTTCTATTGTTGGAATTTCAGATATGGTTGTATCCTCTGCAGTTGTTATTTCTAAAGTAGTTCTTTTTGCCTCTGTTGTCTCAGTATAACCAGATGTTGCCTCATTAGATATTGATGTTTCATCTGTTTGGGCCGTGGAAAGTTCAGGTGTTGTTTCTACTACAGATGATGACAAATCTCTTGTGGTTGTACAAATATCAGGGTCCTGTGATGTGATCTCTACATCTGTAGATTCTGCTGTGGGATATGAGGATTCTTCAATGTTGGTTGTTTGCAAAGTGGTCTGTTTTTCTTGTGTTGTTACTATTTCAGATATGGTTGTATCCTCTGCAGTTGTTATTTCTAAAGTAGTTATTTTTACCTCTGTTGTCTCAGTATAACCAGATGTTGCCTCCTTAGATATTGATGTTTCATCTGTTTGGGCCGTGGAAAGTTCAGGTATTGTTTCTACTACAGATGATGACAAATCTCTTGAGGTTGTAGGAAAACCAGGGTCCTGAGATGTGCCCTCTACATCTGTAGTTTCTGCTGTGGGATACGTGGATTCTTCAATGTTGGCTGTATGCAAAGTGGTCTGTTTTTCTTGTGTTGTTTGTACTTCAGATATGGTTGTATCCTCTGCATTTGTTATTTCTAAAGTAGTACTATCTGGCTCTCTTGTCTCAGTATAACCAAATGTTGCTGTAGAAGATGTTTTTCCATCTGTTATAGCCGTGAAAAGTTTAGATGTTGTTTCTACTACAGATGATGACATATCTTTTGTCGTTGTAGGAGTATTAGGGTCCTGTGCTGTGATCTCTACATCTGTAGATTCTGCTGTGGGATATGTGGATTCTTCAATGTTGGTTGTTTGCAAAGTGGTCTGTTTTTCTTGTGTTGTTTGAATTTCAGATATGGTTGTATCTTCTGCAGTTGTGAATTCTAGAGTAGTACTTTTTGCCTCTGTTGTCTCAGCATAACCATATGTTGCTGTAGTAGATAATGATGTTTCATCTGTTTGGGCTGTGGAAAATTCAGGTGTTGTTTCTACTACAGATGATGAAAAATCTCTTGTGGTTGTATGAGAATGAGGGTCCTGTGATGTGATCTCTACATCTGTAGATTCTGCTGTGGGATATGTGGATACTTCAATGTTGGCTGTTTGCAAAGTGGTCTGCTCTTCTATTGTTGGAATTTCAGATATGGTTGTATCCTCTGCAGTTGTTATTTCTAAAGTTGTTCTTTTTGCCTCTGTTGTCTCAGTATAACCAGATGTTGCCTCATTAGATATTGATGTTTCATCTGTTTGGGCCGTGGAAAGTTCAGGTGTTGTTTCTACTACAGATGATGACAAATCTCTTGTGGTTGTAGGAGTATCAGGGTCCTGAGATGTGCCCTCTACATCTGTAGATTCTGCTGTGGGATATGAGGATTCTTCAATGTTGGTTGTTTGCAAAGTGGTCTGTTTTTCTTGTGTTGTTACTATTTCAGATATGGTTGTATCCTCTGCAGTTGTTATTTCTAAAGTAGTACTTTTTGCCTCTGATGTCTCAGCATAACCAGATGTTGCTGTAGTAGATATTGATGTTTTATCTGTTTTGGCCGTGGAAAGTTCAGGTGTTGTTTCTACTACAGATGATGACAAATCTCTTGAGGTTGTAGGAAAACCAGGGTCCTGAGATGTGCCCTCTACATCTGTAGTTTCTGCTGTGGGATACGTGGATTCTTCAACGTTGGTTGTTTGCAAAGTGGTCTGTTTTTCTTGTGTTGTTTGAATTTCAGATATGGTTGTATCCTCTGCAGTTGTGAATTCTAGAGTAGTACTTTTTGCCTCTGTTGTCTCAGCATAACCAGATGTTGCTGTAGTAGATATTGAAGTTTCATCTGTTTGGGCCGTGGAAAGTTCAGGTATTGTTTCTACTACAGATGATGACAAATCTCTTGAGGTTGTAGGAAAACCAGGGTCCTGAGATGTGCCCTCTACATCTGTAGTTTCTGCTGTGGGATACGTGGATTCTTCAACGTTGGTTGTTTGCAAAGTGGTCTGTTTTTCTTGTGTTGTTTGAATTTCAGATATGGTTGTATCCTCTGCAGTTGTGAATTCTAGAGTAGTACTTTTTGCCTCTGTTGTCTCAGCATAACCAGATGTTGCTGTAGTAGATATTGAAGTTTCATCTGTTTGGGCCGTGGAAAGTTCAGGTATTGTTTCTACTACAGATGATGACAAATCTCTTGAGGTTGTAGGAAAACCAGGGTCCTGAGATGTGCCCTCTACATCTGTAGTTTCTGCTGTGGGATACGTGGATTCTTCAATGTTGGTTGTATGCAAAGTGGTCTGTTTTTCTTGTGTTGTTTGAATTTCAGATATGGTTGTATCCTCTGTAGTTGTGAATTCTAGAGTAGTACTTTTTGCCTCTGTTGTCTCAGCATAACCAGATGTTGCTGTAGTAGATATTGATGTTTCATCTGTTTGGGCTGTGGAAAATTCAGGTGTTGTTTCTACTACAGATGATGAAAAATCTCTTGTGGTTGTAGGAGAATGAGGGTCCTGTGATGTGATCTCTACATCTGTCGATTCTGCTGTGGGATATGTGGATACTTCAATGTTGGCTGTTTGCAAAGTGGTCTGCTCTTCTATTGTTGGAATTTCAGATATGGTTGTATCCTCTGCAGTTGTTATTTCTAAAGTAGTTCTTTTTGCTTCTGTTGTCTCAGCATAACCAGATGTAGCTGTAGCAGATATTGATGTTTCATCTGTTTGGGCTGTGGAAAGTTCAGGTGTTGTTTCTACTACAGATGATGACAAATCTCTTGTGGTTGTAGGAGTATCAGGGTCCTGTGATGTGATCTCTACATCTGTAGATTCTGCTGTGGGATATGTGGATTCTTCAATGTTGGTTGTTTGCAAAGTGGTCTTTTTTTCTTGTGTTGTTACTATTTCAGATATGGTTGTATCCTCTGCAGTTGTTATTTCTAAAGTAGTACTTTTTGCCTCTGTTGTCTCAGCATAACCAGATGTTGCTGTAGTAGATATTGATGTTTTATCTGTTTTGGCCGTGGAAAGTTCAGGTGTTGTTTCTACTACAGATGATGACAAATCTCTTGAGGTTGTAGGAAAACCAGGGTCCTGAGATGTGCCCTCTACATCTGTAGTTTCTGCTGTGGGATACGTGGATTCTTCAATGTGTGCTGTTTGCAAAGTGGTCTGCTCTTCTATTGTTGGAATTTCAGATATGGTTGTATCCTCTGCAGTTGTTATTTCTAAAGTAGTTCTTTTTGCTTCTGTTGTCTCAGCATAACCAGATGTAGCTGTAGCAGATATTGATGTTTCATCTGTTTGGGCTGTGGAAAGTTCAGGTGTTGTTTCTACTACAGATGATGACAAATCTCTTGTGGTTGTAGGAGTATCAGGGTCCTGAGATGTGCCCTCTACATCTGTAGATTCTGCTGTGGGATATGAGGATTCTTCAATGTTGGTTGTTTGCAAAGTGGTCTGTTTTTCTTGTGTTGTTACTATTTCAGATATGGTTGTATCCTCTGCAGTTGTTATTTCTAAAGTAGTACTTTTTGCCTCTGATGTCTCAGCATAACCAGATGTTGCTGTAGTAGATATTGATGTTTTATCTGTTTTGGCCGTGGAAAGTTCAGGTGTTGTTTCTACTACAGATGATGACAAATCTCTTGAGGTTGTAGGAAAACCAGGGTCCTGAGATGTGCCCTCTACATCTGTAGTTTCTGCTGTGGGATACGTGGATTCTTCAACGTTGGTTGTTTGCAAAGTGGTCTGTTTTTCTTGTGTTGTTTGAATTTCAGATATGGTTGTATCCTCTGCAGTTGTGAATTCTAGAGTAGTACTTTTTGCCTCTGTTGTCTCAGCATAACCAGATGTTGCTGTAGTAGATATTGAAGTTTCATCTGTTTGGGCCGTGGAAAGTTCAGGTATTGTTTCTACTACAGATGATGACAAATCTCTTGAGGTTGTAGGAAAACCAGGGTCCTGAGATGTGCCCTCTACATCTGTAGTTTCTGCTGTGGGATACGTGGATTCTTCAACGTTGGTTGTTTGCAAAGTGGTCTGTTTTTCTTGTGTTGTTTGAATTTCAGATATGGTTGTATCCTCTGCAGTTGTGAATTCTAGAGTAGTACTTTTTGCCTCTGTTGTCTCAGCATAACCAGATGTTGCTGTAGTAGATATTGAAGTTTCATCTGTTTGGGCCGTGGAAAGTTCAGGTATTGTTTCTACTACAGATGATGACAAATCTCTTGAGGTTGTAGGAAAACCAGGGTCCTGAGATGTGCCCTCTACATCTGTAGTTTCTGCTGTGGGATACGTGGATTCTTCAATGTTGGTTGTATGCAAAGTGGTCTGTTTTTCTTGTGTTGTTTGAATTTCAGATATGGTTGTATCCTCTGTAGTTGTGAATTCTAGAGTAGTACTTTTTGCCTCTGTTGTCTCAGCATAACCAGATGTTGCTGTAGTAGATATTGATGTTTCATCTGTTTGGGCTGTGGAAAATTCAGGTGTTGTTTCTACTACAGATGATGAAAAATCTCTTGTGGTTGTAGGCGAATGAGGGTCCTGTGATGTGATCTCTACATCTGTCGATTCTGCTGTGGGATATGTGGATACTTCAATGTTGGCTGTTTGCAAAGTGGTCTGCTCTTCTATTGTTGGAATTTCAGATATGGTTGTATCCTCTGCAGTTGTTATTTCTAAAGTAGTTCTTTTTGCTTCTGTTGTCTCAGCATAACCAGATGTAGCTGTAGCAGATATTGATGTTTCATCTGTTTGGGCTGTGGAAAGTTCAGGTGTTGTTTCTACTACAGATGATGACAAATCTCTTGTGGTTGTAGGAGTATCAGGGTCCTGTGATGTGATCTCTACATCTGTAGATTCTGCTGTGGGATATGTGGATTCTTCAATGTTGGTTGTTTGCAAAGTGGTCTTTTTTTCTTGTGTTGTTACTATTTCAGATATGGTTGTATCCTCTGCAGTTGTTATTTCTAAAGTAGTACTTTTTGCCTCTGTTGTCTCAGCATAACCAGATGTTGATGTAGTAGATAATGATGTTTCATCTGTTTGGGCCGTGGAAAGTTCAGGTGTTGTTTCTACTAAAGATGATGACAAATCTCTTGAGGTTGTAGGAAAACCAGGGTTCTGAGATGTGCCCTCTACATCTGTAGTTTCTGCTGTGGGATATGTGGATTCTTCAATGTTGGTTGTTTGCAAAGTGGTTTGTTTTTCTTGTGTTGTTTGAATTTCAGATATGGTTGTATCCTCTGCAGTTGTGAATTCTAGAGTAGTACTTTTTGCCTCTGTTTTCTCAGCATAACCAGATGTTGCTGTAGTAGATATTGATGTTTCATCTGTTTGGGCTGTGGAAAATTCAGGTGTTGTTTCTACTACAGATGATGACAAATCTCTTGTGGTTGTAGGAGAATGAGGGTCCTGTGATGTGATCTCTACATCTGTAGATTCTGCTGTGGGATATGTGGATACTTCAATGTTGGCTGTTTGCAAAGTGGTCTGCTCTTCTATTGTTGGAATTTCAGATTTGGTTATATCCTCTGCAGTTGTTATTTCTAAAGTAGTACTTTTTGCCTCTGTTGTCTCAGCATAACCAGATGTTGCTGTAGTAGATATTAATGTTCCATCTGTTTGGGCCGTGGAAAGTTCAGGTGTTGTTTCTTCTACAGATGATGACAAATCTCTTGTGGTTGTAGGAAAACCAGGGTCCTGAGATGTGCCCTCTACATCTGTAGTTTTAGCTGTGGGATACTTGGATTCCTCAATGTTGGTTGTTTGCAAAGTGGTCTGTTTTTCTTGTGTTGTTTGTATTTCAGATATGGTTGTATCCTCTCCATTTGTTATTTCTAAAGTAGTACTTTTTGCCTCTGTTGTCTCAGTATAACCAAATGTTGCTGTAGAAGATTTTTTTCCATCCGTTATAGCCGTGAAAAGTGTAGATGTTGTTTCTACTACAGATGATGACATATCTTTTGTGGTTGTAGGAGTATTAGGGTCCTGTGATGTGATCTCTACATCTGTAGATTCTGCTGTGGGATATGTGGATTCTTCGATGTTGGTTGTTTGCAAAGTGGTCTGTTTTTCTTGTGTTGTTTGAATTTCAGATATGGTTGTATCCTCTGCAGTTGTGAATTCTAGAGTAGTACTTTTTGCCTCTGTTGTCTCAGCATAACCAGATGTTGCTGTAGTAGATAATGATGTTTCCTCTGTTTGGGCTGTGGAAAATTCAGATGTTGTTTCTACTACAGATGATGACAAATCTCTTGTGGTTGTAGGAGTATCAGGGTCCTGTGATGTGATCTCTACATCTGTAGATTCTGCTGTGGGATATGAGGATTCTTCAATGTTGGTTGTTTGCAAAGTGGTCTGTTTTTCTTGTGTTGTTACTATTTCAGATATGGTTGTATCCTCTGCAGTTGTTATTTCTAAAGTAGTACTTTTTGCCTCTGTTGTCTCAGCATAACCAGATGTAGCTGTAGTAGATATTGATGTTTCATCTGTTTGGGCCGTGGAAAGTTCGGGTGTTGTTTCTACTACAGATGATGACAAATCTCTTGAGGTTGTAGGAAAACCAGGGTCCTGAGATGTGCCCTCTACATCTGTAGTTTCTGCTGTGGGATACGTGGATTCTTCAATGTTGGTTGTTTGCAAAGTGGTCTGTTTTTCTTGTGTTGTTTGAATTTCAGATATGGTTGTATCCTCTGCATGTGTTATTTCTAAAGTAGTACTATCTGCCTCTGTTGTCTCAGTATAACCAAATGTTGCTGTAGAAGATGTTTTTCCATCTGTTATAGCCGTGAAAAGTTTAGATGTTGTTTCTACTACAGATGATGACAAATCTCTTGAGGTTGTAGGAAAACCAGGGTCCTGAGATGTGCCCTCTACATCTGTAGTTTCTGCTGTGGGATACGTGGATTCTTCAATGTTGGTTGTTTGCAAAGTGGTCTGTATTTCTTGTGTTGTTTGAATTTCAGATATGGTTGTATCCTCTGCAGTTGTGAATTCTAGAGTAGTACTTTTTGCCTCTGTTGTCTCAGCATAACCAGATGTTGCTGTAGTAGATATTGATGTTTCATCTGTTTGGGCTGTGGAAAATCCAGGTGTTGTTTCTACTACAGATGATGAAAAATCTCTTGTGGTTGTAGGAGAATGAGGGTCCTGTGATGTGATCTCTACATCTGCAGATTCTGCTGTGGGATATGTGGATACTTCAATGTTGGATGTTTGCAAAGTGGTCTGCTTTTCTATTGTTGGAATTTCAGATATGGTTGTATCCTCTGCAGTTGTTATTTCTAAAGTAGTTCTTTTTGCCTCTGTTGTCTCAGTATAACCAGATGTTGCCTCATTAGATATTGATGTTTCATCTGTTTGGGCCGTGGAAAGTTCAGATGTTGATTCTACTACAGAGGATGACAAATCTCTTGTGGTTGTAGGAGTATCAGGGTCCTGTGATGTGATCTCTACATCTGTAGATTCTGCTGTGGGATATGTGGATACTTCAATGTTGGCTGTTTGCAAAGTTGTCTGCTCTTCTATTGTTGGAATTTCAGATATGGTTGTATCCTCTGCAGTTGTTATTTCTAAAGTAGTTATTTTTGCCTCTGTTGTCTCAGTATAACCAGATGTTGCCTCATTAGATATTGATGTTTCATCTGTTTGGGCCGTGGAAAGTTCAGGTGTTGTTTCTACTACAGATGATGACAAATCTCTTGAGGTTGTAGGAAAACCAGGGTCCTGAGATGTGCCCTCTACATCTGTAGTTTCTGCTGTGGGATACGTGGATTCTTCAATGTTGGTTGTTTGCAAAGTGGTCTGTATTTCTTGTGTTGTTTGAATTTCAGATATGGTTGTATCCTCTGCAGTTGTGAATTCTAGAGTAGTACTTTTTGCCTCTGTTGTCTCAGCATAACCAGATGTTGCTGTAGTAGATATTGATGTTTCATCTGTTTGGGCTGTGGAAAATTCAGGTGTTGTTTCTACTACAGATGATGACAAATCTCTTGTGGTTGTAGGAGTATCAGGGTCCTGTGATGTGATCTCTACATCTGTAGATTCTGCTGTGGGATATGTGGATTCTTCAATGTTGGATGTTTGCAAAGTGGTCTGCTTTTCTATTGTTGGAATTTCAGATATGGTTGTATCCTCTGCAGTTGTTATTTCTAAAGTAGTTCTTTTTGCCTCTGTTGTCTCAGTATAACCAGATGTTGCCTCATTAGATATTGATGTTTCATCTGTTTGGGCCGTGGAAAGTTCAGGTGTTGTTTCTACTACAGATGATGACAAATCTCTTGTGGTTGTAGGAAAATGAGGGTCCTGTGATGTGATCTCTACATCTGTAGATTCTGCTGTGGGATATGTGGATACTTCAATGTTGGCTGTTTGAAAAGTGGTCTGCTCTTCTATTGTTGGAATTTCAGATATGGTTATATCCTCTGCAGTTGTTATTTCTAAAGTAGTACTTTTTGCCTCTGTTGTCTCAGCATAACCAGATGTTGCTGTAGTAGATATTGATGTTTCATCTGTTTGGGCCGTGGAAAGTTCAGGTGTTGTTTCTACTACAGATGATGCCAAATCTCTTGTGGTTGTAGGAGTATCAGGGTCCTGTGATGTGATCTCTACATCTGTAGATTCTGCTGTGGGATATGTGGATTCTTCAATGTTGGATGTTTGCAAAGTGGTCTGCTTTTCTATTGTTGGAATTTCAGATATGGTTGTGTCCTCTGCAGTTGTTATTTCTAAAGTAGTTCTTTTTGCCTCTGTTGTCTCAGTATAACCAGATGTTGCCTCATTAGATATTGATGTTTCATCTGTTTGGGCCGTGGGAAGTACAGGTGTTGTTTCTACTACAGATGATGACAAATATCTTGAGGTTGTAGGAAAACCAGGGTCCTGGGATGTGCCCTCTACATCTGTAATCTCTGCTGTTTGATACGTAGATTCTTCATTGTTGGTTGTTTGCAAAGTGGTCTGTTCTTCTTGTGTTGTTTGAATTTCAGATATGGTTGTATCCTCTGCAGTTGTTATTTCTAAAGCAGTTCTTTTTGCCTCTGTTGTCTCAGCATAACCAGATGTTGCTGTAGTAGATATTGATGTTTCATCTGTTTGGGCCGTGGAAAGTTCAGGTGTTGTTTCTACTACAAATGATGACAAATCTCTTGTGGTTGTAGGAGTATAAGGGTCCTGTGATGTGATCTCTACATCTGTAGATTCTGCTGTGGGATATGTGGATACTTCAATGTTGGCTGTTTGCAAAGTGGTCTGCTCTTCTATTGTTGGAATTTCAGATATGGTTGTATCCTCTGCGGTTGTTATTTCTAAAGTAGTTATTTTTGCCTCTGTTGTCTCAGATGACAAATCTCTTAAGGTTGTAGGAGTATTAGGGTCCTGTGATGTGATCTCTACATCTGTAGATTCTGCTGTGGGATATGTGGATTCTTCAATGTTGGTTGTTTGCAAAGTGGTCTGTTTTTCTTGTGTTGTTACTATTTCAGATATGGTTGTATCCTCTGCAGTTGTTATTTCTAAAGCAGTTCTTTTTGCCTCTGTTGTCTCAGCATATCCAGATGTTGCTGTAGTAGATATTGATGTTTCATCTGTTTGGGCCGTGGAAAATTTAGGTGTTGTTTCTACTACAAATGATGAAAAATCTCTTGTGGTTGTAGGAGAATGAGGGTCCTGTGATGTGATCTCTACATCTGTAGATTCTGCTGTGGTATAAGTGGATACTTCAATGTTGGCTGTTTGCAAAGTGGTCTGCTCTTCTATTGTTGGAATTTCAGATATGGTTGTATCCTCTGCAGTTGTTATTTCTAAAGTAGTTCTTTTTGCCTTTGTTGTCTCAGCATAACCAGATGTAGCTGTAGTAGATATTGATGTTTCATCTGTTTGGGCCGTGGAAAGTTCAGGTGTTGTTTCTACTACAGATGATGACAAATCTCTTGTGGTTGTAGGAGAATGAGGGTCCTGTGATGTGATCTCTACATCTGTAGATTCTGCTGTGGGATATGTGGATACTTCAATGTTGGCTGTTTGCAAAGTGGTCTGCTCTTCTTTTGTTAAAATTTCAGATATGGTTGTATCCTCTTCAGTTGTTATTTCTAAAGTAGTACTTTTTGCCTCTGTTGTCTCAGCATAACCAGATGTTGCTGTAATAGATATTGATGTTTCATCTGTTTGGGCCGTGGAAAGTTCTGGTGTTGTTTCTACTACAGATGATGACAAATCTCTTAAGGTTGTAGGAAAACCAGGGTCCTGAGATGTGCCCTCTACATCTGTAGTTTCTGCTGTGGGATACGTGGATTCTTCAATGTTGGTTGTTTGCAAAGTGGTCTGTTTTTCTTGTGTTGTTTGAATTTCAGATATGGTTGTATCCTCTGCAGTTGTGAATTCTAGAGTAGTACTTTTTGCCTCTGTTGTCTCAGCATAACCAGATGTTGCTGTAGTAGATATTGATGTTTCATCTGTTTGGGCTGTGGAAAATTCAGGTGTTGTTTCTACTACAGATGATGAAAAATCTCTTGTGGTTGTAGGAAACCCAGGGTCCTGGGATGTGCCCTCTACATCTGTAATCTCTGCTGTTTGATACGTAGATACTTCAATGTTGGCTGTTTGCAAAGTGGTCTGCTCTTCTATTGTAGGAATTTCAGATATGGTTGTATCCTCTGCAGTTGTTATTTCTAAAGTAGTACTTTTTGCCTCTGTTGTCTCAGCATAACCAGATGTTGCTGTAGTAGATATTGATGTTTCATCTGTTTGGGCCGTGGAAAGTTCAGGTGTTGTTTCTACTACAGATGATGACAAATCTCTTGAGGTTGTAGGAAAACCAGGGTCCTGAGATGTGCCCTCTACATCTGTAGTTTCTGCTGTGAGATATGTGGATTCTTCAATGTTGGTTGTTTGCAAAGTGGTCTGTTTTTCTTGTGTTGTTTGTATTTCAGATAGGGTTGTATCCTCTGCAGTTGTTATTTCTAAAGTAGTACTTTTTGCCTCTATTGTCTCAGCATAACCAGATGTTGCTGTAGAAGATATTGATGTTTCATCTGTTTGGGCTGTGGAAAGTTCAGGTGTTGTTTCTACTACAGATGATGAAAAATCTCTTGAGGTTGTAGGAAACCCAGGGTCCTGGGATGTGCCCTCTACATCTGTAATCTCTGCTGTTTGATACGTGGATTCTTCAATGTTGGTTGTTTGCAAAGTGGTCTGTTTTTCTTGTGTTGTTTGAATTTCAGATATGGTTGTATCCTCTGCAGTTGTGAATTCTAGAGTAGTTCTTTTTGCCTCTGTTGTCTTAGCATAACCAGATGTAGCTGTAGTAGATATTGATGTTTCATCTGTTTGGGCTGTGGAAAGTTCAGGTGTTGTTTCTACTACAGATGATGACAAATCTCTTGTGGTTGTAGGAGTATTAGGGTCCTGTGATGTGATCTCTACATCTGTAGATTCTGCTGTGGGATACGTAAATACTTCAGTGTTGGTTGTTTGCAAAGTGATCTGCTCTTCTTGTGTTGTTTGAATTTCAGATATGGTTATATCCTCTGTAGTTGTTATTTCTAAAGTAGTTCTTTTTGCCTCTGTTGTCTCAGCATAACCAGATGTTGCCTCATTAGATATTGATGTTTCATCTGTTTGGGCCGTGGAAAGTTCAGGTGTTGTTTCTACTACAGACGATAACAAATCTCTTGAGGTTGTAGGAAAACCAGGGTCCTGAGATGTGCCCTCTACATCTGTAGATTCTGCTGTTGGAAATGTGTATCCTTTATTGCTAGATATTTTTAACAAGTCTTTTTTTCTTTTACTTTTTTTTATATCCGTTATTGTTGTACCCAGTGTATTTGTCATTTGTATACTCTTGTTGTCTATTTCTTTTTCTTTCAGGATATCCGTTGTTTTTGTGTTTGAAGCTATTTGTTTTGTATGACTTTTATATTGTACTTCAGTTGTTCCTATTGCATGAGAAAAGACCATATTTAAGATATACTTTTTGTTACTTGTTTACTTAGAAACATAGGCCATGATGTAATAAAAGATGGTTGGCTTGAAAAAAGTCAGACCAAGGGCCTAATTCATACCTTTTTGCTTGGCTGCTATTTTTTTAAACCCTGGGATCAGGTTATCTCCACGCCCTAGAGTGAAATCCTGTCCCGTGCAAACCTGCAAATGGCGATGCGAAATTTAGCTGGATCGGCGATTAGCTGCAAATACGTTTGCAAGCCGCTCACTGATTTTTCGAGTGTGTCCAGTCGTAGCCCAGAGCTTACTCGGTGGCTGCGATAGAAATAGTCTGATCATGGCCGGATCAGATGTCACACACTCACCTGGGCAAGCCTGTGTTATCCCTGACACTCCCAGAAAACAGTCATTTACCAGCATTAATGTCTGCTTCCTGTCAATCAACTTGCTTATGGCCAGTGACAACTTTAGCAGGATTTTATTGCAGGATGGCTTTTTGCATGCATACTAACAGCCTTATGTAGGTCCAGTCTATCATTAATCTCCCAATCTGAGATTTAGCAGCGGTGCAATCAGGCGTGAATTAGGCCCTACGCCTGATGTTGTAATGTCTATTTTTTTTCCTGGAACTTAGTCAATGTATTGACGTGCGTTATTATTTGATAAGTAATCAGCCAACTGTTTCAAACCAACTGGAATACATCGTTTATAGTGTTCACTCTAGGATGGCCACCGGGCAGGGCGCCGGGGGCGGACCGGGCCCGTCGACGGCACAGCTAGGGGCAGTCCTGGGCCGCCGACATCATGAAAGGGGCGTGGCCAGGCCGTGACGACATGAAAGGGGTGTGCCCGGGCCGCGACGTCATGAAAGAGGCGTGCCCGGGCTGCCGCCGTCATGAAAGGGGGTGGGCCCAGCCGCCACTGTCATCAAAGGGGGCGGGCCCGGCCCCTCCGAAGCCACTATGCTGCCGGGGAAGCGCCGGGCATTGCCGTTTGCGGCGACGCTGGGCTTTCCCGTGAGGCTGTTTTAGCGGGGCGCTGCAAGAGGGATTGGGTGCATTTTGACCTTTAAAAATCGGGCAGGTCGAGGCGCCCCGCTAAAACAGGCTAGCGGGTACACTAAGTTTAACACAAATCAGCTCAATTTGAAGACATAAATAGAGCTTTGTTTTGGATAAGTTGCTTTCTATCACTAACGAGTACACAAATATTTCTAACCTTAAAGTTTTGAAACATACTTTGATCTGTCAATATAGATTTTGTACCTGTCATTTTTGCACTTACCATGATGCAAATCAGTAGCACAAGCAGCTTTTTCTGATAAAAATCATATGCAGCATGCCTACATTCTGTAGGTAACTGTGGCTGTATCTACATAAATATGTTATGCCACAATGTTTCATAGCCGAAATGTATAACATAATTGTTTATGCACATACTGTTGCTGTATGTACATGCAGTCTGTTGCATACATACTGCATGTACATACCATTTTATGTCACACTTTTGGACCGGGAAAAACTTTAACATAAAAAATGTTATGCACTTACAGTCATAATTACATATAGAATATAGGCATGCTGTATATCATTTTAATCAGCAGAAGCTGTTTGTGTATATGATTCAAATAGCGATGTGCATAAGATGCATTTAATGAGGAAAAAGTGCAAAAATAACATGCAAATTAGGAGAGCTATTTTGACAGAGCAAAGTATATTTGACATTTTTGTAAGGTACAAATAGTTTGAAATAGTTTACCGGCACCCTAATTCAGTGCCAAAATCATATATTTTTTAATGATCTTGGGTGCAGTGACATTGCCCGACCTTGTAAAATATCAGACTTTTTGGACCAAAATCAGCTCTCATTACATCCCAGCCACAAAATGTTATGGCATATAAGAATTACTCTGCAGATCTAGTCTGCCCTACCATTAGCATACCCTCCAACACCTGGAACCTGGAGCAAAAACTGGTACAAATTCAATTAAAAAAGGGGCGTGGTCATGGGTAAAGGGGGCTTGGCCATTCCCCCTTTCCTATACTTACAATGGGCAGTTGGAGACCCCCAAAAAGGTACAGGCCATATTAAAACAGTACTGTACATGTCAAAAAGGTACAGTTGGAGGAAATGCATTAGTAATGGCCATGTTTGGAGTTTTGCATTGTGTACTAAGGTTGCTCCGTTCTATTTGCCGCCTGCCACTCCCAGAATGAGGCTATCAATTTGTAGATCCCACACATCATCTTTCCAGAAATGTCAGCATGTGTTTACATACAGTATACATTGCATTACATAATATAGAATGCATTATCTATAATTGGATTCCATATACATTGCAAGTGATCCAAAACATGAGTTTTTATTGGTACAAACCTGTACCCATAAATGCCTACCACCCTGGAAGGTGGGCAGCTTCCCCGCAATCCCCCCAGCTTCTCACAGTTCCCCCTCGGTGGACATTTACAGTGGGGGGGGGGGCGTGTCCATGATGATGCAATCGCAATGGCCACGGCCCCACACAAGGCTCAGTTGTTGAGCTCCGCCTCTGGCCCCACCCCTTCCATGGCATGCCTACCAGCCTTGCCCCCTGCTTCCTCTAGCTAAAAGTAGGCAGCCCTGCCTGTACCCTTATTCTAGGAACTGCACTTGCCCAAACATTACTAGCCAAATCTGATCTCTAGTCCTTTCACTCATACAGATGTGTTCTTTATCATCCTTGCTGTGATGCAACTACATCCTTGCTGTGATGCCGCTACATCCTTGCTGTGATGCAACTACACAGGGCCGGTGCTAGGGTGTCCGGCGCCCTCCTGCAAACCCTAAAATTCGCGCCCTCTTACAAATACTGATGTGGTCAGTCTCATCTGCATTGTGCTTATGCCTAGCTGTGGTCTGTTAATGGAAGCATACTCACCATGTGATCTTATGAATTGTGGGTGCATGGGTGTGCTTATCGAGGCAAACGAGTCAGGTTTGCTGCAGTAAGCATTTAAGTTGAGAAGGGGAGAGGGAGAAAGAGTCAGAGGGTGACAGGAGAGAGGGTTGACAGGCAGTCAGTGGGTGAGAGGAGAAAGAAGAGAAGGGGAGAGAGTCAGCAGTTTACAGGAGAGAGAGGTGACAGAGTGGGTGAGAGGGAGAGAGTCAGCAGGTGACAGGAGAGAGAGGTGAAATGGAGAGAGTCAGCTCATCACAGGAGAGAGGTGACAGGGAGAGAGTCAGCGGGTGACAGGAGAGGCAAAGAGTTAGAAGGTGACAAGAGAAAGGTGACAGGGAGAGGGACAAAGAGTCAGAGGGTGAGAAGAGAGAGAGGGGTGACAGGGAGAGAGTCAGTGGGTCACAGGGAGAGAGAGGTGACAGGGAGAGAGTCAGCGGGTGACAGGAGAGAGATGTAAAAGGGAGAGCCAGTGGGAGACAGGATAGAGGTCATTGGGTGACAAATAGAGCTATGCCCCCAACAAAAAAATAGCAATATAACATTGACTCCCCCACACATTGTTAGTATGGCATTACCCTCCTTCTTCCTCCCTGTTTATTTGCAGCAGAACTGACCTGAGGCATGACCTGACCTGAGGCATTGCTAAGCAGCTGCTCTTCTGTGTGCAGGTGGTGTGGGAGCTCCTGCTGCAGGGTGCTGCTACACTGCCCGGGCTGCTCAGCTCCCCTAATGCCTGCCTGCTGGTTCCTCCAGTAAAGTCATGTGACTTCCTGTTTACGTCACACCAGGAAGTAGAACATGCAGCACAGCATTAGGACAGGAGGAGCTGCCCGGTGTCTGCTGTGCTGTTAGAGCTGCATAGGACTTCAAAAGAGGTAGAGTAGTCACAGCTTCCCCTCCCCCCTCACCAATCTGCCACTGATGGGGGGGTTGCCGCGGTGCTGCTGCCCGTTTTGTAGTTTGACAGGACAGCAGGGTGGGTATGGAGCAAAGGGAAGCGGAGGACACAGCCAGGTATCGGACTAAAGAAGCCTTCATGCTGTCTGTCACAGTGTACCAGGCGCAGCAGCAGGGATGCAGAGGAGGGAGAGGCGCCTCTAGGGCCCGGCGCCTACCTGCTTTGCAGGTCTTGCTGAGCGGGTAGCGCCGGCCCTGCAACTACATTACAGCAAGGATGTAGCGGCATAGGGGATTTGTGTGGTCGCATGCTCCAGCCATGCCATTGAACAACATTGCAGCAACAATGTAGCGGAACACATCTGTAGTAAAAAGTAATGTATGCCAGTATATGTATATAGAGGTATCCGGACTGGGCATAGACAGACTCATCATAGACAGTCACATGGTCGACCCCGAATGGTCGACAGTCACAAGGTCGACAAGGTCAACAGGGTCTAAAGATCGACATGGAAAAGGTACGACAGGGTTTTTAAGGTCAACAGGCAATAGGTCGACATGGTCAAAAGGTCAACATGGTCAAAAGGTCGACATGAAAAAGGCCGACATGCATTTTTTTTACAAAATTTTCAGCCGACATGTGCCGACAGGCGGCATTTTATACCCTACCATCCACTAGGGCGTGGAGGGAGAATAAAATAGTGTGCCCGAAGGTTGGTAAGCGCAGCGAACCATGCGAGGGGATGCGGTACACTTAGACAATGTACATGTCGACCTATGTCGACATAGGCACCCTGAAACATTAAAACATCATGTCAACCTTTTTTCCATGTCGACCCTTTGAATGACGACATTTTAACCATATCAACCTTTTACCTGTTGACCTTTTGACCCTGTCACCCTTGTGACTGTCGACCATTAGTGGTTAACCATGTGACTGTCTATGATGAGTCTGCCTAGGATTTCTACCATAACCGCATATAGAGACAATACACTTACCTGTCGCTGATGGGATCCCTTCCTTCCCTATTTCTCCAGAAACCAGCAGGTCCGAATCATCCCACCATGTATCACATGCTGGAGTGTATACAGAAGATTATATTAAAATACTGTAAATTGTAAATAGATTATGTCTAAATAATTCTGTTAAATCATTTCTTTAGCATTACGGTTATGTAGCATTATCACTCAGTTGTACATTATCTGTTCCATTCCTTCTGCTCATATTACGATATCACTGGGAGAAAGTGACATCCCTAGTAATGCAAACCTATTCCTTCACTAGGAGCCAATAAAATCACTGAGAGTGCAGCATTTCCATATCACTTATATACTGGGAAAGATGCCTTTACATTCTCTAGCAGCCAGTGACATCACTGGGAAAGATGCCTTTACATTCTCTAGCAGCCAGTGACATCACTGGGAAAGATGCCTTTACATTCTCTAGCAGCCAGTGACATCACTGAGAATGCAGCTATTTGTACCCCTTTTACACCAAAACAGGACACACCCTGGTTTTTGGACTCAAATTCAACCTGCTTGCAACCCGGCATTTGTTACCTTTTACACCGGCGCCCCCTTCCCCCCCCCCACCCGGCGCAGGCAGTTCCTAATCCGCCACTTGGAGATGACATCATGGTTTATATTATATTGCCAGAGCAAAAAAAAGTGGCAATGCGATGGGGTCTAACATGGCCCCTTTGCACACAAACATATATGTATTGACAGGTCAGATATGTGAGTCTGAGTTTGTGATATGCCTCAAGAACATTACCTGCCTGACTGCGTTATGCCCACTGTGTTGTTTGGTGGAGGAAGGGTAATGATATGGGGCTGTGTGTCAGGGTTTCTACTAGGCCTCTTATCTCCAGTGAGGGCAATCCTAATGCTTCAGCATACCAAGACATTTTGTACAATGCTAGGCTTCCAACTTTGTGGCAACAGTTTGGGGAAGGGCTTTTTCTATTCCAACATGACATGGTTTGATGAGATAGGTGTAGAAGAGAGTGACTGGCCTGCACAGAGCCCTGGCCTTAACCTCATTGAGCAGTTTTGGGATGAGATGGAACAGAGAACAGTCCTTCTCATCCAACATCAGTGCCTGACCCTATAAATGCTCTACAGAATGAATGGGCACAAATTCCAACAGAAACACTTCAACATCTTGTTGAAAGCCTTCCAAGAAGAGTGGAAGCTACAAAAGGGGGACCATCTCCATATTAAAGTGCAGTATATGTTCTGTATTTGAATACAATGTCATTGCAGGCTCTACTGGTGTAATGGTCAGGTGTCTGAATACTTTTGTCCATATAGAGAGAGATAGTATAGAGAGAGATAGTATAGAACCAATAGGTGCAGCACGTTAGCATCAATCTTCATACAGGATTAGCTTCCAATGTTTTAGATTTTATCGAAAGCTATTCCTGCCTGAGGATCTATGATATGTGTATCCAGTGTGCGGCTCGTACTTGCTCTATATACTGGAGTTGGGTATGGTTATACTAGTGTTCCTTCTAGGAACAGGGACGGGCAGGGTGCCGCTGCCCAGGGGCAGCGTTAAGAGGGCGGACCGGGCCTGCCGACGTCACTGTTCTGGCTGGTCCCGGGCCGCCGACATCACAATAGGGGCGTGCCCAAGTCACGCTGTGATATAAAGGGGCGGGCCAGATCGCCGCCTCCACCGTTACTGAAGGGGGTGGGCCCGGCCGCCCTGAAGGCTCTGCACTGCTGGGGAAGCACCGGGCATCGCTATCTACTGTGGCGCCGGGTTTCCCCAGTACCACCAGAGGAGTAGAAGGCAGGCTGTATTAGCAGGGTGCTGCCAGAGGGGCAGGGCGCATTTTGCCCTTTAAAAACGTGCAGGGTGCAGCACCCCGCTAAACCAGCCTAGCGGGAACACTAGGTTATACTGTAAAGGCTCCTAGTAAAATTATATTTCATTCCTAGAGTACCACCTTGCATACTGTTTAGAAGCCAGTGACGCATCCTAGTGACTCCGCATCCTGTACAGGCATGAACATTTCACAAGGGGAAATTCAAATTAAAGAGAACCTTTCTAAGACAGACAATAAATATGAAATAGACTTGTACCAACAAATGCTAAACATGGAGATAAGAAAAATCTTTTCTTTCCATGTTGACCATTTGTTTGCGATTATGTCAATCTTTTGCTTGTGTCGAATTTTGTTGCATGTTGACTATCAGTGTCGACCTATTAACTGACAACCTGTACACTATAGACCCTTTATAATATAACCTCAGCACTGGTACAAAAAGATACAATGGTAATACTAATTTAAAAAAAATCCCCACCACAGTGATGCTGAACATATACCCATTATTCCTGCTGGTCTCTCAATTACTGGACACTATCCTCCAGCCACACAAAGCCAAGCAATATACTTCTATTCAAAGATTACACCAAGCTTTTACTTCTACTGAGTAGTCTGGGCAGCCTCCTGGAGCAGACAATGATTTATGTGGTGGACGTTTCCAGTTTGTATACGTTCCTCATGAAAGTATCCTACACATTTTGTTCCTAATCTCTAATTAATGTGATGGGCCAAACTCTTTGTATGCATCCATTAAGCCTTATTCTGAAAAGAAATTACTTTCTGTGTAATAACTCATTCCAAAATAAGTGGCAGTGCTATGGGATCCAACGTGGCTCCCACATAGGCAAACATATAAATGTTTAGACAGAAACAAGGGATGTTCTTTGGAGACCCCCACTATTAAAAATGGTATACTGTTATTCCAAGTTTATAGATGACCTCTTAATGCTGTGGACAGGAGAGAAACTGCTTTTTTTTTAACTGTGATGGAGATAATAATAATATTAATAATAATAATATTAATTGTATTTATATAGTGCTCTTTCTCCAATAGGGCTCAAGGTACTTAACAGAGAGAATGAATGTAATATACTACAGGAACAATGAAGTACAGAAAAGCTTCAGGGAATTAAGGAAAATCTTGAGTAAACAGGAAAGTCTTGAGTCTGTTTTTGAAGGATTCAAAATCTTAATACAGATTGGGATGGTTGCGCTATGTAATAATGTTCAATTGTACATGAATTAAAACATTACTATTTATCCAGATTAAACATTCAGAAAAATAGATATAAGTGCAAATACTCAGCTAGAAAGCTGTTCAAATAATTTTTTACCATAAAATATGATTGTACATAAAAAAGGGATCACCGTCCTTTTGGGCCCAAAAGAGGACAGGACACTACTGGATTTGAGGTGACTTTGGGTATACAACCCCATTTACAATTTTTCGCAGCATCTTTTTTATGTACATTCATATTTTATGGTAAAAAAAAATATTTTAACAGCTGTCTAGCTGAGTATGTGCACTTATATCTATTTTTTCCTGAATGTTATTAATCTGAATAAATAAAAATGTTTTGATTCATGTACAATTGAATATTATTACATAGCGCAACCATCCCAATCCCTATTTTTCTTGTAAGGGTGTGACGCCCCTTTTCCAGGTTGCAGCTTAGCAAAGCACGCCCTACAGGTACCTATTACAGATACCTAGGTATCTACCCTTCTTTCTTCAAAATATTAATGCATCCAAGAAGGAATACAATTTACCTATAGATGTGTCCCCATATATCAAGCCCCCACATATATCGCTGTGCACTGCGAGTTGCGCTGCGCTGGTGAGCCAATCCCAGGATTTAAATCCCATTGATTTTAGGCCAAAATCCCAGGATCCTGCTGATCCTGATTGCCCTCCTTTACATGTATCTACCCTTTCAGAGTTCTCATTATAAGAGCAGTGGAGATTACTGACAGCAGTGAACCATGTAATAAGAAATCCTCTGTGATAGGTGTCTTAGGAGAGGCTACAGTACTGGGAGTAAACAGCCTGAGACATTCAGACTACTGAAAAGTCAATGAACTGCATTGTTATTGTCTCAGAAAGGACATAGGATTAGCAGTCCTGGAAATATGTTATCAACAATATTCTTCCTAGATTCAATAAAAACTGAGCAATACATCTGTACCTGCCATTGAGTGCTTCGCTATGCCTCCCAAGTGTCCTGTTTTTGTGGGACTGCCCTGTTCTTTTGTACTGTCCCACCCGGGCCGGCACTGTCCCACAGTGGGGGGGGGGGGTAGTTGGGAATCTGCCTTGTCACTCGCTGTTCTGATTAGCACAGCATCTATTCAGCGAGTCAGAGGGGCTGGGGGAATGTTTAGGTCAAAATTCAAGTGGGATAAGGGACCTTGTGAAGTGACAGGGGAGGAGAGTGGGCAGAGAGAGGAGGAGCAAGGTCAGAACAAGGGACCCTCACAGGATCGCTTCACTTGCCACGCTTTGGGCACGGTTGCTCGCATAGCTTCACCCGCCACCCAGTTACTAAAGTCAACCCCCTGAGCAAAGAAAGCCCTTTAGCCCACTAGAACTTAGCTACTACCCTGGGGTATGAAGAAACAAGGTTTCAGAACTAGGTTCTGTGGCAGCGCTAGGTGAAATATGTTATGATACAATTAATTAAAAGATTGGATGATCTGTACAGATAATTTTATTAATTTGGACAATCTGTCCATATATAAAATAAATATGCAAAAGTTGGCATGTACATACACTGTAAAATTACAACAATGAAAAATAAAAATAAAATATATAAAAAACACTCTGCCTGCTGGTTTTCATGTATACATGATTGCAATCAGTATTAAGAATCTGGTATAGTTACCAATCCTGGTGGCAGGAAAATGTTCCAGATTTCAATATTGGAAAATTTGGTCGGTAGGGCCCCAATGGGCTGATGAGATGGCGTAAGTGATGCTGGACCGCACAGCCAGTGATGTTGGATCCTCTCTAGTTGGTGGCCTGGAGTGATGTGAAATGTTCCGTGGCCACTGGAGGTCTTTCCAAGCGGAATTGTCACTGTTAGATGTTCTCGGTCATAGATTGTACTTGTTAGGCTCCTGTACAGAATAGGTGCAGCCTGATGGTGAGCCCGTGGGGCCAGAAGTACCTCCCAAGATTGGGGAGAAGGGAATTGTTGGGGGGTCCTCTCTATGGATAGCCGTATCGGACAGTTGGAAATAGGTCCACGGTTCCTATGGAGGAATGGATTCCTGGTGGTTCCCAATAGGACAGGACTGGGGAACAAGTCCAATAGTGGGTTTTGCCAGAGAAACGGAGTCCAGTAAATGGTAGAGTCTCCAATGAGACTTAGGGATAGGTCCAATGATGGACAATACCAGCACGGCAGAGTGCAATGTGTGGTGGGGTCTCCAACGTGTTTCGCTGCTTCCCACAATGCAGCTTTGACAAAGCTGCATTGTGGGAAGCAGCGAAACACGTTGGAGACCCCACCACACATTGCACTCTGCCGTGCTGGTATTGTCCATCATTGGACCTATCCCTAAGTCTCATTGGAGACTCTACCATTTACTGGACTCCGTTTCTCTGGCAAAACCCACTATTGGACTTGTTCCCCAGTCCTGTCCTATTGGGAACCACCAGGAATCCATTCCTCCATAGGAACCGTGGACCTATTTCCAACTGTCCGATACGGCTATCCATAGAGAGGACCCCCCAACAATTCCCTTCTCCCCAATCTTGGGAGGTACTTCTGGCCCCACGGGCTCACCATCAGGCTGCACCTATTCTGTACAGGAGCCTAACAAGTACAATCTATGACCGAGAACATCTAACAGTGACAATTCCGCTTGGAAAGACCTCCAGTGGCCACGGAACATTTCACATCACTCCAGGCCACCAACTAGAGAGGATCCAACATCACTGGCTGTGCGGTCCAGCATCACTTACGCCATCTCATCAGCCCATTGGGGCCCTACCGACCAAATTTTCCAATATTGAAATCTGGAACATTTTCCTGCCACCAGGATTGGTAACTATACCAGATTCTTAATACTGATTGCAATCATGTATACATGAAAACCAGCAGGCAGAGTGTTTTTTATATATTTTATTTTTATTTTTCATTGTTGTAATTTTACAGTGTATGTACATGCCAACTTTTGCATATTTATTTTATATATGGACAGATTGTCCAAATTAATAAAATTATCTGTACAGATCATCCAATCTTTTAATTAATTGTATCATAACATATTTCACCTAGCGCTGCCACAGAACCTAGTTCTGAAACCTTGTTTCTTCTTGTCTTTGATCGGGTCTAACTAACCCGCTAGTGCAGCTGCCTTGCTCATTTCAGCGCCCCTTGGTGGACACTCCCACACAGTGCCCAACCACCCGTTTGTTTTTTACCCTGGGGTATGGCCAGCAGCTTACAGAGCACTGGTCAGGCCCCAAGAATGACATCATCAGGAGGAGTGGCTCGCGGAAGTGCCATCCCTGCAAGGCCATGCCCCCTTTTAAATAGGCCAGGTCCCTACCAAGAGTGCGCCACAACAGAATACATCTGCACGGAATTACAAAGTTGGGATGTATGGCTTCCCCCATTTAGCAAAGGCTTATGATGTCATAACCAACAGTCAATAGGGCAAAACCGTAGTGTTAACAACAAATAACAAAAAATAAGTTAACACAAATTTTGGGGAGATTCTTTGGTGTTATTTTGTATGTTTAACCATACATGACCCACATTGTGAAACGTGTGGCATCTCTTTTGACCTTGTTGACCTTTTGCACCTGTTTATTATATGATTGCTGACAGTATGGTGTCCACCTTTTCACTGTCCCCCCATTGATTGTTATCAAATTTGTTGTCAAGTTTTGCAGAGAATACTCAACTACGGGAGCAACTTATTGCTTGTCACATATAGAAAATGACAGTCACAGGTAAAAGCACACACAGAAGATTTGTTGAAGGTGTCTAGACTCCTGTCATTGCAGAAGTAGGAAATCTAAGTCAAATGACTGCTAATCAACAACTGTACCCTGCTAATTAGGTAAATATACAACTACAAGAGGAGCATCACCCAGAAATTGCACCACCTTTCAGATCTCATGTGTTTATTTGTAATGAGTTTAATGGTTTAACTTACATAAGTCTCTATTAATCTTTAACATAGATAATTGCATAAGTGTGTTGGATAACTCTGTTTACATGCTGGTGGAGATATTATGTATAGGGAGGAGAGAGAGAAAAAAGAACTCTGGGTGGGGGCACCTTTGTATCACAGGTGTCTATGTTAAAATATAACTTTTATTAGATATATATTAAAAGGTAAAAGGTAAAAGTATATGGTTCTCCTCACTTTGTCAAATAAATGTCCAAAAAAAACAACAATTAATAAAATCGCTGCACAAATATATATTGGGTAGAATTTAAGGCTAAATTGCCTATCAGGCTCATATATCCGCTGATGCCAACCAATGATGGGTGTTTGTAATGAGGAGGATTTAAATCAAATCTCTCTGCACAAGTAACATCTGCCCCACCTGCAGTGCACATGGTTTTGTCCATCTAAGAAGGAATTTGGCAGAAAGAGTGAACCAAAATAACCCCCTGTGTGCCTAGGCACCCTGGGGTGCCTCTGTAAGTTTGCAAGGGTGCCTCGGGTTGGGGGCCCACGACCAAAACTAATTATTTTTGTTTAAAGTGATAGGCAAAACCAGTGCTGGTGGCTGCCAATCATAAGATGCACGGACAACTAAAACCGCAGTGATGTTCCTCACCACATAACTGAACCTGAGGGCGACATTTACGAACAATTTACTGTATTTTTTATTTATCCATAGGAAACTTTTTGACAGGGTGTGCCTTTAACAAATGCTAATATTCTAGGGTGTCCGTGTCCACAAAGTTTGGGAACCATTGCTATAGAGTATCAGAGATAATAACAAAATACTGTAGATGGGTTTAACATCTTTCATACAGAAGCCATTGAAAAATAATTCCAATTACTCAGTCAAGTAAACAGAATACACTTTGTAGCCAAGTCAATAAGCGTGATAGCTATGAGTTTATTCTTGTATCCATAGCAACAATGTATCAAATACAATGATGTCATCCAAGTGCCTATTGATCGTTCCAATTTGAACCGATAATAAATAAATACATGCGTCATAAAATAAACACATTCATTAATGCCATGCGATTAATGAGGAGGATAGAGTAAAGTAAGTAAGTAGTAAAGTCTTATCACATACAGACACAGCACATTTGGTTGGCTAATGGACAAAACCATGCTGGGCTGCAGGTGGGGCAGATGTAACATGTGCAGAGAGTTATATTTGTCAGAGTTATTTTGTTTCTATGCAGGGTAACTACTGGCTGCATTATTTTTATACTGAAATTTTGATTTCATTTTTAACACACCCCACCCAAATGTAGCTCTCTGCACCTGTTACATCTGCCTCACCTGTTACATCTGCCTCACCTGCCTCACCTGCAGCATGGTTTTGTCCATGCGATTTGCTTGATTACTGGTCCCGATGTGTCGTAATCAGGTAAAATTGGGCAAAATCGTATAAGGGTATGGCCAGCTTAAGTAGTATGTGCGAAGATTTGGATCTAAAGGCCCATATACACTGGGCGACTTTGAGCTGAAAGCCGCTCGAAACAGCCTGTTTGAGCGTCTTTCAGCTCAAAGCCGCCCAGTGTGTATGCCCCAGCGGTGAGCGCTGCTGCGCGCTCCCGCAACATCGCCGGGAAAGCCGTTCATTTGCTGGTAATACCAGCAGATGAGCGGCATTGAGGACGGTATGCAACTGCGTTCTCCCCCCTCCATCGGCGCCGGGCAGGGGGAAAGCCGCTTAGTGTGTATGCACTGAGCGGCTTTCCCCGCAGCGATGATTTACATTATCGCTGTCCCTACACGCTGGGCATAGTCGCCAAGTATGTATGGACCTTTTGTAATTCTGGGGCATTTTGGGCCAATTTAAGGTCTGACTGCAATTTTGGATTAGGTAGGCCATGTTGGGATGAGCTTTGTGGGCGAGCTGATGTAGTTTTAAGATTTTTTTTTTATTATTATTGAAATTAAAGACCCTTGATCATCAATCCAAGCATACAGTACTATCATTACCATGAAGCATAGGGGTAGGAACATATAATTATGAAGATGTCTGCATGCTTCAAGGACATCAAAACTGGTTACAGAGAGGAAAATGTGTGGATCAGGACAAATACTGGATGACAATCTGCTGTTGTCTTCTAGAGGCAATCTACAGAAGATTTCTCTTCCACTAAAGGCCCCATACATTAGGCCGACTTGTCCGAAGGACTTTATTTCCCCGGCAGCTCCCTGGAAGGGGTCAAATACGACTAGGCACTTGATGTGCCAAGATTTGCATGCAGTTTATCACATACAACTCCAGGGGAGCCGCAGGCGAAGGGAGCCACACTTGGGGATTCGTGGAGAGCAGGGTGGGCGGAGCCAGGAACCGGGCTGCAAAAAATGCATACAAATGAATTGGCAGGCCCTGATTGGCTGAGAGTTCTCAGCCAATCAGCAGCTGCCTATTCATTTGTATGGGTTTTGCATGTTTTTGTTTTTTAAGATCACCTGCCGCCCAGCTCCCCCCACCCGCATATCTGCGTCCCTCCTCCGGCTCCCCGGCATCCCCCGCCTGCCTCTCTGTGCCATCCCCCCCCACCAGCCTCCCTTCACCTGATGATGTGCCACTGCAAATAAGATCTACGGGAGCGTGCAGTGGATTGGATGGCAAACACATGCGATTTTGGCCGATTTCATGGCCCGATCCATCGGAATCAGGTGAAATCGATACCAAATCGCTTAGTGTGTGGGCACCTAAAGACCCAAATACACAGCAAAGGCTTCACTGAAGTAGCTTCAGCTTGTAAAATACCACTGCCCTGAAATGTCCCAGACCTCCGTCCATTAGGAATCCTTATTCACCCTTATACAAGAAGAAGGGTTGATAATTGTGGTGTCAATGACGGAGGTAATGCAACACGTACATCCAGTGGCGACTCCAGAGGTGGGAGCACGGTGCAATATTCAAATAGGGGAGCCACACCCACCGCAACGAACTGCCATTCCAAACTGACTCACAGACAGTTGGTGCTCCTCCCGTATTTGAATATGAACTACCTACATCTAAGTGGCTGGTTCTGAACCAGAGGCAGCAGCGCTTAGTTAAGAGTGCAAAGGGGATTTCTCTGCGTATAGGGCCTGATTCAGACCTGTTTGCGAGGCTGCATATGTTCGCAGCCTGGCGAACAGCTAAGCCCCGCCCAGCATGCATACACATCTGCTCGCATGCAGCTGAACTAGAGACAAATCATTGGACGGTCCCTCACCATCAAATGATTTTTGGCCCCTAGACTGACGTTTTTTCCGGACACTATCCACCGAATTTGGGGCGGGCGGTGACGCCATGTGACGTTATATATGTAAACAGTTATTTACAGACATATCCGGTGTACACACCCACCGTCCCACTGGTGATATATTGTCTGCTCACTCATACGGATGATATGTCACCCAGTGCTAGATACATGCTCAGTAAACACCTCTGTCTGACATTGCGTGCGACCATAAATGTGCTCCTACCAAGTACATTTACAGTATTATTGTAATTCATTAACACACCAGTCTAGAACCGTGGTTATCTGTCATCGGGGGAGGTGTATCAAAGCAAGAGAGATAAAACAGAGACTTTGACGGAAGCAGACGATAATAACTATTATTGCCCCTTTGATAAAAGCAACTAGTATTGATCGCTGAACTAATCATCTTTCCACTAACAAATGTGGATAAAATAGTATCTGCAGGATAATTAGCAATTCCATAGAATTAGAGGCGAACGCTGCTCCTCACCTCTATGGGGGGATCCAAAATGGACTACGGTGGGAGTTCTATTGAAGATGGTTGATCATATTCTATCTTTTATCTTTTTGAAGATGCTAAATGAATAAGTAGAATATGTACCAAGTGCCGACGGCGCTGACATTACTTTTATTTCTGCCGACGTATTGACGGTCTGGTAACTGGTATGTGATAATTGCCTTTGTTATAAGTACTGTATATAGGGTATCCGGTTGATAAGTTGACTGCCATTGGGTCGACCATGAATTGTCGACAGACACAATGTGGACACAAGGAGGAATTCACTGGGAATAATCAAGCGCTTTGACAATGAGCTGGTCCTGCAATGTAAGCTGCTGCCAGGGTGTGAGGGTAGTCACTCCCCACTGGTAGAAAAGAAAAGAGTACTCGCACAAGGCGAGTTTAGGCAGCGCTTATTTCAATGAATAAACCAAATGGTGTATAAAGGTATAAATTTTACAGTTTAAAATTGCATATAAATACAATTACACATTTGCAAGAATGAAACAATGATAATCATAACTTAATAAAAATGGAATGGTGGGGAAGTAAAAGTAAATTGGAATTGATAATTGCAATAATAAAAAAGATATCCCGCCTCAGTGGACATTTTTATGGTGGAAAAATTATTTGTGATCACTGAATTGTGGAGAGCAGGTAAGTGCACTTTACCGGCTTGAAGTTCTGGATCCTTTTTGAGGAATTATGTAGTAGCTGGAAAGTCCTCACGATGTGTGCGGCTGTATGGTATGCCGCTGGAGGGGTCAGGGATCGCAGGATGGAATCAGTCCTCTGATTGAGGTGTGAGACAGATGGTGGATATCTCAACCACCGGAGGGATGTTACTGCAGCGATGTGACCAGTGTAATACCAGCAACGAATGCAATGTGGCTTCCGTGTCCAAGTTGAAGACCTCGCTAGGTTTGGATGTTGTTTACCAGCGTTATCTTGGAGCACGGTGTCCGCCTTTAAATGAAGTCCAGTTTATGGATGTTAAGTGAATGTCCACAAAGGAGAAATTTTCCACAGCAATGTCCTGAGGCAAGGATGGGCAAGGGATTCACCTAACGCGTTTCACTGCGTCCTGCAGCTTTATCAAAGGTGTGGGGGACTGTGTACCTGGTTCAGGTATATATACCTTCTTTAATGAGTAATTTAGTGCACCTGTGAGATGCAATTTGACAATTCAAACTCTCAAATTAAGCAAAAAAAAGTATAAAAAATAGGTAGGCAGACATATAACATATCAATTATTATAAGCAATTTAATATACATTCAAAATTGTATACAGAAAAAGACTTTTTATTATAATCAGCTCCGGTCACGTGATTTGCGGGGATCACGTGATCGGGATACTGACCCACTTAAAAGAGGAATATTCATCATATAAAGCAATAGCCATGGAAATTATCGAATAATTACATGGCGTCATCGGCAACATAAATATTGTGGAGGGCATTGAGAAGCATTGGGGTGTATATAAACCACGTTATGTGTAATAGACTTGCCTGTGGAACGCATATTGCGTTCCAAATTCAATGGAGTGCAATCACTTCCGCCTCTGCCCCGGAAGTACAAAGCAGCTTTGAGGAGTGAATGGTCGAGTAGGGGACGTAGAGGGGCGCGGCATATGGTGTAGAGGGGCGCGGCGTATCCTCCATGTACACCTGTCATTACAGCGTCATTATGTGACGAGAGTGGTCACGTGAACGGGGGTCTCTATTCACTCGAAAATATCTCCGCCCACGTATGGAGCGCACATGCTTTCCAAAGAGAGGGCACGTGATAGAGCTAACAAATCAATGTTAAGCATATGTATACAATAACTTGATGGAAACATATTGCATGATTTGGCCAAAAAATATATATAACCTATGTTGGAAATCCCAATCAAACAAGAGAGCCCTAAAAAGAGCGAGGTAAAAGATCAGAAATTTATATCAGATGATAAAGTTAATTTTCAATGTTTAGAAACGTTGATAGAGAGAGCTAATGATGTTGGAATTTGTTCATAACAATTATAATAGGCATCAAACATGGAATTTCATATATACTTGACGTCTTTTTACAAGCACAATTAATATAATCCCTCAGAGTAGGGTAGATACGAATATTTTTATCCCTGTTCATATCTAACAAAGAAAAACACATCCGTTTAGATATACTATGCCATTAATATATATTTGTGATGGGATACTATATTATAAGTCCTCTATTTTTATATAAGGGATTTTCCCAGAACAATTCAAATCAAAATTTAGTGTTTAATTCATGTTGCCATGCTCGTACATGACCAGAGGGGATATCAAGGGGGGGGGGGGGGGAATGAAAAAGGGGTGGGGGGATATGAAGAAAAAATATAATAAAAATGAAGCCAATAGATAAATTTAGAGGACGATATTAAGCTCCATTGCCTCATTCAAACCTCTGGAAAAGAGTGAATCCATTTTAAATGTCCAAAAAATCTCCTGTTTGCACAGGATACGGAACCTGTCACCGCCCCTCTTGGTGGGCGGCACATGTTCTAATCCTGTTAGTTTCAAATCCTTGGGATCATTTTTATGGCATTCGGAAAAGTGTCTGGAAACACTGTGGAGAAGAGACCCTTTTATGATGTTCCGACGATGTTCGAGGAATCTAGACCTCAAACATCGTGTGGTTCTCCCCACGTATTTCAAATTGCACGTACAGGTAAGTAAATAAATAACAAAGGAAGTGTTGCAATTAATAAATCCCTTTATCTTCATTTTATCAGTGGTTGTATTAACTTCCGTCAATTTATTGGTGATAAAATTGCACGTAATGCAATGGTTACCACCACATTTATAGCATCCTGAAGGTTTTATTGGGAGCCAGTCTAATGAGGGGGTCAAAGTTTGAGTTGAAATTTTGGGACATTTTAAGCTACTTGGAGCTAACAGATTTTTTAAAGACTTGTTTTCCTTAAATATGAAAGACGGTTGGGGAGGAAGTATCTCCCTCAGTAAGGGATCTTGTTTTAATATTGAGTGGTTCTTATCTATAATTTTTTTGATTTCTTTGTAATCCCTATTAAATGTAGAAATAAAAGAGATACGATTCTCTCCATTAGAGAAGGGATCTGGGGGGCATTTGTCCTTCGGACATCTGTCCCTCAGAAGGGCATCCCTATCTCTTTCTCTGCTGGACATGTAGGCATCTTGAACGAGTTGGGAAGGATATCCACAGTTTTGAAATGCAGAGATGAGGTCCTTGGCCTGGCTGTCAAAAGAGTCTAATTGTGAACAGTTGCGTCTGAGTCGCAACATCTGACCCTTGGGTATGTTCTTCACCCAAGGAGGGTAATGACCACTCTTAAAATGCAAATATGAATTGGTATTTACAGATTTTTGGTAATTACTAGTATGAATTGAGCCATCAGCACTCCTTAAAGTTAGATCAAGAAAATTAATAGAATGGGGGTGATATTCGTGGGTGAACCTCAAGTTAAAAGAATTTGAATTTAAATGTGAAACAAAGGAAGTGATAGATGTGTGATCCCCATCCCAAATGAAAAATAAATCATCTATATAACGGCCATAGAGGACCAGGTTCGCGCCAAACGAGGACCCCCAAATGAGTTGGTCCTCAACCTCCCCCATATAGAGGTTGGCATAGCTTGGCGCGAACCTGGTCCCCATGGCCGTACCCATCACCTGTAAATAGAAAGTGTCTTGAAAAAGAAAATAATTGTGTTTAAGGATAAATGATATGGAATTAGTGAGGAAGTGTTGGAGTTCCGCCGTCAGATCACCATCCTCTCTCAGTTTTTTAGAGATGGTGTTAATTCCCAATTCGTGTGGAATATTAGAGTAAAGACTCTCCACATCTAGGGTTAAAAAATGATAGGTCTCTTTCCAAACAATATCTTTTATCAAATTTAAAAAATGGGTAGAGTCACGGATGTGTGATCTGAGGGCGGTCACCCGTGATTGTAAATGGGAATCAACAAATTGTGAAAGGTTGGAAGTGAGTGATTGGACACCAGAAATAATAGGGCGGCCGGGTGGGGAGGTGAGGTTTTTATGAATTTTGGGGAGGTGATAAAAAATGGGAACCAAGGGGTGAGGGTTAAACAAAAATTGATGTTCATCCTTAGTAATAATAGAGTTAGTAAGTGCTTGATCCAGGAGTGTTTTAAGCTCCAAAATATATTTTGAATTGAATTGTCGACAGACACAATGTGGACACAGAACGAAAGGTCCAAACATCACACAATTAATAGGAGCTAATTAATGTAAAAAAAGCTAAAAAGATAAGAACGAATAAAAATAATAATAATAATAAAAATAATAATAATTATTATTATTATTATATTGAAAAACAAATGTTTTACAACATATGGCATATATCTGACATGTCAGTGTATTCACATCTAATTTGTGACCCTGTTTTCCACCCTAGATTAGGAAAACAGTTCAAATAGATGCTAACACTGCGCTAATGACACTTATGCACCAGGGAATGTGCAACAGAATGACAAATCCATTCCAAGTGTAATGCTTAAGTGGTCACCTATAAATAAATCAATTAAAATATTTACATATAAGACATGAAAAATTCTCAGAAAAGAGTATATATATAAATATATATACAGGTTGAGTATCCCTTATCCAAATATCCGTTATCCAAATTATTTAAAAAACCATACATTCCGGAGTGAAAATAAACATTTTCTTGCTAAATATGTAACTGGCACTACTGGGGACATGATATGTAACTGACACTACTGGGGACATGATATGTAACTGGCACTACTGGGGACATGATATGTAACTGGCACTACTGGGGACATGATATGTTACTGGCACTACCGGGGACATGATATGTAACTGACACTACTGGGGACATGATATGTAACTGGCACTACTGTGGACATGATATGTAACTGGCACTACTGGGGACATGATATGTAACTGACACTACTGGGGACATGATATGTAACTGGCTACTACTGGGGACATGATATGTAACTGACACTACTGGGGACATGATATGTAACTGGCTACTACTGGGGACATGATATGTAACTGGCACTACTGGGGACATGATATGTAACTGGCTACTACTGGGGACATCTGTAACAGAACTACTGGGGACATGATATGTAACTGGCCCTACTGGGGACATGATATGTAACTGGCACTACTGGGGACATGATATGTAACTGGCACTACTGGGGACATGATATGTAACTGGCACTACTGGGGACATGATATGTAACTGGCACTACTGGGGACATGATATGTAACTGGCACTACTGGGGACATGATATGTAACTGGCGCACTACTGGGGACATGATATGTAACTGGTACTACTGGGGACATGATATGTAACTGGCACTACTGGGGACATGATATGTAACTGGCACTACTGGGGACATGATATGTAACTGGCACTACTGGGGACATGATATGTAACTGGCACTACTGGGGACATGACATGTTATGCCGTGTTCTCACTGTGAGTGAGAAATACACGTTGCCTGGGACTGCCGTGCTGGACCCCCATTCTCACTGCAAGCCAAATTCCCGGGTGAAGAAGTTCTACCCGGGAATTTGCCTTTTAACACAGGTTTTTCGGCAGTGTGAACGGGTCAACCCGTGTCTGCATACCCGGATCTCATACCCGTTCACACTGCCAAAAATCCTGTGTTAAAAGGAAAATTCCCGGGTCTACATGCTAGACCTGGGAATTTGGCTGCAGTGAGAACGGGGTATAACTGGCATTACTGGGTACATTATATGTAACTGGCAATACTGGCGACATGATATGTAACTGGCATTACTGGGGACATGATATGTAACTGGCACTACTGGGGACATGATATGTAACTGGCACTACTGGGGACAGGATATGTCACCGGCACTACTGGGGACAAGATATGTAACTGGCACTACTGAGGACATGGTATCAGTGGCGTAACTACTGTAAGGCAGCCCCAGCAGCTGTTTGGGGGAGCAAGCAGCAGTAGGGTCTCGGTGGGCGCTGGCAACCGCTTGATACACTGATATGCTGCTGCCTGCCGCTGCCCACTGACTGAGCACCGGAGGCGAGTCAGCCGCATCGCGGGTGCGGCCATTGCAGAGATGACACATTCCCCCACTGATTCAATTGACTGTACACAGAGCCGGCTATTGGCTACTGTGTACAGGATGGGCGGGCGGATAGACGTGCTGGGGAAGGCCTGGGATGCGTCGAAGTGAAGGGAAGCAGCAGTGTCTGCTGGTCTCTCTGCCTCTCTCCTGCTTCAGCTTCTCAGTTATGCGTGTGACGTCATCATGTCACACACTGGGGAAACACGCTGGAGAGGAGCCTGGAGGGGGGGGGGGGGGTGGCACAAACTTTTTGGCAGGGGGGAGCAAAATTTATAGCTACGCCACTGCATGGTATGTAACTGGCACTAAATATGTGCAAGAAAATGATTTGCCTTTTAAATCCAGTATCTGAGATAGTACACAAACTTTGTTTCATGCTTTGAAACCTTGTTTTATGCACACTAAAAATATATTTGTGTGCATTTCATGTGTTTGTGTTTGTACAGCATAAATGATGTAAGATACCTCTTTTAAATATAAAAATATTCCGAAATACGAAATAATCTGTTATCCAAAATTCTTCTGGTCCCGAGCATAAGTATGGATCACTAGTTCACCAGCATGCTGGTCGACAGTCATCAGGTTGACATGCATTTAGGTTGACATGAGTCTAGGTGGACTATTTGAATTTATATAACAAATGTGAGCGACACTGGCATTTATAACAGATATTTTGTGCATCTGTCACAGAGATGTTGCCACTCAAAGCTCATAGTGGCAATCATTTACAACACAAAACCGTATCTTGTAAATTATTGCCCTGCGTTGGTTCGGCATCCAGCACAACCACTGGACTTGGACCCTAATACATCTGACCCTATATATATATATATATATATATATATATATATATATATATATATATATATATAATATATATACGGATGGAGGGTGGTGCGGCACTCGGGACTTAGCTCCAAAGAACGACAAATTCACACGCTGTGTGGTTGGTGACGTTTCAGCCGGTGAGGCTTTTATCAAACAGCTTACATAAAAGCCTCACCGGCTGAAACGTCACCAACCACACAGCGTGTGAATTTGTCGTTCTTTGGAGCTAAGTCCCGAGTGCCGCACCACCCTCCACCCGTATACATTGGAGTCCTGCGTCTGCAGCCCTCTTTGTGAAGGCACCGGGCTATACCTGACCTAGGTACGAGTGCCAGCTATCCCCAAATTCGTATATATATATATATATATGTATATATATATATATATATATATATATATAAATGGATGTACAGTATGTGTGTGTTCAAACATACTGTAGCTCTGGAATGGTTGGAGCAATTTACACCAATCTTGGTACACATATGACTTACAATTTGGGAAAAAATACTGTGAGGGTAAGAGATCCGTCTGTGTCCCGGGGCCCCAAAAAGGGGTCCGCCCACTGCACAAAGTGGGTCAGGGAAGCAAGATATGGCAAGGTTGCATAACATAGAGAGGGTAGAGGACATTGATTGTGTTGAGATTAGGTTCATGGCCACTTCGACCTCCAATCCCGCCCCCTACCGGGGGACAAAAACTGTCCGGCCAGTACACAAATTGGGTCAGGGGAAGCAAGATAGGGCAACATTGCATAACATAAAGGGGGTAGAGGACATGGGGTTTAAGGGAAAAAAACTGTGCTCAGATCCAGGAGCCCACCACAGACAGGTGTATAGCGGTCACACTATGGGCATGGCGAACGTGTAAGCTGACAGCTAAAGAAGGATAAACTTCAAATAATACTAATTGCAAAACCAAACCAGAGCAATGCCGGGTACCTCAGCTAGTACATGATAAAAAGTCACCTTGCATGACAAGAGATAACTACTACATATATGTAATTTCTTACAAAGCAACTGCAATAATGGGCTCAATAATTCTCTGTTGTCAGTGATCTGTTCATTTTCTATTTAAATGCATTCTAAGTCAAATGTTCAAATATCAGAGAAAGAACCATAAAAACGGCAACTTACCGACTTCCAGGAACACGAGGTATAGCACTGTCGCAGTTATTGCAGCTTTCATGTTGTGTGCGTCCAGTTGTGTAGTCCAAACAGAAAACGCTATAGAACAATAAGTATTCTAGATGCTATCTCAGCCCAAGAATGAAGATCTATGAGTACTGTATCTGACTTTTGTCCTCAAGTCTCTTTATCTGGTCAGGTAGAGCAGGAAAGCTGCAACGATAACAAAATAAATCCCAGACACTGTATATTATATGGGGCAATTTAGCTGGACACACCTGTTTCATTTTTGGCCTGTGAACATTTAATCATTGCAAATGCGAGAAACTGGCATACTGAATTGTCTTCTTTGCTTTTAAAAACGACTCCATAGTCCAAGCAGTCTTTAACCCTTTAGTGTGAAGGATGGGGGGTGGGGTCTTGTCTGTTGGTGAGACGTCCCACGGTGTAATGGTTAGCACTACTGGAGGATTGCTCAATAATATATATATATATATATATAGGGTGGATTAGTCTCCCGGCACTCGTAGGACTTGCAAGAATAAAGTAGTCAAACTGGAGCAGTCAGATCAACGTTTCGGTTTAATACCGTTTTCAAGATCACACAGAATACAGTACATACATTGACATAAATACCTGCTGCCGGTCATCACGCCGCCGCCGCTGCCCACCGGGTCCGTCTCTGGCGTCGGATGGGACCGCCCCTATATATATATATGGATCAATTAGCAATTACAATCATTGATAATATTTTTTATAATTTTCACAGTATTAAAATAATATATTTCTAGCAGCAAGTGTATTCAACCATAAAAATATGTCAAAATAAAATAATCAGTATACAATGATATAAAAGCACAGGAGAGGTTATACTTATTAGTTGGGAGTCCCAGTTGTTCTTGTTGGGTTCCTTAATTATGGAATTGTAGGTTCTCTGGTGTGTATCCGTGTTGGACTGTGTATCACTTAAGGTAGTCCATATACCTTGCAGGATTATTGGTAATGCTGGAGGGTATTTGCAGTCCTCAATCACAGAGGTATCCTCACAATAATGCGATCCTTGTATCCCAAAAATTGTGCAGGTGGTGGTGCCCCAAATGATCAATTTTAGAACCGATTTTTCCAAAGCGTTATCAGGGAACACTTAAATAACACAATGTAACTCCAAGTCAATAACACTTCTGTGAAATCAAACTGTCCACTTAGGAAGCAATACTGGTTGACAATCAATTTTGCATGTGGTTGTGCAAATGGAATAGAGAACAGGTGGAAATTATAGGCAATTAGCAAGACACCCCCAATAAAGGAGTTGTTCTGCAGGTGGTGACCACAGACCACTGCTCAGCTCCTATGCTTTCTAGCTGATGTTTTGGTCACTTTTGAAAGCTGGCGGTGCTTTCACTCTAGTGGTAGTATGAGACGGAGTCTACAACCCACACAAGTGGCTCAGGTAGTGCAGCTCATCCAGGATGGCACATCAATGTGAGCTATGGCAAGAAGGTTTGCTGTGTCTGTCAGCGTAGTGTCCAGAGCACGGAGGCGCTACCAGGAGACAGGCCAGTACATCAGGAGCCATGGAGGAGGCCATAGGAGGGCAACAACCCAGCAGCAGGACCGCTACCTCCGCCTTTGTACAAGGAGTAACAGAAGGAGCACTGCCAGAGCCCTGCAAAATGACCTCCAGCAGGCCACAAATGTGCATGTGTCTACTGAAACGGTCAGAAACAGACTCCATGAGGGTGATATGAGGGCTGATTTCCACAGGTGGGGGTTGTGCTTACAGCCCAACATGTTTGGAATTTGCCAGAGAACACCAAGATTGTCAAATTCGCCACTGGTGCCCTGTGCTCTTCACAGATGAAAGCAGGTTCATGCTGAGCACATGACAGACGTGACAGAGTCTGGAGATGCCAAGGAGAATGTTCTGCTGCCTGGAACATCCGGCAGCATGACCGGTTTGGCAGTGGGTCAGTAACGGTGTGGGGTGGCATTTCTTTGGGGGGCCGCACAGCCCTCCATGTGCTTGCTAGAGGTAGCTGGACTGCCATTAGGTACTGAGATGAGATCCTCAGACCCTTTGTGAGACCATATGCTGGTGCGGTTGGCCCTGAGTTCCTCCTAATGCAAGACAATGTGCTAGACCTCATGTGGCTGGAGTGTCAGCAGTTCCTGCAAGACGAAGGCATTGATGCTATGGACTGGTCCGCCCATTCCCCAGACCTGAATCCAATTGAGCACATCTGGGACATCATGTCTTGCTCCATCCACCAACGCCACGTTTCACCACAGACTGTCCAGGAATTGGCGGCTGCTTTAGTCCAGGTCTGGGAGGAGATCCCTCAGGAGACCATCCGCCACCTCATCAGGAGCATGCCCAGGCATTGTAGGGAGGTCATACAGGCACATGGAGGCCACACACACTACTGAGCCTCATTTTGACTTGTTTTAAGGACATTACATCAAAGTTGTATCAGCCTGTAGTGTGTTTTTCCACTTTAATTTTGAGGGGGGCTCCAAATCCAGACCTCCATGGGTTAATAAATTTGATTTCCATTAATAATTGTGTGTGATTTTGTTGTCAGCACATTCAACTGTGTAAAGAACAAAGTATTTAATAAGAATATTTCATTCATTCAGATCTAGGATGTGTTATGTTAGTGTTCCCTTAATTTTTTTTGAGCAGTGAATAATGTTTGTGCCCCCCCCCCCCAATAATTTGGCAGTGTGTTTTCAATACACATCCCCTCGCATGGTACTGAGGGGATCGGCAGTGTGTGTGTGTGTGGGGGGGGGGAGGGGGGGGGGGTAATTTTGCCAGGTGGTGTCCCAGGTGCTTGGTTTCATGGGTGTTGCCATGGAAATGAGGCAGTGACGCGGCTGCTGGGGGTGGGCAGCTGACATCACCATATGGCAGCGCACGTAAAGCAAAGGCACCTGAGAGTTTGTCAGTTTTTGCGTGTGCGACCATGGTCGGCGAACATCGAATGATTTGGTCCACCCACCAAAGGCTGCAAATAGATGTTTATGCAAAACATCCATTCACAGCATTGTGGGGGATCGTGGTGTGCGAGATGAGGCAGGCGGCAATGCAGGTGGCGGGCAACGTTACATCCACACGCAACGCTGTGCAATTCTCAGGTTTGCGCATGGACCAGAATAAGTTCCAAGGTCCTGTCAGACTCCGCTAGGGTCGGGTGACTTGCTTGTGACTTTTTGTGTAAAAATGGGTCTTATCCATAAAGCAATGTGACTTGGACGTACCAGGGACTGTGCTGATAACTGTAATACAGTATCTGACACTTGTATATCTGTGTGCGACGGAGTCTCTCTACCCCTATGTGAAGTGCAGTAACCGTGACTGGGAAGTTCCCTTGTGCTTCGTACACAGGGGCCGAATCAGACCTGATCGCATGACTGCAGGTTCACACCGCAGCCGATTCTCGATACGCCGCGCATGTGCATGGTCCGCAATGCACGTGCGTGATTAAACCCTTCTACATTTTTTATTCGCTAGCCATTCGCAAGGTGACAGGAAGTAGGTGCGGGTGGTGACAAAAACGCTAGGCGTGACGCTAAAAAAATGCTGGGAGTGTCAGGAAAACGCAGGCGTGGCCGAGACTGTTAGAGGAGGATGCGTGACGTCCGCTTATTTCATTGCAGCCACCGACTAAGTCTCTCACTACTCCGAGTATGCAGTGACCGTTGCCCCGTGGAAAAATCAATTGGTGGTGCGCATCTTATGAATGAACCTTGACCTATTTGCCAGGGGTGCGAAGTCTTGGCTACGTGTACAAATGCATTCGCACGGCGTACACAGTCATTCACAAGGCGGGATCTCACTGTAGCGGGGCAGCGTCTATCTGGTTAGTGGTCGCTGCACATTGGTGGCTGTGAGATCAGGTCTGACACAGACTCAGTCACACACAATATATAAGTATAGCATATCACATTAATCAGCTCGGCCTCCTTGTGCATCCTGGTGGCATCTGGTGTATTGAGGCTGGATGTGTGAGGATGCATAATAAGTTAGCACATACAATATTAGTAATATTAGATGTAGCACAGGGACATATTTTGGTGTAGAGATCAGTAATAAACCAAAATCGGGAGAGGTATTCGCACTGTGGCTTGCGTACATCTTCAGTTTTGCCATATCCACACGTGCGGGATCTGTACTGAGCATGTGCAGCTTAGTATGACCACTGTCTCTGCGCCCCCCTAAGCCACAACATGTGGGACAAGGGCCGGACAGTTGTGTCCTGCATTTCAAAAAGTGCGGACTGCTATAGTTACTGAGATGGTTAATAATTATGGACATCCTCCGATGTAGCAGCAGATAAAAAGAGGCCATCTATACAGACCTCCCCCCCCCGCGCGCATTACCGTATTATTTTACAGTCACCGCTTGGAACCTCTAGTCCCAAGATTTCGGGATTGAAACGATCATGCGCATTTCACCACTTTTTGCTGGGCAGCACTGAGCAGGAGACGCACTCCACATAGGCGCTGCCTGGAAACCATTCTTCGTGGCTGCACAGCGTGATGTTAGAGGGGAGGAGGCCCTTCACGGGAATCTTGCCAATGACATTTTTTCAATCCCGAATCCCTGAATTGAAAAAAATGGCCCAGGATTGGCCTCCCTAGTAACACTGCATGTAAAGTTGTAATGGCGTTACCTTTTACAGTGCATCCGGAAAGTAGTCACAGCGCTTCACTTTTTTCCACATTTTCTTATGTTACAGCCATGTTGCAAAATTGGAATAAATTCAATTCCCCCCCCTCAAAGTTTTTGGGAGATTTTTGCTAATTTATTCAAAATAAAGAAATCACGTGTACATACAGTATGTATTCATGGCCTTTTCCATGAAGCTCAAAATTTAGCTCAGGCATATTCTGTTCCCACTGATCATCCTTGAGATGTTCCTCAACTCCAGTTCCTTAATTGAAGTCTGTCACACCAGGGGTCTGAGTCTGGCAGACTAGGACAGCTGGTGGGGGTCTGGACTGGTACCGGATTCTGGCAGGTTGGAGGAGACTCTTGTGCATGAATTGCACGACAGTGCACCCAGAGGAATGACCAGACAGAATAAAAGTACAACCGATTTATTAGCAGACAGTTGATAACAGTACAAGCAGTAAATGAAGGCAATGGTATGGCAATGATACAGTCACTGAGATGGAATACATTACAACTTGTACTGATGGAACATCGATGGTGGAACATCGGATGAGGAATGAGGTAGTGGTGTCTGGAGTATCGGACCAGGTGCGGAGCTGTGGAATCTGGAGGACGGATGGAAGACAGCTGGTGGTGGAACCAGAGTATTGGACCAGAGTCGATGGTGGAACATCGATTGGAGCTAGGCAGAAGCCAGCAGGTGAGTATAGCTGCAGGTGGAGAATGCAGGTGAGCCTGGACGGACACCGGGTTTGGAATCCTGGCTGGGCACAGGCGATGGAGAACCTTGCAGATCACAGGCGATGGCGAACATCGATATCCACAGGCGATGGTGAGCCTGGATAGCCACAGGCGATGATGAGCCCGGATAGCCACAGGCGATGGTGAGCCTGGGCAGGTTCAGCGATTTGGACACCTGGAGGAAACACTGCAGCAGAGAGACAACACCAGCAGGAAACACTTGCATAAGAAATGACAATTGAAGCACTAGCACTGGAGTGAGCGCTCCCAGGATACTTATACCCACAGGATAGCCATGTTTGGCTGAGCAGGTATCCTGGGAGATCAAACCAGGCTAGCATTGGCTGAGGCAGACATGTGACCGAGGAAACATGGCGATCCCCATGTCAGGTTAAGGCGGGAAAGAGTGTTTGAACTCGCCATGCTTGTGGCCAGGAGCAATGGCGGCGGACAGAGAGACTGCTGCGCACTGGACGCTGTCACTGGTGATGAGGGAAGCGGTGCACCGCGCAGCCGTGGACTCAGCAGCGCTGAGTGGATCGGGAGATGACAGGGAGAGAGGCGCACAGCTCACAGGAGGCTGGCAGCGCCGGGACTTGTAACGCAAGCTGAGCCTGCGCAAGCACTTAGCCGGTAAGAAACTGCCAAAAGATATAGGCGTGATAAGCTTGTGGCATTATATTCAAAAAGACGGGGCTGTTATTGCTGCAAAAGGTGCGTCAACAAAGTATTGAGCAAAGGGGGGGGGAGGGGGGGGGGTAATTTTGCCAGGTGGTGTCCCAGGTGCTTGGTTTCATGGGTGTTGCCATGGAAATGAGGCAGTGACGCGGCTGCTGGGGGTGGGCAGCTGACATCACCATATGGCAGCGCACGTAAAGCAAAGGCACCTGAGAGTTTGTCAGTTTTTGCGTGTGCGACCATGGTCGGCGAACATCGAATGATTTGGTCCACCCACCAAAGGCTGCAAATAGATGTTTATGCAAAACATCCATTCACAGCATTGTGGGGGATCGTGGTGTGCGAGATGAGGCAGGCGGCAATGCAGGTGGCGGGCAACGTTACATCCACACGCAACGCTGTGCAATTCTCAGGTTTGCGCATGGACCAGAATAAGTTCCAAGGTCCTGTCAGACTCCGCTAGGGTCGGGTGACTTGCTTGTGACTTTTTGTGTAAAAATGGGTCTTATCCATAAAGCAATGTGACTTGGACGTACCAGGGACTGTGCTGATAACTGTAATACAGTATCTGACACTTGTATATCTGTGTGCGACGGAGTCTCTCTACCCCTATGTGAAGTGCAGTAACCGTGACTGGGAAGTTCCCTTGTGCTTCGTACACAGGGGCCGAATCAGACCTGATCGCATGACTGCAGGTTCACACCGCAGCCGATTCTCGATACGCCGCGCATGTGCATGGTCCGCAATGCACGTGCGTGATTAAACCCTTCTACATTTTTTATTCGCTAGCCATTCGCAAGGTGACAGGAAGTAGGTGCGGGTGGTGACAAAAACGCTAGGCGTGACGCTAAAAAAATGCTGGGAGTGTCAGGAAAACGCAGGCGTGGCCGAGACTGTTAGAGGAGGATGCGTGACGTCCGCTTATTTCATTGCAGCCACCGACTAAGTCTCTCACTACTCCGAGTATGCAGTGACCGTTGCCCCGTGGAAAAATCAATTGGTGGTGCGCATCTTATGAATGAACCTTGACCTATTTGCCAGGGGTGCGAAGTCTTGGCTACGTGTACAAATGCATTCGCACGGCGTACACAGTCATTCACAAGGCGGGATCTCACTGTAGCGGGGCAGCGTCTATCTGGTTAGTGGTCGCTGCACATTGGTGGCTGTGAGATCAGGTCTGACACAGACTCAGTCACACACAATATATAAGTATAGCATATCACATTAATCAGCTCGGCCTCCTTGTGCATCCTGGTGGCATCTGGTGTATTGAGGCTGGATGTGTGAGGATGCATAATAAGTTAGCACATACAATATTAGTAATATTAGATGTAGCACAGGGACATATTTTGGTGTAGAGATCAGTAATAAACCAAAATCGGGAGAGGTATTCGCACTGTGGCTTGCGTACATCTTCAGTTTTGCCATATCCACACGTGCGGGATCTGTACTGAGCATGTGCAGCTTAGTATGACCACTGTCTCTGCGCCCCCCTAAGCCACAACATGTGGGACAAGGGCCGGACAGTTGTGTCCTGCATTTCAAAAAGTGCGGACTGCTATAGTTACTGAGATGGTTAATAATTATGGACATCCTCCGATGTAGCAGCAGATAAAAAGAGGCCATCTATACAGACCTCCCCCCCCCGCGCGCATTACCGTATTATTTTACAGTCACCGCTTGGAACCTCTAGTCCCAAGATTTCGGGATTGAAACGATCATGCGCATTTCACCACTTTTTGCTGGGCAGCACTGAGCAGGAGACGCACTCCACATAGGCGCTGCCTGGAAACCATTCTTCGTGGCTGCACAGCGTGATGTTAGAGGGGAGGAGGCCCTTCACGGGAATCTTGCCAATGACATTTTTTCAATCCCGAATCCCTGAATTGAAAAAAATGGCCCAGGATTGGCCTCCCTAGTAACACTGCATGTAAAGTTGTAATGGCGTTACCTTTTACAGTGCATCCGGAAAGTAGTCACAGCGCTTCACTTTTTTCCACATTTTCTTATGTTACAGCCATGTTGCAAAATTGGAATAAATTCAATTCCCCCCCCTCAAAGTTTTTGGGAGATTTTTGCTAATTTATTCAAAATAAAGAAATCACGTGTACATACAGTATGTATTCATGGCCTTTTCCATGAAGCTCAAAATTTAGCTCAGGCATATTCTGTTCCCACTGATCATCCTTGAGATGTTCCTCAACTCCAGTTCCTTAATTGAAGTCTGTCACACCAGGGGTCTGAGTCTGGCAGACTAGGACAGCTGGTGGGGGTCTGGACTGGTACCGGATTCTGGCAGGTTGGAGGAGACTCTTGTGCATGAATTGCACGACAGTGCACCCAGAGGAATGACCAGACAGAATAAAAGTACAACCGATTTATTAGCAGACAGTTGATAACAGTACAAGCAGTAAATGAAGGCAATGGTATGGCAATGATACAGTCACTGAGATGGAATACATTACAACTTGTACTGATGGAACATCGATGGTGGAACATCGGATGAGGAATGAGGTAGTGGTGTCTGGAGTATCGGACCAGGTGCGGAGCTGTGGAATCTGGAGGACGGATGGAAGACAGCTGGTGGTGGAACCAGAGTATTGGACCAGAGTCGATGGTGGAACATCGATTGGAGCTAGGCAGAAGCCAGCAGGTGAGTATAGCTGCAGGTAGAGAATGCAGGTGAGCCTGGACGGACACCGGGTTTGGAATCCTGGCTGGGCACAGGCGATGGAGAACCTTGCAGATCACAGGCGATGGCGAACATCGATATCCACAGGCGATGGTGAGCCTGGATAGCCACAGGCGATGATGAGCCCGGATAGCCACAGGCGATGGTGAGCCTGGGCAGGTTCAGCGATTTGGACACCTGGAGGAAACACTGCAGCAGAGAGACAACACCAGCAGGAAACACTTGCATAAGAAATGACAATTGAAGCACTAGCACTGGAGTGAGCGCTCCCAGGATACTTATACCCACAGGATAGCCATGTTTGGCTGAGCAGGTATCCTGGGAGATCAAACCAGGCTAGCATTGGCTGAGGCAGACATGTGACCGAGGAAACATGGCGATCCCCATGTCAGGTTAAGGCGGGAAAGAGTGTTTGAACTCGCCATGCTTGTGGCCAGGAGCAATGGCGGCGGACAGAGAGACTGCTGCGCACTGGACGCTGTCACTGGTGATGAGGGAAGCGGTGCACCGCGCAGCCGTGGACTCAGCAGCGCTGAGTGGATCGGGAGATGACAGGGAGAGAGGCGCACAGCTCACAGGAGGCTGGCAGCGCCGGGACTTGTAACGCAAGCTGAGCCTGCGCAAGCACTTAGCCGGTAAGAAACTGCCAAAAGATATAGGCGTGATAAGCTTGTGGCATTATATTCAAAAAGACGGGGCTGTTATTGCTGCAAAAGGTGCGTCAACAAAGTATTGAGCAAAGGCCGTGAATACTTATGTACATGGGATTTCTTAGGTTTTTTTTTATAAATTTATAAAAAATCTTTTAAAAACATTTTGTTGTCATTATGGGGTCTTGTGTGTAGAATTTTGATGGTAAAAAAAAACAAGTTTATCTATTTTGGAATAAGACTAACCTAAAATGTGGAAAAAGTGAAGCGCTGTGAATACTTTCCAGGTGCACTGTATATGAGGTATTCTATATTCCCTTTTTTATGTTTAAATGCAACATGGGCTAGTCCCTACTGCAAGTAGAATTTTCAATAGCTTGTCTAAATGACATCATCCAGTGACCTTGGCACCATGCAATTATCCACTCCATAATTACTTACTATGGCAACTAAGGGAAAATATCTTATCTCTTGTACTACAGTCATATTTATGTGACCTGTTTTCATAAGAAAATGCCCAAATGACTCCGCCCTTCTAAATTAGTGTTCAATATATTGACGTAGTGCACAAATGTTATTAGATTAAAGTACAATTATAGTTATGGTAGTGATACCATTGGCAGAACTATAGCTAGTGCCATTGCTATGCGGCCCAGAGGCTAAGGGGGCCTAGACCCAGGTTTTATAGTTGAATACCTATTTCCTAGATTTGTCTGCCAAACAATTGGGTGTGATCCCAGGCTGAAGTGGGTGGCAAGACATTATCAGGGAAATGAGGGTGCAGTGGATGTTATAATGGTAAGGGGGTGCTGTAATCTGTCATCATTTGACAGGGGTGGATTGGGACTGCAATCCGGCCCGGGAAGAAAATTTTTGCAGCAGCCCGGGGGAAGGGGGGGGGAGGGGTTGGTTGCTGGCGGCGTTGGCAGCCCGGGGTGGGGGCGCTGGGTTTTGCTGGCGGAGTTGGCAGCCTGGGGGGGAGGGGTGCTGTCGGCATTGGCAGCCCAGGGGGGGCTGATGTAGTGCCAGGGGGAGCTGGGCGGCGGCGGCAGTGCTTGTAATGTGAATGCGGGGTGGGGGTCAGCCCACGGAGGCTTGGGCCAGCGCATGCCCAGTATGTATGAAGGTACTGCGCATGCGCTGGCCCCGTACAGGGGACTGGCAGGTGCGGGGAGTGCGGCAGTGGAGGGGGAGGGCCCTCATTGAGGCAGCCCCGCTCCTCCAAAAGGGTAAGAGCTTCCACTGCATTACACCACACTATTTTGCTCCATATTTACATCACACTGTATTGCTCCTCACTCACACACTGTATTGCTCCTTATTCACACTGCACCACACATCATGCCTCACAGTAGTGCACTGTGTACACACAGTAATTCCCCTATCACATACTGTATGCCACACATTATTACAAGCCAATCCATCCCCCTCCCTCCCTGCACAGCACTCACTCGCCCTTCACTATGCAGTTTGGGTAGGCAGTCAGTCAGTTCAAGCTCATTTGTTGTACTCTGCAAAGGCCCATGGGTGGAGGATCTGCTGTGGCTAGGCATGCAGGGACAGTGGCCATTTTTGCTACTGCCCGTTGCTGCCCGCACTGTCTCTGCTCCCCACACTGGAGTTCCAATTGCTGCTCAGTTGTATGAGCTGCATGCTGCCAGGCAATCTAAATGCCCTTAGCATGTTTATTATTTGCCTATGCCTAGAACCGGCTTTGTGGAGACACTAAGGTGTGGCACAATATGAAATAAAGGCACAATATGTGGCACAATTATATATTTATTTGCAGTTTCTTATATAGCGCACACATATTCCGCAGCGCTGTACAGTGCTGTATTTGAACATCTACATCAGTCCCTGCCCCAAGGCAGTTTACAATCTATATTCCCTACCACATGTACACGCACACACAGACATTCTACGGTTAATTTTGATGGGAGCCAATTAGCTTACCAGTATATTTTTGGATTGTGGGAGGACACTGGAGTACCCTGAGAAAACTCACCCAAGTACGGGGAGAATGTACAAACTCCACACAGTTAGGGCCATGGTGGGAATCGAACCGATGACCTCAGTGCTGTGAGGCAGTAATGCTAAACATTACACCATCCGTACTGCCCCAATATGAAATGGAGGCACTATAGTGTGGCACAGTATGAAATGGAGGCACTATAGTTTGCACAATGTGAAATGGTGGCTCTATAGTGTGGCATAATATGAAATGGTGGCTCTATAGTGTGGCATAATATGAAATGGTGGCTCTATAGTGTGGCATAATATGAAATAGAGGCACTTTAATGTGGCACAATATGAAAAGGGGATTTTTGTAAGAACCCCTTTCTCTAATTCCATCCTGGCAACACAGATAACTTTGGGCTGTAGTAGGGTCCGCAGGAGCAAAGGCACCTATGCTGACTTCTTTTGGAAAGCAGGCTCCTCCCTTCTGCATCCCAGAATGCTTCAGTTCAAACTTCTAAAGCCCACTAGGATACACAACTCCAGTACATTGCCTGAACATCTTATATGCACAATCCATATAACCATCAACATGACAGAACATGAACGGTATGACTTACTGAGCGTAGGGGAGGGATCACTGTGTCACCAGGATGGACTCAGAGAAAGGGGTTCGAACAGTAAGTTCTTACAAAAATCCCCTTTTCTCTTTCGTCCATCCTGGCTACACAGCTAACCTTGGAACGTTAATGAGCCGGTCCTTTGGGAGGGTATGCTCAGGCCTACAGTTCTCATCACTGCTTGCCCAAATGAGGTATCCTCCGACGCAAACTCATGAAATCTGTAAAATATGGTAAAGATATGAACAGAGGACCAAGTGGCAGCCCTGCACAATTGCTCCGCTGTAGCCCCATGACGCACACCCCAAGAGGAAGCAACTGACCTGGTGGTATGCGCATTGACCCGCGAAGGAACAGGTCTACCTACCTTGGTGTAAGCATAAGCAATCACTAACCTTAATCATCTGACAGTGGTCTGTTTAGAAGCAGGCCACCCAATCTTATGCACGTTATACAATACCAAAAGCAAATCAGATTTGTGAATACCCTTTACTCTTTCCACGTAAATCCGCAAGGTGCGGACAACGTCCAACTTTTTCAATTTGTCCCTATTTCTAGCCCCTTCAGGAGGGGAAAATCCCGGGAGCAAAATCTCCTGGTTCAAATGAAAAGAAGACACTACCTTAGGTAGAAACGTAGGTACTGTTCGAAGCACAGCCCTGTCTTCATGAAAATTAAAAATGGAGACTTGCAAGACAAAGCTCCCAATTCCGAAACATGGCTAGCCGAAGCAATGGCTAACAAAAAGGTAAATTTCCATGAAACAAATTTAAGATCAGCCAATCTTAATGGTGCAAAAGGAGGATTTTGTAAAACTAACTAAAGATAAATCCCAAGGCGCCACCGGCTGCCTATTATGAGGTTTTAGTCTTGTTACACCTTGTAAAAAGGTCTGAACCTCAGGTAATAGACCCACTCTTTTCTGAAAGAAAATTGATAACGCAGAAAGCTGCACCCCTAAGGATTGTAGGCTCAGCCCCGCCGTAAATCCATCCTGAAGAAACTCCAAGAGTCTAGATAACTTGAACCTAGATGTATGCACCCTCTGACGTTTACACCACCTGATGTAAATCTTCCACACCCAATGGTAGCTAGCAGCTGACACAGGCTTACGAGCCCTCAGCATGATCTGGATAACTTCATCTGAAAACCCTTTCTTTTTCAATAAGGAGGTTTCAAAAGCCAAGCCATCAAATTAGGTGAAGAAACGGTCCTTGTCTTAACAAATCCGGTCAAAGTGGTAGATGCCAAGAGTCCCTCGACCACCTCAGTATGTCTGAGTACTCAGAATACTGTAGCTTGTACCTTCTGAGACCTTATTCTCTTCAGCACCCGTGGAATCATTGGAAATGGTGGAAACACGTAGACCAGTTGAAACTGCCCAAGCAACTGGGTCCCTGGTCCGAGAACAAAACCTGTGAACCTGACAGTTGATCCTGGACACCCTACCTTTGATAAAGCTGCACCTTTACAAGCAGCGAAATGCGTTAGTTTACAGCCTGGACCGGATCAGCTGATTACCATTGGACCTTCACTATTTGGACTTTTCAGCGCCCTGGGCTGCCCACTCCCAATCCTGAGGGATATCAACTTATCCACACTCCACACTTGCGGTCTATTATTGCTGCTACCACGTGGGTACATCTTCATGCAGGAATCAAGGTTGGTTACAACAAATCAAAACCACTGAAGAGTTGGTCCTATAATCCACCAACCCTGAGGACACCTGCCATCATATGCCATCCCTGATATTGGAGCCTCTGACCAACTGTGGCCCCACTGTCACGTCTATTTGAGGACCATTCTGCAATTCAGCGTTCGGGATTGGACTAAAATCACCATCAGTGGTAACTATCAGCCCATTGGGCAACCTGAATTATTTCAGACAATAACTTCAAGTTTCTTTACCATCCATTGTTCCCATTCCATACAGCCTCCGGTCCAGTAATCCATTCAACATTTTATCTGATTGCACCCGTGGTAGCGCCTGTCCATGCACCCCAGGGAGTACCTTGCAATCCAATTGCTCCTGGACACCATATTGGGAATATTTGACATATTTTTCCTTCATACCCTACAAGAAGTCTGTTACATATATCACCAGCGCTGCAATTAACCCTTAGACATACTATTCAAACAGGAAAGATTGTTGCTGTCTCAGGAAACAAGGGAGTCTCTAGTGTGGTGGACGGATCTGGAGACTTTACAGCTGGGACGCTCCCTCCGCTCGTGGGATTGGCTGGTGATTATGACTGATGCCAGTCTCAGGGGCTGGGGGGCAGTGGCCCTTCAACTAAGGTTGCAGGGTCGATGGTCCAAGGAGGAATTCAGGCTGCCGATCAACATATTGGAACTCAGAGCGGTTTGGAATACTCTTCTGCAGGCGGAGGATCTTCTAAAAGGATTTCCTGTACGTGTACAGTCAGACAATGCCACGGCTGTGGCTTACTTGAATCATCTGGTGGGACTCGCAGCAAGATGGCTATGCAGGAAGTCTTGTGGATTCTCAGGTGGGCAGAAATTAACATCTCTGCCCTGTCGGCTGTATTCATTCCGGGGATCCGGACTGTAGAAGCCGATTTCCTCAGCCGGGCCGAGCTGATGGAAGGAGAGTGGGCACTTCATCCAGAAGTGTTTCAGAGTCTAGTGGAGCATTGGGGACTTCCAGAGGTGGATTTTTTTCCAGAGATTGTATTTTGGGTATACTGTTTGGTTGTGACGTATCGCATGCAATCCTGCACCCTGCTGCTGCGAGGGGGGCAAGTCTGAGGTCAAATGGCAGCAGGTCTGACCACCGACTCTAATGCACACCAGACTACGTATTGGATTGGATGTCATACTCATGCAATTTGGGTGATTTCATCCAATTTATTGACCTGATCCATCGGAATCAGGTGAAATCGGGGAAAAATAGCATAGTGTATGGGGCCTCTTTCTCTTTCTCTGTGTATGTGTATTTATAAGCATAGGATTAACAGCGGCACTCCGGACTGGACAGAAGAAAAAAAACCTACATGCAACATTTCAATGCTTCTTCAGCATTTTTGTCAAGCCGTAACGTGACACAAACATTCACCAGATTAAATAGAGCACCTCCCTTGTCTGCCAACCGTTCACCGCTGCTTCTGGGAGAAAAAAAGCCTCCCACAGCTGGTGACATCAGTGAAAAAAGGTACATATAATGCAGTTTTTATAAAAATCACAAACATCAAGAAAAATACAAAACGCACACTATTAAACACAGAGACTGTTGCTAATAAATAGTACAAAAAATAATACGAAGTATGAATGTATAAATAATTATTAATGTTGCATATTAGTACTTCTTAATGCAGAAGATCATTAAAATTGTTACTGTTGTATCAGATCAATATTCCAGACATCAAAAAGCAACTAAATAACAAAAAGGTAAAACATATTAACTGATCACAATACTGCTCTTAGAGGAGACTCGGCGGACCAATGAATTTGTTCAATCCTCTCGGAGCCGGGGCAAATATCCATTTGGATTCTAACGCAAGTAATTTTTTTGACCAATTACCACCTCTAATCCGAGGTGGGTGGGGCATGGTCAATAATCCTACATGGGAGCGTGGATAAATTGTGATGGTATAATGCTGTTTGGCACCGGTTGATCACAGGTGCCAGACACCAATGGTGCTCCAATGGCAGAGTGGTGTTGACATGTGTTCTTTGAAGGAATAATCAGTTTTGCCAACATACATCAAGGCACATGGACAAGTAATTGTGTAGACAACAAATTTAGTAGTGCATGTTAAATGATGTCAGATTGTGAATTTTAGCCCTGTATATGGTTATTATTATTATCATTTTATTTATAAGGTGCCACAAGTGTTTCACAGCGCCATATAAAGGAACAGTACAGGAGACAAAACTTAGCATTACATTGAATAAATAACAAAAATAGAGTACAAATAAAGAGCGCCACAGTTCAATACACATTACAGCTTAAATATAAGTAGTGAGGACTCAATCAACGTGCTACTAGGGTCTTGTGGCCAATGATGGAGATGAGTATGCAGACGAAGATGGTCACTGAGTGTTTGAGTATGGGAGAGCTCTGAGTGAAATGTGAAGAGAAGTGGGCTTTGACAACACGAGGGAAGTGGGCCCTGCTTTGAGGAGCTTACAATCTAGTAGGAATGGGGGACAGACATATTAGAAGAGGTGCAAGCAAGTGGGTGGTGGCTAGATAGCAGGATGTAAGCAGGCAAGGGGTCAGAGAACCAGCCTCGGGACTAGTTTATGCAGTGGAAGGGTACGCTTTGATGAATAGGTGAGTGTCAGTGCTCGATTGAAGATTTGCAAGGTCAGGGAGAGTCTAATAGAGCGAGGGAGTGCGTTCCACTGAAGGGGTGCAGCATGTTTGAGTATGGGAGAGCTCTGAGTGAAATGTGAAGAGAAGTGGGCCTTGACAACACGAGGGAAGTGGGCCCTGCTCTGAGGAGCTTACAATCTAATAGGAATGGGGGACAGACATATTAGAAGAGGTGCAAGCAAGTGGGTGGTGGCTAGATAGCAGGATGTAAGCAGGCAAGGGGTCAGAGAACCAGCCTCCGGACTAGTTTATGCAGTGGAAGGGTACGCTTTGATGAATAGGTGAGTGTCAGTGCCTGATTGAAGATTTGCAAGGTCGGGGAGAGTCTAATAGAGCTAGGGAGTGCGTTCCACTGAAGGGGTGCAGCATGGGTAAAGTCCTATACTCTAGCGTGGGAAGCAGTGATCAGGGTGGAGGAGAGACGATAGTCGTCGGTCGACCGTAGGTTGGAAAAATGTCTAGGGCCCCCCTCTTCCTGGAAAAATGTGTTACCAGTTTGTAAATAACATTAATATAATTAGGGCACTTATGGTGTGTCCACATGGCAGATATGCCGTGCTATGCGAGTCCCGATACAATCAGATGGTATCGGGACTCGTATAGCGCGGCATGCTGCAGAGGGACAATTTAGACTATATAGTGCAGATCTGCACTATTTAGTCTTGCCTGCCCTCACTATATCGCTGCTGATTTGCGCTCACTCAGGAGTGCGCATCTGCAGCGCATCAGGCTCGTTAGCCCTAAAAAGCAGACAATTAATATGCAATATGGCTTCCAATGTTCACTATATCGGGAACATCGGAAGCCATATCTCCCCCATGTGTAAACACCATTAAACCCATTTATGGCTTACCAAGAAAGGTTTTACACTTGTCTGTTTCCTCATACCAGAGATATCAGTCTTCACCAAATGATCTTTCAAAATCCTGCCTTGGCGGTAACGTGTAATTAATGTTGACTCATGTAGAGAACTCAAATCGGACGTGATCAATGGTCAAAGTTTCTTAGTTGCACTACTTGCCTTATTGCTCAAATTATTGAAGCTGGTAAATAAAGTATAGTATGTCTCGTCTTAGGCTTAGATTTATGGGTCTTGACTACCAACAAATCAGCTGGTGAATTTGTTTCTGGCAACATCTATACCCTCTGGTACAAAACTTCTATGATATATCGTATCCTAGCTTATTGCTGGGTCGCTGATGTCAACCGGGGGCAGAGAGGTGGCACATATCAGGCAGGGGCGGGATAGGAGGCAGCACTGACGTGATGCTGCTGCCTCCTGTGACCAACCCGGGTTACCCGTTCAAACGAACCAGCAACCCAGGTCCGACCAGGGAATAACACTGCGTTTAATCCCAGGTCGTATTGCCAGGTTGCTGGACTAGGGATATTTGAAATGGCCCTTTCACACTACACGCCAAACCCGCTATACCCCTAGATAGACGCGGGTTATTTATGCGGTGTGAAAGGGGTATAAGTTTGTTGTGTACACTATTACCTGTACATGTGCATTGATTTATGTTGGCAAAACTGATTGTTCCTTCCAGGAACACATGTGTCAACAACGCTCTGCCATTGGTGTCTGGCACCAGTGAGCAACCGGTGGCCAGACACTTTGCGTTATCCCATCACAATTTATCCACGCTTCCATATAGGATTATTTACCATGTCCTACCTCCGATTAGAGGTGGTGATAGGTCAAAGAAAATTACTTATGTTACAATCCAAACGGATATTTAAACTTGATGCCCTGGCCCCCATAGGGGTGAACAATCCATTGGTCTGCAGTGCTTCCTGTAAGAGCAGTATTGTGATCAGGTAATTTGTGATGCATTTCTGTTATTAACATACAGTAGTTGCTTTTTGATATCTGCAATATTTATCTGATACAACAGTAGCAATTATAATGATCTTCGTTAAAGCAACATTAGCAAGTACTAGTATGCCACGTTAATGAATATGCAAGTCTTCATAATACTTGTATTTTTGTACTGTTTATTAGTAACAGTCAGTGTTTTTAATAGTGTGTATTTTGTATTTTTCTTGATGTTTGTGATTGTTGTAAAAACTGTATTATACAGTATGTACCTTTATCCTCTGATGTCACCCACTGTGGGAGGCTTCGGTTCTCCCGGGAAGCAGTGGTGGGTGGTAGGAGTACACAGGCGGTGCTCGATTTTTTGGCTTGACAAAAATGGTAATAAAGCATTGAAATGTTGCATGTAGGTCTTTTTTGTTCTATTCAGTCCAGAATGTCGCTGTTAATCCTACTCTTGCATCCATGCTTCACCTTCATTGCTTAGCATACGGAGGGCAAACAACAAGTCTAAGTTTATCACTGTTGAGTTCCGTCACATCCATATTGAGTGTGTGTATATATATGGCATGTGGAAAATCTACTCTAGGGCACCAATACATGTTGGTGGTAGTTGATTATGCCACCAGCTTCCCGGACGCTATGCCACTGCATAAAATGAAATCTGGCACCATTGCCAGAGAGCTACTAACCCTGTATACCTGCTTGGGAACACCGGAAGAGGTCTAAACGGACCAAGATAAAATTTTTGTTTTTAAACTCATGAAGGATTTATGCCGGTTGCTAAAAGTAGACAGGATTACCACCTCAGTGTACACACAAACAGATGGCCTAGTAGAAAGGTTTAATCAAACCCTTAAGCAAATGATAAAGAGGGCAGTGTCCCAGGAAAGACGATGTTTGCGGTCAGGTACCACAATCCTCTACAGGGTTTAGTCCCTTTGAGCTCTATAGTAGACAGCCCAGAGGGATTTTGGACCTCTTAAAAGAAGGGTGGGAAGAACAACCGTGCCAGGACCCTAACATCATTCAGTTTGTGGCCCAGTTATAGGGCCATCTAAGGCAAATTGCGCCACGCCTGAATGAACACATGGAAAGGGCCGAACAATGTCAGAAGTAAAGGTATGAAGTTACCTTAGTCAACCGGTCCTTTAACCCGGGAGATAAAGTGTTAGTGCTGGTACCCACCACAGAAAGCAAGATGTATACACAATGGCGGGGCCCTTATGAGATCATAGAGGCGGTGGGGCCGGTCAATTACAGTGTCCGACAGGAGGGTAGAAGGAGAGAGGTACAAATCTACCATGTAAAGCTGTTAAAACCCAGTCAGTCCTCTTTGGTAGCTAAGAAAGGTTCCAGAATTACCGCCAACCCTGAGAAATGTGCCATTGGTATGGTAGAAGCCAAGTATTTGGGCTACATTGTGGGCAGAAGACAGGTTAAACCTCAGCCTAGTAAGGTAGAAGCAGTCCTCACCTGGTTTACCAACAGAATGTAAGTCACAACTTATTATGGGATATTATCGCAGGTTCATTAAAGATTTCACCACTAGAGCGGCTCGACTAACTGAATGTCTTAAAAAACAGTCCCCGGATAAGATAACAAGGTCCTGACTTTAAAAAATAATTTATGTTTCAGATGGATGCCTCTTGAACAGGATTAGGAGCAGTCCTTTCCCAAGAGTTAGATGGTGAGGAGAAGCCCATCCTCTACCCCAGCCATAAGTTATGGCCCAGAGGGTGCAAGTACTTGACTGTAGAGCAGGAGTGCTTAGCCATTAAGTGGGCAGTTGATTTCTTGAGTTATTACTAATTGGGGCAAATGTTTTTGATGGTCACAAACCCTGCACCCATACAATGGATGCCTACAAACAAAGAGGTGAATGCACGTGTGGCAGCCATTGAAGTTTGAGGTGCGGAATCTTCCGGGGAAGCAGCAAATCAATGCTGATGCCCTTTCCAGGAGGTTTGTAGGTCCTGACCTTCCAAGCAATCCTATGGTAAAGGTAGGGGAGGAGGAAGAAGGGGAGGTGGCCGACCTTTGAAAAGTGGTGGAGGGCTGTGTACCTTGGAGGATGTCACAAGTTGAGGTGGGCGAGGTAGAGAGCTCACCTAAAAATTGTGTAGTTTCACCAGGGTGGTTAAAGCTAAGGGGCAAGAGTGTGGTAGAGACTGCATCTCCCCTTATGAAAGTAATGTGGAAGATCCAGAGCAGGTTTTGGAAGCTATACTAGAATTCCAGGTGTATAATCAGCAGCACCTGGGATTTCCTGATATAAGGGTTTCCAGGGCAGAGTCACCTTGCTCTTGATGGTGGATTAGATGCCCAAGTGATAGGCCAGGGTTGTGTGGGCTATGCTGTGACCTGCTGTTTAAAATAAATAACAAAGTCTTCATCTGAGTCCCCGTGTTTGTGATCCTTGTCACATTATTTATATATATATATAAAGAAAGAAGATATAGGACCAATGCGCTTAGGACAGTCCTCCAACACCAGTTGTCCAAAAGTCTCTGGGTGTGCGATGGGGTCCTCAGTGGCTCCATCGTATGCCAATGCATACATGATGGCAATTGAGAACGATATCTTTTTCAGTGATCCACTAATTAGTAACAGCGTAGTTTACTACGCTCGTTATATCGATGATATGATCCTCATTTGGAAGGGTTCTTTGTTAGCTTTGAATAATCTTATTACTAATCACAATGCCAGTAATAGACCCATTAAACTTACATGCACCACCTCAGAAAGTCAAATTGATTTTTTGGATGTACGTATTACCCTGGCCAATGGCAAACTGAGTACATCTTTGTTCGTTAAACCCACCGATCGCAACATGCTGCTTTCCCCGGTGAGCTTTCATCCTCCCTTCAGTAAGGAAGGGGCTCCCATACTCGCAGATGTTGCGGGTACGGAGGATTTGCAGTGATGACAGTGATCTAGAGGTCCAACTTGACAAAATGATTGTGAAATTTTTGGAAAGGGGTTACAATCGGAATGACCTGTTTGTGAGTAAGGACAAAGTTCTGGCCATCCCACGTGCTAAAACCCTTAAACGCAAATCTAAGAAAAAGAATACCAACCGCATATTTTGGCCCAACCAATATAATACAGCAAGTAATGAAGCTCGCTCGGCCGTCAAATCATATTGGCCGATTATTGCCACTGACAGGGATCTTGCGATCCTGCCAAATAAAAAACTGGTAACGAGCTATAATTTAAAGGACATGTTGGTACATAGTGATATCACTAATTTTGATAGACAGTCTCCCAATACATTTTTTGGTTCACCTAAACTCGGTTGTGTTAAAAGTACTGGCTGCGTGACTTGCAGCTACATGTGGGTTGGGGACTCCATCAAACATCCACGTACTGATAAGACCTTCAAAATTAAACATCGTTTAACGTGTTCCACCCAGTATGTTGTATATGTTTTGGTATGTCCGTGCGACAAATATTATGTCGGTAAAACAGACTGCCAATTTAAAGTTCGCATGGCCCAGCATAGACAGGCCATCCGTGCTGCTGTACTGAAAGGTACCAGTGAGCAGCCGGTGGCCCGCCACTATGCAATTATGGGTCATTCCCCGACAGCTATGAAACACAAAATCATTGACCATATTCCACCCCTTCAGCGGGGAGGCAATAGATCCAAATTGCTTCTCCAACGAGAAGCAAGATGGATTTTTACTTTGGGAACGTTGAGCCCTAATGGACTCAACGAATCGCTGGGGCTAAATTGCTTCTTATAAAAATGTATGATGTTTCATCTGTACGCTTACAGTATCTGCTCTTTTTTCATGTAGATTCCTTTTTTGATTATATGTATTTATTATCCTTATGCTTTTTTTGACAGTCAGCTGTATGTATTTTGTATGGGTGACGGGACACTGTGGTGACGTCATCAGTATGTGCGGCCGTGGGCGGAGGGAGTCACGGCGCACAGGATCGTGTGGTGAAGGTGTTTGAGCACATATATGGGTGAGTTATGCTTTGTTATTTCTTATGTCCTGATGAAAATGGGGATACCCCATTGAAACGTTGACAAACCATTGGACTGGTTTCCGTGTGATTTTTTATGCTTGAGTGCCGCCGCATCGTTTTATATATATATATATATATATATATATATATATATATATATATATATATATATATATACAGAGACTCAACACTCTCCATAATGAACTAACTCACCTTAGTATACAATTAATCGTATACTAAGGTGAGTTAGTTCATTATGGAGAGTGTTGAGTCTCTGTATTTGTATTTGTATTTATTAGAGCATGTGGTCACAGGCCACTTTCACCCCAACCTGGGAATGGCGAGTGCTGCTTGCACCCCATTCGCAGGGATGGCGAGTGTTGTGGTACTCTGTATGTGTGTATATATATATATATATATATATATATGGAAAGAAGATATAGGACCAATGCGCTTAGGACAGTCCTCCAACACCAGTTGTCCAAAACCCTATTCAGGGTATCAAGTGGCACCAAACCGCCAATATCAGCGATGCAGCACTTTTTCTGGGAAAGCGGGAAGGGGGGGAGCCCCTGGAATCCACAGAGGCAGCAATATCTAAGAAAAATGTAGAAAAAGGCGCTTCATGGTGCAATATCGTAAAACAAATTTATTAGGAGTATGGTGAAAACTCCACGGTAAAAAGAGTCAAAGACTCGTACCATAAAATACAACTCTGTGGACTGGGTACCACACGATATGATATAAAACCATAAGGCAAGACTGCTCACGCTGAACCAGGACCGGACATCCAGAGTCGTCTTTCAGAAAACTGCAGGGCTGGTTTGCTCTGCCGCGATCGAGGACGTCACAGACAGCCGGAGACCGGAGACAGCGAGGAGATCAGCTAGGGGCACGTCGTAGGCCACGCCCTGACGCGTTTCGTCGTAAGACTTCATCAGAGGGCGTGGCTACTACGCGTGCAAGCCCAGCATATATACCTCCGAACACGTCAATCAACAGCGTGCCGGGACGGGGAACACACCCCTTGAGAGTGTTTTTCCGAGCCTCAATCAGCTCAGCTGACAAACAGTGAATACTGTGATAGGACGACACAAATGTCAGTCAAAGATGACGGAGATAGGGGTAAACCCCTAAATGACGTCAGACTAAGTCACAGCTGACTTAGCCAATATGCGGCCAAACCAGACGTTAGCGCTGGCATACTTAAATAGATAAGAGGCCGTGTGACCTCATCTAAACAAAAGCCGCATTATGAGACCCGCGCAGGGTATCACCCTGTACCCGGGGCATATTTAGAATTAGAAAGGCGCAAAAAATACATATAATATCCGTTGCTGGATAAACGTAAGCAGTCTTTTACAAAAGAGACAGATTTTAACAAACACAATAAAATATAGAGCTAAAAAAGCTCCAGTACCACAAATTAATGTGAATGCAAGTAAAAATACATATACAGTTTCACCAATATAGCTCCTGGCGACATTGGAAATATAACGTAAAAAAAGAGAAGTTAATAATTCTATAAAGTGTATATATACACCTAATACCTTAAAAACAATTATGATAATAACATCCCCACCCAGTCTGATCACATAATGCAAAAAAGAGGAACAGGGAAAAGACAAAGGGTATCAGACAGTATTCCATGACAAGTGAAAAACCCACATTCATGTTACAAAAAATGACAGTTTAGAAGTCTCATCTCAAACCACTTTATATGGTATCGCTTGTTAGCCCGAATTATGCCAGGATCAATCAATTAACTAAAGTAAAGCAGAAAAAGGTTGGTACATTAACATCTATGAAAAACCACATACTAGAATCATAAATACCGATCAATTGATAAAAGGGGTAATTTCGTAGCCCTCATTTAGGCCAGCCGGCGCTAATGTACCAAGCATTAGAATCCATGTGGTTTCCCTTCTCAGCAAATGCTTCTCGTGGTCACCCCCTCTTTTATTCTGTTTCACAAGTTCAATACCCTTAAAAGAAAAACTGGCAGGATCACAGTTGTGAACCTCTTTGTAATGCCTGGGCACACTGTGATTAGTAACACCATGCTTTATGTTGCGGATGTGTTCTAATATACGGACCTTAAGACACCTCTTGGTCTTCCCAACGTATTTCAAACCACAACCGCACATTAACATGTAAATTACTGATGTCGTGTTACAATTAATGAAACTGGTAACTTTTAAATCTGTACCTTCAATGTTATTTCCCCTTTTCATGAAGGGACACACTTTACAACGAGTACAGGGAAAAGATCCGTGAATGCTCAGGAAGCTATTATTCAAAGGTCTCTCAGCCAGGGGCTGTAATTGGCTCTTAGAGACCATTGACTTGATGGTCTTGGCCCGCCTGTATATCATTTTAGGAGCATCCGGGATATGATCTGATAGAATGGGGTCAAGTTTTAAAACCTTCCAATGTTTTCTCATGATCTTATCCAATTCCTTTTCCTGTGTATTATATTGAGTGATAAAAAAGTGTCATTTTCATAAGAAGAGGTAACCATCTGATTATCATTCATCAAGTGGGTAGAAGGCATCACATTAGCACGACTATTATCCAATCATTTACCCCGATCAAGTGCTCTAGATCTATGTAGTGCACCCTGGACTATTTTCTTGGGGTAGCCCCTCTTATTAAAACGGTCGACATAAACTTTAGCCTGTTCATCAAACAGCAGGGGGTCAGAACAGTTCCTCTTTAGACGGAGGAACTGTGAATAAGGGATGTTATCCTTCCACGCCCCGAGGTGGCAGCTCGAATAATCAAGATAGCTGTTAGCGTCGACAGGTTTAAAGAATGTCGATGTTTGGATTTTTGTCTCACTTGGAAACCTACTAACATCAAGTTTTAAATCCAAGAACTCAATTTTAGTTGCATGAAAAACAGAGGTAAACCTCAAATTAAATGAATTAACATTCAAGTTGTCGACAAAAGCAGAAAATGACGACTCGTCACCATCCCAAATGATGACGATATCGTCAATATACCTTTTAAACAATTTCAAGTGAACACAAGGAGCATTAGTCACCATCTCTGTCTCCCATTTCTCCATGTAGATGTTAGCAAGGCTCGGGGCACAAATCGTGCCCATCGCCGTGCCACACACCTGGAGAAACCATTCGTCAAGGAACTCAAAATAATTGAACTTAAGAACAAACTTTAAACACATGCATATGAAATCTCTTCTAACAGCAGAAATTGAAGCGTCATTGGCAAGACGACTATTGACCGCAAGCAAACCCCCATCATGGGGGATACTTGTGTACAGTGCTTGTACATCGATGGAAGCGAAATGGTAACCCGCCTTTCATTCGATGACATCCAAGATCTGCAGCAAATGTGCTGAATCCCTGATGTATGTTTGTATGGTCGGCACATACTTTTTAATGTAGTGATCAACATACTCAGAGATCCTCGAAGTAAGGGACCCAACCCCGGCTATGATGGGACGGCCTGGGGGGGGGGGTACTACCCCCTTATGAATTTTTGGCAAGTGGTAGAAAGTTGCCAAATTCGGGGAGGTATTAAGTAGATACCTATATTCATCGAGAGTAAGGATTTTATTTGACAAACCCTCTTTCAAGATACCCTCTAATTCCACAACAAATTCCTTTGTGGGATCCCCTGGTAATTTCAAATAAGATGCAGTGTCTAACAATAGTTTATAAGCTTCTTTCTCATAGTCAGCTCTATTCACAATCACAACCCCGCCACCCTTGTCAGCCCCTTTTATGACAATAGACGTATCTGACATAAGGGTTTTAAGGGCTGCCGTTTCCTTAAAATTTAAGTTGGATTTGGTAGTAGTTTTTATATTTAATTTGCTGAAATCCTTCCTCACTAGTTCGGTGAAAAGGTCGATGTAAGGGCCCCTGGACTCAAGGGGGTAATAGGTGGACTTGAGTTTCAATTTTGAATTTTGGGGATCATCCTCTCTATCAACTATGCCGTTAGCAGGAGGTTTTTTAAGAAAATGCCGTTTAAGGGTAAGGCGGCGTGCGAATAAAGTAAGGTCTACCTCTAAGTCGACCTTGTTAGGGCCATGGGAAGGTGCAAATAAAAGGCCTTTTTGTAAGACCCCAATTTCATCATCAGTCATAGTTCTATTAGAGAAATTAAACACCCCATGGTTCTTTATACTAGGGTCCCCACGACTATCACAAATATTGGGTGATGTTACAAGATTAATTATTGGACAAACCTTTGTTTTGATTCCCTTGTGGGAGCCTCCTTTTCCCCTACTTCCTCTAGCCTTCTTTTTATTTGGAGCGGGGTCCTGTTGGGGGATGACACTGGTATAGTATGACCCTGGCGCTCGTCTAAAAAAACGCACATTCATATTGGTGGGTCTTAAAACATCAAACCTATTTGTGTCTTCCCGTGGGGAAGACACAAATAGGTTTGATGTTTTAAGACCCACCAATATGAATGTGCGTTTTTTAGACGAGCGCCAGGGTCATACTATACCAGTGTCATCCCCCAACAGGACCCCGCTCCGAATAAAAAGAAGGCTAGAGGAAGTAGGGGAAAAGGAGGCTCCCACAAGGGAATCAAAACAAAGGTTTGTCCAATAATTAATCTTGTAACATCACCCAATATTTGTGATAGTCGTGGGGACCCTAGTATAAAGAACCATGGGGTGTTTAATTTCTCTAATAGAACTATGACTGATGATGAAATTGGGGTCTTACAAAAAGGCCTTTCATTTGCAACTTCCCATGGCCCTAACAAGGTCGACTTAGAGGTAGACCTTACTTTATTCGCACGCCGCCTTACCCTTAAACGGCATTTTCTTAAAAAACCTCCTGCTAACGGCATAGTTGATAGAGAGGATGATCCCCAAAATTCAAAATTGAAACTCAAGTCCACCTATTACCCCCTTGAGTCCAGGGGCCCTTACATCGACCTTTTCACCGAACTAGTGAGGAAGGATTTCAGCAAATTAAATATAAAAACTACTACCAAATCCAACTTAAATTTTAAGAAACGGCAGCCCTTAAAACCCTTATGTCAGATACGTCTATTGTCATAAAAGGGGCTGACAAGGGTGGCGGGGTTGTGATTGTGAATAGAGCTGACTATGAGAAAGAAGCTTATAAACTATTGTTAGACACTGCATCTTATTTGAAATTACCAGGGGATCCCACAAAGGAATTTGTTGTGGAATTAGAGGGTATCTTGAAAGAGGGTTTGTCAAATAAAATCCTTACTCTCGATGAATATAGGTATCTACTTAATACCTCCCCGAATTTGGCAACTTTCTACCACTTGCCAAAAATTCATAAGGGGGTAGTACCCCCCCCCAGGCCGTCCCATCATAGCCGGGGTTGGGTCCCTTACTTCGAGGATCTCTGAGTATGTTGATCACTACATTAAAAAGTATGTGCCGACCATACAAACATACATCAGGGATTCAGCACATTTGCTGCAGATCTTGGATGTCATCGAATGGAAGGCGGGTTACCATTTCGCTTCCATCGATGTACAAGCACTGTACACAAGTATCCCCCATGATGGGGGTTTGCTTGCGGTCAATAGTCGTCTTGCCAATGACGCTTCAATTTCTGCTGTTAGAAGAGATTTCATATGCATGTGTTTAAAGTTTGTTCTTAAGTTCAATTATTTTGAGTTCCTTGACGAATGGTTTCTCCAGGTGTGTGGCACGGCGATGGGCACGATTTGTGCCCCGAGCCTTGCCAACATCTACATGGAGAAATGGGAGACAGAGATGGTGACTAATGCTCCTTGTGTTCACTTGAAATTGTTTAAAAGGTATATTGACGATATCGTCATCATTTGGGATGGTGACGAGTCGTCATTTTCTGCTTTTGTCGACAACTTGAATGTTAATTCATTTAATTTGAGGATTACCTCTGTTTTTCATGCAACTAAAATTGAGTTCTTGGATTTAAAACTTGATGTTAGTAGGTTTCCAAGTGAGACAAAAATCCAAACATCGACATTCTTTAAACCTGTCAACGCTAACAGCTATCTTGATTATTCGAGCTGCCACCTCGGGGCGTGGAAGGATAACATCCCTTATTCACAGTTCCTCCGTCTAAAGAGGAACTGTTCTGACCCCCTGCTGTTTGATGAACAGGCTAAAGTTTATGTCGACCGTTTTAATAAGAGGGGCTACCCCAAGAAAATAGTCCAGGGTGCACTACATAGATCTAGAGCACTTGATCGGGGTAAATGATTGGATAATAGTCGTGCTAATGTGATGCCTTCTACCCACTTGATGAATGATAATCAGATGGTTACCTCTTCTTATGAAAATGACACTTTTTTATCACTCAATATAATACACAGGAAAAGGAATTGGATAAGATCATGAGAAAACATTGGAAGGTTTTCAAACTTAACCCCATTCTATCAGATCATATCCCGGATGCTCCTAAAATGATATACAGGCGGGCCAAGACCATCAAGTCAATGGTCTCTAAGAGCCAATTACAGCCCCTGGCTGAGAGACCTTTGAATAATAGCTTCCTGAGCATTCACGGATCCTTTCCCTGTACTCGTTGTAAAGTGTGTCCATTCATGAAAAGGGGAAATAACATTGAAGGTACAGATTTAAAAGTTACCAGTTTCATTAATTGTAACACAACATCAGTAATTTACATGTTAATGTGCGGTTGTGGTTTGGTTGGGAAGACCAAGAGGTGTCTTAAGGTCCGTATATTAGAACACATCCGCAACATAAAGCATGGTGTTACTAATCACAGTGTGCCCAGGCATTACAAAGAGGTTCACAACTGTGATCCTGCCAGTTTTTCTTTTAAGGGTATTGAACTTGTGAAACAGAATAAAAGAGGGGGTGACCACGAGAAGCATTTGCTGAGAAGGGAAACCACATGGATTCTAATGCTTGGTACATTAGTGCCGGCTGGCCTAAATGAGGGCTACGAAATTACCCCTTTTATCAATTGATCGGTATTTATGATTCTAGTATGTGGTTTTTCATAGATGTTAATGTACCAACCTTTTTCTGCTTTACTTTAGTTAATTGATTGATCCTGGCATAATTCGGGCTAACAAGCGATACCATATAAAGTGGTTTGAGATGAGACTTCTAAACTGTCATTTTTTGTAACATGAATGTGGGTTTTTCACTTGTCATGGAATACTGTCTGATACCCTTTGTCTTTTCCCTGTTCCTCTTTTTTGCATTATGTGATCAGACTGGGTGGGGATGTTATTATCATAATTGTTTTTAAGGTATTAGGTGTATATATACACTTTATAGAATTATTAACTTCTCTTTTTTTACGTTATATTTCCAATGTCGCCAGGAGCTATATTGGTGAAACTGTATATGTATTTTTACTTGCATTCACATTAATTTGTGGTACTGGAGCTTTTTTAGCTCTATATTTTATTGTGTTTGTTAAAATCTGTCTCTTTTGTAATAGACTGCTTACGTTTATCCGGCAACGGATATTATATGTATTTTTTGCGCCTTTCTAATTCTAAATATGCCCCGGGTACAGGGTGACACCCTGCGCGGGTATCATAATGCGGCTTTTGTTTAGATGAGGTCACACGGCCTCTTATCTATTTAAGTATGCCAGCGCTAGCGTCTGGTTTGGCCGCATATTGGCTAAGTCAGCTGTGACTTAGTCTGACGTCATTTAGGGGTTTACCCCTATCTCCGTCATCTTTGACTGACACTTGTGTCGTCCTATCACAGTATTCACTGTTTGTCAGCTGAGCTGATTGAGGCTCGGAATAACACTCTCAAGGGGTGTGTTCCCCGTCCCGGCACGCTGTTGATTGACGTGTTCGGAGGTATATATGCTGGGCTTGCACGCGTAGTAGCCACGCCCTCTGACGAAGTCTTACGACGAAACGCGTCAGGGCGTGGCCTACGACGTGCCCCCAGCTGATCTCCTCGCTGTCTCCGGTCTCCGGCTGTCTGTGACGTCCTCGATCGCGGCAGAGCAAACCAGCCCTGCAGTTTTCTGAAAGACGACTCTGGATGTCCGGTCCTGGTTCAGCGTGAGCAGTCTTGCCTTATGGTTTTATATCATATCGTGTGGTACCCAGTCCACAGAGTTGTATTTTATGGTACGAGTCTTTGACTCTTTTTACCGTGGAGTTTTCACCTTACTCCTAATAAATTTGTTTTACGATATTGCACCATGAAGCGCCTTTTTCTACATTTTTCTTAGATATATATATATATATATATATATATATAGTATATATATATATATATATATATATATATATAAAGTCACTTAGAATCAGGGCACTCACCAAGCAGCTATAAGGCAATGCTTCTTTTATTAATCCATCAGGTATGACAAATAAGCCGACGTTTCGGACCCATCTGGGCCCTTAATCATGGCGTCCTGGATCACACAGAGAAGGCAACTGACCTCATGCTACATGCTGCTCATATTTATGTGGTCTTAATTACATCAATTAGTCCCACATGTGGGGATCAACAATTAGCCATAGTAAATATGTGTATGACCTTGCTACAAACGCTGCAGTACATCACACTCATATATCACAGTACCTAAGGCTATACACAAATATGGGCAAAGTAATATCTATAAATAAAACTTACCAATACTCAAAACACGCTATTCAACACATTTGGAACGCACGCCGCCATTGTGGGCGGTCCTCACGTGCGTGTCAACTCTCAACCAATGATCAGAGCATCTCCCAGTGACGCGTACCCCTTCCGGGTAGCGCGTCACGTACAGCACAGTTTCCGTCCACAAATCAGTGGAACGCACGGCGCCAATCAAGGCGGCTCTACGTGCGTGTCAAAACATCCCCTGCCCCTTACAGCGCAAGTAACCGCCTCCTTGGCACGTCACTGCGTGCCTGGCGTCTGTGCTCAGAGCGGCGTCCTGACCTCTTATCGTTGCTAAGTGACGCGTGCCTGTAGTTAGGCGCGTCATCCATATAAACAATACCAGCGCTAGCTAGATTATCTTAATGCATTGAGTTAGATCAACACTATGCCGCTATTTATCAAGTCAAGGGATCACAGGTCTAATTTAATAGGAGAGAGCGCACATATCACAATTATATGCCTAAAGAAAATAAAGATGTGTTTTTAGATGAGTGCAAATAGTTAGCAGCACATAGCATGATATCAGTCTCCAAACAAACAACATTGAAACACATAACATATTTTTTTAAAAAGCTAGATCATAACCACAGTACAACATCCAATAGTCTCAACTCTAGTCCCTATCTTTTATAAGGACCTAGATTTTGATGTGGTATGCGACCATGGCTATCCTAACTTATTATGTCATTGTTGTGAATAAGTATTAAATAGCCAGCACAAAGAATTCCATTAAAGAACATCAATTACATAAAGGACATATTTGAAAAAAATAGAAAAAATTTTTCTCTTGAGAGAGAGTGTGTTGGAAAAAAGTGATAATTTCATAAAAAGCATTTAAATGAATTATATTCATTTAGGCCCCTAGGGCTGATGGTGTCCAAGGTGTATATCCATCTCGTCTCCCTTTGTAGGAGTAGTTTTGCTCGATCCCCTCCACGACTCAATATAGGTATATGGTCGATTATAATACTTCTCAGTGAGGAGAGAGCATGCTTTTTCTCTAAAAAATGGCGCGCCACTGGTTTGTCACTTGTTTTTGACGTCAATGCTGCCCTAATACTGGATCGGTGATTAGCCATCCGTTCTTTAAAGGCGCAGACAGTCTTCCCGACATACGTCAGGCCACACGGGCATTTCAACAAGTAGATAACGTGGTCAGATGTACAACTTAATCTGTGCCGGATCTTAATTTTTTGCCCATTGTGCGGGTGATTGAAGAATTGACCAGTGCTCATGGATTGACACGTGGTGCACCCCGTGCATTTAAAGCAGCCCAATCTTGTGGGTCTCAACCATTCACTGCCAGAGGATCCGTTGAAATTTAGTGTAGGTCTCATCAGCATATCACGTAAATTCTGTCCTCGGCGGTAAGCTATCATTGGTTGTTTTTTCATCTTCAGCTTGGGGTCAGATGCCACTATACCCCAGTGTTGTTTAATACTTTTTCTGAAAGATGATGCCCTTGTGTCATGGGTCGTTGTAACTATCATGCGGTCACTCGACTCCATTCGCTTGTCTTTTTTGTCATTTTGATGTATTGCCTTAGCCCGTTTTAAGCTGCTTCTTACAATCTGCGGTGAGTAACCCCTGTCAAGAAACTTCTCTCGCATTTCATCAATCTGACATCTTGTGTTTTCTATGTCAGTATTGGTGCGAAGGACCCGTAAAAACTGGGATATAGGCAGTCCATTTTTCAAATTTGTTGGGTGGTAACTCGTATAATGCAGCAGCGAATTACGGTCGGATGGTTTTTTATACAATTTTGTACCGATCTTGTTGCCATCCTTATAGACTGTCACATCGAGGAAGTCTATTGATGTGAGGCTCGCCGTATGTGTAAAGCGAATCGGGGACCGTAATTCATTCAATTCATGGACCATTTTTTCAAAAGTCACCATGCCTCCCTGCCACACCAAAAAAATGTCGTCAATGAAACGATAGTAATGCATGATGAACGTCTTGTATGGAGTCAGTATATTCTTCTCCTCATACTCCGCCATAAAAATATTGGCGTATACAGGGGCCAGGTTGGAGCCCATGGCCGTTCCCTTGCGTTGAACATAGTATTTAGCACCATACAAAAAATGATTATTAATTAGAACCTGTTCGATGAGAGTACAAATAAATTCAATCGGAGGTATGGTATGATTAGATCTCAGCAATCTGTTTCTCACTGCGTCTATCCCCTCTACATGTGGAATCACTGTGTAGAGGGATGAGACGTCCATGGTCGCCAATACCACATCATCCCCCGTAAACCTGATTCCACTGATCTTCATGAGAAAATCAGGGGTATCACGTATGAAACTTGGGGTTGCCATCACCACAGGTTGCAATATCTGGTCCACAAATTGCGCCATAGGCTGCATTACAGACCCCCTGGCAGAAATGATGGGTCTGCCAGGGGGCCTGTCCAGCCTTTTGTGGACCTTTGGCAAGGTATACATGATCGGACAAATTGGGCAATCTACTGTAAGAAAATTTGCTATCCCAGTGTCAATCCAGCCTGAAACTGTTGCCTGATTAATAAGGACGTCTATCTTATTTTTAATCAGATACATTGGATTTTTAGGAACACATTCATAAACAGAAGTGTCTTCTAATTGTTCACAGATATCCTGATGATAATCTGAATAATTCATCACGACAACCGCTCCCCCCTTATCAGCGGGGCGTACTACTATCTGTTTGTTGTTTTTCAGAGTTTTAACCGCCTCCCGCTGAGCAGGGGTGAGGTTGTCGTGTAAATTTTTGTTTGTGTCCTCCTTTAAATCTACATCAATCATTCGGAGAAATACTTTGATGTTTGGGTTGGTTGTGGGCGGGTCATAGGTACTGGGTTTTTTCAGGACCTGATTCAATACCTCACTGGACACTTCTTCTGTATCACAGAAGTGGTCTTTCAATCGTAATTTTCGCCCCAGTTTATATTGATCTATTACAGTATCAAATTTGGGCCTTGAAAAAATTGGTACAAATCCCAGTCCCATACTGAGTAACTCTTCTTCACCCGGAGTTAGAGTATACTCAGATATGTTTATGACCGGGTTCACCTCTGTTGACCTCTTCCCTTTCTTCTTGTATCCGCCCCGCCGCGTTGGCGTCCTGGGGCGTTTCTTGTTTGTCGGTCTCTGGGAGGGCCACTCCCTTCGCCTAAAAAATGTGGCTGTCTATTACCACTAGGGGGAAGCCTTTCAGAGGTGTCGTTATCTGTTGATGACTGTGAAGAACAGGTATCAACAGTATACACTGGCCTACGTCTGTAGTTCCTACGAGGTTTATTGTGAGTATCGCCCATTAACCAACGGTAGACTGTATGCTGTTTATAGTCCAAATTAACAGACTCCAATTTTCTCCTCTTAAAACTTATCAATTCATTTTTGTACTTTTCAATGGCACTATTAAGTTTATCTAACCATTTTTCTGATTTATCCTCAATAAGGATTGAGTTGGCTATTTTTTTGGTCTCATTGAGTTCAATTCTCACTTTGGTCAATTCCTGTCCAACCTCCTCTACCACTAGCAAAACTAAATCAAGAGAACATTTATTTAACACCCCACACCATTTAGAACAAAAGGTGGGATTTGTACGTCCTATGGTGGGGGTATTTGCAATTCTAAATCCCCTCGGAATTCTCTTGTTGCGATAGTAGTCAGACAGGAATTGACCATGTAAGACTAAATCTGTCTCTTTTTTAGTGAGTCTTAGCAGTTTATGGTACTGATCAACAGGTGTCTCAGCCGGAAGGCTGCTGAAGTCATCCTGCTGAAAAAGCACTTTTGCTGCATCATCCTCTGATAAGGAAATTACACCTGTTTCTGCTTCATGCAATAACACTTCATCCAATATTGATCTCTGTGACATCTTATACCAAATGATATTTTCTTTGTGGCTAAGTTGTGCTGGCAAACACTAAATCACAAACAATAAATCATAAATTTTTAAAAATCAAACCATATACTTTATAGGTACCATAGTAATCCTAGCAGAAAACATGACACTCTATGTATAGGAAAAAATGTTGTCAGGTCCAAGTGAGATATTTTGACTCCAATAGAAATTCTTCCAAAAGGTAACTTATGTCAAAAAAAACTTCATAGGTCCAGCTGCAAAATCTTGTATATGTCCATCCAAGGGTTGATATACAACAATAAATACTGTAATTTCCAATGCACTCACGGTTCAATCGGTAGTTATCCGGAGGTGCTCCCGCCAGTCACACAAGCATAGCTTATGGTCCAAATGTAAAGTCACTTAGAATCAGGGCACTCACCAAGCAGCTATAAGGCAATGCTTCTTTTATTAATCCATCAGGTATGACAAATAAGCCGACGTTTCGGACCCATCTGGGCCCTTAATCATGGCGTCCTGGATCACACAGAGAAGGCAACTGACCTCATGCTACATGCTGCTCATATTTATGTGGTCTTAATTACATCAATTAGTCCCACATGTGGGGATCAACAATTAGCCATAGTAAATATGTGTATGACCTTGCTACAAACGCTGCAGTACATCACACTCATATATCACAGTACCTAAGGCTATACACAAATATGGGCAAAGTAATATCTATAAATAAAACTTACCAATACTCAAAACACGCTATTCAACACATTTGGAACGCACGCCGCCATTGTGGGCGGTCCTCACGTGCGTGTCAACTCTCAACCAATGATCAGAGCATCTCCCAGTGACGCGTACCCCTTCCGGGTAGCGCGTCACGTACAGCACAGTTTCCGTCCACAAATCAGTGGAACGCACGGCGCCAATCAAGGCGGCTCTACGTGCGTGTCAAAACATCCCCTGCCCCTTACAGCGCAAGTAACCGCCTCCTTGGCACGTCACTGCGTGCCTGGCGTCTGTGCTCAGAGCGGCGTCCTGACCTCTTATCGTTGCTAAGTGACGCGTGCCTGTAGTTAGGCGCGTCATCCATATAAACAATACCAGCGCTAGCTAGATTATCTTAATGCATTGAGTTAGATCAACACTATGCCGCTATTTATCAAGTCAAGGGATCACAGGTCTAATTTAATAGGAGAGAGCGCACATATCACAATTATATGCCTAAAGAAAATAAAGATGTGTTTTTAGATGAGTGCAAATAGTTAGCAGCACATAGCATGATATCAGTCTCCAAACAAACAACATTGAAACACATAACATATTTTTTAAAAAAGCTAGATCATAACCACAGTACAACATCCAATAGTCTCAACTCTAGTCCCTATCTTATATAAGGACCTAGATTTTGATGTGGTATGCGACCATGGCTATCCTAACTTATTATGTCATTGTTGTGAATAAGTATTAAATAGCCAGCACAAAGAATTCCATTAAAGAACATCAATTACATAAAGGACATATTTGAAAAAAATAGAAAAATTTTCTCCATACAAGACGTTCATCATGCATTACTATCGTTTCATTGACGACATTTTTTTGGTGTGGCAGGGAGGCATGGTGACTTTTGAAAAAATGGTCCATGAATTGAATGAATTACGGTCCCCGATTCGCTTTACACATACGGCGAGCCTCACATCAATAGACTTCCTCGATGTGACAGTCTATAAGGATGGCAACAAGATCGGTACAAAATTGTATAAAAAACCATCCGACCGTAATTCGCTGCTGCATTATACGAGTTACCACCCAACAAATTTGAAAAATGGACTGCCTATATCCCAGTTTTTACGGGTCCTTCGCACCAATACTGACATAGAAAACACAAGATGTCAGATTGATGAAATGCGAGAGAAGTTTCTTGACAGGGGTTACTCACCGCAGATTGTAAGAAGCAGCTTAAAACGGGCTAAGGCAATACATCAAAATGACAAAAAAGACAAGCGAATGGAGTCGAGTGACCGCATGATAGTTACAACGACCCATGACACAAGGGCATCATCTTTCAGAAAAAGTATTAAACAACACTGGGGTATAGTGGCATCTGACCCCAAGCTGAAGATGAAAAAACAACCAATGATAGCTTACCGCCGAGGACAGAATTTACGTGATATGCTGATGAGACCTACACTAAATTTCAACGGATCCTCTGGCAGTGAATGGTTGAGACCCACAAGATTGGGCTGCTTTAGATGCACGGGGTGCACCACGTGTCAATCCATGAGCACTGGTCAATTCTTCAATCACCCGCACAATGGGCAAAAAATTAAGATCCGGCACAGATTAAGTTGTACATCTGACCACGTTATCTACTTGTTGAAATGCCCGTGTGGCCTGACGTATGTCGGGAAGACTGTCTGCGCCTTTAAAGAACGGATGGCTAATCACCGATCCAGTATTAGGGCAGCATTGACGTCAAAAACAAGTGACAAACCAGTGGCGCGCCATTTTTTAGAGAAAAAGCATGCTCTCTCCTCACTGAGAAGTATTATAATCGACCATATACCTATATTGAGTCGTGGAGGGGATCGAGCAAAACTACTCCTACAAAGGGAGACGAGATGGATATACACCTTGGACACCATCAGCCCTAGGGGCCTAAATGAATATAATTCATTTAAATGCTTTTTATGAAATTATCACTTTTTTCCAACACACTCTCTCTCAAGAAAAAAAAATTTTCTATTTTTTTCAAATATGTCCTTTATGTAATTGATGTTCTTTAATGGAATTCTTTGTGCTGGCTATTTAATACTTATTCACAACAATGACATAATAAGTTAGGATAGCCATGGTCGCATACCACATCAAAATCTAGGTCCTTATAAAAGATAGGGACTAGAGTTGAGACTATTGGATGTTGTACTGTGGTTATGATCTAGCTTTTTTAAAAAATATGTTATGTGTTTCAATGTTGTTTGTTTGGAGACTGATATCATGCTATGTGCTGCTAACTATTTGCACTCATCTAAAAACACATCTTTATTTTCTTTAGGCATATAATTGTGATATGTGCGCTCTCTCCTATTAAATTAGACCTGTGATCCCTTGACTTGATAAATAGCGGCATAGTGTTGATCTAACTCAATGCATTAAGATAATCTAGCTAGCGCTGGTATTGTTTATATGGATGACGCGCCTAACTACAGGCACGCGTCACTTAGCAACGATAAGAGGTCAGGACGCCGCTCTGAGCACAGACGCCAGGCACGCAGTGACGTGCCAAGGAGGCGGTTACTTGCGCTGTAAGGGGCAGGGGATGTTTTGACACGCACGTAGAGCCGCCTTGATTGGCGCCGTGCGTTCCACTGATTTGTGGACGGAAACTGTGCTGTACGTGACGCGCTACCCGGAAGGGGTACGCGTCACTGGGAGATGCTCTGATCATTGGTTGAGAGTTGACACGCACGTGAGGACCGCCCACAATGGCGGCGTGCGTTCCAAATGTGTTGAATAGCGTGTTTTGAGTATTGGTAAGTTTTATTTATAGATATTACTTTGCCCATATTTGTGTATAGCCTTAGGTACTGTGATATATGAGTGTGATGTACTGCAGCGTTTGTAGCAAGGTCATACACATATTTACTATGGCTAATTGTTGATCCCCACATGTGGGACTAATTGATGTAATTAAGACCACATAAATATGAGCAGCATGTAGCATGAGGTCAGTTGCCTTCTCTGTGTGATCCAGGACGCCATGATTAAGGGCCCAGATGGGTCCGAAACGTCGGCTTATTTGTCATACCTGATGGATTAATAAAAGAAGCATTGCCTTATAGCTGCTTGGTGAGTGCCCTGATTCTAAGTGACTTTACATTTGGACCATAAGCTATGCTTGTGTGACTGGCGGGAGCACCTCCGGATAACTACCGATTGAACCGTGAGTGCATTGGAAATTACAGTATTTATTGTTGTATATCAACCCTTGGATGGACATATACAAGATTTTGCACCTGGACCTATGAAGTTTTTTTTGACATAAGTTACCTTTTGGAAGAATTTCTATTGGAGTCAAAATATCTCACTTGGACCTGACAACATTTTTTCCTATACATAGAGTGTCATGTTTTCTGCTAGGATTACTATGGTACCTATAAAGTATATGGTTTGATTTTTAAAAATTTATGATTTATTGTTTGTGATTTAGTGTTTGCCAGCACAACTTAGCCACAAAGAAAATATCATTTGGTATAAGATGTCACAGAGATCAATATTGGATGAAGTGTTATTGCATGAAGCAGAAACAGGTGTAATTTCCTTATCAGAGGATGATGCAGCAAAAGTGCTTTTTCAGCAGGATGACTTCAGCAGCCTTCCGGCTGAGACACCTGTTGATCAGTACCATAAACTGCTAAGACTCACTAAAAAAGAGACAGATTTAGTCTTACATGGTCAATTCCTGTCTGACTACTATCGCAACAAGAGAATTCCGAGGGGATTTAGAATTGCAAATACCCCCACCATAGGACGTACAAATCCCACCTTTTGTTCTAAATGGTGTGGGGTGTTAAATAAATGTTCTCTTGATTTAGTTTTGCTAGTGGTAGAGGAGGTTGGACAGGAATTGACCAAAGTGAGAATTGAACTCAATGAGACCAAAAAAATAGCCAACTCAATCCTTATTGAGGATAAATCAGAAAAATGGTTAGATAAACTTAATAGTGCCATTGAAAAGTACAAAAATGAATTGATAAGTTTTAAGAGGAGAAAATTGGAGTCTGTTAATTTGGACTATAAACAGCATACAGTCTACCGTTGGTTAATGGGCGATACTCACAATAAACCTCGTAGGAACTACAGACGTAGGCCAGTGTATACTGTTGATACCTGTTCTTCACAGTCATCAACAGATAACGACACCTCTGAAAGGCTTCCCCCTAGTGGTAATAGACAGCCACATTTTTTAGGCGAAGGGAGTGGCCCTCCCAGAGACCGACAAACAAGAAACGCCCCAGGACGCCAACGCGGCGGGGCGGATACAAGAAGAAAGGGAAGAGGTCAACAGAGGTGAACCCGGTCATAAACATATCTGAGTATACTCTAACTCCGGGTGAAGAAGAGTTACTCAGTATGGGACTGGGATTTGTACCAATTTTTTCAAGGCCCAAATTTGATACTGTAATAGATCAATATAAACTGGGGCGAAAATTACGATTGAAAGACCACTTCTGTGATACAGAAGAAGTGTCCAGTGAGGTATTGAATCAGGTCCTGAAAAAACCCAGTACCTATGACCCGCCCACAACCAACCCAAACATCAAAGTATTTCTCCGAATGATTGATGTAGATTTAAAGGAGGACACAAACAAAAATTTACACGACAACCTCACCCCTGCTCAGCGGGAGGCGGTTAAAACTCTGAAAAACAACAAACAGATAGTAGTACGCCCCGCTGATAAGGGGGGAGCGGTTGTCGTGATGAATTATTCAGATTATCATCAGGATATCTGTGAACAATTAGAAGACACTTCTGTTTATGAATGTGTTCCTAAAAATCCAATGTATCTGATTAAAAATAAGATAGACGTCCTTATTAATCAGGCAACAGTTTCAGGCTGGATTGACACTGGGATAGCAAATTTTCTTACAGTAGATTGCCCAATTTGTCCGATCATGTATACCTTGCCAAAGGTCCACAAAAGGCTGGACAGGCCCCCTGGCAGACCCATCATTTCTGCCAGGGGGTCTGTAATGCAGCCTATGGCGCAATTTGTGGACCAGATATTGCAACCTGTGGTGATGGCAACCCCAAGTTTCATACGTGATACCCCTGATTTTCTCATGAAGATCAGTGGAATCAGGTTTACGGGGGATGATGTGGTATTGGCGACCATGGACGTCTCATCCCTCTACACGGTGATTCCACATGTAGAGGGGATAGACGCAGTGAGAAACAGATTGCTGAGATCTAATCATACCATACCTCCGATTGAATTTATTTGTACTCTCATCGAACAGGTTCTAATTAATAATCATTTTTTGTATGGTGCTAAATACTATGTTCAACGCAAGGGAACGGCCATGGGCTCCAACCTGGCCCCTGTATACGCCAATATTTTTATGGCGGAGTATGAGGAGAAGAATATACTGACTCCATACAAGACGTTCATCATGCATTACTATCGTTTCATTGACGACATTTTTTTGGTGTGGCAGGGAGGCATGGTGACTTTTGAAAAAATGGTCCATGAATTGAATGAATTACGGTCCCCGATTCGCTTTACACATACGGCGAGCCTCACATCAATAGACTTCCTCGATGTGACAGTCTATAAGGATGGCAACAAGATCGGTACAAAATTGTATAAAAAACCATCCGACCGTAATTCGCTGCTGCATTATACGAGTTACCACCCAACAAATTTGAAAAATGGACTGCCTATATCCCAGTTTTTACGGGTCCTTCGCACCAATACTGACATAGAAAACACAAGATGTCAGATTGATGAAATGCGAGAGAAGTTTCTTGACAGGGGTTACTCACCGCAGATTGTAAGAAGCAGCTTAAAACGGGCTAAGGCAATACATCAAAATGACAAAAAAGACAAGCGAATGGAGTCGAGTGACCGCATGATAGTTACAACGACCCATGACACAAGGGCATCATCTTTCAGAAAAAGTATTAAACAACACTGGGGTATAGTGGCATCTGACCCCAAGCTGAAGATGAAAAAACAACCAATGATAGCTTACCGCCGAGGACAGAATTTACGTGATATGCTGATGAGACCTACACTAAATTTCAACGGATCCTCTGGCAGTGAATGGTTGAGACCCACAAGATTGGGCTGCTTTAGATGCACGGGGTGCACCACGTGTCAATCCATGAGCACTGGTCAATTCTTCAATCACCCGCACAATGGGCAAAAAATTAAGATCCGGCACAGATTAAGTTGTACATCTGACCACGTTATCTACTTGTTGAAATGCCCGTGTGGCCTGACGTATGTCGGGAAGACTGTCTGCGCCTTTAAAGAACGGATGGCTAATCACCGATCCAGTATTAGGGCAGCATTGACGTCAAAAACAAGTGACAAACCAGTGGCGCGCCATTTTTTAGAGAAAAAGCATGCTCTCTCCTCACTGAGAAGTATTATAATCGACCATATACCTATATTGAGTCGTGGAGGGGATCGAGCAAAACTACTCCTACAAAGGGAGACGAGATGGATATACACCTTGGACACCATCAGCCCTAGGGGCCTAAATGAATATAATTCATTTAAATGCTTTTTATGAAATTATCACTTTTTTCCAACACACTCTCTCTCAAGAGAAAAAAAATTTCTATTTTTTTCAAATATGTCCTTTATGTAATTGATGTTCTTTAATGGAATTCTTTGTGCTGGCTATTTAATACTTATTCACAACAATGACATAATAAGTTAGGATAGCCATGGTCGCATACCACATCAAAATCTAGGTCCTTATAAAAGATAGGGACTAGAGTTGAGACTATTGGATGTTGTACTGTGGTTATGATCTAGCTTTTTAAAAAAATATTTTATGTGTTTCAATGTTGTTTGTTTGGAGACTGATATCATGCTATGTGCTGCTAACTATTTGCACTCATCTAAAAACACATCTTTATTTTCTTTAGGCATATAATTGTGATATGTGCGCTCTCTCCTATTAAATTAGACCTGTGATCCCTTGACTTGATAAATAGCGGCATAGTGTTGATCTAACTCAATGCATTAAGATAATCTAGCTAGCGCTGGTATTGTTTATATGGATGGCGCGCCTAACTACAGGCACGCGTCACTTAGCAACGATAAGAGGTCAGGACGCCGCTCTGAGCACAGACGCCAGGCACGCAGTGACGTGCCAAGGAGGCGGTTACTTGCGCTGTAAGGGGCAGGGGATGTTTTGACACGCACGTAGAGCCGCCTTGATTGGCGCCGTGCGTTCCACTGATTTGTGGACGGAAACTGTGCTGTACGTGACGCGCTACCCGGAAGGGGTACGCGTCACTGGGAGATGCTCTGATCATTGGTTGAGAGTTGACACGCACGTGAGGACCGCCCACAATGGCGGCGTGCGTTCCAAATGTGTTGAATAGCGTGTTTTGAGTATTGGTAAGTTTTATTTATAGATATTACTTTGCCCATATTTGTGTATAGCCTTAGGTACTGTGATATATGAGTGTGATGTACTGCAGCGTTTGTAGCAAGGTCATACACATATTTACTATGGCTAATTGTTGATCCCCACATGTGGGACTAATTGATGTAATTAAGACCACATAAATATGAGCAGCATGTAGCATGAGGTCAGTTGCCTTCTCTGTGTGATCCAGGACGCCATGATTAAGGGCCCAGATGGGTCCGAAACGTCGGCTTATTTGTCATACCTGATGGATTAATAAAAGAAGCATTGCCTTATAGCTGCTTGGTGAGTGCCCTGATTCTAAGTGACTTTACATTTGGACCATAAGCTATGCTTGTGTGACTGGCGGGAGCACCTCCGGATAACTACCGATTGAACCGTGAGTGCATTGGAAATTACAGTATATATATATATATATATATATAGTATATAAATGTATAGATAAATCAGATATCTTAGTATTATTGGTATTTTTAGAATTTATTACACTGGGCACGCTGCCTAATAGCAAATTGCACAGGAGACGTGATGTTTGGAGTGATGCGCACACACGTCTATTTTATTACACTAATAAAGGATCCAAAACTGGACACGCTCCAGTGAAATTATCTAAACAAGATAAACACACAAAGGGCCTAATTCAAGTTGACGGCAGTGAATTCTCTGCGGTGACCGATGGCGTGGCTCTGCGCATGTGAATTGGTGGAGCCGTGGGTTGACGGGGGGAATCTGGCACATGGCAACACCCATCATATCCTTGGTGTGCACACAAAAGTGGTGGGTGCACCCAAGAAGACACTGGCGTGTTAATTCGCAGGGGACAGCCATTCGTTCACCCAGCGGATGGCATCAACCCTGTCACTAAATAATGAACGAGCGCTTCTTAGCGAGCCAACGTGAATTAAGCCCAAAGTGTTGATTAAAGATTAAATAAAGAGAACAGTGCAAAAAGCAAAGTACAGATGGAGCAGCTCCGTCAGAGCTGCTCCTGATGATAGAATTGGCAGAAACCGGAAAGGGGCGCGCGCATGAGACACTCAGGCACCCCATTCCGACTGAGCCCTCTGCCACCTGCTGCCATTCACCCCAGCACCACCACCCCCGATCCTTTCCCATCTCCCTGAAGAGGAGACGGGCAGGGAAAGCGCTCCTCGCCCGCCGTGTGAAACGCTTGCACATCCCCATCAGATGGAGTGCATCTCCACCAGCGATCACCACCACTGGGAATTTTTTTATGTGTTCTGTGTGTTTGTGTGTGTTGTACTGTTTTTGTGTGTGTGTTGTAGTGTGTGTGTTGTATTGTATGTATCTGAACAAGCGATAGGTGAAATAATAATTGCGCACATACAAAAGATATGGGAAGTATAGTTACGTATTCTTGTATGGTAACTCGAGATGAAAACTGAGATGTAGTACAATCCCAACTCCTCCAATATTTCTCATACAAAAAAAGAAAAAAGAATATACATAGTGTAATACTATTTAAAATGTTCTTAAGTCTTATATCAGGAACTCCAAATAGGATGAGATCCGTCCAGTATGGGTCTTCGTGATAATAAATTCTTATAGGGTCACCCTTTGTGCTGAATCAACTATAAGGTGCTTACAGCAAGCTTACATTCACAGTATTTCATAAAGCATATAAAGGTATCTTTTAAAATTGATGCTCACGTGATCTTACTTCTTCTAAACGATATGTCCACCCATAAAGGTTTCTTTTCTCCACATCAAGGAAATGGCACCAAAGCAGATTGAATAATCCAAATAAAAGTTTTATTGATGTAACAATAAAAATGGAAGGCTCTTCTTACAGATGGAAAACAGTAAGTGAGTGACAAAAAAAGGGGCCCGGGGAGCAACGAGGGCGCCACTAGTGGCTCACCACAGACACAGTCACAACACAAGTGAAGGGTACCTTCCACAGATATTCAAATAAAAAACACCAACGCGTTTCAACACTGAAGTCTTCCTCAAGGTGTATTATCACGAAGACCCATACTGGACGGATCTCATCCTATTTGGAGTTCCTGATATAAGACTTAAGAACATTTTAAATAGTATTACACTATGTATATTCTTTTTTCTTTTTTTGTATGAGAAATATTGGAGGAGTTGGGATTGTACTACATCTCAGTTTTCATCTCGAGTTACCATACAAGAATACGTAACTATACTTCCCATATCTTTTGTATGTGCGCAATTATTATTTCACCTATCGCTTGTTCAGAATTGTCATTTTCTGGGGGTTGGAACTTCCTCCTTTGGGTGTTATTACTATTGCTGCACTAGGGCGCAGTAGGGACTGTGAAAATTGACTTTTTTTGGTTGCTCTATTGTATGTATCTGTCCAATGCGTAAGTGTGTGAGGTGTGCTATGTATGTACAGTATGTGCATGTGTGTGTTGTGTCTTTGTGTATCTGTGCAATGTTTAAGTGTGTTTTGTGTGTGTGTTGTACTGTTTTTTGGGTGTGTGTGGTGAATGTTGGTGTGTGTTGTGCTGTTAGAGGTATGTTATATGTGTGTGTTGTGTGTATCTGCCCAATGTGTAAGTGCGTAAGGGGTGCTATGTATAAATATGTGTGTGTAGTGTTCTGTGTGTATCTGTGCAATGTTTAAGTGTGTGTGTTCTGTGTATTGTACTGTTTTTTGGTGTGTGTTGTAGTGAATGTGGGTGTGTGTTGTACTGTGAGTAGTGTGTTATGTGTGTGTGTATCTGCCGAATGTGTGTTTGTGAGGTGCGCTACGTATATATGTGTGTGTAGTGTGATGTGCGTATCCTAGCAATGTTTAAAGTGTGTGTGTTATGTGTGTTTCTGTATCTGCACAATGTTTAAGTGTGTGTGTGTGTTCTGTGTGTTTGTTGTACTGTTTTTGGTTGTGTGTTGTAGTGCGTATGGATTTGTGTTGTACTGCATGTGGTGTGTTATGTGTGTGTGAGGTGCTCTATGTGTGTGCTATGTGTGCGTATGTGGTGTACTGTGTGTGTGTGCGTCTACAATGTGTACATGTGTGTGTGATGTGTGGTCTATGTATATCCTCAATTATTCCTAATTGTTTAAAGCCTTCACCATAATGTTAGAATGTGTCATTCATACGCAATGACAGCAATGAAATCAGGTGTGGAGTTGTTCCTTTATCAACGGTTTTGCAGATCGTCGATCTTTTTTTCAGATCATCAATGAAGGAAAATTAAAACTTGATGTTTTTTAAATTTCTAAGTGAAATTTCCCAAAAACGGCTTCGAGGTGCACACCGCCGGGTCCAGAGGTATCTTGTTGCTGAATTTGGTGGCTCTGAGTGCCACGGTGTGTCTGAAATGCGACAGACACGCACGCACACATGCACACAGACTCTTCAGCTTATTATATAAGATTAACCACTTGAGTGGTATTCCCGCGCTGTCCCGGAAATATGGGGAATATCACCATATTGAAGGTGTGCGCTAGTGGTGCCTGCAGCTGTGCACCACTGGTGCATCACCTGTCTGGGCACCTCCCCACCTCCTCCCCCTCCTGTCGCTCCCCCTCACCTCTCTGCTCCGGCGATCATACTCAGAAGCTCCCCTGCCGCCATTATTTGCAGGGAGCAGGTGGCAGGCTCAAGGATGTTCGACGTGGCTTGGGGGGACTTCGGGAGTTCAGGCACCCGAGTCGCCCCAAACATCCCAAACCTGCCACCTGTTGTGAACGGTGGCTGGGGAAGCGGCAGGACCCAGGAGCTCTGGCGTACAATTGCCAGAGCAGAGATGAGGGGGAGGGGGGAGAGATGGGGAAGTGGTGGCCCACTCTTTTATGTGTGTGTTACTTGCTTAATAGGAACAGTCAACCATGCTAAAGCAATACTGCCATTATTAATCATACATGAACCTCTTGTTTTCCTCCCAGAATGACATGGATACTCCCTAAACTGTTGTACCCCCCCTTCTCATCCTTAGCCACCCACATACATAGTATTAGTATTAGAACAGAGGGGGGTACTATGATGCAATCTGCATTGATACAGTGCCTAGTTTTATAGCGTTGTATAGCAGGGGGCGGAGTCACAATGACAAGATGAAGTAGCCACACCCCGATCTCCCCGTTCTTCCCACACACCACACTATCATTGGTCAGAGGACAGAAAAGTAGGCAAGTTTGAATTCATATATATCCTGTGTGTCTGTGTTATAAACTAGTCAAGAAATGGGATTCCCTGCAAGGTATACACCAGCGAGGTGATCGTGACGCATTGCTATAATGGATGAATGATACATGCTACACTGTATCTCCACCAGGGAATCCCTGATAACAGCAGATTTACAGTCAGTAATCTGAAATATAGCTACTGTATTATGGAGGTATCTCTCCGGAGGATTGATAGTGTAGCTAAGCCGTAGCAAGCAGTGATTATACCTGTGCACTGGCAGCCTACAAGGTGTTGGTAGAGTATTTAACGGAGCTTGCAGGCATTGTTAGACAACACAGTTTTAGGGTATAACCATGAACAGGTTTATTTGTAATATGCAACTGGTTAACTTGCAGGTATGCTATAGCAAATAAGCAGACAAGGTACACAGTGTTGATACCGAACCCGTACTTGTTTCCTAGCACGGCGCCCAGATTTCCTTATCGTATTCAATAGGAATGGAGTGATGGAGGTCTTTGTCTGGTGGGTATACGTGCTGGGACTCATTATGCGCTGGTCTGATTAATGGCGGAATCCTCCATCTCCAGCTTGGTCTTCTCACACAGAAAAGTGCCTAGGGAACCGCCTACAAGCTAAGATGGGATTCCCGGAGGTACAAACAGCCTGGAGGCTGCTGCGGGGACAGGGGCAGAACGCACCATTGTAACACTCCCCCCCTCTCAAAGCTGTCTCTGGTTACATATAAAAGAACATGACATTTTTCTGTAGTCATACCTGTAACCAAAAACATACAGTAGGTGGGAATGGGAGTACTTTCGGGGCCAGGTGATGTGTTTCATGGTTGTGAAATGTTATGTCCCGGTCCGGTGGTGACATTATCGGTTATCGGAGGACTTCCGCTGTATACATGGCAGGTATTTATACCATTTCTCTTTTTCCCTACATGCCCCATAAGTGAATGGAGATTATTATGAATATGGATTCTGTTTAGGTAAATCTCTTTGCTGGTTTATCTGGCTTTTCTCTGACTTTACTTCCATCTTGTGTGGTCCTCGTGGGTGGAACGCAGGGTACTTCCGGTCCGGCGATCGTGTTTGAATTAGGGATGTGCGCCAGCCACTTTTCGGGTTTTGGGTTTTGGGTTCTGATTACCTTGAGGTTTTGGGTTCTAATGGGTTTTGGCAAAACACCTCCTAAGTGTTTTGTGTTTGGATTTTTTGGGTTCTGATTTTTTGTTAAAAAAGCATAAAAACTGCTAAAATTTGGGTTTTTTTTTTTTTTTTGCTCCTACGCTATATTAACCTCAATAACATTCATTTCCACTCATTTTCAGTCTATTCTGAACACCTCATACCTCACAATATTGTTTTTAGGGCAAAAAGTTGCACCAAGGTAGCTGGATAACTATGCTAAGCCACACAAGTGTGCGGCACAAACACGTGGCTCATGTAAGAGTGACACTGCAGTGGTAGATACGGCAGTACTAGGCACCAGACGGTAGATATGGCAGTACTAGGCACCAGACAGGTAGATATGGCAGTACTAGGCACAAGACAGGTAGATATGTCAGCAATACTAGTATATGTGCACCAGCAGAATTTATAATAATTAATTGTATTATTAGGACGGTACTGCTTGGCAGTGGCACTCAGTGGCACACGTCAGTGCACCAGCAGCATGGAATTATTTTTTACAGTCCCACACAGCACAAGTATTATTTTTTTATTAAATTAGATATAGCAGCCTAGTATTTACTAGGTAGGTACACTAGGTAGGCAGTAGCACTGCCAGTGGCAACAGTGGACTGAGTAACTAAATAATACTGGCAGATTCAGTGCAGGCAGCACCAGTGGACTATATATATATATATATATATATATATATATATATCTTCACAAAAATATATTAGAATGATCTGCGCCAGAAAGACTTCAACACTGTAGACACCAGGGATTACCAATCCCAACCATACATTCCAAATACACAAATTGTGGTGAATACACTTGCGATGTCTGAATACTGATCACTGTGTTCTCGGGCGGATAGGAGTGTACCTCCACCACCGAAAAAAACAGAATTAGGGCCACAGAAAAGGTCAAATTGACGATGTATAACCAACGGGGGTATCGCCCCCTGCAACTGACCTCTCTGTTGTGCCCTATGGGCATGTAAAGGTTTCTTTTACTCCAAAACGTCTTGTTACTTTAATTGGATCAGAGCTCACCTTGTATAGGTGCCCTATGGGCACGTAGCAGTATCTTTCACGGCCCTCAGGTCAGTCAGCGTCTCAATCACCACCAATCCAGGGTTGATGAAAAAAGCTTTTATTCCAATCACAGATGATCCATACACGAAATAACAATAAAAAATTGGCTAAAAGAGTTGTAAAAAAGGCACTGATGGGGTCCGGCACGGGAAAAACTTCCGACCACCTCTACCTCACCCGGGTTTAGAGGAGAAGGTGGGTGTCTTGCAGATGGAAAAAAGACACAGGAACACCCAGCAGTTACCTTGTGTGGTCCTCCTACCAACGCGTTTCGGGCCTCACCTGGGGCCCTTTGTCAAGGTACCTTGACAAAGGGCCCCAGGTGAGGCCCGAAACGCGTTGGAATATATATATATATATATAAACGCGTTGGAATATATATATATATATTATAATGAATTAATTATTAATATATAATATAATATTACAGGCACAGCACAGCACCAGAGGTAGGCCCCAGCACAGAGGAGACAGTAGTACTACAGGTACACAGTAAGACTGTTCTCCTAAGCAGAGAGGAGAACAGAGTACACAGCAACACTGAGGGAGACAGCCCCAGCGAATAAAATAATTAATTACAGCACAGTACACCAGAGGTAGACCGCACAGAGGACACAGTAGTACTACAAGTACACAGTTAGACTACACAGCAGCACTGAGAGACAGCCCCAGCGATTAAAAAATATTGCGTTCAAGGTCAAGCTCAAGTTTAAGCCCCAGCAGCAGCACCAACACACCCTCTCCCAACCCACTACTAGACTGGAGTGAAGATGGCGGGCGCAGCAGCCGCTTTTAAAGCCTCGCGAAATCCGGCGCCTGGAGATGACGTTCTGACCACGCGGACGGACCCGAGTCAGGAGGGAATCTCCGAGCGCTGCTCGGAACCGGGCTCGGAATGACGACGTCCGTGGGGGCTTGGATCTCTGGAATCCGAGTCTGCACATCTCTAGTTTGAATGTTATCAATATTTCTACAGTAACTGTGTATATTGCTGTATGATCTTGTCTGGATGTGACTACGGGGGTTATTTTGGTTCACTCTTTCTGACATTCCTTCTTAGTTGGACAAAACCATGTGCACTGCAGGGGGGGGGGGATGATACTTGTGCAGATACAATTAGATTTGGGTGGGGTTTTACTTCAAAGTGAGATCTATATTGTAGTGTAAAAATAAAGCAGCCAGTATTTACCCTGCACAGAAACAAAATAACTCACCCAAATCTAATTCTCTCTGTACCTTTTATATCTGCCCCCCCCCCCCCCTGTAGTGCACATGGTTTTGTCCATCTAAGAAGGAATTTGTCAGAAAGAGTGAACCAGAATAACCCCCTATATTCTTGCCTATAGCAGCAAGTTATCCAAGACAGACTTTCGGTAATGTTCATTGGTTGATGACCCAAATAGGTATGGTGATGAAAACCCTACCCTGGGTCAGTTGCATCTGTGTCTCTGGTGGCACTTGTTCATTTGTCACTGTGTTGATGTATTGACAAAAATCTAGATGTGATCAAAACGTCGACTTCCAAATATGAATAATTAAAGATAATAAAATGTGTCTACCCTTTAGTTGGATTGTGAGGAGTGCCCAAATATTTCAGATTTATTTGTGGACCTGGAGTGCCGTTAAACACCGACCTGTTGTGCACTTTGATATAGAGATATACAGTATTTATTTTCTAAGATGGGAGCTCTATTGAAGATGAGATGTTGTTATGGTCAACTAATTAGAATCTACTTCAAAGTAATAAAAGTGGCTGCAAAGACTTCTCAGATTGCTCTGTTTCCGGCAGAGCCAGTGGAAATGGCCATCAATGGTAGAACTCGTGTGCCTTCAATGTTAATAGTAGTGAATATCCTTAAAATAAATTTTTATGTGCGTACCAGATGGTGAATAAATGTGCGTACCAGATGGTGGATAAATGTGCGTACCAGATGGTGGATAAATGTGCGTACCAGATGGTGGATAAATGTGCGTACCAGATGGTGAATAAATGTGCGTACCAGATGGTGAATAAATGTGCATACCAGATGGTGAATAAATGTGCGTACCAGATGGTGAATAAATGTGCGTACCAAATGGTGAATATGGGGGAAATTTACTAATATGAAAAACCTAGTTTTTCGTATTAGTATTTCCCCTACGACTGCATACGACTGTTTCAGTAGTATGCACAGTCGTGTTCCGGAAGGGAATTTACAAAGCAGTCATATACTGTACGACTGCTTTGTAACCCTCCGATGGTGTATTCATTCGTATTAGCTGGCCATATATACGGCCGCTAATACGAATTTTTCAGGCAGTCTGCACGGATCAGTCAGATCTGTGCAGGCTGCAAGGTGTAAAAAAAAAATAGAAAATAAATAATAAAAAAAAAACAGCGTGGGGTCCCCCTCCCACAGCCGTAACCAGCACCAGGCTGAAAGAGCCGGGGCCGGTAATTAAAAATCAGGGAACCCGACAAATAGGGGTTCCCTGATTTTTAACAACCAGGCTCTAAGTCCGGGGCTGGTTCCCAAAATATGGTGGACAAAATGAGTAGGGGTCCCCCGTATTTTAAGAACCAGCCCCAGGCCAAACCAGCCAGCAGGGTTATGTCACAGCCGGGGGACACTTATTATATAAGGTCCCGCGGCCAAAACATTAACCCTACCGACCAGTCAGCCTGGCCAGGGGCCCTGGGGGAGTGGGGACCCCACCAATAATGGGGTCCCCCCCCTCCAGGACTTACCTGACCAGGCTGAAGCCTGGTGCTGTCCCCGGTGGCCCTGTGCGGTGGCCACCGGGCTGATTCTGTGTAAAAGAATAGATGAAAACCTATTGCTTAAAACTGTAGTTCCACAGTAATAAAAATAGTACAATAAACACACACTGACACAATGAAAATAAAAGTTTAATACATACATTACACACATACTGATACTTACCTATCTTGATCCAATAGGTAGCCCTCTGTCTTGGTGTCCGGTGTCCTGTGTCGTCCTCCAGGTCCATGTCGGCGGTCCGTGTCGTCCTCCAGGTCCATGTCGGCTGTCTGCGTCGTCCTCCAGGTCCATGTCGACGGTCCGTGTCGTCCTCGAGGTCCATGGCGGTGTCCGTGTCCGAAGAAATCCATGTTGGAGCTGTGGAAGGAAATCCTACTCACCTGGTCCTGTGCTGAAGATGTCTTGTCTTGGTCCGACGTAGTCCAGGTAATCTTCAAGCTGTCGCCGATCCCCGCCGCATCGCACTGAGGAGAGATGCAGAGATATTTCATACTCGGCGCCTCTCCTCAGAATGATTCCATTGGCTGCCTAGCGGCCAATCAGGAGCCGACTTTTTTGGCCGCTGAGGAGAGGCGCCGAGTATGAAATATCTCTGCATCTCTCCTCAGTGCGATGCGGACAGTGCGGGGACCGGCGACAGCTTGAAGATTACCTGGACTACGTCGGACCAAGACAAGACATCTTCAGCACAGGACCAGGTGAGTAGGATTTCCTTCCACAGCTCCAACATGGATTTCTTCGGACCCGGACACCGCCATGGACCTGGAGGACGACAGGTCTGGCACACACAGTAAGTACAGTCATATACTGTATACTGCCTCTAATTAACCAAGGAAAAAGGTGTCATCTTTCAGAGCTTCTTATTCGCAGTGTGTACAGGGCAGTTCTGTGATCACTCATACGCGCTCCCGCATCATCGCCGGCCATCTCCGCTCATCTGCTGGTATTACCAGCAGATGAGCGATGGGGTAAACAGCTTTCCATAGAGTCCAGCTATGAAAAGTCATCTACCCCTGGGAAAATTGAATTCAGCCCAGCTATTTTCCCTATCATCGCAAAATCTCCCAGTGTGTATGGACCTTAAGACAAACAAAATCTTCCCTTTAAAATATCTAAATTGTAAGGGTGTGATATGTTTTTAAAATAAAAAAAAAATGTCTTCTTTCAGCTCTTTCAACTATTTTGTTCGGGTCACAATACGGGCACGCGTTTGTATGAACTTGATACACATGGGCATTATTAGGGGGATACTGTGAAAGACACAACACACTCAATATTCCAAATCCCAGTACCTAACTCTGATACCATTTATCATGCTGAAAATGTGACACACCTACATTGTGACATAAAGTGAATCCTAGTGCGCTACCTGCCTGCCACCTTCATTTTAAACACTAGTATCGTCTGATTTTCACCATTGTATGTTATACGTTTGTTTTTAATATTTCGCAGTTCTTACCTATTGCCTAATAAAAGTTAATTTTTAATGAAATTTGGTGCACCAATTAAAAGGACATTACTTTTCCTCTGTTTTGCCAGATATCCACTGCCACACAATCTAATTTATATCATACCCCTTTCACACCGCACTTGTTAAATGGTATATTGCCGTTTTTTTCCCCATTTAAAATGTTTAAGGCTGCAGTGGGAAAGCGCCAGAGTTGATTTACCGGTTAAATATAACCGGTATTTCAAACCGTTTAAAAAGCAGAGTCCTACACATTTCAGAGACGTTTTTATGCAGTGAGAATGGCTCTGAAACGGTATATAGTAAAAACAACAGATTACAGACCTGTGATAGGCTGTCCCCTGCATTCTGCCTTGAAACGTGTTCAGGGGATTAAACAGGTTGACTGATGTGAATGGTACTTAAACGGTATTTAAAACGGTAATCTACTGCAATGTGAAGACTCAGACACGTTTCAAATACCGTTTAAAAATACTGGTTTTGGCAGTGTGAAAGCGGTATTAGATGGCTTGAGATTGTTTTTAAGTCAGAATATTTTTGTTGTTGTTCTTGTGGGGTGGGGCTAGTAAATAGGGCAGTAGAGAATAGGAGACAGCAGCCTCTCTCCCTTCGTGATGTGCCGCTTCCGCTGCATTGGTATGCAGTGGCCAGTGTTATTGAGCTGGTAAGAAGAGCTGGTTATGGGGGTGGTTATCTCACTAACCATCCTCCCCCTGAATCCACCCTAGGTCTGAGGAAGACAAATACAGTATCCCCCGTTGCTACACACATTCTCTCCACTTTTACTTTGTAATTGCATACCTCCCAACAGTCCCGATTTCAGCGGGACAGTCCCGATTATCAGGGCCTGTCCCGCTGTCCCTCCCGCGGTCGGCAGTGTCCCGCGGTGAGGGGGGGCTGTTGGGAGTCCCCCCTGTCGGCTGCTAAGCAGCGGGGAATAAACGCTGTGCGTATGCGCACAGCGTCTATTCCTGCAGCCAGGGGGCTGGGGGCATGGCTAGCGGCTCACAGAGCCTCTGGGTCATGCCCCCATAGCGGCAAAATGGGGGCGTGGCCTCGCGGGAGAGCCACGAGTATAGGCCACACCCCCGAAATTAGGCCACACCCCCGAAATTTCCGACCGCATTGACGTCGATGAAAGTTGGGAGGTATGTAATTGTCATGGTCTGGCAGCAGCGGCATACCTGTTTGCTGTTGTCTCCAACATGATGGGGTCTGGTGGCTCTTGCAGGTAGACTGCTCCTCTGCTCTTGGAAAGTTGGCATCCACATGTGTCAGTTTCCTGCTGGCTCCAGCCCATGGGTACCAGCATCTTCAGCTGACTGAACTGACCAATTGTGGGTCTCCCACATGTCACATGCTCCGCTCCACCAATGGCACCTCAGGAGTAAGTATAAAATGGTTCTCACAAAGGTGTTCATTGCCTTAACATTGTTGCTACCAGTTTTTGATCATTTTGCATCATTGGCAGAGCTAGTTTACTTATATGCTATCATTTGCATTCCAAAAATATCCTGCACAACTAAAGGGGCACACACACGGAACAATGTTGGAATTGATCCGAAATTGTTACTGCTGGTATCACATCATTCATCATGCATACACACAAATTATTTCATACACTTCACAAAAGAATGGTCTCTGATCTTCCTGCATGCAGAAGAGATCATAGACCAATCTGAACGATTTGAAGGGTTGGTCATTCTGATCGATCGGGAACACCCACATCATGCTTCAAATGGTTCCGTGTGTATGCAGCTTTGTTGTAGCTCAGTGTACCGACATTTCAAGTGTATCCTGCTCACTGGGGTTAGCCCAGTATACCAGAATATCAAGTGTATCCTTCTCACTGGGTTTAACCCAGTCCACCATAATATCAAGAGGATCCAACTCACTGAGTAAGGTTCCATACGGCAGAACCAATTAATATCCCATTAAGCCTGGTAAAGTTCTAGTTGGTCTAGAGAACCTTTCCGGTCCAGCCTGATAAAGGATCACCAGCCCCAGCCTTTACAGTTTGCCTTATGCCTGGTAAAGCCTCTCCAGATTCAGTTCTTCCAGGTCATCACAGAGTCCAACTAACCAAAGATCCTAATACCAGTTCTCAACACTATTTTCGGCCTGTATCTATTGACCTTACTTCCACTACAACTTTTTATGCGCAAGGCCTACTGATAATACAACCACCGCAGTTCCTGCACTCTTAGTTCCATTACCTCCAAGAGCCTAGATCACTGATGGTAATAACTAAACTGAAATCAAAGACTTGGGGTGTTTCTTTTTGGAAATGATGTCTACTTTAGGGTGCAGCTCACACAGCCCCAGCACAGTATGTTTTGCCCAAGGGGCAGCGGAGGAATCACTGTCACCGCTGCAATGCTATGGATAAAAGAGTGCAGGGCACGCCCCCACCATTCTACAAATAGGAGGCTCCACCTCTTCCATGAGGAACCACCACAAGCTGCATGAGCTTTCTGCTCACACAGAGTCCTGATTCAAAACACAGTGATGTTGGGAGGTAGGCTGTAGTCTCTGTCCATTCATCGTTGACCATAGATAGTTCACCTGCTTTTGCAGCCCTGTCCACATTGTGATTTGGTGCTGCAGATTACACTTCTCTCAGGCCCCAGCTTAGTTCATGGAACTTAAGCAGTGGAGGAGAGGTTGCCCCCTTTACGGCAGGAACCCAACAGTAGCAGACTCCATTGTCTGCAGCATTTCCGCCTCTAGCTCACTTAAAAAAGGTGGAGCCTCTATTGCAAAAGAAAGCCTTCTTTTTCACCTGCTCCAACTACCTACAACCATATCTAATTCCAACTCTTGTGACACTGGGGTAGATATATGTGTTAGAAAGCAGCGCCCTGCGTCTGTCTCCATACACACTGGTTAGTGGGCAGCCTACAGACTGCCTTGTCCCCTTGCAGCCACTGTAGCTAGACGTCACCTTAAGTGACAGCTTGCATAGCAAATAGCAGGGCAGAGCCCCCTGACCCTGCTGGCAGCGTTTCCTTCTTGTAGGAAGTGATAGTGTGCCTCAGGGCGTGTGTGACATCCTCCATGCCTGTTTGCAGCTCCACGTGCATCGGAGCGCGTAAGAGCAAGTCCCGCTGTACCCCCGTTACAAGCGAGTCCTTTATACAGGGAGATCCATCATCTGTGGCAGTAGCGTCGCTGGGAGAGATACCGCAGCGTAAACCAGTCAATTGCCATTAACCCTGCACAAGCTGAACGCTACAGATAAGTAACACCTGAAACTGTGATTCCTGCATCAGTTGTATTGCACCTGAAGTTAACCACTGAAGTACTGTTGTATTCTGCAAGCTTATCACTTGAATAAATCTCAAGCTGGTTACATCTTCTAAAGTGTGCCGTCTAACAACCACACAGCACGTATATATAGTCATTCTGCCAATAGGTTATGGGCCCAGCACGTCACGTGCGCGAAGATTAACCCCCTAAAGACCAAGTGCTAGCGCAGTACATAAAAGAACACAAAGAAATATTTCTGAATTTACATTTGTGGAAGAGTTAACGGGAATGCACAGTACAGGGCATAGCATGAACTTTCCAAAACTCAAAGGCTCAGAGAATTACACTACATGGAAGTTTGCTATGGAAATGCAGCTTAAAAGGGAGAAGCTATGGAAAGTCACAATAGCCCCAGGAGATAGTCCAAACCCAGAAGAGGTAGACAAGGCCATTGGCACAATAGGCCTGGCTGTGGAGCAGCATGTTTATTCTACAATCTGTGGGAAAGAGTCCGCTAAGGACATGTGGACAACTCTACAAGGTGCTTATGAGAATAAAGGCCTAATGAGGAGGATAAGTCTGAGACGCACACTGTATGGAACAAAGTTGAATGCATGCAAGGACATGAACGATTACATTGATAAAATACTATCAATAGCTCAGCAATTGGCATGTGTAGGAGCAAAAGTGGACGAGGAAGAAGTGGCGATGGTAATGCTGCAGAACTTGACAGAAGAATTTGACTTCCTAGTTGTTGCACTAGAGTCGAATGAAACCAAGCTTACAACAGAAGTTGTGAGGGCCAAGCTACTACAGTTCCAAGAAAGAATCCACAAGGATGCCATAGCTGAGGGTTCTGCCTTAGTAGCAAAGGGTGCAAAACAGAAGAAATGCACATTCAAATGTTATGTGTGCCACAAAGTAGGGCACAAGGCTTCAGAATGCAGGATGAAGAACACTAGTGGTACGCACAAGCGGCATGACAAGAAGAACGAGTCGGCACTGAATGTAGCAGACAAGCCAAGGAGGGATTGCTGGTACATGGACTCGGGAGCCTCTAGACACTTCAGCTGCAACAAGGAGTGGTTCAATTCTTTAACACAGTGTACACCCACAACAGTTACAGGGATTGGTGAAAAGGTCCTTACTGCATCAAGTGTAGGGACAATCACGGTGAGACTAAGAATTGAGGGACAGACAGTAGTCACAGATATCCAAGACATCCTGTATGTACCAGAATTGGGAAGTAACCTCATCGCTATCAGCGTACTCGAGGCAAAAGGCTACAGAGTCCAGTTTGCAAAGGGCAGGTGTATGGTGCATAATGAAAGAGGGACTGTAATTGCTTCAGCAACCCGATGCAACCAACTAAACGTCCTAGACACAGATGAATGTGTAGCTTTGGCAGCCTCTGCTGAAAATGAGTCGATGGAACTCTGGCACAGACGTTTGGGACACTTAGGATATGACAATGTCCAGAAATTAGCTGATGGGATGGCAACAGGGATCACAGTGAAAGACACCGAAAGACCTGTGTGCGAGAGTTGCATAAAAGGCAAGCAGACCCGCAACCCATTTCCCAAGTCAGCAGGCAGAGCAGAAACACAGTTAGCTCTGGTGCACACAGATGTGTGCGGACCAATGGAAGAGGAGTCAACCAGTGGTTACAAGTACTTCATGACTCTCATCGATGACGCCACAAGAATGACACACGTATACTTCATAAAGAAGAAAAGTGAGGTGGTCAAGAAAATTGTGGAGTACAAGAACCTAGTGGAAACTCAGACGGGCCTAAAGCTAAAAGCCCTGAGATCCGACAATGGGGGAGAGTACGAAAATGAAGAACTAACCGACTTCCTCAGAAAACATGGCATAAAGCATCAGCTGACGATGGCCTACACGCCTGAACAGAATGGCATAAGTGAGAGGGCGAACCGAGCGATCGTCGAAAGAGCACGAGCAATGGTGAATGATGCTGGCCTGGAGAAGAGTTTTTGGGCAGAAGCTGTATCTACTGCAGTATACCTGAAAAACAAGACACCCGCAGTGGCTGTGAAGGGAAAAACCCCCTTAGAGGCCTGGTCTGGGAAGAAGCCAGACATCAGTCATCTCCGTGTCTTTGCGAGCAGAGCTTATGCGCATATACCAAAGGAGAAGAGAAAGAAACTTGACCCGAAATCAAGACAGTGCACACTGCTAGGCTATTGTGAGGAGAGCAAAGGGTACAGGCTCTGGGATGCAGAGAACAGACGTCTTTTGAAATCAAGAGATGTGATATTTCAAGAAACAGCATCACCCACAAAAGCAAAAGAGCAAGAAAAGCAAGCACTAGTGGAGGTGTGTGAAATAGAAAGCATACCTGAAATAGAAAATACCGAATAGGGAAGCGAACCAACAAACAGGGCTTCCATAAGAAGCAACAAAGGCATACCAGCCAGAAGGTATGAGGAAGAGTATGCGAACATTGCTTTCAGTGAACCTCAGAGTATTCGAGAAGCGAAAGCGTGCAGTGATTGGGCGAAATGGAAATCTGCAATAGACACAGAGCTATCAGCACTGAAAGAGAACAATACTTGGACCATAGTAGATAGGCCAAGCAACCGCAAGACAGTCAAAAACAAGTGGGTCTTCTGCAAGAAGTTAAATTCGGACTGAGAAGTTGCCCGTTACAAAGCCTGTCTTGTTGCTAAGGGATACACACAGAGATCCGGGATTGACTATGGGGAGATATACTCACCAGTTGCAAGGTATAACACTCTTAGATTAGTAATTGCAGTCGCCACCTTACAAAACTTACTGCTATACCAACTAGATTTCGACTCAGCGTTCCTGAATGGAGAACTACTTGAAGAAATCTACATGGAATCGCCAGATCATTATAATGAGAATGAGCTTCAGACAGAGAAGGTGTGTCTTCTGAAGAAATCCATATACGGCCTGAAACAGAGTGGTCGTTGCTGGTACATAAAATTGGACGCAGTACTACTGGAAATGAATTTTATTAGATCAGAGACTGACCACTGCCTTTATCACAAAACTCTGGGAGAAAAGTTGTTCATCATAGCTGTCTATGTGGATGATATACTTATAGCAGGTCATGAAGATCACATCGAAGGTGTGAGAGATCAACTAAAACAGAGATTCAAGTTGAAAGACCTAGGTCCAGCGAATCATTTGTTGGGAATGAGAATTGTTCAAGACTTGCAAAAGGGAACAGTCACAGTCGACCAGCAAATGTACATCGTTTTGAAGTTTGGGATGGCAGACTCCAAGTCAGTGAATACACCAATTGACAAAAGTATCAAGATAACAAAAGGTATGTCACCAACCACACAAGAAGAGGTAGAGGAAATGCAAGATGTTCCTTACAAGAACGTGGTTGGAAGTCTTATGTATGCAAGTATTGGAACCCGTCCAGACATCACTCATGCAGTCAGTCGGGTGAGCCAATTTGCAATAAATCCTGGAAGGCAACACTGGATTGCAGTGAAGAGGATTCTGAGATACCTAAAAGGTACAAGTTCCTTAAAATTAAAGTTCGCCAAGACAAGCAATTCAAATTTGAAAGTCTTCTGCGATGCCGACTGGGGAGCAGATGAAGATGATCAACGTTCCCATACCGGTTACCTATTCACACTGGCTGGGGCAGCAGTTAGCTGGGCGAGTAGAAAACAACCCACTGTTGCTCTCTCAACAACTGAGGCCGAATACATGGCTCTTACAGAGACATCAAAGGAAGCACTCTGGATCAAAGAGACTTTGTGTGAGTTAGGTCTACTTTATGAAGAAGAGACTATCAGCATCGCATGTGATAACAGGGGAGCAATAGATCTTTCCTGTAGTACCAAGCACCATGGAAGGTCGAAACACATCGCGATTAGACACCACTTCATCTGAGAACTAGTGGAGAGCAAGTCCATCGATGTTGAATACATTGCAAGCGAAGAGAATGTCGCTGACATGCTTACAAAAGGACTGTCGACAAACTTGCTTATTAAGTTCGTGAAGGACTGTGGACTTGTTTAAGTTCAAAATGTTGATTTGAAGTTTTGATGTTCTGAGTGTCTCTTTTTCTCTCTAACCATATTTTCGGTTACAGGTACAACAAAGGACAAAGTATTGTATTAAGTTCTTTTATGTAGCCGAAGACAGCCTTGAGCGAGGGGGAGTGTTAGAAAGCAGCGCCCTGCGTCTGTCTCCATACACACTGGTTAGTGGGCAGCCTACAGACTGCCTTGTCCCCTTGCAGCCACTGTAGCTAGACATCACCTTGAGTGACAGCTTGCATAGCAAATAGCAGGGCAGAGCCCCCTGACCCTGCTGGCAGCGTTTCCTTCTTGTAGGAAGTGATAGTGTGCCTCAGCGCGTGTGTGACATCCTCCATGTCTGTTTGCAGCTCCACATGCATCGGAGCGCGTAAGAGCAAGTCCCGCTGTACCCCCGTTACAAGCGAGTCCTTTATACAGGGAGATCCATCATCTGTGGCAGTAGCGTCGCTGGGAGAGATACCGCAGCGTAAACCAGTCAATTGCCATTAACCCTGCACAAGCTGAACGCTACAGATAAGTAACACCTGAAACTGTGATTCCTGCATCAGTTGTATTGCACCTGAAGTTAACCACTGAAGTACTGTTGTATTCTGCAAGCTTATCACTTGAATAAATCTCAAGCTGGTTACATCTTCTAAAGTGTGTCGTCTAACAACCACACAGCACGTATATATAGACACTCAGCCAATAATATGAAGCAGTGATAAGGGAGGAGAAGTGATAAAGTGCCTGCTACTTTGTCACCGGCCAATCAGCTACTGACTGTTAAGTGACAGGCTGGGTATAAAAAGGGACAGTCAGGAGCTGATTGGCTGATAACAAAGTACCAGGCATTTTATCACTTCTCCTTCCTTATCACTGCTTCATAAATGTACCCCACTGTTACAGTCAATAGCCTTTCCTTTTGCTTCCTAAATAAAGTGGCTGCTTATCACAAGGGAGGGGCTTATATACAAACTATAACATGGGACACCCAACTAGGGATTCCAATCCCAGAATTGGGATTTTGAGCATTTTTGGATGGGATTTCAGTATTGAAATATGCATATGCTTTCATCCCTTACTGCTGTGCAGTGCTGAGCACCAGCAGTGCTCGGCTCAAGACAAGTGTTGCCTGGGAAACATGCTGTGTGACTGCATAGCGTGATCTTAGAGGTCACGCTGAGCAGCCATGCACCTGCCTGCCCGCCGCATGCCCGTCCATCCACTCTGCTGCCTCCCGCCCTCTGTGCTGCATATTCCCACCCTCTCTGCCACCTCCCGACCACCACTCCATCATCACAAGGCCAATTCTGGGATCCCGGGACAAAAATGGCCTCGGATTGGCCATCCTACACCCAACAGTTCTGGGGGAATAATGTTCTCCTTTTATCGAGAGCCAAACTTTCTGGGAGGAAGCTATAGCTAGGTTCAAACAGGTTCTGAACTTTGCATTTCTCATGTGTCACATACACTTTCTAAAAATGACCAGTTTAGACATTAAAACTACAGCCAATAAAACATTTATGAATTTACAAGACTTACAAAAATACATTACTTATGAACTGTTATAAACTTAAACAAGATTGTCTCGATATTGCTTATCTATGTCTCAATCTTCTCTCTGACCATAGCAGTGCCGGTTTTTAGGATTTCCATGTTGATGCACAGAGGGCTTAATCAAACTGGCTGAGCGAATTAGGCAATTTGTGTTTAAACAGGCTTATACTGTGCATTCGCATGGGTGACCGATGGTGAAGCCCTGAGCATGCGCATATTTGTTTATGTGCGTGTGCAGGGCTTCTGTGCAGGCACCTTCGGAGACTTGCATAAATCTCTGTTACCCTCACACAAGGGGGCGAGTTTGAGATGGGAAGGGGGCGTTTGCACGAAAACCCTGGGTGTGCCCAAGAAAACGCTGGGCGGGTAGGACTGAGGGACCGAAAGAGGCCACCATCAAATCAATCCCAGGATGCCCAGCAGTTGGATCAATTGCAATTATGTCCAAAAGACAAGTGATACACAAACTCCAGAAATAAACCAGTCTCTTATAAAGGAGATCATGGCTGAATTTGCCCCGTGTGTATGGGGCTTTAGAATGCTTTGAGGACTGAGAAAGGAAACAACTGGCTTATCCCCTATATCTAAAACATATCAATAAATGTGTTGTGGTCAGAATGGCAAATGTCTAAATTTTGACAACAGCATGCCGACTGGTTCTGCTCGATTCAGAATATCGAAGAGGATGGTTGCCCGAAGATGTAAAATGTCAACATTAATGTCGGTATGGTCAAAATGTCGATACTGTATGTTTATAATGGCCACATTTTATATGTTGGCACCAAAATTTCAACAGTAGATTTTGTTGTTCTTTTATTGGTCAGGGTTATGATGATGTCACTTGAATAACTTTATCGAAAGAATTTGCATTATAGCAATGTGCCATGTAGCAATAATTCCCCAGTATAAATTGCAAAGCATTTCTAAATAATAATAATATTAGTGTTATTTAAGAACTAAACGGACACTTGTCATTTGTATCAAAGTGTAAAATATATTTTTAAAATATATTTAAATATTTGATAAATAAAAATACATACTTTCGGGGTGTGTTACACCCCAGCCCCATTGTAAAATACTTCCCTCCCCCAAGTAGAAATAGCTCTCCCCAGTGGCAAGGTAATCCCCAGCATTATCACACAGAGGGGTAGATTTATTAACTAACGATCAGGGGAATATGTGCTATCCCCGTGCCTTAAGGCAGGGGATAGCGCTTCCCCTGATCTATCACACCTGCTGGCCGGGTATCGGCGGCGGTGTGGGGCAGGAGGCATAGCGCAGCTATGATATTTCGTGCTGCGTGCCTGCTTCCTGCCCGATTTATGAACGGTCAGCATCGCTGACCGTTCCGCCGCCTGCAGCTATCGACTTCGACAGCTGCAAGCGGCGATGCCCTATGCCTACAGCAGGGACATCACTGTCCCTGCTGCTGGTGCTGAGCTGCGCTGGGATCTCGTGTGAGTAGCGAGATCCCCCGCATGTGCAGTCCAGCCGGCCGGGGGGAAGGAGACAGGGCGTCAGTGTTAACTGACGCGCTGTCAGCTGGAGGAGGCATCGCCGGAGGGGGGAGCTAGCGCTCCCCCACTTCTGCCGGCAAGATCTTAGTAGATCTTGTCGGTGTCCCCTCCTGCTTCGCCTCGCTACTGAGGCGAAGCAGGAACTGTTATAGCGGCGCTCTTAGCGCCGCTATAACAAATCTACCCCCTAGACTCTATTCATAATCAGTAATGTAACTGCCAGGGGTTACATGCTCGTTGTTAGGGCATTCATGCCGATTGCCAGGGATTAAAGACTCATTGCCAGGGGTTTACATGCTCATTGCCAGGGGCAATATATATATATATATATAAATATATATATATATACTGTATATTCCAGGGTATATTGCTACCCGGAATCTGTAACTTCTGGGTAGCGATATACACTACCCAGTAGGACCTCTAGCATCTATACATCTGTTCAGTAGGACCTCTAGCAGCTATCTCCTCAGAGGCCATTTTTGAAAGGTGGATCTGGGTCCAGTGGATCTGCAGAGACCATGTGCCCCCACAGAGCCAGGCAACCACTTGGGCTGCAGTGCCATTGTTATGCCACTGCCCCCAATGTCAATGAGCCCCTACTATTTATATATATATATATATATATATATATATATATATATATCCCATCAGCCAAATACACTGGCAAATCATACACTAATCCTGTTGTCAAACCAATGGGAATGGTGGTGTGGTTTATGGGGTGGTATACACACAGCTGTGATAATATAGATTGCAGCTCTCATGTCAAGGTTATAGCAATGAACTAGGAAACAGGGATCTTCTCAGGTCATTGTCACAAGAGTCTGCCAAACCATAGATGAAGACGGTCAATTCCATAAGCAAGGTTCTATTTCGAGGTGTTGTGACTAAGAACTGAATGGATGGACAGTCTGATCATTGAGACCACTTTCATATGTAGAAGAAGGTATGACTTTTGTGAAGACCAGGAGGTCTTGGTTAAGGTGTGAGAGCTCATCAACTTACTTGGAGAACCACAATTACTAGCGTGCGGGCATTACCTGGTGACTGCTGATCAGAAATAGCATAGAGATTAATCTGTAACAAAAGAGTCAGTCAATTATGATTTTAATGAAGCAAGTAAAATAAATTGACATTTGAGTTTGAATGCGTGGCTATCTGGTGTGAGAATATAAATGGGGCCCACCTATAGTAAATGTATCTGTTGTGTTTATAACTCTTCAATGGTCCCTCATTCTCGGGGAGGAGCTGCTCCTCAGTCTCCGCTGGGTTTGGGCTTTTGAGTTATTTTGTTTTTAACTCCTGGATTGCTTACATCTTCACTGTAGATGGTGAGTATATATTTTTTCAAAGGTACCCATTTGGATTATTACTGGACAAGTGGACCAAACATACGGGATCAAGAGAGGTGAGTATGTAATGTACTGTATGTATGTATAGTGTGTGTAATAAAATTAATCTTTAATCGTTGTCTATGTGTTTATTTGAGTATATTTTTATGGTAGGTCCAGTCCTAAGCAGGCCCATTAATGCCTTGCATGCTTGGACTTGTGGTTCTCCAAGTCCCTGCATGTGGGGCAGGCTTCACAATTCTTTGGCCAGGGGTTTCCTGGAAGGGGGGACCCTTTACATGGAGGTCCCCACTCCCCCAGGGACCCAGGCAGAGTTGTCATGCTTTGGCCATACTGCAGGCTGTTGGAGCCGATGCTGGTTATAATAATAAGGATGAGCCTTATTCTTTTTGTGTCCCGCCCCCTTGTATTTTTGTAACCAGGACCAGTCCTGGTTTCTGACATGCAGAGACCTTAGTTTTTTGTTTACCTGTATTTCTGAAACAAGCTCTAGCTCAAAAGGCCACGGGGCTGGTTATACTCATGGTGGGGGACCCCATGCCGTTTTTCCATAATTTTTGGGGCATTTTTTTAACACAGAGAGGTATTCCACAGATCTAACTGATCTATGTGATGCTTCAGGCTCATCCATACTTGGCTGCCGGGAAACTCGGCAGCCAAATATAAATGACTTCACAATTGGAAAATACAAATCCTGAGAACTCACCAGTTCAGTCAATTTGCAGAGTTCTCAGGCCATATTTTTGGAATGATCACGTCCGATCTCAGTCATTCCTTTTTTTTTTTAAGTACGTTATTAATTTTATTTCATATAAATATAAAACATATCACATTGTAATATCAACATTCAAAAGCATTGAAACATAAATGTTATACATTATTACCGTATATCAATGCGTCACATACATTTACATATTTCATACAGGCTTCATCCATTATCCATAATTTATTAAGTATTTCAACCACTAGATTTCTAAAAGGTACTGTGACTATTCATTTATGTCTCTATTATTGTTTTGTTTATAGACTCAATCATCTTTACCAATTCTTTTTAAAAGGGATGCTTTCCTAGACGTTCCGTCTCTAAGTTATACCAAGCTGTTAGTTTTATTGCTTGTCTTAAGGATTCTTTTGCTACCGGGTTTTAACACATGGCTGCCAGATGGAGAAGAATTTCTTTACTTTATTTTCTTTATTTAACGACATTTCGAGCCATTCCATCTGAAACAGATGCGAGATGCGGGGTTCTAATAAGGTTATGCTTAAGGTATTATTTGACACCCACTGGGATAGAATTGTCTTCCGTGCTGTGGCAAATATTTTTGCCAGGAATGTTTTTTGTCCCTGGGATAAGCTCCTTACCCTTGTCTGGGTGTATATGTCCCATAAGGCCCATTCTGGGGTGAGTGCCGTGTTGATCTCATATTTATCCCTTAAATGCCTGCTGATTGCCTGCCAAAAGGTATTAACCTCTGGGCATTACCACATGCAATGCATTATGTCTGCATCAGCCATTTTGCAATTAAAGCATGTTGAATCTGCTGTTATACCCATCTGCCACCTCCTTTTAGGCGTGTAATATGCAGGGACGGTGCAAGGCACCAGAGCGCCCCAGGCAATTCGGGGTGGGGGCGCCCCGGTGTCTGCCGCCCGGGTACCTGTCCTGCGGCGCTGTAAAGCTGGCTTCGGCAGTGGGGGGTCCCTGCAGTCAATAAGAAATAACGAGCGCTATCCGCCGGGCTATGCGAAAGCGCTTCTGTTTTGGAAACACTGGCCGCACGGCGCACACTGATTGGCTGAATCTCAGTGTTTACAAAACAGAAGCACTTCCGCATAGGCCAGCGGATAGCGCTCGTTATTTCTTATTGACTGCAGGGACCCCCCGCTGCCGCCGCCAACTTTTACGCACATATACGCCGCAGGACAGGTACCAGGGTGGCAAGGGGGGGGCGAAATACTGCCCTCCAGTGGCCGGCGCCCTAGGCAAATGCCTAGATTTGCCTAGTGGTGGCGCCGGCCCTGGTAATATGCCCGATGCAGCAATTTGTACCGCATCTCCGCATATGTTGCGGATATTAAAGTTTTGTTCAATCGTACAAAAGCCTTTAAAATTGTTTGTGGTGTTGTACCTGGTAGGTCATTTGACCACTTTATGAACCCCATGTTCACTCCCTCTACAGATATTTGTTTCTTAATATGTTGATATATCGATGAGGTTTTAATCGTTCCATTGCCCGTACTCTTTATCAGGTTATCTAGATTTTTCCAGCTCCCGGTGTTGGTATTTTAGCTATGGTACTCTGAACGTAGCTTCTCAATTGAAAATATACGAACCTAGGTATCGATACATCTACATATTTTTCGATATGGCAGTACGTATAGCTGTACAGTTTTCATTCATGACATGATACAACAATCTCATTCCTGCCTTATCATAACTTTTGATCAATTTATTGTCTTGAAGAGTTGGCGAATCTGTTACGGTATTAAACAATAAAGATTGAAATAGAGCATTGTATGAGGACATTCCTAGTCTAGCATGGGCAAGTCGCCATGCTGTGCAGGTTTCTACTATCAGCAGATTACTTGCTGCCTTTGCTGGGTATTTTGACGGCTTCATGTGTAACAGACTTGTCAACGGTATGTCTGGGCAAGATGCCTGTTCTATGGCTAGATTCACATAGTTTTCAGCTACATGTATCCAATCTATTGCATATCTAAGATTTGCTGCCAATGTGTAGCTCTTTATACATGGTAAATTTATACCGCCTAGTGAGGTTTGTTGGGTTAGTTTGTACATTGAGATTCAAGGCTTTTTTCCTTCCCATATAAATCTGCTAATCGCTTTGTTTAGTAGCTGTATGTCAGAGTCTTTAGTCAGCAGGGGTAACGTCTGTATAACATACATTACAATAGGCGAGGGAAATAAATCATATTTACCAGTTGGCACCTTCCGATGTAAGATAGAGGTAACGCCTGCCATGACCTAAAGTCTGCTAAAAATTTTTTAATTACGGTTGTATAATTTGCCTGATACAGTTCCGCTGGATTCGCCAGATTTAACCATAAACCCCGATATACATTTGAACTCCCTCAACAGCGTTAAAAGGCTGGGAAAGGCTTTTTGTGGGTTCGTCAAATATAACAGGAGGTCATCGTGTAATACCCGTAATGCCATGTATATAGTAGGAATAGGCATAGGAGGACATACGTGGGATGCCCCATAGGGGTTACCAAGAGATGAGGGTTTAATGATATCCCCACAGGGGACATTAAATGGGAGCTGGACATATGTATAGATAAATGCCTTCATAGAAGACAACAGACGGCTCTCACAGAAGGAATAAAAGACATTTATTACTACTATATTAGACGGAAAGCCCTCTCAGAGGAAAGTGGACTAGCCTACGAGGAAAATCCTCCATAGGACTTTGAATGCAGCCTCACACATTGCCCCTGACCGAGGGGGCGCTTGAATGGATGACAGTTAGACAACAATAAATGTCCTATTAAAGTTTTACAGCTCGCGCAGGGAGCAGATAAGTTGGTCCAGCGCGAGGAAGAAGGGATATAAGTCCCCCCAGCAACGGCTGTGGCGCAGTTCCTGAGGAGATTTAGAAAGAGGCAGAGCTGCGCAGCAGGACGGTGACGGATAGCGTTGCTGGAGAAAAGCAGGGACTTACCGGAGGAGTTGTCTGGTCTGCTCGATACATCTCCCGCAGCGTGGACCGGCGGCGTCAGCAGTGCTTTGATCGCAGGAGTTGGAGTGACGGCAGTAGGGGCAGTGACCGGCTGTATCATTCGGCCCTGGAGAGGCGGAGTTCCGGGAGGCGGGCCGCGGCGTCATTGAAGAGGCGGTACCTCCATTAGCAGAGCCAGAGGGCAGATGGAGAGGCGGTGACCGAAATCAGCTGTGAGAGAGAAGAGGGCGGTGAGTACTGGTGCAGGTTAACACACAGGCACCCGACCCCTAATACCGCAATCAAGCACGGCTTAAATACTAGGGGACAGTGTATTCGCCCAGCAGCACCATAGTTCAGACTCAGGGCATCGCCCCAGCCTAGCCTAACAAATAGGTGATTATCGCAGCAGCATCTTCCCTTAACTAATAGGCTGCCTCCTAAAGTTAACCCATGTTTAGTACCTGCGCAGCAGGTTAACCCTTTCGCCGCCGGAGTCTGTCCGGTGATGGCTATGTAAAATTCAGCCGGTAGACTGTGACCATATAGGGAGCTGACACGCTGTGCAGCCCTAAGCTCAGCCACATAAAGTTAATACAGTGAACCGGGCTAAACCCGACAAATTTAAGTCAGGGGACGCCCCAAAGGAAAGAATATTATACCGGAGATTTAGTCTCAGTTATAGACTACATCCTAGGGAACGGGCTAAACCCGGCCTGAGAAGGGGTCAGGGGACGCCTAAAGGACTAGTGTCAGATACTAACTGCAGATTAGAGAACGGGCTAAACCCGGCTTGAGAAGGGGCCAGGGGACGCCCAGGAAGAGAAGGATATAATTAGACCAGCCAGGAGTACTGGAACAGGTGATACAGCAGGAAGGACAGCTATCGGTATAGGAATAAGTCTAAGCGCCTAGAAAGTAAGACCAACTCTCAGCCAGCATACCGTGAACTCAGCTTATTACCTGGACAGGTATATTAAGGGATGCTGTGTGAAGAAAAACTAGGAAAAGTCCAGGGCTGATTAACTATATTCCACTTACCTTTGCATGTACTGTAAACACTCCAAAGTGATCCGGAATCTCCTTGGACTGTGGCCACGGGATAGAACTCTGTAAGGGGAGAAAAGCACTTAGTTTAGAAAGTTAGAGATAAGGAGCTAGTGCAAAACATATTATTGCGCAATAATAGGGTGGCAATAAACTTTACACACTTATTCAATGTGCACAGTAAATGTAACGCTTAATCTGAGTCTGTGGCTGGCTGACTTCAAGACTCCACTTCACCTGATTTTAAACTGCCACAGAGCCTGTGTGGTTGACGTGTGTCCGGAATTAAGGGGACTAGGTGGTAACCCTAATTTAAATGCTTTGGTAATTGATCATTCTGCACACTGCTTTAGATATCAGAAATGTGTTTTTGACCAACTTTATTTTGCAAGTTAAAAAGCAAATCTCTGTTGCCTATGTGAAGGGAGGAATATCTTATAACTCTTAATGACACATGCTATCTTGGAATGCATGGATGTTTATGTAAGCCCCTTTTATTACCATTCATTGTAGTAGGGGGGTTGGGATTGGGTGGGGAAAGTCCAATTAATGAGTGCAGATGCATTTAATAGTCATTACATAGGCTGTGGCCGAATAGGCTGTGTGCATGGTTTAGCTGTGTGCATAATAGTTTTGAAGTGCATCATTTTTAAAGTGCGGCATAATTTAAATATAACTGTGGCGTTATACTGGCGTTACACTGAAGTGCAACAGAAGGACAGAAGGAACAACTGAGAAAACCAAAGACTGCTTTGAGTGAGTTTAATTTATTCTCACAACATACTACCTGTGGCTGCTTAATCTGGCAATTCAACCATAATATCATCATTTTTACATATGCAAACAACTTTTACTATCACTGTTAATGCTTGTATTTGCACTGTCAGTTTTGAAAATGCCAAGCTGTACCTCTAATGCCCTCACCTGTCCTGCTCTTCCATTGATTTTAGGTGTTCCCCAAAATTTTATTCTTGGCCCTCTTCTTCTCTTTCTCTATACGTCCTCTCTGGGTGAGCTCATTTGCTCACTCGACTTCCACTATCACATCTATGCTGATAACACTGAAATCTACCACTCCTTTCCTAATCGCTCTCCCTCTATCCTCACTCATATCTCCAACTGTCTCTCTGCTGTCTACTCTTGGATGACCCAGCTCTTTTTTAGACTTAAAATATCAAGGACTAAGCTGACCTCTTCCCACGCTCCAGCATAAAACCCGACCATCTCTCATACTAACCTGTTTATGCTCACCTCTTTCCCTTCGGTGTCACCCCTGTCTGTCTAACCCTCCCCTTTTAGAATGTAAGCTCTCACGAGCAGGGCCCTCTCTCCTCATGTGCCTTTCTTAGAATATATAAACCTCTGCCACCCTGATGCTTGCTTCAATGTCCTGTCCACTGATGCAACTATCCGTATTAACCATGTACTTGTCCTAAACTGTCTTGTGCTGTAATTCGTTATGTGTTTTTGCTAATAACTATGCTCTGTAAAGTGCTGCGGAATATGTATGCGCTATATAAGAAACTGTTAATAAATAAATAAATAAATTTAAGTATCCATTTATACTTACACTGTTTGTTGCCACTTAAAGGTTTGTGATAATCAGATTTATTGGTTTCAGTTAATACGGTAAGGTGTTATGGTTGTGTAATAAACTGGAATTTTATTCTAATGTTTCTCTACCTTTCTCTTTCAGGTTCTATATGCTTCCTTCTTCTACTTCCAGGATTCTTCTCTTGTCGGTAAGTATAGGCAATTTATTTTATAATAAGGAGTTTAATTTGTCATTTAAAATATCATATTAATTACATAGATAACTTTTCATCTTTCACAGGATATGAGACAATGCATGTCAACGTATAACAGATACAATGGCAAAACAATCTCAATTAATAAACAATGCGATAAATTCTCCTATTTCGGTTAGCTAAATTGCAATGCAAACAATAAACTTCAGAGTTGTTCCTTTAACGATTCAATTACTATACACATCTACTTTGAATAAATTAAAGTCAACTTTACTGTTCTGAATACACATTCCACTTTATACAGGCAGCTCAACTTGTGCCCCAAAGGTTTCCCAGATATGTTACGGATTGTTATATCAAGCCACGCTGTCTGATTTTGTCAGTAACCTCTTGCTTTCAAAGTATCAACGCCTTTGCTACAATGTATAATCCTATGCTTCAGTGGACTAGACCTCTCATATTTAATGCCGGCAGTTGACATAAAAATCCCTTGCTCTCTGTAGGCTCTGTAACATATGAAAGTGCTTTGCTTGATCCTGTCTGTCTTTTTATCTTTAGAAACTACTGTGACATTCCCTGAAGAACACTGGCATTCCGTTTCCAGGTAAGTGTGCTATGCTGCTCATAAGCCTTTTGTATCCACTTCAGTATGTTAGCTGTCACACCCAATCCCTATCCAAAGCTTTACTTGCCCTTTCTTTGCGCTCCCGTTAACGCAGCTATAAAGTCTGTCCCTGTTGGATACTCTCTATTAAAAGGTATTGGCGGTGTGTCCTTGGGACGTCTAGTCTGCGGCTACTTGTACGGTTATTATCTTGGACTAATCTTGTAACTTTCCCAGCCAAAACATCAGCAGGATTTCTCTTAAATCTGGCAGTATTATTTATACACGTTACAGTATCAGGGCACAACTTCTGTCTCCCATGTAAGTTGAGTGCCTCCCCAAATGTTCAGGAACACTGCTATACCCAAAGTCTCGAGAGGGCTTTCTTGTTAAGCCTTTAATGAGAAGGCAGAGGACTTGTTCTTATACAGGGTTTGATAATTTTCCCCAGTCTATTAACAGGGAGGAGGGCCTAAGTGCGTCACCGCAATCTCCTCCTACTTATAATCTCCTACCGTTGGCTCTCGTTTCTAGGGGCCTTGCCTCCGTCGCCACCCACCTCCAGGGCAGCCAGCCTGGGTTTCTTATTGGGACTTCAACCGCGCCTCTTTCTGTCAATCACCCCCCCTCAGGGATTAGAGGGTCAGCTCCGTGACCGCCCAGCGCCGGCTCACCTTCTGCATTGGTGTTCTGAACTCCGGGTCCGCCCAGCGGGCGGGGTCACACCTCCTGGTGGACCGGGATGCGCTCGATTCCGGCACCCGGTCACCGGAGTTCAGCCGCTGGCGCCCTGCTGACGGAGCGCTTCCTTCTGCGCTGTCAATCACCGCTACCCGGCGCAGACAGTGGGGATGCCGTCGGGACCTCTGACGGAGCGCTCCCTTCTGAGCTGTCGATCACCGCTACCCGGCGCTGACAGTGGGGGTGCCGCCGGGACCTCTGCTCGATTCTTCCAGAACTCCGGTGAGTATCGTGGTTCTTTCCCCAGCAACGCTGTCCACCGCTGCTGGCTGCGCAGCTCTGCAGTCACTACTCTTCCCCAGGGGACTATTCGTTTTATCCGTTAACGGCTGGTGCTTATATATCATTATCCACGCGACCCCCACAGTCTAACATGGGCACGCATTTCTGGGGCTCGAGCACCCCAACTTTATTGACAGTGAAATGTCACTTTAGTATCTTGGAGAGGCTTTTCAGGTTACCCCCTACGTTGCAGGGGAAATGGTAGAGTCCAGGGCTCTTATGTATTGGTCATCCAGTCCGACCAGTCTACTGTGTCACCATTGAGGGGTGTACCAGGTCACATAACAGCATCTGTTAATCAAGTCACTCTCTGTGAGAGTCTGATATATCATTTCCTCTATGAGGGATTACAGTTCACTTTTTTAAAGTTGTTATATATCAATTACTACATATTCTGGTTATTACACACAACCCCCCTAGAAATTTGCGTGTCCCCACGCATACTTACATAAAATATTACAACTTATAAAACAGATACATAACAATTGCATACAAAGCTACTCTCTATAACGTAAAGGTAAGTGACCTTTATTACTTCTCTCTGACCTTCTTAACTCCGGTTCAGACATGTCTATCTTTGACAAAGCAATGCTATCATTATCATCAACTACAATTTCATGACGACTATAACATGAACTTTGTGAGCGTGGGCAACCAGTCCCCATAATAACAGGCCCAGTCATAAGCATTAACATTGCCATGGGGTCAGTACGAGGATTGCCCCTTTCTTCTTCAGGGAATCGGATCCCCCTTACAATTTCCTCTTTCGTAGTAGACGGTAACAGCTCAGTTGTGCACAATTTTAGTTGATTGCGATGCACCACACTATTGTATCCATCAGTTTGTCTCTCTATCCGATACGTGAATACATTGTCGTCTGGGACCCCTACAATTTGATAGGGCTCTTCTTCCCATCTGTCGTCTAACTTTCCAGAGCGGTGATTTTTCCTTTTCCACACGCGACTTCCTAGCGGTAAGGGAATCGCTCGGGCGTCTAAGTTATAATTTTGCTCTTGTCGCTGATGCACTGTCTCCATCTTTTGTAGCACAATTTCTTTAGCGAGTTCCATCCGATTTTGGTGCTCTTGTACCCAATCGGTTTCGGGGGAAAAAGAGTCATTTAATGCAGGTAACAGTTCCAAATCTTTAGGGAGCTTGCCCCTTCTGCCAAACAGTAGATAATACGGTGTGAATCCCGTGGAGCAGTGTTCGATGTTATTATATAAATAGGTAAGCTCTGGAAGCATGCTTGGCCATCTGGATCTCTTTTCAACTGGAAGACTTCTGATCATCCCAATCAGGGTCTGATTAACCCTCTCGCACAATCCGTTAGTTTGAGGATGGTAGGCGGTGGTCCTTAACTTCTTGCACTCATACAACTGACAGAGTTCCTTGAACAATTGTGACTCAAAAGCAGCACCTTGATCTGTTAAGATGCGGTCTGGATATCCATAAGGACGAACAAACTTATTTAGAAAGACCGTTGCTGTGGTCCTTGCGGTCATGTCTTTCACTGGGACAGCCACTATAAACTTGCTGTAATGGTCTGTTATAGTGAGCATGTATTGGTATCCTTGCGAACTCGTATCCAACTTTACGTGATCCAGAGCCACTAGTTCAAGAGGATATTGGCTGGTGATAGGATGTAAAGGGGCCTTCTGTGTGGGACCAGTACTACGTTTTCTGGAACAGACAGCACAATTCTGACACCACTTTTCTACGTCTGATTTTAATCCTATCCAGAAATATCGACTTCTCAACACAGCCTCAGTCTTTTGCATCCCAAAATGTCCAGATTCATTATGATATGCTGTCAACAGATGTTCGACTTGTGCTCTGGGTACGACTATTTGCTGGAGGTTTTGATGTGTTCCTGGATCGACAATGCTCCTAATCATTACTCCTTTCTTGAAATAGATCCTTTCACGATGTCTCAACAATTTTATTAACTCGGGGTCTGCGGTTTTCCTCTGTTCTTTGGTTAACCAGACGTCCTTCTGTATCATACGCTTTACTTCTTGTAAGATGGAGCTTTGATTCTGAACTGCACTCCAATCAATTCCTGGACTCTCCTGATCCTCCTCTGTGGTGGTGACTTGAATGACATTCTGCCTGACTCTAGAACGACTAAATGGCGGAGTCTCGATATCTTCTAATTCATCTTCTTTCTCCGTTAACTCATCTGTGGGTAAGCGGGATAAAGCATCTGCAGCGTTGTTGGTTTTACCGCTACCATACTGGATAGTATAATTAAAGTTCGCCAACCTCGATACCCATCTCTGTTCCAGGGCATTCAGGTGGGCTGACGGAAGATGGGCCAAAGGGTTGTTATCGGTGGTTATTATTACTTTGGCTGCGGCTAAATAATTTTTAAACTTTTCTGTGATTGCCCAAACTACAGCGAGGAATTCCAATTTAAAGGTACTGTAATTTTCGCCGTTCCTCTCAGTTTTCCTTAAACCTCTACTGGCGTAGGCGATTACTCTATTATTTCCATTTTCTTTCTGGTATAGGACGGCCCCCAGTCCTTGATGGCTAGCGTCTGTACTGACATAAAAGGGCTGTTCATAGTCTGGGTAAGCCAATAACGGGGCTTTCAGTAATGAAGATTTCAGTTGCTCAAACGCTTCTTGATGCACTTCAACCCATCGCACAGGGATATTGCTTTTCTTATCCGCACCTGACTTTCCGCGTAAAAGTTCATTTAGGGGCGTGGCGATTTTGGCAAACCCTTGGATGAATCGTCTGTAGTATCCTACAAACCCTAGAAAACTCCTAACTTCTTTAAGGGTTTTAGGAATCGGCCAATCTTCCACAACACGGGTCTTTTCGGGATCTGTTTCAATTCCATTGGCGCTAACTATATGGCCCAGATACTGTACACGAGGCTTTAGCAGATGGCATTTCGCTGGTTTTAACTTGAGTCCGTACTTTGTCAACTGGGAGAGGACGTCATCAAGATGTTGCAGATGATCAGAATATGATTTAGAAAAAATGATGATGTCATCTAAATATAAGAGGACCATATCATAATTCCGGTGCCCAAGACAGTGCTCCATTACGCGTTGGAATGTCGCAGGTGCATTACACAGCCCAAATGGCATTCTGTCCCATTCGAAAAGGCCCATCGGGGTGGTGAATGCGGTCTTTTCTTGATCCACGATGGCCATTGGGATTTGCCAGTATCCGCTTGTTAAGTCTAACGTAGAGAAAAACTTGGCAGTTTTTAATGCGGTTAACGTTTCTTCAATACGCGGTAAAGGATAGGCATCCTTATGGGTTACCGCATTGAGCTTTCTATAGTCGACACAACACCGGAGACTTCCATCTTTTTTCTTCACTATCACTAACGGTGCTGCCCATGGACTACAGCTATCCCTGATCACTCCGGACTCTTTCATTTCCTCCAACATTGTGCGTACTGGCTGATACAGAGCAGGGGGCAAAGGACGATGCCGTTCTTTAATAGGATGAGCTGTTCCAGTAGGAATATGGTGACAAGCTCCCAGGGCCCTGCCGAAATCGGATGCATGTTTACTAAATGCGGCACTATTTTTCAACACAACCTGGATCACTCCTTGTCTTCGTTCTTCTGAAGTGCCCTCATCACCAATCTTTACATCTTGCAGCCAGGAACATTCAGTTGAGTGAGTTTCATGCTCCTCGGAGGTTGCCCCCTGTTGCGCTACCGTTAACACTTCTCCTAATACTTCTTGGAACGTTACTTGTGAGATCTTGGCAACAGGACAATACCGAAACATCCGCACCGGATAAGACTGAGGATTTAATATCCGAACTGGCACTCTCCCTTGATGTACTGAGACTAGAGCCCGGGCAGCCACAAATGGATTCTGGCCTTCATTGTCACATGGTTCAATCAATGCTTCATAGTCGAGCCCTCCTGGTCCCATTCGAGCCTTGCACCATACAACCGTTTCAGAATTTGGTTGAAGAATAACAGGATTCCGGTCCGCAATTCGGGCTTTTCCTATTTCCCCAAGCTTATTAGCGAAATTTCTTTGGCCTTGTAGAAAACGAATGGTCTGCTGTAAGATTCTCCTTTCACCTGGCGGGACTAAAGATATCTTGGTCCTCAGGGCGTAAATAATCTCATCCGGACAGTTGCGTAGAACATTCATCCCAACGATGACAGGTGGGAAGTACTCATTCTTATCAGTGGAGATTAGAAAGCCCTGCGCTGGTAACTTAGTGTTTCCAATTTCCATCTCTGCTTCCCAATAACCACTACATGGAATGGGCTGGCCGTTACTTGCCACTAAATTCATCCAGTTAGTAGGGGGTGTGTTAATTTCATCTTTCTTCCAGTGTCTCATAAATTCGTCTAATTGAATTGTTGTCACTTGAGAGCCCGTGTCCAATAACGCAGGGACTTTCACTCCCCTTATCGAAATCTCCAATGAAAGACACTCTCCCACGTAGTGTGGCCACCATTCCTCCGACGATGGACCTATTGCCTGGTCTCCTCCCGAGGGTTGGTCCCCTGCCTCGGGACCTCCGTGTTTAAAGCTTCCTGTTGACAATTGCGAGCAATATGTCCGCTCCTCTGGCACTTCCTGCAAATGGGCCTACCTTGAGAGTCAAACTGATCCGTAGGTAGCCTTCCTGTAAATCTAGGAACATCCCATCTTCGAGGCGGCATTCTTCTATCTGAACGCCACTCTTGTGGTTTGTTAGGCATCTGGTGTTGCTTAAGTTCTCTCAATTCTTGACAGACCAGGTCAAGGCTCCTGGTAAGCTGTGTCATTTGTCCCTCTAAGACCCCTACTCTGTCAGGTTGAACAGGGGCTTGCACTTGTTGGAGGACAGGAAACTCTTTAGCCTTTGGCAAGTCGATTTTATATACGGAGTGTTTTTTGTGTGGAACATCTGGCTCACTCATATCGTCTGATTCGGAACTCTCATCCTCATCCGGCTGTTCGTCCTCCAAAATTTTCAGTACTGCCTCCTTAAACTCCAAAAAGGAAGCATCTGGATTCTGTGATCGATACATCCGAAGCTGTTTTCTCACATCTTTACACTTGGCCCCCTCTACAAACACATTTATCAGTGTCTCGTTCTCTTGTTGCTTTTCACGAGGGTCCAAAGCCTGTAACGTCTTGAGTGACTCTTGGAGACTCAACGCAAAATCTCTTAGTGTCTCATTGGGTAGTTGTTGTCTTGCATAAAGTCGTTTCTTCAATGCCGCCACGGTTCGAGATTCAAACATGGCGACTAATTTTTCGAAGATCCCATCGACGGTCTTGATTTGTTGGTCTGGCCATGACTTGACCTCCCTCTTGGCCGCACCCCTTAACTGTCCAATAAGCATTTGGACCTTTTGCTCCTCCTTCAATGGGTGGATGGTAAACATGGCTTGTAATTGGGATTTGAAGTCCTTAAAGGTGGTGGTGCCAGATAGTCGCACTTTGCCTGAATATGTGGGCATCCACGGAGCTCCATAATAGTAGGGCATTGTGATGGGTGAAGTTATCATCGTCGGGCCAGCCACATTTTCGTTAGGTATGCCTTCTCCTTGGGCTCCAGAAGCTGACGCTTGTTCCTGAGACATTTTTTTTCTTTTTGTTTTCCCCTTGTGCACAATTAACTATTCGAATCCTGTTCGTGACGCCACGAAAATTCCTTGTAATAAACTGGAATTTTATTCTAATGTTTCTCTACCTTTCTCTTTCAGGTTCTATATGCTTCCTTCTTCTACTTCCAGGATTCTTCTCTTGTCGGTAAGTATAGGCAATTTATTTTATAATAAGGAGTTTAATTTGTCATTTAAAATATCATATTAATTACATAGATAACTTTTCATCTTTCACAGGATATGAGACAATGCATGTCAACGTATAACAGATACAATGGCAAAACAATCTCAATTAATAAACAATGCGATAAATTCTCCTATTTCGGTTAGCTAAATTGCAATGCAAACAATAAACTTCAGAGTTGTTCCTTTAACGATTCAATTACTATACACATCTACTTTGAATAAATTAAAGTCAACTTTACTGTTCTGAATACACATTCCACTTTATACAGGCAGCTCAACTTGTGCCCCAAAGGTTTCCCAGATATGTTACGGATTGTTATATCAAGCCACGCTGTCTGATTTTGTCAGTAACCTCTTGCTTTCAAAGTATCAACGCCTTTGCTACAATGTATAATCCTATGCTTCAGTGGACTAGACCTCTCATATTTAATGCCGGCAGTTGACATAAAAATCCCTTGCTCTCTGTAGGCTCTGTAACATATGAAAGTGCTTTGCTTGATCCTGTCTGTCTTTTTATCTTTAGAAACTACTGTGACATTCCCTGAAGAACACTGGCATTCCGTTTCCAGGTAAGTGTGCTATGCTGCTCATAAGCCTTTTGTATCCACTTCAGTATGTTAGCTGTCACACCCAATCCCTATCCAAAGCTTTACTTGCCCTTTCTTTGCGCTCCCGTTAACGCAGCTATAAAGTCTGTCCCTGTTGGATACTCTCTATTAAAAGGTATTGGCGGTGTGTCCTTGGGACGTCTAGTCTGCGGCTACTTGTACGGTTATTATCTTGGACTAATCTTGTAACTTTCCCAGCCAAAACATCAGCAGGATTTCTCTTAAATCTGGCAGTATTATTTATACACGTTACAGTATCAGGGCACAACTTCTGTCTCCCATGTAAGTTGAGTGCCTCCCCAAATGTTCAGGAACACTGCTATACCCAAAGTCTCGAGAGGGCTTTCTTGTTAAGCCTTTAATGAGAAGGCAGAGGACTTGTTCTTATACAGGGTTTGATAATTTTCCCCAGTCTATTAACAGGGAGGAGGGCCTAAGTGCGTCACCGCAATCTCCTCCTACTTATAATCTCCTACCGTTGGCTCTCGTTTCTAGGGGCCTTGCCTCCGTCGCCACCCACCTCCAGGGCAGCCAGCCTGGGTTTCTTATTGGGACTTCAACCGCGCCTCTTTCTGTCAATCACCCCCCCTCAGGGATTAGAGGGTCAGCTCCGTGACCGCCCAGCGCCGGCTCACCTTCTGCATTGGTGTTCTGAACTCCGGGTCCGCCCAGCGGGCGGGGTCACACCTCCTGGTGGACCGGGATGCGCTCGATTCCGGCACCCGGTCACCGGAGTTCAGCCGCTGGCGCCCTGCTGACGGAGCGCTTCCTTCTGCGCTGTCAATCACCGCTACCCGGCGCAGACAGTGGGGATGCCGTCGGGACCTCTGACGGAGCGCTCCCTTCTGAGCTGTCGATCACCGCTACCCGGCGCTGACAGTGGGGGTGCCGCCGGGACCTCTGCTCGATTCTTCCAGAACTCCGGTGAGTATCGTGGTTCTTTCCCCAGCAACGCTGTCCACCGCTGCTGGCTGCGCAGCTCTGCAGTCACTACTCTTCCCCAGGGGACTATTCGTTTTATCCGTTAACGGCTGGTGCTTATATATCATTATCCACGCGACCCCCACAGTCTAACATGGGCACGCATTTCTGGGGCTCGAGCACCCCAACTTTATTGACAGTGAAATGTCACTTTAGTATCTTGGAGAGGCTTTTCAGGTTACCCCCTACGTTGCAGGGGAAATGGTAGAGTCCAGGGCTCTTATGTATTGGTCATCCAGTCCGACCAGTCTACTGTGTCACCATTGAGGGGTGTACCAGGTCACATAACAGCATCTGTTAATCAAGTCACTCTCTGTGAGAGTCTGATATATCATTTCCTCTATGAGGGATTACAGTTCACTTTTTTAAAGTTGTTATATATCAATTACTACATATTCTGGTTATTACAGTTGTTTGTTGAAGGGAACCTTGGCAGATGGAGAATCTTTGAAGGCGAATGCAGGTTCCAGTACAATAAAACCAATTTGTGTATTGTATTACTTACTTACTGTCATGTGCAGTGTCTGTATATTTATTGATGTTTCTGAAATGTAATACTCTTAAGTGTACAAGAAACTAGACTTATAAGAATAAAGAAAAAGTTTTAAACCCTCCGTGATCTTCTGTGGAAAACCAAAACAAGAAAACCTACTTACCTACTGGGAGTCCGAACCTATCACCGGTGAGAGGTAAAAACCTGCAATTACCCAAGGGTTTACATTTTATACCGCCTAGCGAGGTTTGTTGGGTTAGTTTGTACATTGAGATTCAAGGCTTTTTTCCTTCCCATATAAATCTGCTAATCGCTTTGTTTAGTATCTGTATGTCAGAGTCTTTAGGCAGCAGGGGTAATGTCTGTATACCATACAGTACAATAGGCGAGGGAAAGAAATCATCTTTACCAGTTGGCACCTTCCGATGTAAGATAGAGGTAACGCCTGCCATGACCTAAAGTCTGCTAAAAAAAATTTAATTACGGGTGTATAATTTGCCTGATACAGTTCCGCTGGATTCGCCAGATTTAACCATAAACCCCGATATACATTTGAACTCCCTCAACAGCGTTAAAAGGCTGGGAAAGGCTTTTTGTGGGTTCGTAAAATATAACAGGAGGTCATCGGCATATGCCGATACCTTCAGTTCTGTGACTCTGAATTGTATCCCCTTCCATTCTGTTTGGAGGTGGTAAATTCTAATAAGTGGGTCTATGGCCAGGTTAAATAGTAGGGGGGATAGCGGGCATCCCTGTTGGGTCCCCCGGGCCAACTTAAACCTAGACGTGTTCAGGCCATTTATTGTCAAATAAGCTGTTGGTGAGGCGTATACATTCCTGAAGAGAGTGATGAATCCCACCCCTAACCTTTGCATGTGGAATACCCTTAGCAAGTGTGCCCATGATACTCGGTCAAATGCCTTATCGGCGTCGCAACTCACCGGCAAGGACTTGCCCTTAGCTAGTGAGTGTGATTGTACCAGGGCCGCTATCACTTGCCTGATGTTGTGTATTGAGGATCTGCCTTGTAAAAAAACCGTCTGTGAGGGGTGAATCAGTTTCGGTAAAACCAGCTGTAGTCTGTTGGCTATTATAGTTGTTAATACTTTAAGGTCTTGATTTAATAATGAGATAGGTCTGTATGATGTCACCTGATTTGGATATTTGCCTGCTTTCATTATTACGATTATTCTTGCCTCATTAAACCCCTCCGGGGGGTGTATTACCTTTTATGATGGAGTTGTATAGGGCAAGCATATATGATACTAATTCCGGCTGTACTAATTTATAATATTCTGAACTTAGACCGTCTGGTCCTGGGGATTTTCCTTTTGGTAAATTATTTATGGCTTGTTTAAGTTCTGGCTCAGTTATGGGATCTATTAGAGCAGGGGTGGCCAACCCGCGGCTCGCGAGCCGCATGCGGCTCTTCCCTTCACAATATGCGGCTCGGTGTTCAAATTGTCCCAGCACCGCCGGGACACAGCAGTGGGAGCACAGAGTGACCAGGCGGCTGGCGCATGCACTGTCACGCTAGGAAGATGTCTTTCATTAGCCTGTAAATGGTGCTGGAAGTCGCTGATGCCAGCATCCTCCTAGCGCGACAGCGCATGTGCCGGCCGCCGGGTCCCTCATTGTGCTCCGCCTCCCTTTGCCGTGTAATGGCGGAGCTCGGACAATTTGAAAACCTGCGTCTCCGGGAACTACTGCTGCACCACCGCCTGGCTGCGTGTTGGGACCGAAGATGGGGTCCCAATGCTGACAGAAGGGGCCAGGGGACGCCCAGGAAGAGAAGGATATAATTAGACCAGCCAGGAGTACTGGAACAGGTGATACAGCAGGAAGGACAGCTATCGGTATAGGAATAAGTCTAAGCGCCTAGAAAGTAAGACCAACTCTCAGCCAGCATACCGTGAACTCAGCTTATTACCTGGACAGGTATATTAAGGGATGCTGTGTGAAGAAAAACTAGGAAAAGTCCAGGGCTGATTAACTATATTCCACTTACCTTTGCATGTACTTTAAACACTCCAAAGTGATCCGGAATCTCCTTGGACTGTGGCCACGGGATAGAACTCTGTACGGGGAGAAAAGCGCTTAGTTTAGAAAGTTAGAGATAAGGAGCTAGTGCAAAACATATTATTGCGCAATAATAGGGTGGCAATAAACTTTACACACTTATTCAATGTGCACAGTAAATGTAACGCTTAATCTGAGTCAATTTAAGTATCCATTTATACTTACACTGTTTGTTGCCACTTAAAGGTTTGTGATAATCAGATTTATTGGTTTCAGTTAATACGGTAAGGTGTTATGGTTGTTTGTTGAAGGGAACCTTGGCAGATGGAGAATCTTTGAAGGCGAATGCAGGTTCCAGTACAATAAAACCAATTTGTGTATTGTATTACTTATACCCCTTTTACACCGCCGAAAAATCCGGGTCAGCGGCGGGTCAGACCCGGATCCGCGGCGGTGTAAATGGGGGGTATCCGTTTCCATTTACACGGGTCCTCTACCCAGGTCCTGACCTGGGTAGAACACGGATAGGACCCGTGTAAATGTCGGTGTAAATGGTCCCGCTGCGGGTGCAGGCACCCGCAGCGGGTCCACAGCGTGCAGCGCTGGGGAAGATGTTCCCAGCTGCTGCGGGAGGAGGGGGGTCCCTGCGGCTGCTGAGGAGAGGGGGGTACCTGTCAGCCTGCTGTGCTGGGGGTACGGGGGTGCTAGGGGTGCTGGGGGTACCTGTCCTGCCTGCGGTCGGATCTCAGCGGAGAAGATGATGTGCGCCGCTGCTGTATCACCCCCCCCCCCCCCGCATCCGGCAGCCGGTCCCTGCGGCGTATGGAGTGTCAGTATCGGCGGTCCCTCCAGCGCATAGGAACTAGTACTAGTTCCCATGCGCCAGAGGGACCCCCGCCACTGACACTCCATACGCCGCACGCCGCAGGGACCGTCTGCCGGGGGGGGGGGGTGGTACAGCAACGGCGCACATCATCTTCTCCGCTGAGATCCGACCGCAGACAGGACAGGTACCTTCAGCACCCCTTGCACCCCCCAGCACCCCGGTACCCCCAGGTACACCAAGCACAGCAGGCAGGACAGGTACCCTCCGGCACCCCCAGCACCTTAAAAAAAAAAAAAAAAAAAAAACACTTAACCTGGGTCAGCCCTGATATATATATATATATATATATATATATATATATAATATATTTCTATATATATATATATATATATATATATATATATATATTTATATATATATATATATATATATATATATTTTTCTATAAATATATATATATAAAATATTATTTAAGGCAGGGCTGACCCAGGTTCAGTGTAAATGGTGCAGACCCAGGTCCGACCCAGGTCAAAGTGCTGTGTAAATGGGGTATAAAGCAGGGTCAGACCCTGGATACTCCAGCATTCAAAGACCAGGGTCCGACCAGGGTTTTTGGTGTAAAAGGGGTATTACTTACTGTCATGTGCAGTGTCTGTATATTTATTGATGTTTCTGAAATGTAATACTCTTAAGTGTACAAGAAACTAGACTTATAAGAATAAAGAAAAAGTTTTAAACCCTCCGTGATCTTCTGTGGAAAACCAAAACAAGAAAACCTACTTACCTACTGGGAGTCCGAACCTATCACCGGTGAGAGGTAAAAACCTGCAATTACCCAAGGGTTTACATTTTATACCGCCTAGTGAGGTTTGTTGGGTTAGTTTGTACATTGAGATTCGAGGCTTTTTTCCTTCCCATATAAATCTGCTAATCGCTTTGTTTAGTATCTGTATGTCAGAGTCTTTAGGCAGCAGGGGTAATGTCTGTATACCATACAGTACAATAGGCGAGGGAAATAAATCATCTTTACCAGTTGGCACCTTCCGATGTAAGATAGAGGTAACGCCTGCCATGACCTAAAGTCTGCTAAAAAAAATTTAATTACGGGTGTATAATTTGCCTGATACAGTTCCGCTGGATTCGCCAGATTTAACCATAAACCCCGATATACATTTGAACTCCCTCAACAGCATTAAAAGGCTGGGAAAGGCTTTTTGTGGGTTCGTAAAATATAACAGGAGGCCATCAGCATATGCCGATACCTTCAGTTCTGTGACTCCGAATTGTATCCCCTTCCATTCTGTTTGGAGGTGAAAAATTCTAATGAGTGGGTCTATGGCCAGGTTAAATAGTATGGGGGATAGCGGGCATCCCTGTCGGGTCCCCCGAGCCAACTTAAACCTAGACGTGTTCAGGCCATTTATTGTCAAATAAGCTGTTGGTGAGGCGTATAAATTCCTGAGGAGAGTGATAAATCCCATCCCTAACCTTTGCATGTGGAATACCCTTAGCAAGTGTGCCCATGATACTCGGTCAAATGCCTTATCGGCGTCGCAACTCACCAGCAAGGACTTGCCCATAGCTAGTGAGTGCGATTGTACCAGGGCCGCTATCACTTGCCTGATGTTGTGTATTGAGGATCTGCCTCGTAAAAAACCCGTCTGTGAGGGGTGAATCAGTTTCGGTAAAACCAGCTGTAGTCTGTTGGCTATTATAGTTGTTAATACTTTAAGGTCTTGATTTAATAATGAGATAGGTCTGTATGATGTCACTTGGGGCCTTATTTTGGTTCATTCTTTCTGACAAAATCCTTCTTAGATGGACAAAACCATGTGCACTGCAGGGGGGCAGATGTAACATGTGCAGAGAGAATTAGATTTGGGTGAGTAATTTTGTTTCTGTGCAGGGAAAATACTGGCTGCTTTATTTTTACACTGCAATATAGATCTCACTTTGAAGTAAAACCCCACCCAAATCTAATTCTCTCTGCACATATTACATCTGCCCCACCTGCAGTGCACATGGTTTTGCCCATCTAAGAAGGATTTTGTCAGAAAGAATGAACCAAAATAAGGCCCTTGATTTGGATCTTTGCCTGCTTTCATTATTACGATTATTCTTGCCTCATTAAACCCCTCCGGGGGTGTATTACCTTTTATGATGGAGTTGAATAGGGCAAGCATATATGATACTAATTCTGGCTGTACTAATTTATAATATTCTGAACTTAGACCGTCTGGTCCTGGGGATTTTCCTTTTGGTAAATTATTTATGGCTTGTTTAAGTTCTGGCTCAGTCATGGGATCTATTAGTGCGTCACTTTCCGGCTGTGTTAGAATGGGGTGTTTAGCTCTTTTCAAAAAGTCCATCCCTAGCTTTGGTTGATCTTGGGGTGATGAATATAAATTCTTGTAGTAATTTAAAAAGGCGTCTGCTATTTCCTCTGTCTTTTTATTCTGAGTCCCTCCCTCTGAGGTTATATTTAGCATACGTGATACTGGTCGACATCCTCTAGCCACAGATGCTAGTAGTTTCCCGGCCTTATTGCCCCATCTAAAGTACCTATGTTTTTGAAAGTCCAAATAATATTGGGCTTTTTCGGTGCAAATAGTGTCATATAGTGCTTTTGTTTCCAGAAATATCTGACGGGTCTCCCGAGTGTTGTTACTCAGCATTGCCGCGTATGATGTTGACACCGCCGTGCTAAGTTCTGTGTATTGTTTCTGTTTTATTTTTCGTTTTGCCGATACATATGATATTATACAGCCAAGCATGACAGGCTTTGATGCGGCCCAGAATAAATTTATATTATCTAGGTGCTGGATGTTATCCTCCACATAATTTTGGAGGTGTTGCTTCAATGTTGCCCCAAATTCGGGGGACTCCGTCAGATATGTGGGAAATCTCCAGTTGCGAGACTGGGCAGTTGGAGAGTATTTCTGTTACCATCATTGGATTTATCCAATGATCCCAGTCATTCCTGTTTGTACTTGGGATCAGCCGTGATTGACAATCTTGGTAAATTTCCCCAGTGAGTGCTGCATCTTTGAATATAACAATTGCTAGAAAAGTTACTAAAGGCACTGTGACAGGATACGATTTAGAGTATTCGCAAATCGGACAATGATCAAGTGACTGTGCGTGCACTTGGGCTGTACTGCGCATGTGTGTATGCATGTTGCGATGAAATTGTTATACGCATAGCAGTCGGAATTTGATTGACAGGAATCAGTATTTGTGTGTTGGAAAAATGCAGGCGTTTTGGGGAGGGGGTCTGTCAATCCGCAGATCTCCAAAAATAACGGATTACGACTATTGTTAGCAGTTTAAGCTCCAATAAGGCCATTAATGGAGTGAAAGTGGCATTGCGGAGGCCGGACACTGCGTTTTCTGGGGGCGGGGAATGCAGGCGTGTCCCTGCTGGTCTGCGGGAAGGCTGCGGTTGTTGTGTGACGTCAAATGCAGCCACTGAAACCCTAGTCACGGCTGGCCTGCACCTGGCTTCGGACCATGGCAGGGCAGCCAAGGGACTGATGGTCATGCACTTTAGGGCCTTGCTCTTTGCTGGGCACCCACCCCCACAGACTACTGAATCAGGCCCATAGATCCCCTGCAGGATAATGATAGCCAATCCCATACAGCCATGTATCAGTCCCTGATAGAGAATGGGGGAAAGGACACAACACATGATAGAATGTGCACCTCTCAGCCGCCAGCACAAACCCTGCCAAACACACCTATAATAATATAATTTAATAAGGCTGCAAACCAATAAAAACCCAAACAACTCTAACACCAATTCATTGGAACATAACTATTGTCACTATGAATCACAGACAATGTTTATTGGTTTACAACATGCAATGTTGACAATGTTGACAAACCTAAATATAACAGAGCTGTAAATGAACCTTCGTACTAGAATAATAATCAGGCAGATAATGGGAAATCCTTGGCCATCAAAACATTGTACATTTCCGTGCAGCAATATCACTGTTAATTCTGAAACATTTCTAGATACCAGCAGCACTCTCTGATAATGTGTCATAAAAGGTATCCAAACAGTAGGGTATCAGGAAAACATTATCGGACGAAGGTTCACATGCTGCAGTGACATTGCATTACGCTCCGGTTTCCCCACACATTGACAGGGCTACTGGTAGTAGTAGTAGTAGTACGTTTATTTATAAGGCGCCGCAAAGTGTCCGCAGCGCCGTACATAGCAAACAAAAAAAACTAATTACAAGGTAACGTACAGGGTGTGTTGTAAAATACAGTATAAATAGGGGTATAGCTGGTAGAACTAAAATCAGCATCAGTTCAGAAGTAGGTGTGGAGATTGTCGAGGAGACTGAAGATGAAGTAGAGGAAGGGAAGAACAGGACAGGAGGACATGTGAGGTAAAGAGGTAGGGTAAATACATGAGGAAGGAGGGCCCTACTCATAAGAGTTAACATACTAAAAATAGGTGGGTGGACGAACAAACGAAATACAATAGGATAAGTAGGAACGGAGGGGAACGGAGGCAGGATAGGAGGATCAAAAGAGGTTAGGAGGAGGGATAGGCTAGTCGAAAAAAGTGGGTTTTGAGGGAGCGCTTGAAGGAGGTAAGGGAATCAGAAAGCCTGATGGGTGGCGGGAGGTTGTTCCAGCAGGGGGGCAGCGCGAGAGAAGTCTTGGACACGGGAGTGGGAGGAGGTGATTAGGTGAGAGGTCAGTCGGCGGTCTCACCTCAGATCACCCATACTATTGTCAAGGACCAACAATCTCACTTTGCCTTGGGTGACTGGTGGTGGTGCATTGGCTACACACCCCACTGAAAAACTGAACCCCAGTGCGAATCTCCCATTGATATGCTTACCACAGTTGCAGCATTGAATCCCCACCATTCCGGAGCATTTTTTTTTTCTTTAATTAATGTTACTAGGACATTTTGCACTTTTATAAGAGACTGGTTTATTTCTGGAGCTTGTGTATACTGTAACTTCTCTTGGTACTTATATGTTAGTTGGGTGCTCACTATAGTAAGTATGCTATACCCCCACTATCCTTGTCGGCAATGCATTTGCAATTTTTAGACATAATTGCAAATGATCCAACTGCCGAGATCCTGGGATTGACTTGATGGTGGCCTCTTCCAGTCCCTCAGTCCTAATCTCTCTCCTCTCAACAGCAGTGAAGACTCCTGGGCATAGCAATGTATTGGGGCACCCACCGATCCTCCAGCGGTAGGGGTGGGGGAAGCTTTGATGTCCCGTGGGTGGTAGGGGGTATTATATCAGCCGCTCAGCATGTAGGGCCTGGATCAGTAATTTCCACTAATTGCCCCTTTACTGCACAGATGGTGGGAGATGGGGCGGGAGAAGGGGGCATTGGGCTGAATGAAGGGGCCCGGATACATAACTTCCAGGGTGGTAGAGGATGTTTAATATGCAGAGGAGGGGTGTATAGTGGAGTGGGCTTATTATTCATAATTTTCTGGTGGGAGGACAGCTTGCTTGACTGCAGATATCTCCAGCTCCCGGAAATAGATTTCTTAGATTTTAATAGAATGGAAACTAGAGAATCCTACCTACCAAATGGTATTGGGGACTAGGGGATCAGAGTTCCGGAGGCAGAGCAATCTGCCAACGAGAATATAAAACTACATACCAGGTGTGTGGAGCTGGAGCAGTAACCAGCTGCTGGAAGGCTGATATCTCTGGTTCTGGGAAAAGTAGAGACAAGCTACTGGTGTCCATCAAAGGGGGGAGTCCCAGATTTTGGAATATACCCTCAGAAACAGGCTTGGATAGGGACCACTGCTTTGAAGTCAGATATCTCCGGTTTCCAAGGGCCGATTTTTTTAATTCTTGTACCTATTTAAAGAGGGGACCCTCAGCTTTCAGCCTAGGGCCCTTAGACTCCTGGGGGGTTTCTGGGTACTCAGAAACCCCCCCTGCGTGCGCTACTGCTCTCATCCCTCAGTCCTTAACTCTCTCCCCTCAGTCCTTATGTCTCTCCCTTCATCACTAAATCCTTATGTCTCTCTCCCCTCATCTCTCTGTCCTTTGCTATCTATAGCTCTCCCTTTCAGTCCTTATCTCTCTCTCCCCTCTTCTCTTAGTCCTTTGCTATCACTATCACTCTCCTTAAATCCATATCTCTCTCATCCCTCAGTCCTTATCTCTCTCCCCTCAGTCCTTATCTCTCTCTCTCTCCCCTCATTCCTCAGTCATTATCTCTCTCTCCCTTCATCCCTAAATCCTTATGTCTCTCTCCCCTCATCTGTTTGTCCTTTACTATATATATCCCCCCATTATTTATTAATTTATTTATTTACAGTTTCTTATATAGCGCAGCAGATTCCGTTGCGCTTTACAATAGTAGACAGTGATAAGACAAACTGGGCAACTGACAGACTTGGAGGTAGGAGGGCCCTGCTGCAAGCTTACAATCTATAGGGAAATAGGGGGGAAACACAAGGACAGGCACCAGCAATAGCATAGCAGTTACAAGTCCAGAAAGGAAGCTATATAATATATAAGTGCCTCGGAGGGTTATGCATGTAGAACTTAAATATGATAGGCTTGCCTAAGGAGGTGAGTTTTCAGGGAACGCTTGAAAGTTTGGAGACTGGTGGAGAGTCTTAGGGCAGTATTCAATGAAAAAAATTCGCCGTGCATGGCGGGCGATTTTTTCTCTCGCCATGCACTCGCCCTGTTCCGGAGGGCTCGCTGCCACTCCTGCTTCCTCTATTCAATGTGGTTAAGACTCGCCGCCACTCGCGGTGAGTCTTAACCCCTGCAGCGGACGAGCGTCCGCGGCAGGGAGCTGGCAGGGAGCCGTGGGACGGAGGCAGCCAGGGAGATTAAAGTGTCCCTGGCTGCCACAGAACATATGTGGAGGGGAGGTGGGCTCCCCGGGACCCAGGCACAAGCTGCCCCCCCCCCCTATAGCCAGCGGGGGACCCAGTATTCACTGCACCCGATCGTGCATATGTAATGATCGGATGCAGTGAATATATGAATATCTAATGAGCGGCTCGAGAGCTCCGGCCCCCTGCTGGCTGCTCTGTGTAAAAAAAAATATATATATATTTACACCAAAATTAAAAAAAAAAAAACCTTTTAGTTTAAAAGTTCACATTCCAGCTCTCCATGAAAAGATGGAGAATTGCTACACGGAGAGAGACGGCGAAAATCACTTAGAAAGACGGCGAATATTTCACATTGAATAGGGTTGCTCGCTTTTGGAGAGCAAAATGCTCCGACCAAGGCGAAAAAAGCACAAATTCGCCATAAAACAGGGCAAATTTTTCTCATTGAATACTGCCCTTAATGTGCGTGGAAGGGCATTCCATAGGATGGGAGCAGCCCGATGAAAGTCTTGTAATAGTGAACTGGAGCTGGTGATCCGTGCAGAAGAGAGACGCAGATCTTGTGCAGAGCGGAGTGGTCGAGATGGGAGATATTTTGTGATAAGTGCAGAGATATATGCTGGTGCAGTATGGTTAATAGCTTTATATGCAAGTAGAAGTGTTTTATATTGAATACGGTAATATACAGGCAACCAATGGAGGGACTGGCAGAGCGGATCAGCAGACGATGAGCGTCTTGCAATGAAGATCAGCCTAGCAGCAGCATTTAAAATGGATTGTAGTGGTGAGAGTCTGTTCTTGGGAAGACCAGTTAGGAGACTATTGCAGAAATCAATGCAGGATATAATGAGTGCATGGATAAGAGATTTGGTAGTGTCTTGTGTGAGATAGGGTCGTATTTTGGATATGTTTTTTGATGCATGTAACATGATTTGGAGACAGATTGAATGTGGGGAAGAAAGGACAAGTCAGAGTCGAGGATGACCCCTAAGCAACGAGCTTGTGGGGTAGGGTAGATTATCGAGTTGTCAACAGCGATGGGGATATCAGGATGGTAACTGTTCTTAGTTGGCGGGAATATAAGTAATTCCGTTTTGGAAATATTGAGTTTGAGTTGGCGACAAGACATCCAAGATGAGATGGCAGAGAGACAATCAGAGACTCGACCCAAAACCACTAGTGACAACTCTGGGGTTGATAGATTTGAGTATCATCAGCATACAAGTGATACTGAAATCCGAAAGAGCTGATTAGTTTGCCAAGAGAGGAGGTATAGATTGAGAAAAGCAGAGGACCTAAGACTGAGCCTTGCGGAACTCCGACTGACAGAGGTAATGAAGAGGAAGTAGAGTTGAGAAGCGAACACTGAAAGAGTGATCAGATAGGTAAGATGTGAACCATTCAGTCCTCATCGCTCTCCCCTCTTCGCTCAGTTCAGATCTCTCCCATCATGCCTCAGTCTGTATCTCTCACACCTTACCATTAGCTATGTCTCTCTGTCACCCTCTGTCTTTAGCTCTCTCCCCTCATCCCTCATTCCATATCTATCTCTTTCCCTCAGTCTTTATCTCTTTCTTCTTCAGTCCTTGGCTTTTTTGTCTCCAATCCCCCTGTCTTTATACCTCTCTCTCTGTCCCCCATCCTTCAGTGTTTATCTCTCTCCTAGTAACACAGTCCTTATCTCTTCCCTCATACCTTAGTTTTTATCTCTCTCCCATAATCCCTCAGTCCTTGTTTATATATCTCTCCCCTCAGTCCTGACCTCTCATCAGTCGTTATCTCTCTCCCCTCATCCCTCAATCCTTCTCTCTCTCTCTCTCCCCTCATCCCTCAGTCCTTATCGCTCTCTCTCCCCTCATCCCTCAATCCTTATCTCTCTCTCTCCCCACATCCTTCAGTCCTTATCTCTCTCTCCCCAATTCTCCTGAGCACTGGCTTCTGCTTGTGTGCTTGTATCTTGTTTGCTGGCTGTCTGAGCCCGCACAGCTGGTGTTGGGCTGTGCAGTGATGACCACTGATGTCACACTGCACACAGCCAGTGGTACCTTGTGTAGGGGAATTTTTGGAAGCAGCCCTGATCAGGGTGTGGAGTTAGTGGAGCCTGTGAAGGGATACTCCGTCCAAATAGGGCATTATTATGGAATGGAGGTGGTCACAGCCCTCTGTGTGGGCAAGATGTACTATGCTTAAAAAGTGATTAAATGGAGAGTGATAAACTACCAACAAATAAGCTCATAACTGTCAATTTTCAAACACAGCCTGTAACATGACAGGCTCTCCATCCCCACAGTGTCTCCGCAGCTTCAGCACCCATGTGTCTCTCTTCATTTTCAGAACCTTTGTCTATCATCGGCCCCACTTCCTCTGGTGTCTCTCTAGCCTCAACACCCCCCTTCATTTCTTTCCAGCCTCATCCTCCCCTGTTTCTCCATCCTCATTCCCAAGTGTCTGCTGCTGCAGTACCCATGTGTCTCTCCTGCTCCCATGCATCTACCCAGCCCACAGTGTCTGCTGCTCCAGGACCTATGTATCTCTAGCCATGCAGTGCCTCTACAGGTCCAACCCTCTCATGTCTCTGCAGCCCACTTCTGTCTCTAGCCATGCATAATAACATAAACTCCACACAGACATAGGCATTCATCCACACTCACTCCACTTATCTAAGAAATAAAGACGCGTACAACTGAATGGGCTTAAAGGGGACGGCTTATTTATTTTGAGCAGGGGCGGCCTATTTGAATCTAACTAAAATTTATGTCCCTGCTCTAACTAAGGTGGCGGGCAAAGAACGGCATGCAAAATACATAACATTGCTGTAAAATAACAAATTAATAAAAATAACAAACTCCGGATCTAAGGGCCTCATGCCCTTAATTGCCAAGGACCGGCCACCTGCCAGCGTCCAAGACAACGGCTCAATTATGAAGCGGACTTTTCAAAAGGGGCCAATTGCCCTTAAGGTCAGGGGGTTGACCTTCTGCCCCTGACCTCGCAAATATCACTAAGGCAGAGCTCACCACTCTGCCCGAGTCATCAAAAAATTGGGCCACCTGCCCTAAACTACAAATGTCCGCATGAATTTACGCTATCCGAAGTAGATGATCGTTAAGGTCCAGATGCGGGCCCACCTGGATCGGTGATGCCCACATCTCGACATCAACCACCAGCTAAGTGCAAATACAGCTCTAATTTAACTACCGTTCTTTCCGCCATATCAGTTCAACTTGAACTGACCCGCCACCAACCTAATTCCAAATACTCCCTGAACTAAACCTCTAAACTTCTCAATGCGTCTATTAAATTCTGAAAAAACAAATCCATCCCTACTAAAGAGAGGTGCACCCCATCCGGCCTGTACAGGGTCTCATTTCTAAAGGATATGGCCTCGTGCCTGACGACCACTCCGCCCTCTGTTACTATAGCCCTGCCGACTACGGAATTGATCCGCCTACGTACCAAATCAATGGCGCCCGGATTGAGTGCATCTCTCCAAACCCTCCTAGGTATAATCTCTGACCAGAAAAAACGGCAAAATCTCCATTCTCTGATCAGGTCCAGCAATAAATTCCTAATCTCAAATCGAATATTGAGACCGGAAATATGCGTGAGGTCGTTGCCCCCCAAGTGGATGATGACAAAAATTGGGTAACCAAACGCCCTAACTGACTCATCCAAGAGACCCCTCAACGCGGACCACCTCATACCTCTACGCCCCAGCCAACGGATAAATCGCGTCTCAGGGAAACGTTCCGTATCCGTGGTTACCTGGGACAAAGACAACCAATAAATAAATGAATGCCCCACCATCCATATCATATTGGTGTCCAAGCGTTGACCTGTAAGTTGAAATGATATATACCGTTAGAAATTTTGAAATAATGGCAAACATCTGGCAAAATTTTAAAGGGGGGCCCGGGAGATTCCCTTAAAGGTGATTTTGCAGTTCTATATTAAATTGTTGATAACTAATAGGAATGTGATTTAGGTGATCTATTTAAGACTAATTTGATTATTGACCCACTTGAATTATGTATAATCCCTACCTGTTGTTCCTTATTCTACGGTGGGAGGGGGGGGGGGGGGGGTGTGGGTCACCCGATTTGACTTGAGGCAAAAAACACAAATCTTCCACCAGTTGGCTAGAGCCTAATTTAAGACTGGTGATAACACAAAAAATTCCTCAAGGCCCCTCAAACACTAAAGCGTGTTTGGGCGAGCGGCTACTCCTCAAATGGGCTCACTGGACTATGTCGGCCTGATGTATCGCTTAAATGCACCAGACCGCCATCTTCCGAGTGCTCGTATGTCGACCTGAGACCAACCCGCCGCAGCGGCTGCCGAAGCGGCGCCGATACGGAAAGAGTGTGTCCCAAAGTCGGCTGGAGAAAGACCCTGATGCACTATACAGCGCCTGAAAACCGACCTGAACTGGAAGTTAGTAAGGGGGGACCCGTCGATATGCATCAGCCAGGCCCCGGGCAATTGGGGCCGCAACTCCACGTAAGCCAGAGCCGCCGCCACCGGACAGATCCAGCGGTCGCCACTCCGACCCAAATGGACCCATTGCCCCCTGCCCGCTACGTCAGTCTTTGAGCGCTGTATCTTGCACCATAAACCGTCGTGGTGCACGTCGACATGGCCGAACAGCATAGGCGAGGGAGATGCCCTGGTTGCGGACACCAGTTCGCCTACTCTGAACGCCCCATGGAAAGCCATGGAAAAGGCCAGCCTGAAAAGTCGAACCTCGTAATCGTTTGAGCAAATCACTCTTAGGGACCTCGAGATTCGACGCAACAGGCCGGCATCAATCGGCCGTCGCCTGTCGGGCAAAACCGGCCTGGCTCTGGCCCATCCCTTTAGCATCCTGGAAAGCATAAAAGACTTGGTGATGTCTCTCTTCCCACCAAGACGCAAAAAGAATGATATGCCTGCCAGAGAGCGTCCAACAAAACTTCTGGACTTACCCTCCGTATACAGGTTCCATACATAGGCATTAATAAGACGCTTAGAGCTCTTACCTGTGCCACCCTGTTCGAGCATGAACTCGTTCCAGCGCTCCCATGAGGCCAGATAAGCTCTAAATGTAGCTGGCGCTAGCGACCGCAGGGCCAGCTCCTCTACTCCTCCAGAGGCACCTGCCATAAAAAAGATGGACATTGTTCACCATACTTCTGGGCTAAAGGCACAAGTTGCCTGAATCTCACCCATTCGAAACGGGACAATGCATCCGCTACTTCATTGAGAACGCCTGGGACGTGCTTGGCTCGCAACGTAATGTTGTTCGCCAAGCACATCATCACCATCCGTGCTAAAATACGCAAAACGGGGAGAGAGGTTGACCTTAGTTGTGTAATGGATTGAACCACCCCCAGGTTATCACACCAAAAGACAACCTCCCTGTTTCCCAGTTCTGAGCCCCAGAGCTCTAAGGCGACCATTATTGGAAATATTTCTAATAATAGCATATTCTTGGTCATGCCGTCTCGTGCCCAAGATTCGGGCCAGGCCTCTGCGCACCAACGTCCCGCATAAAATGCGCCGAATCCGGAAGATCCTGCTGCATCTGTATATAATTCCAACTCTGCATTAGCAATGGGTGGAGCTTGCCATATGCATATGCCGTTGAAATTATCAAGAAACATTTCCCACACTTTCAGATCCCTCTTCATTTCTGAAGATAGACGTAGAAAATGGTTGGGTTTGCGAATCCCGACTGTCGCCCGCTGAAGTTTTCTACAAAATATTTTGCCCATGGGTATAACTCTACATGCGAAATTAAACAGGCCCAATAAAGATTGAGCCTGTCTAAGTATTAACTTAGCAGCCGCGATGGCATAACGTATTTCGTCGTGCAACCGGCGTACTTTATCTATAGGAAGTTTACACAGACCTAGCTCGGAATCAATTTCAATTCCGAGGTACACCAATTCAGTAGTAGGTCCCTCGGTTTTTTCCCCTGCCACGGGAACCCCGAAATCTCTAAATAAATCAAGTGCTGCCTCTAGTAACCTAAGGCACAGGTCAGAACTTGGAGGACCCACTAAAAGAAAGTCATCCAAATAATGAGTAATGCTGTCAGCTCCCGACACTTCCTGCAGGCACCACTGCAAAAATGTGCTAAAGCGCTCGAAATAAGCACATGAAATGGAGCAACCCATGGGCAAACATTTATCTATGTAAAAACCCCCATTCAATTTAAATCCCATGTACTGAAATGCGTTCTTATGTAAAGGTAATAGTCTAAAAGCTGATTCAATATCCAATTTGCACATGAGGGCACCAGGACCGATTTTTCGAATGATGTCTATAGCATCCTCAAATAAACAATAATTAACTGTGCACAAATCGTCATTGATGGCGTCATTGACAGACGACCCTCTAGGACAAGAAAGATGCTGAATCAGCCTGAACTTCCCCTTAACTTTTTTGGGAACCACCCCAATAGGGGACAAAATTAGTCCCTCAACTGGTGGTGTTGAAAACGGGCCTGCCATGCGACCTAGTTTTACCTCTGCTTCAACCTTTTGTGATATTATGTCAGGATGCTCCATGGGTGAGCGTAGGTTTCCTTTAGTTCCCGCACTAATTGGAGCGGAAACAGGTAATTGAAAACCTTCAGAAAATCCGGACTGCAAAAATCTTGCTCCATCTCTGTCCGGATACCGTTCCAGCCATGGTAACATCCTGACCAATACTATTGGAGTTGGGGCCCTATCCAACGACAGGTGCCGCTGGACCGCGGCTTTGTTTTGTCGTGGACTGAGCCCCACCTCCCCCACCAGTTTGAGGTTTTGAGCAATCCTTGATTGCGTGTTGACCTCCGCATCTGATACAAAGGTGCCGAAAACGACACCGGTTTCCCAGGCTGCATTGCCCATTATTAAATGAGTAGCACCTACCATGGCCATGCTTCGTATTACCTCCCTTATTTTCAGGAGCCCTAATAGGTGTAGCTGATTCGGAAACTTCGTCGTATAATTCTACGTCTTTCTTGCCGAAATCGTACACCTCCCGGCCATGCTGCTTCCTCCTAAACTCTTCGTCATAGACCCGCCAACCGGGACCGACGTAAGAGGTGTAGAGTTTATGAATAAGGAACTGGTATCTCACCAGGTTCACATATTCATCTGGATGTGTCTCTAAATAACAGGCCGCAAAAATAAGTATGCCTCTAACCCAGTTATTATAACTTCGAAAGGCATCCTCGCTAGCGGGTCCTTTTTTCCTTGCGGCTAGGAGGGCCCGCCTATCTTTGCTTGTTAAAGCAAAGACATCTACATACCGCCCTTTTCTAATCCTATCCCTAGCCCTAGGGCGCAAACCCCGCTTAACAGCGGTGTTCGCGCACTGTACTGCGTCAGACTCAACCGATACGTTAGAGGATCCGGAGCTATGGGACCTATATTCCCTACGCCTCTTTCGCTTGCGCCTGCGCACGCCGCCGTCCGAAGATGAATTACCTTCGGAAGACGTCGACGCCAATGAAGAATCAGAAGTCTCATGTCTGCGTCGCCTCTTACGAGACTTGGCAGCCCTTTTACGCTTAGACTTCTCTGGTGAAGATGAATGGCGGGACACATCGCTACCCGAAATGGCATTACCCTCACTAGTCCAGTCTGGATCATTAGAGGACTCACCCGCTTCAGATGCTCCAGCTCTTCGTCCTGCTCCTTCATTGTTGCTACGGCTCGACGACGGTCGGTCCATATCTTGCTGTGAAAATCCTCGACCTGCCAATATAGTATCATTAACGACACCGATAACAGGCACATCAACAGGCGATGGATTTTCCCTCTCACAAATTGCTCTTTCGCCCCCCCGCGCGGCAATGGTAGGCGCTATGGCTCGGGCTATGATGTCAGACACCGAAGCCACTGTAGCCGTAGGAGCAGCACTCCCTTGTCCACCTGGGCCGGTGGTCAACAAAGGAGCCACTGCGGATACCACCGCCGCGCAAATGGACGTCAGAGTCGATGAATTTAAAGTCACCGTATCTCCGTCCCGATTAGATCCCCTCACTGCATCCGCATAGGAGCGACCAGGCAGTATCTTGTTACCCTGTATACTTACAACACTTTGCCTGGCTGGTTCGTCAGCTAACCTCCTGCGTTCCCTACGCCTAGATCTCGCGTTACTTACCAAAGTCCTATACTGCGCCTGACCTTGTTGCTCGCTTTCCTGGCCGCCATCCGACGACCCTCTCTGGTGGCCGGATGGACCCTGCAAATTTTGAGAACCACTGCCGTTACTACTGCGAACGGTCGTCCCTGAAGACCCATCGGATGACCTTGAATCGTCCGATGAGTCACTGTTGGACTGCCAATCTTCCATAACGGACTCAAGCATTTGGAATTCTCTTTCGGACAATTTATTCCTAAATTGTTGAATAAATAGGTGCCTGTCCATGTTATTTCTAGTCACGCCACTAGCTGGCGCTGCAGGCTCATTATTGATTTCACTGCCTGCATTTTCACCATTATGTCTACGGCGGCCACTTCTCACAGCAGCCACCGCAGTATTGCTCCCAGTGCCATCTGGCACTGCACCCTTTCCCTTGCCTCTTTTTTTACTTTGTGCCCCTCTGTTGCTAGGGGCAACGGGACGTCTATCCCGTCCCCTAGCGCGCCCGCCATTTTTTTGAACAGGGTGAGAGGGAGCCGGGCCGGGCTGCATCCCGGCATCCCCCTCGCCCACCACCTTCAAACTGTTGTGCGCCGTGGTGTCTGCCGCCGGGCGCGACACCCGGCGCTTATTGCGTACACGGGCGGGGGGAGAAGAAAGCAGCGATGGTGGAGAGGGAGCCGGGCCGGGCTGTATCCCGGCATCCCCCTCTCCCACCCCGTCAGCTGCGTGCTGAGCCGCGCTTAACGCTGCGGCACGCGACCCCCGGCGTCTACTGCCTACCCGGGCGGGGGGATGAGAGACCAGCGACGGTGCTGCTGACAGAGCACCGCGCGATCTCCCCCGCTGCCCGCCGCCATTGAAATTGGCTGCACGCGGCGTCGCGGGTTGAGCTCCGCGACGCCCTGCACTAGCCCTGGAAGTGCTGGGCAAAACTTGTGCAGGGGGAAGAACCCTGGTGCCCGCATTTCTTCTGCGCGGCGAAGGGGATAAGCCCCTTACATCGCCGCGCACCGGAGGCCTGGCCCTGGCCCTAATATCAGCCTCATCAAGGCTGATATATCTAGTGGGAGCCCCCACAGAACGCTTGGGCCTGGTAGCCATTAGAGAATAGAGGGGATAGAAACAGGTAGAAAAGAAAAGGTGACAGAAAGAGGAGGTTTAGTATCTAGAGAATATAGATGGGTGAACAAAAGGTTTTTTAATGGAAAAATACAGCAATTAAGTTCAGAATCTAGCTAATCAAAAGGATCTTTGTACTTAACAGTCCAACGTTCCCTGAAGCAAGAGACAGAATCTTCTGGAAGCAAGAACATCACCCCATCAGTCTCCACCTTTGACCTCAACCAGCCTATCCTGAACCGTCATTCAAATCAGCCAACCCGTCAATCAAGATAAGCCGAACCCCCGGGCCCAGATCAAGTGTGTGAGCTAAGGATTCCTGCCAATAGCCAGGTGAGTTTATGCTGTTTTCAGCCAGACCAGCTGGCTTCTACAGTCTTAGTAGCTGAAAAGAGACGTTAGTCCATCGAGTTCAACCTATATAACTTGTAACTACTGACTTGACTAATTCATATCTATAGACAGTGGCGTAACTATATATTTTGCGCCCCCCCGCCAAATTTTTTCGGCGCCCCCCCCCCATACTCATACCTGACGGGACGTCCAGTCTCCCTCAGTCACCGCTGCGCTGCTGCCCGGCCGCATCTGCGTCACTGTCCCGTCACTCGCTCCCGGCGCCGGCTCTTGCTGATAATGAAAAGTGACTCTTAGAAAATGGCTGCCAAAACTGTCTGCAATACGGGGGCAGCCATTTTCTAAGTGTCACTTTTCATTATCAGCAGGAGCCGGCGCCGGGAGCGAGTGACGGGACAGTGACCGCAGATGCGGCCGGGCAGCAGCGCAGCGGGTAACTATAGCACCGCAGCCCCCCAGGCGCCCATAATTACTCTGCGCCTCCCCGCCATGGCGGGGGCTGCGGAGGCTTAGTTACGCCACTGTCTATAGAATTCCCTTAGTGCCCAAAAATGTCTCCAGTTTTGATTTAAATTCATTAACAGTAGTTGCTGTAACCACCCCACCGGCAATGAGTTCCAGAATGTTACTGCTCTAATGGTGAAGAATCCTCTTCTTTATTCAGTATGAAATTTATTTTCCTCGAGCCTCCGGACATGCCCACAGTGTCCTAAGTATAGGCCTGTTAGTGACAAATCATCTCCCAGTTCCATATGATTCCCAATCCTGTATTTGAACATACTAATCATATCACCTCTCAGCCTCCGTTTCTCCAGTGAAAACATATTCAGCCTGGTTACCCTATCTTTGTATTCTAGTGATTCGAGACCTTTTACTAGCTTAGTCGTCCTTCTCTGTACCTGTTCCAATTCATTTATGTCCTTTTTAAGGTGAGGCGCCCAGAACTGAACACAATATTCCAAGTGTGGTCTCACCAATGCCTTGTAAAGAGGCACTATCACATTGGCATCCCTTTAATCCATGCCCCTTTTAATGCATGCCAGTGTCCGGTTTGCTTTTGCTGCTGCACTTGAGCAGTGTGCACTGTTACCCGATTTTTCATCTATGATGACCCCCAAGTCCTTCTCTACAGCAGAATTCCCTATAATAACTCCAGTTAGCCTATAAGTAGCTTGTTCATTTTTGTTCCCTTAATGAATTACTTTACAATTTTTAATGTTAAACTGCATGCTCCACCTTTCTGCCCACCTTTCCAGTTTAATTAAGTCACTTTGTATCCGCATCCTCTCCTGAGTAAATTTCCTTACTCAATTTCATGTCGTCTGCAAAGATTGCAATTTTACTCACTATGTCACTTCCCATTTCATTCATTAATATATTAAACATGATGGTTTCCAATATTGAACCTTGCGGGACTCCACTTTGGACTTTACCCCGGCTGGAATGTATGCCATTTACCATCACTCTCTGTCCCCTATTGTGCAACCAGTTTTTAATCCAATTACACATTTTATCTCCTAACCCTAAATTACCTAGTGTTCATAGTAACCTTATATGAGGCACCATGTCAAAAGCTTTAGCGAAATCAAGCAGTATTATATCAACAGATTTCCCTAAGTCTAGCCCCCTACTGACTTCCTCATAGAAGCTAATTAAATTAGTCTGACATAATTTATTTTTGACGAACCCATGCTGAGCCTAATATTTTCCCCGCAATTAATGTAAGGCTGACTAGTCTATCATTTTCAGGGTAAGTTTTGCTACCTTTTTCCATATTGGTACTACGTTAGCTATGCGCCAGTTCCTGGTACCATCCCAGAATTTATTGATTCCTCGAATATCAGATATAATGGCAGTGCTATGACAGACCTCAATTCTTTTAGTATCCTAGGGTGTATTTAATCCGGGACAGATTTGTTTCTATTTAGGTTCTGTAATCTATTTTTGACTATTTCCTCACTCAGTCATACAGTTTGGGAGCAATCAAGAGCTGAGCATTTAATCTGTGGGAAATCTTCTGAAGATTCTTCCCTTGTAAATACTGAAGCAAAAAAATCATTGATTAATTCCGCTTTTTTATTTCCTTCTATTACCAGGGTACCCTGCTTATTTTTTAGTTGGCCAATATTTCCCTTCCTTAATTGTTTCCCGTTTATTTAACTGTAGAAATTTTTGGGATTAGATTTGCTATCTGCGGCTCTTTTACGTTCAGTCTCTAATTTAGCCATCTTGATTGTATTTTTACATTTTCATTACATTCTTTATATGCGGCAAATGATTATTTTAGCTATTTCAAATTTCACTTTGCTGTTAAGCCACATCAGTTTCCTTTTGACATTTGTTCTTTTATATACCATAGGAATAAATGAATCAGTCCCCTCCAGCAGTTTTTTTTTTTTAAAGTTTGCCACCTTTTAGTAGTATCCATACCTCTAAATAATTCCTTCCAGTTTCCAGTATACTTTAAGGACTCCTCAAACTTACCAAAGTTTGCTTTTCTGAAATTGAAGGACCTAGTTGCTCCAATATAATTATCTTTGTTAAAATGTAAATCAAATGTGATCATATTGTGATCAATGTTGTGATCATTGTTCCCCAATGTGGTTATTTAGGACATCCAATAAAACATTTCCCTTAGCGGTACTACTTGACCTCTATCTTTCCAATTTATTTCTGGGTAGTCAAAGACAGCCATAATAATAATGTCCCCTAAGTTGGCCGCTTTTCCCACCTGAAGTAAGAGGTATTTTTCCTCCTCCGTATTTATGTTGGGTGGTTTATAATATGTTCCTACTATGAGTTTTTTTGCCCCTTTAATATTACCTGTGATTTCTACCCATACCGATTCTACTGACTCCATTGTGCTCTCGTATATGTCTTCGCTTATGTATGGTTTTAAGGATGGTTTACCATATAATCATACCCCCCTCCCCTTCTACTTAACCTATTTTTTCTAAACTGACTATAACCTTCTATGTTAGCCTACCACTCATGTGTCCCACCAAGTTTCGGTAATACCTATGAGATCAAAATCTTCTTCCAAAACTAGGGTCTCAAATTCCCCCATTTACTAGTTAAACTCCTAGCATTCAGATAAAGGCATTTCAGATCTTGTTTTTCCTTTGCCGTTGTCATGTTACCTGTTACAGTTGCAGAAAGTTCCTGAAATGATAAATCAGTATCATGGACAATATTTGTACTTGGCTGTGTGTCTCTCATACACCTTTTGTATACATTGTTCCCTTCTTCCTCCCTTCCCCTTGCTTTCTCCGCAGTGTAGTTGTCTTTGCCGTTTATTCTATACTCATTTATTGGTTTAAGGTTTCTTACTATACCCTTCCCCCCACCCACCTAGTTTAAAATCTCCTCAAGCCTTCCTACCATTGTACCCTTAAGCACCCTGCCCCCTCCTCATTCAAGTGAAATCCGTCGCGGCAACCCCCTTACGTCTCTCCAGACCACTTTTGTCTCTAGCCATGCAGTGTCCCTCCAGCTCCAACCCCCTTATGTCTCTCCAGATCCAACCCCCTTACATATCTCCAGACCACTTTTGTCTCTAGCCATGCAGTGTCTCTCCAGCTCCAACCCCCTTACATCTCTCCAGACCACTTTTGTCTCTATCCATGCAGTGTCCTTCCAGCTACAACCCCCTTATGTCTCTCCAGCCCACTTATGTCTCTATCCATGCAGTGTCTCTCCAGCTACAACCCCCTTATGTCTCTCCAACCCCTTACATCTCTCCATACCACTTTTGTCTCTATCCATGCAGTGTTCTTCCAGCTACAACCCCCTTATGTCTCTCCAGCCCACATCTGTCTCTAGCCATGCAGTGTCCCTCCAGCTCCAACCCCCTTACATCTCTCCAGCCCACTTCTGTCTCTAACCATGCAGTGTCCCTCCAGCTCCAACCCCCTTACGTCTCTCCAGACCACTTTTGTCTCTAGCCATGCAGTGTCCCTCCAGCTACAACCCCCTTATGTCTCTCCAGCCCACTTATGTCTCTAGCCATGCAGTGTCCCTTCAGCTCCAACCCCCTTACATCTCTCCAGCCCACTTCTGTCTCTAGCCATGCAGTGTCCCTCCAGCTCCAACCCCCTTACATCTTTCCAGCCCACTTCTGTCTCTAGCCATGAAGTGTCTGTCCAGCTACAACCCCCTTACGTCTCTCCAGCCCACTTCTGTCTCTAGCCATGCAGTGTCCCTCCAGCTACAACCCCCTTACGTCTCTCCAGCCCACTTCTGTCTCTAGCCATGCAGTGTCCCTCCAGCTACAACCCCCTTATGTCTCTCCAGCCCACTTATGTCTCTAGCCATGCAGTGTCCCTCCAGCTCCAACCCCCTTACATCTCTCCAGCTCACTTCTGTCTCTAGCCATGCAGTGTCCCTCCAGCTACAACCCCCTTACGTCTCTCCAGCCCACTTCTGTCTCTAGCCATGCAGTGTCCCTCCAGCTACAACCCCCTTACGTCTCTCCAGCCCACTTCTGTCTCTAGCCATGCAGTGTCCCTCCAGCTACAACCCCCTTACGTCTCTCCAGCCCACTTCTGTCTCTAGCCATGCAGTGTCCGTCCAGCTACAACCCCCTTACATCTCTCCAACCCTCTTCTGTCTCTAGCCATGCAGTGTCTCTCCAGGTCCATCTCACTTCTCTTTCTCTAGCCTTGCAATATATCTCAATCTCCAGCCCCTCCTGTTTCTTCATCTCTTTACATCCCCCAGCTCCTTTCCACAGACACATACCTCTTTCTGTGCCCTGTCCTGGCTTCTCTTCTTCATACTGTGGCTCCTCTTAGTCTCTCAGTGGTGGGATGTCACCATCATACACGCTGCATGGCAATAAACCAAAAGAGCTACTGTATTGGCTGCTGGTGCTGGAACTTAGAAAGGGCAAGACCAATAGACAACCACAGACAGGTGTATGCCGGGTACACCATGGGCATAGCGAGTGGGTAAGCTTATGTGACCACCCCATGCAGGCATCGTTCATGGGGACGTGCGATCTTTCTGTCTGGGTGGCGGCTTTCCACTCACAGTCCTCAGCGAGTTGTCTAATTAGCAGTCAGGTCTGAATCAGGCCCATATTCAGAAGCACCTGTGTGTGATGAGGTGTTTGCACGCTTGAAGCTGGGACAGTTGAGAGGGATAGTATGTGATTCTCACATTTGATGATTTATGGCCAGCTGAGCTGGCGGTCCAAATCATGTTGCCATTATAATGTGGAGGCCCATAGATGGCATCTTTTCCTCCCCCTTGCTAACCTGGCTGTGTCCAAATACATGCACAACATCTGTGTACAGTTCAATTTTCGCAAAAGCTGTTGTTCTCATCTCGCTTCTGTTCTCTCAGCGCCATCTTGTGGTAAGTAAGAGAATGTTTTGTTGGTTAAGGTATTACACAATTAATACACATTGAGGTAAATGTTATAGACTGCAGGGCACAGTTATCCCCACATGACTCATTCATTAATCATTAATTTCCAACATGCCAGTGCCATTTAACACATTTACCCACCCTGTAGAAGATTCATTAATCACCCTCCCACATACCATACTTGCCTACCTTTGAAAACTAGTTTCAGGGAGATTATAGTTGGTAGTAGAATTTTGCACAGTGTCCCATTGAGAGGGCGTGTCATGCTCCACCCAAAGGGCGTGTCTAGTTTCATATATGGAGAGATTGTGAAAAGAGATTGTGAATGTGGCACCTAGAAGCGTGGGGGTGCACTGCTACATCTGAGAGGAATCTTTTAAATGACTTATATCCAAATGTAGATGAGCCCCAAAGAAGTTAGTAAGAGCTACTATACTTGGTAAAGTGCTGGGAAATGGTGCTGATGATTCAATGTAAATGTATCTGTCTCTCATTCCTTGTTTCCCCAAAAATATAACAGTGTAATGTGGGCTAGGTGACATGAGGTAGACTAATGAGGGAGAGAGGGAGATTGCTGCTATATCAGGGAGTCTCCTGCAGAATGCAGGAGGGAAGGTAACTATGATGTAACAGTGTAATGTGGGCTAGGTGACATGAGGGAGATTGCTAGACTAATGAGGGAGAGAGGGAGATTGCTGCTATATCAGGGAGTCTCCATCAGAATGCAGGAGGGGAGGCAACTATGATGTAACAGTGTAATGTGGGCTAGGTGACATGAGGGAGAGTGCTAGACTAATGAGGGAGAGAGGGAGATTGCTGCTATGTCAGGGAGTCTCCTGCAGAATGCAGGAGGGGGGTAACTATGATGTAACAGTGTAATGTGGGCTAGGTGACATGAGGAGATTGCTAGACTAATGAGTGAGAGAGGGAGATTGCTGCTATGTCAGGGAGTCTCCTGCAGAATGCCGGAGGGGAGGCAACTATGAAGTAACAGTGTAATGTAGGCTAGGTGACATGAGGGAGATTGGTAGACTACCCACGCTTTGGGTTGGCGTCTATCGTGGGGTGGGGTTTACGTTGTACAATTTGGGGGTCTAGGGAATATTTTACATTGAATCCAATGTAAAATCGGGTCCCAGGGACCCTATTCACATTTGATTCAATTAAAAAATCGGGTCGGTCGCGTCGATCGCATCGCATGCGACCAAATCGCATGCGATGCGATCGGCGCAATTTTTCCGACACGACCACCCCGATAGAAATCGGTGTGGCTGTGCTAGGAAACAAGTACCCCTCTTAGCGGTACTACTTGACCTCTATCTTTCCAATTTATTTCTGGGTAGTCAAAGACAGCCATAATAATAATGTCCCCTAAGTTGGCCGCTTTTCCCACCTGAAGTAAGAGGTGTTTTTCCTCCTCCGTATTTATGTTGGGTGGTTTATAACATGTTCCTACTATGAGTTTTTTTGCCCCTTTAATATTACCTGTGATTTCTACCCATACCGATTCTACTGACTCCATTGTGCTCTCGTATATGTCTTCGCTTATGTATGGTTTTAAGGATGGTTTACCATATAATCATACCCCCCTCCCCTTCTACTTAACCTATTTTTTCTAAACTGACTATAACCTTCTATGTTAGCCTACCACTCATGTGTCCCACCAAGTTTCGGTAATACCTATGAGATCAAAATCTTCTTCCAAAACTAGGGTCTCTAGTTCCCCCATTTTACCAGTTAAACTCCTAGCATTCAGATAAAGGCATTTCAGATCTTGTTTTTCCTTTGCCCTTGTCATGTTACCTGTTACAGTTGCAGAAAGTTCCTGAAATGATAAATCAGTATCATGGACAATATTTGTACTTGGCTGTGTGTCTCTCATACACCTTTTGTATACATTGTTCCCTTCTTCCTCCCTTCCCCTTGCTTTCTCCGCAGTGTAGTTGTCTTTGCCGTTTATTCTATACTCATTTATTGGTTTAAGGTTTCTTACTATACCCTTCCCCCCACCCACCTAGTTTAAAATCTCCTCAAGCCTTCCTACCATTGTACCCTTAAGCACCCTGCCCCCTCCTCATTCAAGTGCAATCCGTCGCGGCAACCCCCTTACGTCTCTCCAGACCACTTTTGTCTCTAGCCATGCAGTGTCCCTCCAGCTCCAACCCCCTTATGTCTCTCCAGCTCCAACCCCCTTACATCTCTCCAGACCACTTTTGTCTCTAGCCATGCAGTGTCTCTCCAGCTCCAACCCCCTTACATCTCTCCAGACCACTTTTGTCTCTATCCATGCAGTGTCCTTCCAGCTACAACCCCCTTATGTCTCTCTAGCCCCTTAAATCTCTCCATACCACTTTTGTCTCTATCCATGCAGTGTTCTTCCAGCTACAACCCCCTTATGTCTCTCCAGCCCACCTCTGTCTCTAGACATGCAGTGTCCCTCCAGCTCCAACCCCCTTACATCTCTCCAGCCCACTTCTGTCTCTAACCATGCAGTGTCCCTCCAGTTCCAACCCCCTTACGTCTCTCCAGCCCACTTCTGTCTCTAGCCATGCAGTGTCCGTCCAGCTACAACCCCCTTACATCTCTCCAACCCTCTTCTGTCTCTCGCCATGCAGTGTCTGTCCAGCTACAACCCTCTAACGTCTCTCCAGCCCACTTCTGTCTCTAGCCATGCAGTGTCCCTCCAGCTACAACCCCCTTACGTCTCTCCAGCCCACTTCTGTCTCTAGCCATGCAGTGTCCGTCCAGCTACAACCCCCTTACATCTCTCCAACCCTCTTCTGTCTCTCGCCATGCAGTGTCTGTCCAGCTACAACCCTCTCACGTCTCTCCAGCCCACTTCTGTCTCTAGCCATGCAGTGTCCCTCCAGCTACAACCCCCTTACGTCTCTCCAGCCCACTTCTGTCTCTAGCCATGCAGTGTCCCTCCAGCTACAACCCCCTTACGTCTCTCCAGCCCACTTCTGTCTCTAGCCATGCAGTGTCCCTCCAGCTACAACCCCCTTACGTCTCTCCAGCCCACTTCTGTCTCTAGCCATGCAGTGTCCGTCCAGCTACAACCCCCTTACATCTCTCCAACCCTCTTCTGTCTCTCGCCATGCAGTGTCCCTCCAGGTCCATCTCACTTCTCTTTCTCTAGCCTTGCAATATATCTCAATCTCCAGCCCCTCCTGTTTCTTCATCTCTTTACATCCCCCAGCTCCTTTCCACAGACACATACCTCTTTCTGTGCCCTGTCCTGGTTTCTCTTCTTCATACTGTGGCTCCTCTTAGTCTCTCAGTGGTGGGATGTCACCATCATACACGCTGCATGGCAATAAACCAAAAGAGCTACTGTATTGGCTGCTGGTGCTGGAACTTAGAAAGGGCAAGACCAATAGACAACCACAGACAGGTGTATGCCGGGTACACCATGGGCATAGCGAGTGGGTAAGCTTATGTGACCACCCCATGCAGGCATCGTTCATGGGGACGTGCGATCTTTCTGTCTGGGTGGCGGCTTTCCACTCACAGTCCTCAGCGAGTTGTCTAATTAGCAGTCAGGTCTGAATCAGGCCCATATTCAGAAGCACCTGTGTGTGATGAGGTGTTTGCACGCTTGAAGCTGGGACAGTTGAGAGGGATAGTATGTGATTCTCACATTTGATGATTTATGGCCAGCTGAGCTGGCGGTCCAAATCATGTTGCCATTATAATGTGGAGGCCCATAGATGGCATCTTGTCCTCCCCCTTGCTAACCTGGCTGTGTCCAAATACATGCACAACATCTGTGTACAGTTCAATTTTCGCAAAAGCTGTTGTTCTCATCTCGCTTCTGTTCTCTCAGCGCCATCTTGTGGTAATTAAGAGAATGTTTTGTTGGTTAAGGTATTACACAATTCATACACATTGAGGTAAATGTTATAGACTGCTGGGCACAGTTATTCCCACATGACCCATTCATTAATTATTAATTTCCAACATGCCAGTGCCATTTAACACATTTACCCACCCTGCAAAGATTCATTAATCACCCTCCCACATACCATACTTGCCTACTTTTGAAAACTAGTTTGAGGGAGATTATGGGGGACATTTACCAAAATGGATTCGTAGAAAAAAGGTGTATTCGTAGGGAGAAATACACCTTTTTTTTACGAATTTGTATTTTCGGGATTTACAATCCCAAAAATACAACAATTCGTAGTCCTAAAGATGGAACATTCGTATTTGTAGTTACAAATACGAATGCCCTACACCATCGATAGGATACGACAGAAATCACCATTCAAAAGAATGGTGGTTTCTGATTTACTAAGCAGCCGTACTGACAATACGGCTGCTTAGTGGTGTGAAACACCCACGCAAATACGACAGGAAAATAGAACACCATTTTCCTGTTCTATTTGCGTTTTAGCCTGCACGGATCAGTCAGATCCGTGCAGGCTACAGTGTAAAAAAATAGAAAAAATAAATAAATAAAAAAAAAAACGGCGTGGGGTCCCCCCCACAGCCATAACCAGCACCAGGCTGAAGGAGCCGGGGCCGGTAATTAAAAATCAGGGAACCCGACAAATAGGGGTTCCCCGATTTTTAACAACCAGCCCCAGGCTCCAGGTCCGGGGCTGGTTCCCAAAATACGGGGGACAAAATGACTAGGGGTCCCCCGTATTTTAAGAACCAGCCCCAGGCACAACCAGCCGGCAGGGTAATGTCACAGCCGGGGGACACTTATAATATAAGGTCCCGCGGCCAAAACATTCTCCCTACCGACCAGTCAGCCTGGCCAGGGGCCCTGGGGGAGTGGGGACCCCCCCAATGAAGGGGTCCCCCCCCTCCAGGACTTACCTGACCAGGCTGAAGCCTGGTGCTGTCCTCGATGCCCCTGGGCGGTGGGCATCGAGCTGATAAATGGTGTAAAAAAATAGAGATAAACTATTGTTTTTTACTGTGGCACTACAAGTGCCAGCAAGCCTCCCCAGCAAGCTGGGACTTGGAGAACCACAAGTCCCAGCCTGCTGGGCATTAAAGGGCCCGCTGGCACTTGTCGTTCCACAGTTAAAAAAATAGTGCACAAAACACACTGACACACATTTAAAATAAAACTTTAATACACCCATTACACACATACTAATACTTACCTATCTTCTTCCCGTAGGTAGACCTGGTCCTGATGTCCTCCGGTCCTGTGTCGGCGTTCCTCTTCATGTCGACGTCCTTCTTGAAGTCGACGTCCCTGTCGGCGATGGCGTCCGGTGTCCGGGTCCGACGAAATCCATGGAGGAAGCTGTGGAAGGAAACCATACTCACCTGTCCCAGCGCGACGTAGTCCAGGTAAGGGTCTTTGCAAAAAAACAAACCGACACCCCGAAACCAGACCGGACTGACGGAGACGCACGGTGTTTACATCGTGCGGCTCCGCCTCCCGAATGCCGCTATTGGCCGCCTTGCGGCCTAGCGGCTCCTGATTGGCCGCTAGGCCGCAAGGCGGCCAATAGCGGCATTCGGGAGGCGGAGCCGCACGATGTAAACAAACACACGTGCGTCTCCGTCAGTCCGGTCTGGTTTCGGGGTGTCGGTTTGTTTTTTTGCAAAGACCCTTACCTGGACTACGTCGCGCTGGGACAGGTGAGTATGGTTTCCTTCCACAGCTTCCTCCATGGATTTCGTCGGACCCGGACACCGGACGCCATCGCCGACAAGGACGTTGACTTCAAGAAGGACGTCGACATGAAGAGGAACGCCGACACAGGACCGGAGGACATCAGGACCAGGTCTACCTACGGGAAGAAGATAGGTAAGTATTAGTATGTGTGTAATGGGTGTATTAAAGTTTTATTTTAAATGTGTGTCAGTGTGTTTTGTGCACTATTTTTTTAACTGTGGAACGACAAGTGCCAGCGGGCCCTTTAATGCCCAGCAGGCTGGGACTTGTGGTTCTCCAAGTCCCAGCTTGCTGGGGAGGCTTGCTGACACTTGTAGTGCCACAGTAAAAAACAATAGTTTATCTCTATTTTTTTACACCATTTATCAGCTCGATGCCCACCGCCCAGGGGCATCGAGGACAGCACCAGGCTTCAGCCTGGTCAGGTAAGTCCTGGAGGGGGGGGACCCCTTCATTGGGGGGGTCCCCACTCCCCCAGGGCCCCTGGCCAGGCTGACTGGTCGGTAGGGTTAATGTTTTGGCCGCGGGACCTAAGTAGCCTAGTGAATATGTTGCTTGTACTCTTATAACTACTTAACGGCCTAGAAATAACTTCACACGTAGACACTTATCTAAAATAAAGACGCGACACCAATAGCTTAGATTAAACTGTCATACTTATTTATTTAAGAACTGGTATGACCCCCGATAAAGGGGATGGCAAAGACCAGGCACCTGAGACCAGAGACCGTTCAGGGGTGTTGCCCCGGGCAACGACCAGGTCGTTCCCAAATTCCTACACACCCCTTACCAAAGGCACAGCCCGCCCTGCGTGGACATCCCCCCGCCTCTAAGGCCTGACGCGAACATATCCGCCTAAATGTTCGTCGCCCCACCGCGCTGAGTCGAGGCCCGTCCGCCCTCCTGGCAAGGAGAGGGGTAATACCACGCAGGGACCACCTGACGCCCTTCTAGAATCCTGGTCGAGGGTGCTGTCCCGCCAATTTTAAAATTAATTAGCCAATTGAATCAAATTTTTGTGAGGCAAAGCCTTTAGAAGAAAGGGAAGGGAGGGTGGGGATCAAAGAATCAAAGAGGGCGCATACCCTTGCTACCCTAACCTATATACCCCTGACCTGGGGTGCAACCCCCTTCGCCCCCCATTGGTGGGGGCTTCCCGCCCGGGATTAACCCCTCCTTCTATGCCCTGTCTCTCTCACTCAACTTTATTTACACAGCCCAATTCACAGTCTCTTAACTGCACTTGGGCTTATTCAGCCCTCGTTTTAACTAAGTAGCCTAGTGAATATGTTGCTTGTACTCTTATAACTACTTAACGGCCTAGAAATAACTTCACACGTAGACACTTATCTAAAATAAAGACGCGACACCAATAGCTTAGATTAAACTGTCATACTTATTTATTTAAGAACTGGTATGACCCCCGATAAAGGGGATGGCAAAGACCAGGCACCTGAGACCAGAGACCGTTCAGGGGTGTTGCCCCGGGCAACGACCAGGTCGTTCCCAAATTCCTACACACCCCTTACCAAAGGCACAGCCCGCCCTGCGTGGACATCCCCCCGCCTCTAAGGCCTGACGCGAACATATCCGCCTAAATGTTCGTCGCCCCACCGCGCTGAGTCGAGGCCCGTCCGCCCTCCTGGCAAGGAGAGGGGTAATACCACGCAGGGACCACCTGACGCCCTTCTAGAATCCTGGTCGAGGGTGCTGTCCCGCCACAGCAATGGTACTTCTCTACTGCCCTGTGCACCTAGTACCAATGCCCCGCCATACCCTACAGTAATGACACCCACTAAATTAACTGTTTAAAAATATCACCCAGAAAATTGCCATGCCCTCCTCTGAGAGGTGCACTCCATCTGGCCTGTACATGCCTGGTTTCTCCTTCACAATGTTCGGGTGCCTAACTGCCATTCCCCCTTGCCTTAAGACAAACCTAGTCAAAGCGTGATTCAGCTTTTTCCTAGCCTTCTCAATTGCCACAGGGTTTTTGGCGCCTCTCCATGAAAAACGTGGTACAATGTCTGACCATACCAGCTTCAAGCCACTCCACTTACGCAACAAAAACATCAGATCTTTCTCCATTTTTATCCTTAGAGCAATGCCTGTAGTTTTAGCCAGGTCGTTGCCTCCCAGATGTATAACTAGTGTATCGGGCTTGACAAACCGCTACTCTTCTTTTCCAAAAACCCCAACAAGTCCTTCCACAACATGCCTCTAACACCTAACCATCTCACTGATTTTGCCTTTGCTAACACTGGCGATGTTCTGGCTAGGCTATTTCTTTCTGCCCAGAAAAAGTATGAGTGACCTACAAACCAAATCACCCCCGTGTGGCCAAGGGGAAGGGGAAGGGCTGAAAAGAAAGCAGAACCTAATGATTAGTATCCATACTTATGCTCTATAGTAACAATTAACGGGTTTAGACTGAGGTCCAAGTGGAGGTGAAAAACTCAAAAACCTCTAGAGGGCTTCTTAGTTTGGGGCCAGATTGAATTAAGCACCTCTTAGAGGAAAAATAAAAAATTCACTCCACACCGACGATTGCGGAACGCTAGCCGTTCCCCAACCGTTTGTAAACGAGACGTTTTTGGACCCGCGCAACAGGCGCATGCTATACTTAACTTGTAATTAACTTATACTGCTATACTTAACTTACAATCAACTTACACTTATATTTTATAACTAAAGCATTTCAACTCTAACGTATTTCTTAAAGCTATTGGATTTCCACCTGCCCACGGCCTTGATTGCGCTCTGTGGCAAACCCGCCACTGCTGCTGACGTGGCTGCGCCAATCCTGAACGAATGCGTTCCGAAATCCTCAGGTCTTAGCCCTATCGCCGCTAGGCCCTTTTTCATTACTGCAGCGAATTGAAACTTCGTTAGCGGCGATCCGTCTGCGTGCGCTAAGAATTGTGCGGCTGCACCCTGTCTCAATGCCACATACTCCCCAGCTAGAGTAACTGGGCAAATACTTTTCACTAGGTGTGGTCTTAGCGTGATCCAGGTGCCCCTGCCTTGCTGGTCTGTCTTAGACCTCTTCAGCTTGCATAGCACCTGTTCCTTGCCAACCACCACATCCTCCCAAAGTATGCCTGAGTGTACTTTCTTATTGCGCGCAGTTAGCTCACTAACCCTAAATGCGCCATGGAAAGCCCAGGCGTAAGCCGCTCTAAAAAGTGCCAGCTCCGAGGCATTTTCTGCCACCGATGCCAAGCCCTGTAATAGCTCTACCAACTTCACCTCGTCCAATGGGCGTCTATTATCTGGTTGAACTGGCTGTACCCTAGACCAACCCTTCATCGCTTTACTTAGAATAAAAGACTTCGTTGGGTCTGGCATGTTGAATAACCGGCAATGAAAAGCTATTCCCGCCAATGTCGCCGCCATAGCCGACTTGGACCTGCCACTATTGTAGTTGCCCCAAACGAAAGCCAGGAGGCAGTCGTCAACAGACTTACCCCTGGCCTCCGGCAGCTGCTGGTATCTACACCAATCCTCCCAGGCTTTTTCGTATGCCCTACGAGTCGCTGGCGCCAATGACCGAAATGCCAATTCTGTCATGCCGGCTCTATCACCTGCCAGACAGAATTTGGACAACTTAGGCCGGCCTCGGCTGCTGTTGGAGCTAGGGCGCGGAATCTGGTGAACTGAAATCTTGATAAAGCGTCTGCCACTTCATTGTCCACCCCTGGTACGTGCTCAGCCCTGAAATTGATATTGTTCTTTAAACAAACAAGGACAAGGTGCCTCAGCAATCTCAATGCTTCCGGCGATGTGGCCCTTTGATTGTTTACTGCGTGAACAACCCCTAAATTATCGCACCAGAAGACTATGTTTCTGTTTGCTAGCTGGCCAGCCCATAGCTCCACTGCGACTATAATGGGGAAGAGTTCCAGTAATAACATGTTTACTGTAAACCCTCTGTCAATCCAGGATTGAGGCCACTTCTCGCAGCACCACTCCCCCTGAAAGAAGGCACCAAAACCAGATGATCCCGCAGCGTCCGTAAAGAGCTGCAAGTCCCAGTTTGAAGCCGCCTCAGACTGCCACATTATGCGCCTGTTAAAGTCAACCAAGAATTCGGACCATGTCCTCAGATCATCCTTGATTTCCTTTCCCAAGCGGACTGTGTGGTGTGGGTCCCTGACCCCCGCCGTGGCCCTTTCCAATTTCCTGCAGAAAACCCTGCCCATGGGTATCACCCTACAGGCAAAATTTAAAGAACCCAGTAGGGACTGGACAGTTCGTAGCTGGACCCTCTTTCTAGCCCCGCAATCGACTATCAGCTCCCGCAGCTTGTGGACCTTGTCCGCTGGCAGCCTACAGCAACCTTCCCCGGTATCTATTTCAATACCAAGGTACGCCAGGACCGTTACCGGTCCCTCTGTTTTGTCGTGGGCTATGGGAACTCCTAAGGAACTGAAAACTCTTAACGCTACTTGTAATGTCTCCCCACATTCTGCTCGACCTGCTGGTCCTGCTATGAGGAAATCATCCAGATAGTGGGCCACCCCTCTGGAGCCAGCCTCCCTCTGGATGCACCATTGAAGAAAAGTACTAAATTTTTCAAAATATGAGCAAGATATCGAGCAGCCCATGGGGAGACATTTATCTATGTAATAGGCCCCTTGCATCTTAAAACCCATAAATCTGAACGATTCTGGGTGTAGTGGAAGCAGCCTAAAAGCAGATTCTATGTCCAACTTGGCCATAAGGGCCCCTGGGCCAAAACTTTTAACCAAACTAAGAACTTCATCGAATAACTGGTAGCGAACGCTTGCCAATTCCTCTGGAATGGCATCGTTGACGGAATTGCCGGGTGGGTGGGACAGGTGCTGTATCAGGCGAAATTTGCCTGGGGTCTTTTTGGGCACCACACCCAGCGGTGATATGCACAGGTCAGGTATAGGGAGTACCTCAAATGGTCCCTCCATCCTGCCCAGCTTGACCTCATTTATCACCTTGTCCCTAACCACCTCCGGCAATTCCCTGGCTGACTTTAAATTCTTATTTGTGGATGTGTAAAAACTTTTTGGGATGGGTAAAGAAAAACCATGAACAAAACCCTCCAACAAAAACTCTGCATCGAGCTTATTGGGGTACTCTTTTAAATAAATGGTCAACTGTTTTATGATTATAGGGGATTCTGCCTTATTTAGAGCTAGCCGCTCCCTCTCCGGTGTCCCCCGACTTACTACCCCCTTTGCAGGATTTGGCAGGGTGGCCTGCTCCACAGATCTTACATTCGTGCTTAAAACGGCACTTGGCCCCTCTGTCACATTTACCGTCGTTGTAAGCGAAACAACGCCCTTTCCCCCCCGGATTTCCCCGATGCTTTTCCCCCTTGAAAGGACTTCTTCCCGGCGGGTTCTGTCATGGGCTGGCTTTTCCCTATAACCTCCCACCAGATCTCAACATGCTTTGAGCCCATGGGCATGATGGGGGTGCCCTCGTGACATAGCCTGAACTTCTCATCATATTCCCTCCACGCCGGGCCCTTATAACTCATAAAAGTCTCATTTATGAGATGCAAGTATCTAATCACATTCAAGTATTCAGTGGGTCTGAGCGTTAAGTAACACGATGAGAAGGCCAGAAATCCCCTTAACCAGTTATGGAAGCCCTTAAAGGCAGCTTCGCCGTTGGGCGTGGCCTTCTTTGCTTTATCGAATTCCTTCTTCATTTCTGTTGTTATAGTAAAGAAATCGATAAATTTCCCTTTGCGGATTTTTTCCCTAACTCCCTTCCTGAGCCCTCGAGCTACCGCCGTATTAGAGCAGTGCGATGCCCCAGTATCCGCTGGCGCTGCTGGTGTGCTACTTTTCCTCTTACGCTTTTTTCCCTGCACCTCCTTTGCCACTTGTTTCGCGACTAGCTTTGCTAGCTTGCGCGGGCGTTTAGTAGCGCCTGAGTCATCACTACCCCCTGAAGATGCTGAAGACCCTGACTCACCCGAAGACGACCCTTCCTCTTCACCATCTCCCTCTTGCGACGTGTTCTCGTCAACTTCAACCACTGATTCGCTCGCAGGTGCTTCTTTTGCGGCCGAGGATTCTCCCGCTTTCTTGGATGTCTGGACAGCTGATGCTTTCTCCCCTAGAGTCGACCGCGGAGTTGCTGTGCGTGCTGGCCTCTCACGAGACCTCGACCCCAAGGACGGCACCGGTGAAGTTGGACGTGTTTCAGAGGCTGAAATAGAAGGGGCGTCAATAACTGTGCGACTGGGTGAAGCCGAAGCCAGATCGACCACTTCCGTTGCCCCTAAGTCTACCTGCAATGCCGGCCCGCGAGCGCTAGACCTATGCATATCTGCCACAACCTCCCCTTGCCTAAGGTGACTGTCAGGGTTCCCCGCGAAATGGCCCCTTGGCGGCGGCGCCCAGCCCCCGTACGGCTGCATTTGATATCCCGGGAACCCATATCCCCCTTGTTGGATGTAAGGGTTGTATGCTGGCATGCCTACATTGAAAGAGTGGCCGGGCCCAGAACCCCAGTAGGGGAACTGAGGCCCGCCGTAACTCCCAAATGTTTGGTACTGCATGGGCCATTGCCCCTGCCCCTGCTGCCCCATGAATTGCTGAGGTAAGAAATGGGTTGGACCTCCCTGGGCCCTGTTAAATTGTGGGCCTGACGCATAGATGTGTTGATTTTGGGTCCCATAACCCCCTAAACCTGGTGCCAAAATTCCCTGGGGAGGCTGGAAGCCTGTTCCCCGACCCTGGTCCTCATAAAACAGCTCCCCGGCCGGGGGGTGTGTTGCACCCTGCCCGTAATGCCCTCCCGCCAATGGGGCTTGCATACGCCATAGCCTGGGCCTTGGTTCATTGTATTGCCCCGGTGTAGGGCCACCTGTGATGACCATCATGGGGCTAGGCCCCCTGCCCGGGCGACCCTCCCCCACTTCCACGAAGCCAGCTAGGTTGCTGGCACCCTGTGAGCCTGCATCCCTGGCCTCCCTTCCTGCCTGTTCAGACTCTTGTGCCTGCACCTCTGCTGCCTGGCCAGCAGATGGAGCTTCTGCCCTTATGCTGCTGTTATTCCCAGGGGAGTCAGCAGGGGGAGCTGCCGCCCCCCTGTCTCCCGACTGAGGCACCGAGACCGCGCAGGGAGCTGCGCGGTCTCCGTCCCCACTGACACTCCCCTCCCTCCCTGCTGATTGACGCGAGGGGGAAGCCGCCTGACTGCCGCCGTCTCCGGCGCGCATGAGAGAGCCAGGTGAGCGCGAGGAGACAGCTGACGCGCCTCCCGGCTCTCCTTCTCTGCAGGCCGCGGCCGCCATCCCGGACGAGCCGGCATCCCCGCCACCCGCCGCCATTACGCCCCCAGGTCCCTGAGGCTGAAAGTCACCTGCGGAGGGAGCAGGAGGGGGAGTCCTTGCGCCCGACCCGCCACTACCGTGAGCGGCGGGTGACACAGGCCGCGAACCACCGCCTCCGGCTACCAGCACCACCGAGCGGCCACTAACATCCCCACGCCCAGGGACATGGCTGAGCGGGCGCGCGGCGTCCGCCAGCCAGCGCGGCGGTGGGGCATTCCTTCTGGGTCTGTTAGACATTATTCCACCTGAGGTAAGACGCTGCTAAGCTTTACTTATCTTTCTCTGTGACGCTGATCCCTGCAGATCAAAGAATCAAAGAGGGCGCATACCCTTGCTACCCTAACCTATATACCCCTGACCTGGGGTGCAACCCCCTTCGCCCCCCATTGGTGGGGGCTTCCCGCCCGGGATTAACCCCTCCTTCTATGCCCTGTCTCTCTCACTCAACTTTATTTACACAGCCCAATTCACAGTCTCTTAACTGCACTTGGGCTTATTCAGCCCTCGTTTTAACTTATATTATAAGTGTCCCCCGGCTGTGACATTACCCTGCTGGCTTGTTTGGTCTGGGGCTGGTTCTTGAAATACGGGGGACCCCTAGTCATTTTGTCCCCCGTATTTTGGGAACCAGCCCCGGACCTGGAGCCTGGGGCTGGTTGTTAAAAATCGGGGAACCCCTATTTGTCGGGTTCCCTGATTTTTAATTACCGGCCCCGGCTCCTTCAGCCTGGTGCTGGTTACAGCTGTGGGGGGGACCCCACGCCGTTTTTTTTTTAATTTATTTATTTTTTCTATTTTTTTTTTACACACTGCAGCCTGCACGGATCTGACTGATCCGTGCAGACTGCTAGAAATAATTCGTATTAGCGGCCGTATATACGGCCGCTAATACGAATTGTTACACCATCGGAGGGTTACAAAGCAGTCGTATATGACTGCTTTGTAACTGATCCTCCGGAACACGACTTTGCATACGACTTAAACAGTCGTATGCAGTCGTAGGGAAAATACCAATAAGAAAAACTAGGTTTTTCATATTGGTAAATTTCCCACTATAGTTGGTAGTAGAATTTTGCACAGTGTCCCATTGAGGGGGCGTGTCATGCTCCACCCAAAGGGCGTGTCTAGTTTCATATATGGAGAGATTGTGAAAAGAGATTGTGAATGTGGCACCTAGAAGCGTGGGTGTGTGCTGCTACATCTGAGAGGAATCTTTTAAATGACTTATATCCAAATGTAGATGAGCCCCAAAGAAGTTAGTAAGAGCTACTATACTTGGTAAAGTGCTGGGAAATGGTGCTGATGATTCAATGTAAATGTATCTGTCTCTCATTCCTTGTTTTCCCAAAAATATAACAGTGTAATGTGGGCTAGGTGACATGAGGGAGATTGGTAGACTAATGAGGGAGAGAGGGAGATTGCTGCTATATCAGGGAGTCTCCTGCAGAATGCAGGAGGGGAGGTAACTATGATGTAACAGTGTAATGTGGGCTAGGTGACATGAGGGAGATTGCTAGACTAATGAGGGAGAGAGGGAGATTGCTGCTATGTCAGGGAGTCTGCTGCAGAATGCAGGAGGGGAGGTAACTATGGTGTAACAGTATGATGTGGGCTAGGTGACATGAGGGAGATTGTTAGACTAATGAGGGAGAGAGGGAGATTGCTGCTATGTCAGGGAGTCTGCTGCAGGAGGGGAGGCAACTATGATGTAACAGTGTAATGTAGGCTAGGTGACATGACGGAGATTGGTAGAATAATGAGGGAGAGAGGAAGATTTGTGCTATGTCAGGGAGTCTGCTGCAGAATGGAGGAGGGGAGGCAACTATGATGTAACAGTGTAATGTGGGCTAGGTGACATGACCTGGAGGGGCCCCCCACCTAACAGCTAGGCTGACAGGAAGATATGTGAGGCTCAGGACTCGCAAGAGGGGCCGCCATGCTGGGGCCCTAGTTAAGTGGAGACGCAGTGGTCACAGATCTGCACTCCCAGCTATCCTACTCTTGAACACCTGATCCCTTGTAAACAAGATGGATGAGCTGTCCCTGCTCATAAATAATGCAAGATCAGGCACTGCTGGCTCATCTATCCTATGCTTTACTGAGACATGGCTAGATGAACTCATTGCCGACTCCTCGGTGATGCTGCTGGGCTACAGTCTCCTCAGGGCTGACCGCGACAAGGAGCTCACCGGAAAAACCAAGGGAGGCGGTATCTGCTTCTTCATAAATGAAGGGTGGTGCACCGACGTAAAAACTCTGAGTAAATCAAGCAGCCCTCAACTGGAGACACTCATCATTAAATGCAACCCATTCTACTCCCCCCGGGAATTTGCCTCAATAGTCCTGGTGGGGGTGTATATACCTCCCCAAGGAAATGCGAATGAAGCCCAACTCCAACTGGCCACCAGGATAACAGACACAGAACTCAAACATCCGGAAGCACTGCTTATAGTGATGGGCGACTTCAACAGTGCCAACCTGTCCCAAGAGCTACCGAAGTACAGACAGCAAGTCAGATGCCACACCAGGGAAGGACGTACCTTAGACCACTGCTACACCACTATCAAGTCTACTTACCGGGCTATCCCCTGGGCAGCTCTGGGCCTCTCTGACCATTGCATAGTCCACCTTCTACCAACTTACACCCAGAAGCTAAGGTCAGCTAAACCAGTGTCAGATCCGTCAAAAGCTGGACAAACGAGGCAAAAATGAAGCTTCAGGCCTGTCTCGAATGCACAGACTGGGGAGTCTTTGAATCCTCCGCTACAAACCTAGACGATCTGACCGACACAGTGACAGCCTACATCAGCTTCTGCAAGGACCTGTGCGTGCCAATCAAAACAGCACGCACCTTCAACAACAACAAGCCATGGTTCATCGGTCAACTCAGGAAGCTCCGTCGGGCAAAGGAAGAAGCCTATCGCAGTGGTGATATTGTCCTGTACAAACAGGCCAGGAACTCACTAACACAGGAAATCAAGCTGGCAAAAAAAAAGATTTTCAGACAAGCTGGCGAACAACCTGTCAACTAACGACCCCGCGTCAGCTTGGAGAGGCATGCAAGCTATAAGCAACTACAAGATCTCTCGAACCCCCTCGACCATGCACCAGAAACTAGTGAACGAGCTGAACGATTTCTACTGCAGGTTCGAGAAGGAAGCTACCTGCATCAGTCCTACCCCTGACCGGGGCAAAACGGCTTGCCCACCCTCCTTCCAAAACTGCCACCCCCAGACTCTCCAGGTGGACCAAACAGAGGTAGAAGGAATGTTCAAGAGGGTCAAGCCTAGGAAATCTGGAGGCCCAGACGGAGTGTCTCCATCTGCCCTCAAGACCTGTGCAACACAGCTCGCCCCTATCTTTACCAGGATTTTGAACACTTCACTAGAAATGTGCAAGGTCCCCACCTGCTTCAAAGGCTCAATTATCGTCCCGGTTCCCAAGAGCTCAACTGCGAAAGACCTCAATGACTACAGGCCGATTGCACTAACATTGGTGGTCATGAAAGTGCTTGAACGTATGGTGCTGAACCACCTGAGAGTTGTTACAAATGCTCACCTCGACCCCCTGCAGTTTGCCTACCAAGCAAACAGAAGTGTCGAGGATGCAGTCAACCTAGGGCTGCACCACATTCTACAGCACCTGGACAGTCCAGGCACCTATGCAAGGATACTATTTGTTGATTTCAGCTCGGCATTCAACACTATCATCCCTCACATCCTGGAGCCAAAACTCCGTTCACTAGGAGTCCCAGAACCTACATGCTCTTGGATCACTGACTTCCTGACTGAAAGGAAACAGGCGGTGAAAGCAGGCGCATTCATTTCAAACACATGCACAATTAGCACCGGTGCCCCTCAAGGATGTGTCCTCTCCCCCCTGCTCTTCTCCCTCTACACAAACGACTGCACCTCAGCAGAACAGTCAGTAAAAATTATAAAATTTGCAGACGACACAAAGGGAGGTGGATCGGCTAACTAAATGGTGTAGCGGAAACAACCTTAACCTCAACCCCCTCAAAACGTTGGAGATGGTGGTGGACTTCAGAAGGAAACCAAATGCCATGCACCCACTCATAATATCTGACAGAGTAGTGTCGAGGGTCGACTCCTTCAAATTCCTAGGAACAAAGATTTCCTGCGACCTCAAATGGGGTCCCAACATAATTACAACTGTCAAGAAGGCTCAGCAGCGGTTGTTCTTCCTGAGGCAACTCAAGAAATTCAACATCCCGCAGGAGCTGCCATAGTAGAGTCTGTCCTTTGCTCCTCGATCACAATCTGGTTCGGAGGAGCAAACAAGAATGACAGATAAAGGTTGCAAAGAGTGGTGAGGATGGCAAAAAAGATCATTGGGGCGGAGCTCCCCACTGTCCAAGAACTATACCTAGCCAGGGTCAATAAGCGTGCAGGAAAGATCTTGGCGGACAAGCTACACCCTGGCCACAACCTGTTTGAACCCCTTCGGTCAGGCAGACGTTTTAGGTCCATCCCAGCAAAGACGACAAGAACTACAAAAGGCTTCTTCCCAATAGCTGTCCACCAACTAAACCGTATTGAACATACCAAATACTAAATACTAACTCGAACTTTTCTAGATACATGTGAAATGTATGTGATGTATGTTTATGCCTCTCTTCCCACCCCCTTTGTGTTCCCTGATTATGCTGCACTGTTACCACAAAAAATTCCAAGTTGCAAGTATACCTGGCCAATAAAGATGATTCTGATTCTGATGAGGGAGATTGTTAGACTAATGAGGGAGAGAGGGAGATTGCTGCTATGTCAGGGAGTCTGCTGCAGAATGCAGGAGGGGAGACAACTATGATGTAACAGTGTAATGTAGGCTAGGTGACAGGAGGGAGATTGGTAGACTAATGAGGGAGAGAGGAATATTGCTGCTACAGTATGTCAGGGAGTCTCCTGCAGAATGCAGGATGGGAGGTAACTATGATGTAACAGTGTAATGTGGGCTAGGTGACATGAGGGAGATTTCTAGACTAATGAGGGAGAGAGGGAGATTGCTGCTATGTCAGGGAGTCTCCTGCAGAATGCAGGAGGGGAGGCAGCTATGCCACATACACACCTCACACATACAGATGGAGGGATTCAGTATTGAATCCCGGTGGTCGGGATCCCGGCATTCAGAATCCCGATGCCGGAATCCCGACAGCCAAAATGCCGACAAGGGGGGGACGTGGATCGCCCCCCCCCCCCCCTTGCGGGCTCGCTGCGCTCGCAACGCAGCGGGCCCGGTGCCTCGCTACGCTCGGCACACTAATTTATTCTCCCTCCCTCGTGGACACCCCAGGAGGGAGAATATGTCGGCATTTCGGCGGTTGGGATTCCGGCGTCGGGATTCTGAACGCCGGGATCCCGACCGCCGGGATCCCGACCGCCGGGATTTTAACTGCATCCCAGATGGAGCCATCATCATCTATACCATTTGCCGAGGTGTGCCGAGTATGTGGCACAAGTGTGTGAGATGCTTGTGCGCCCCATTCATGGCAATGAATGCACAAGCGTGTGAGACGCTCGCGCGTCTATGTGGCCAGCGTGCTAGAGAGTTGCTCTAGCATGCTGGCCGTATAGATGATGGTGGCTCCATACTCACACACAAGCTGCACACAACACATATATACACTAGGTGATTCCTCGCCCTGCCAGCGCTCTTCACACCGGTGAACTTTTGTCAGAGGCGTAGGGAGGGCGGAGCCACCGGAGCTCATGCTCCAGGCGCGGATTGGTGGAATGGCGCCGCCGGCCCGCCCCCCCTCCGCAAATGATCCCTGCATGATCCCCATACACTAACTGCTGCAGGGGCGGATTGGGATGCCGGGACACCGGGTAGATTCCCGGCTGGCCGGTCCCTCACCCCCGCTATTTAGACTGCCTCAGCCCTCGGTCAGGCTGCGGTACACTGACTGCAGTGCACTGAACTGCAGGCTTCAGGGGGACTTGGCGGGGCGGAGCTAAACGGACTCGGCGGGGGGCGGAGCTACACGGACTCAACAGTGGGCAGAGCTACATGGACATGGTGGAGGCAGAGCTAAACAATGGGGCACGGAGCTAAACAGAACTGGCCTGATGACTAGTGCCAGTGTGTATCTTGGCCTCCTTGCTGCTCCTGCATTGTTGTGGCTTGTTTTCATAAAAAGGGGCGTGGTCACGGAGGTCCGTGATTAGGCCACGCCCCCGACCTTGCTGCACTGTGACCTGTGACTGTGAGCACTGCAGCAACCTGCCAGGTAACCCTATATGTCTGACTGGTGCAGGATACCACTATATGGAGCCCTGCAATGATGGAGCAAGAAAAGGAGCAGAGTAGCCCAGCAGCCAGGAAGTAGAAGGCAAGGTGAGTGTTGGTGTATGTCACATGCATTTCTATGCCTTCCCTAGTGCCCTGCCTTTTACTACATCCTCCCTAGTGCCTTGTGTCTCAATACGTCATCCCTAGCACCCTGCATCTCACCACACCATACCTGCATCTCACTACATAATCGCTAGCGCCTTGCGTCTCCCTATGCCAACCCTATCGCCCTGCGTCTCACTACACCCTCCCTCCTGCCCTGCATCTCACTATGCCCTCCCTCCTGCCCCGTGTCTCATTACGCTCTCCCTCCTACCCTGCAAGTCACTACGCCCTTCCTAGCATTGTGCATCTCACAATGCCCTCTCTTCCATCCTGCGTCTCACTATGTCATCCCTACCATGCATCTTTCTGTCCCCTCCCTACTGTCTCCCTATGCCCTTCCTACTGCCCTGTGTCTCACTACCCCTTACCTACCACCCTGCATCTCACTATCCCCTCCTTTACGCCCCATGTCTCACTATCCCCTCCCTACCACCCCAAATCTCTCTATTCCCTCCCTACAGTCTTCCTATCCCCTCCCAACATCTCCCTATACCTTCCTTACTGGCCTGTGTATCTCTGCGGGTGCCCGACGTGGTCCCGACAGTCGAGATCCCGACAGGCATTCACCCGACGTCGGGATCCCGACTGTCAAAACACCGACAGCCGGGTTCCCGACGGCCACCTGCTATTTTCCCTCACGACCCCCATAGAAGGAGAATAGAATAGGTGGTGAGCGTGGCGAGTGCAGCGAGCCCGCAACGGGCTTAGTTGCGCTCACCATGCTGTCTGGGTCCGGCCAGTCGGGTTCCCGACGTCGGGATAATGACTGTCAGGATCCCGACTGTCGGACCCCTATACCACACCCTATCTCTGCTTCCTCTGCATCTTTCTGGGGGGATGCTCTAACCCAGAAATGCTGTAAAAACACATTTCTATATTCTCTAACCCCCCTCCACAGTGGCAGCGCTGTGGAGGGAATCACCAGCAAAAGCTGGCAATTACCCTCAGAAGCCTATGGGCTTCTTACCGCAGCGCTGTGTGAGGGATCCGTCACGGATCCCTCCCAGCATGCCCTGCAGCCAGCTCATGCACAGGTGGACTCCCCGTGGCCGCATCGCAAGGGACAGCTCTTATCGCAAGAGCTGTCCCTTGTGTTAATGATCGCATGTTAGAGCATATGCGATCATTAAGAATGTGGTGGCCGGCGAAGGGAGGCTGCGCATGTTAGAACATCCTGTACTCTATCCTCTCGAGCATGTAACAACTTTTGCTGCACCACAGTGGGGTGCAGATGGATTGGACCTGCAGTGCTATGTATGGTATGCATCGAGGCGGTGCTAGGGGGCACAAGCCAAAATATTGCCATGGGCATCAAATTGGTTAGGGCCGAATCTGGTATCAGTACATCAGTATGTATCAGTGTATGTCAGTACATCACTGTATCAATATATTTTGGTATATATTTTAAAGTGTATATCAGTACATCGATGTGTATATGTGTGGATCAGTACATCAGTGTGTATCTGTGTCTATCCGTAGATATCAGTACATCGATGGGCAGATTACATTACAGTGTCTTATACAGCGCAGCAGATTCCTTTACAGTGTCTTATACAGCGCAGTAGATTCCATTACAGTGTCTTATATATTTCAAATGTAACATGCCAACACAAGTTAGCCACGCCCCCAATTCATTACCGGGAGGAGGGGGGGGGCGCAAAATATGCCCTTGCTCCGGGCACCATGGCACCTAGCTACACCGCTGACTTTTGTATTGCGAGACATATGGTTAGAATTGTATGACAGATGCCTGTATTGCAACTTGAGTTACAGGTGAAATGTGTTAAATAGAGAGCATATGATGTGGAAGGGGGTGTGTATTGTTTTGTTTAATTAAAAAGCGGTTACAGAGTAAGATGTACATTGATAGTGTGGATGGTACAGTGACATTTGTGGGTGTGTGTGGGGGGGGGGGCTGTGTGTGCATGTTGTTTAGGTGTGTGTGTGCAATAGTATAGTAGGGTGTTTTTGAGTCAGCGGCTCCCCACTGGCGGAGGTCACGACACAGGAAAACAGGAGGCTGGGTAGTGATAGGGGTGTGTGGGCATAAGGGGGACTAAAGTAGAGGGTGGGGGACACTGTGCAGCTTCTGCCAGTGGGTGAGGGTCCAGTGTGGCAGCACAGGAGTACAGGACGGTGGCCCTGAGTCAGTGTCTCCTCCTAGTGGGTGGGAGAGAGCAGGAGGCTGGGTGGTAAAGCATGATAGAGGAATGTGGGCAACACAGGATGAGCGGGTCCCCACTGGCGGAAGTCACGGGGCAGGAGAACAAGGAGGCAGGGCAGTGATAGAGGTGTGTGGGCATGAGGGGTAGTAAAGGTTTTTGGCTGTTGCAGAGTAGGGATGGCCATTGGTGCAGATGCCATCGATGGTTGGCATTGATGGTGATTTTGCACCCTGCCATCGATAGTAGTAAAATATTACTTGGATAACTATCGATTGTTGTAGCTATCGATGGTCATCCATTATATCTGACTGAATAGGCCGTGGGTCAATCTGAACTCGGTGGCGGGCCTTCCGGAATCACGGGAGGGGGCATCTTGGGGGTCCGAAATCGTGGGAGGGGGGTCGCAAGGGGGGGGGCACGAATCGCGGGAGGGGGGTCGCGGGAGGGTGTCACCTGGTGGCTGTGGAGTAATGGTGGATGGTGGGTGTATACTGTAGCCCTGGCTGGGCGGGGGGAGGTGATGTCAAGGGGGGGGTTGTGTAGAACGCTGGGCAGGAACTTTATATACACAGAGGATGAGTGACAGATCTGGCTAAATATATAAGAGAAACCCATAACAATTATTAATCATTTCTCCTCACCAGGGGCGGATTTAAGTGTCTGTCCGCCCATAGGCACCACTTTTTTTGCTGTCCCCTATATAGGGGGGGGGGGGGGGGAGGAGAGAAACTGCTATGGCCACCAGCACTCCTGCCATTCATTGCCTGCCCTTGAGGCATCGCCCCTCCCCCCGTGCAATGTGTCACGGCAGCAGCAGCTCTGCAGCAGTCAGCACGGCTGGGGAGTACCTGCCAGTGTTCCATCTGCTTGCGGCAGGTCACTGCGCTGTGAGCCGCCACTGCCCGCCACCACTGAGCAGGAGAGGTCCAGACTCCAGGATGGGTGAGTAGAAGGCTGAACGCCATTGTGGAAGCCTTTCCTCCCTTCCATTATTTGGGACCTTCCGGCTATTCTCCACCAGTGAGGGGGGTGTCTTGCCGCTCCCAGCAGGTGTCGCACATAGCCCCGTGCCTCACAGGCCTAATGGGAAATCCGGCCCTACTCCTCACCGAGAATCCATTACTTCTTCCAGCAGCAGCTTCTCGTGTAATCACGCCCCATATTCACTAAGCCATGGATGCCAGAACTTTGGTGAGAAGGGTGACGCTACCCTATAGATGCTGAAGAGGTTCCTTCCACATCCATGCTGTAGACTGACATCCATTGCCAGCAAACACCCCCTACAATAAATGCAGTGGGAGCGGGAAGCATACTTGCTGACTTCCTGCGCGGAGGGATACAATTATGTAATTCAGCGTGAATCAATCCTTTGCCCCGCCTACTTTCCTGGGCTGCAGGGGGGGGGGGGGGGGGGTTCAGACATTCGCTTGTCTTTGCAGGTTCTCAGAGAGCTGCCCTGCTTTCCAGGGGGTTAGGATTCTTAGCCAATTATTAGGAGTCTCTCCGCTGATCTCGTAGGTTGGGCAGGAAAGAGCTTTGGGGCGCACCGTCTTTACCGCATTTATCTTTATCATGAAACAGAGACAGGATAATGGGCCTTATTCAGCTTCGGGCGCAGAAGTCCACAGCAAATGGGTGATTCTCGGACTTCTGCAAATGTTCAGCCCCCACAGCGCAAACTTTCAACAATAATATTCAATAATATACAGTTTGTATTTGAGACCGTAGTGCTAAGCGCAGGTCCATTTCCTCGCACTAGACTGTAAATGCTTCAAAAGAAAACATTGCAGATCATTTACATAAAGCTCAAGGTGGATTTTCTTATCTTCTCGTAACATTACCTTTTATACCTGGCAATTGGTATAAACCTGTGTGACGCACAAGCCTTTCTTCACCATGACTTCTGTCATAGCAGCACAGTGACAGCAGAGGACAATCGTGCTCTTCTTGTTTCTTACCTTTGCTAGTCATTCCTAGGCTGTGGAGATTGGGTGTGTTATATGGTCCCGACCGTCGGGATCCCCACAGTCATTAGCCCGACGTCGGGATCCCGACTGGACGGACTCAGACAGCGGGGCGAGTGCCACAAAGCCCCCTTGCTGTGCTGTGGGCACGGTGGCCCGCTACACTCGCCACCTATTCTATTCTCCCTCTATGGGGGTTGTGGACTGTCCAGCACCCTTGGAGATCAGTTTCATTTGAAGGGATTGTTTTATGGAGTGTACCAACCTCACAATAGTATCTGTATAATGAAGTATAGTGCAGAATCAGCATGATTAAGATGTACAGAGGATGGGTAAGATGTTTGAAGTATTGTCTTAGAAGGGGATGTGGTACGCGTCCTCCCAACCTATCAACCTATACCCCCACTATCCACGTCGGCTTGGAGTTGATTTTATAAAGTGGGGCGAGTGCAGCGAAACACCGAGCCCGAAGCGTGGTGAGGGGACGCGGATTACTTGACATGTATTCCACGTCCCCTCGCCACGCTTCGGGCTCGGTCACTCGCTGCACTCGCAACACTTTATAAAATCAACTCCACGCCGACGTGGATAGTGGGGGTAGGAACAAGTCGGGAGGACACGTACCGCATACGCTCGCCATGCTTCGGGCTGACGTGGATAGTGGTGGTGTTTCAAGAACACATTCACACCTGTCATGTCAGGCAGGTTAAAATGGTCAATGGTTCCCACACAATGTAATAAGCGCTGACTGACTACGCTATCTGCGTAACGCTGACTGACTACGCTAACTACGTAAGCTCAGGCTAACCGCTAACAGGCGGGAACACAACGCTGATACTGACATGAACTCCTGGCTGACTACACTAACTACGTAAGCTCAGGCTAGCCACGAACGGGCGGGAACACGATGCCGATACTGACAGGGACGCCTGGCTGACTACGCTAACTACGTAAGCTCCGGCTAGCTGCGAATAGGCGGGAACACGACTCTTATACTGACAGGGAGGCTGACCACGCTGGCCGCAGGAACACTACGCTGATACTGACAGGGACGCTGACTACGCTGGATGCAGGAACACTACGCTGATTCTTATAGGGATGCTACACTGACTAGGTAACTGTTGCCGTGAAACTACACAAGTACCAAAAATGTATATACATATGGAGCCCCTCTCTTCTTTGCTTAGCTCTCGCCAGAACGTCCTCGCTGGCGAGAGCCGGCGGAGAGAGACTCCATTAGACTGGGATACATGTGCGTCTCACGCACACGCGTGTCCTAGTCTCTCGGCGGCTAGGCAGCAGGACCCTGCCCGTCTCCATTTTAGGGAGATGGGCAGGGTTAGGGGGGTGGCGGGGATGGCGGCGGGGAGATCCGTCACCATGGGTGTGCGAGCATCTCGTGCATGTGTGCCCTCTGGCAGGGGCTGGCGGCTGACGGGGGCTGGCGATAGAATCACCAGACCCTGCAAGGGTGAAACGGGCTTCATCTGTAGCACATGTAAGTTTGATAAAGAAGGTGGTGTCAGGACTGCGAGTTTGAGAACCTCGGTGGCCTGGTGGCAGATGCTGGATGACCACGTGGAATAACTTAGTGACTACAGCAGATGGCACAGAGGGGTAGATGTATGAAGCAATGATAAGGGAGGTGAAGTGAGCCAAAGGAGAAGTGTCCCATGGCAACCAATCATAACTTAAGTAGCATCTTTAATTTACATAATATAACATTTTACAGAGCAGCTGATTGGTTGCCATGTTCTCCTCTGGCTCACTTCTCTTTCCTTACCATTGCTTCATACACCTACCCCAGAGTTACTGGACTGGATGGCACAGAACAACAAGAGTGGGGGTACAGGGTAACAGGACCATATGGCATGGAGTTTCTGGAACTTAAACATACCTACTTGGCTAAACAGAATGTAGTAATAACAAAAAATATTAGACTAGCCTTGTGGCGAATAAAGCTACAATATGAGGATAACTCAAGCAGGCCAAATTGGCAATGAAAAACAGTATCTGGCAGATTACCAGGTTGATTAGCCCAGAGCTGAATACAGCCGAGACAGGAGACTTGATCCGGAGGAGGATCAGGCTGACTGGACTAGAGGTGCTGACTGAAGAAACAGGAGACTGACCAAAATAATTTACCAGACTGACCGGAGCTGAAGACAGTGTAGAGATACTTGATCCCGGAGAATAACCAGGTACTGGACTAGACCCGTAGACAGAGTAGAGATACTTGATACCGGAGAATATCCAGGAACTGGACCGGAGCTGAAGGCAGAGTAGAGATACTTGGGGTAGTACGGATGGTGGAATGGTTAGCATTACTGCCTCACAGCGCTGAGGTCATTGGTTCCATTCCCACCATGGCTCTAACTGTGCAGAGTTTGTATATTCTCCCCGTACTTGCGTGGGTTTCTTCCGGGTACTCCGGTTTCCTCCCACAATCCAAAAATATACTGGTAGGCTAATTGGCTCCCAACAAATTAACCCTAGAACGTCTGTGTGTGTGTACATGTGGTTGGGAATATAGATTGTAAGCTCCACTGGGGCAGGGACTGATGTGAATGTTCAAATATTCTCTGTAAAGCGCTGTGGAATATGTATGCGCTATATAAGAAACTGTTAATAATAATACATACTTGATACCGGAGAATAAACAGGAATTGGGCCGGAGCAGAAGGCAGAGTACACAGTACAGATAATTTCGAATCATTCAGGGAAGCTCTAAAAGAAATTGAGTGGGAAGCAGTATTTGAGGGGAAGAATGCAGAGGAAATGTGGGATACACTAAAAAATGTGCTCGAATCACTAACTATTAAATACATACCAAAAGTCAATAACGGTAAATTCAATAAAAACAGCCCTCATGGTTGGACAAAAAAGTTAGGACAGCAATCAACAATAAAACAAGGGCGTTTAAACTCTATAAATATAACGTAAATGAGGAGGCGTTTAACAAGTGCAAAGAATCAAACAAAATTTGTAAAGGGGTAATCAAAGTAGCTAAAAGGGAAAATAAAGAGCGCATAGCCACTGAAAGCAAAACCAACCCCAAGAAGTTTTTAAAGTACATAAATAGTAAACAAATAATTAAAGAGAACATTAACCGATATCAATGGTAAAAGTTTTACAGAGGATAAGGGAAAAGCAGAACTGTTAAATGGGTTCTTCTCATCAGTGTTTACTAGGGGAGACCAGACAGTGGAACGCACAGGTACCACAAATGGGACAAACAAGCCGGATCTCAATATTGCTTTCATGACCGATGAGATAATATTGTGGCTCAGCAAAATCAAAACAAAGAAATCACCAGGCCAGACGCGATTCATCCTAGGGTACTAATGGAATTAAGAAACTAACGACCCCTCTATATTACATTTTTGATAACTCACTTTCATCAGGTAAGGTACCAAAAGATTGGAGAATATCAGAGGTAGTGCCATTATTCAAAAAAGGAAAAAGGGACGACCCAGCTAATTACAGACCTGTGAGCTTAACATCAATATTGGGTAAAATATTTGTAGGATTTTTAAGGGATGGTATCCAGGAATATTTAGACCTTTATAGTTTACTTAGTATTAACCAGCATGGGTTTGTGAAAAATCGTTCATGCCAAACAAATTTACCAGGCTTCTATGAGGATGTCAGCAAAAACCTTGGTAATGGAAACGCTGTAGATGTGATTTTCCTAGATTTTGCTAAGCCTTCGACACAGTACCACACAAGAGGTTGATAAATAAAATGGAGGTCCTGGGAATAGGGGCAAATATCTGTAGATGGGTAGGGAACTGGCTGTGTAATAGAGAACAGTGGTCCTGAACAGTGCCGTATCAAATATGATACCCAGGGTTCAGTTCAAGGGCTCATTTTATTTAACATTTTTTATTAACGCTATTGGGATGGGGTTACTCAGCAATGTATCCATCTTTGCGGACGATACAAAACTGAGCACAGTTATTTATCAGAAGATGTTGCCACGCTTCAAAATGATCTTAACAATCTAGATGAGTGGTCAAAAAAGTGGAAGATGAGGTTCAATGTGGACAATTGCAAGGCCATGCACCTTGGGAGACATAACCAGTGTGCTAGTTATAACCTAAGCGGGGATGAATTGGGTAATTCAGTACTTGAAATGGATCTAGGAGTCCAAATAGACCAAACTGGGATATAGTGCCCATTGTAATGTAGCTACAAAAAAGGCCAACAAAATTCTCGCATGTATTAAAAGGGGCATGGAAACTAGGGACTCAAAAGTAATTATTCCACTGTACAAGGCATTGGTTAGACCACACCTCGAATACGCAGTGCAGTTCTGGGCCCCGCACTATAAAAAGGACATCATAGAATTAGAAAAAATCCAAAGAAGAGCAACATAGCTTATTAGGGGTATGGAGAATTTAAGCTGCGAGGAAATATTAAGAAATTTGGGAATATTTACACTAGAGAAGAGACGTTTAAGGGGGGACATGCTCAACATGAACAAATATATCAGGGGCCAATATAAGGAACTGTCAAGCACCCTTTTTTCTGCTAGACAGGAATCTAGGACGAGAGGGCATGACTTTACATTAGAAGAAAAAAGATTTTGTTCATCTAGAAGAAAAAAATTCTTTACAGTCAGAGCAGTCAAACATTGGAACTCTCTCGCTGGAGAAGTGGTGTCGGCAGACACTATAAATAACTAATTTCTGTGTGAGTTCGGTTTGCATAAGGGTCCCTATTATACCCCATCGTAAAAGTGATTTTAATATGGTCCTGAATTACACATATATAGTTTTCTTTCTTTTCCATTATTTGATACACCCATGTATAATCATGTATGGAGAATTGGATGGTCTGATGGGAGATAAAGAAACTGCTACGAGAGTATAAAATTCTATTTACTAGTGAGTATGGTATGCAGCATATCATCTACTCATAGAGTCTTTACACAGAAGGTGGTCCAGCTAAAGAAAGCTTTATACACGGGGCCTCACAATTAACCTTGTGAGTTCGGTACGAATTGAGTCACCACTTCACCTCACTTCTTTCTTGAGAATAATCACCTGACACAAATTTTTCTTATATTTTTGTCTCATCAATTGGTCCACCATCACTCTTCAATTGGAGTCAAGCGCCATCATTGTTGTTTTCTAAATACAGACACTATAAATATGTTTAAAATAAGATTGGATAAACATTTACTGGTTAAAAACATCCATGGCTACGAATAAGTAACATAATCTGTCTTTAAAATATCAGAACATACTATACAACAAGGGATAAGCTACTATAAACATAAGTCTTTATTCAGCCTCGCCTACTATGTAACTATGTATGCATGAATGACGTCCCCCTCCTGATCACAGTGTGCGGGAGAGCTCCTCTCAGTGTCGGTGGAAGGTGGTGCCCAGTGATCACCACGGTTTTTATGAATGACGTCCCCCTTCTCATCACTGTGTGTGGTAGGGCTCCTCTCAGTGTCTGTGAAAGGAGGTGCCCATTGATCACTCAGGTATGTATGAATGACATCCCCCTCCTCATTACTGTGTGTGGTAGGGCTCCTCTCAGTGTCTGTGGAAGGAGGTGCCCAGTGATCACCCCGGTATGTATGAATGACATCCCCCTCCTCATTACTGTGTGTGGTAGGGCTCCTCCCAGTGTCCGTGGAAGGAGAGGCCCAGGGGTCACCCTGGTGGTAGGGCTCCTCTCAGTGTCGGTGGAAGGAGATGCCCAGTGATCAGCCTGGTATGAATGACGTCCCCCTCCTCATCACTGTGTGTGGTAGGGCTCCTCTCAGGGTCTGTAGAAGGAGGTGCCCAGTGATCACCCCGGTATGTATGAATGCCAACTCCCTCCTGATCTCAGTGTGTGGTAGGGCTCCTCTCAGTGTCGGTGGAAGGAGATGCCCAGTGATCAGCCTGGTATGAATGATGTCCCCATACTCATCACTGTGTGTGGTAGGGCTCCTCTCAGGGTCTGTAGAAGGAGGTGCCCAGTGATCACCCCGGTATGTATGAATGCCATCTCCCTCCTGATCTCAGTGTGTGGTATGTCTCCTCTCAGTGTCTGTGGAAGGAGAGGCCTAGTGATCACTCCAATATGTATGACGTCCCCCTCCTCATCACTGTGTGTTGTAGGGCTCCTCTCAGTGTCTGTGGAAGGAGATGCCCAGTGATCACTCCAATATGTATGACGTCCCCCTCCTCATCACTGTGTGTGGTAGGGCTCTTCTCATACCCCATTCACAACAGAAATGCAGGGACAAACCCGGGAATTCAGTTCCCGGGACAAGCAGGGACATTCACGGGTTTGGACCCATTCACACCAGAAATGTCCCTGCATTTTCTGGTGTGAGAAGGGGGCGGGAAGGAGGCCGGCAGGAGGTGGGGAGGAGGCGGGCAGTCGGCGTGCAGGCGGCGGGATGGCGGCGGAGGTGGGGAGAATACTCACCCCGGTTGCTGGTCCTCCATGCAGGCCAGGGATCCACACAGGCGGCGGCGCAAATGACGGGACAGGCTGCGGATGAAGATGACGCAGCTCTCCGGCGTCCTCACTGCCGCCGGAGAGCTGCGTCATCATCATCCACCGGCTGTCCCGTCATTTGCGCCCGCCACCTGCGTGGATTCCCGTCCAGACAGCACACCGAGGACACGGCAACCCGGGTTAGTATACCCTGTACCTTTCACACCAACCAGGTCCCCGGGTTGAACCCGGGAACAACCCTGGTACCTAGCCGTGTTGAAATTTGCCCGGGATTTTGTCCCGGAAACCTTTCACACCAGCGCTAGTACCGGGTTGTTCCCGGACTCAACCCGGGAATTTAGGCTGGTGTGAATGGGGTATCAGTGTCTGTGGAAGGAGGTTCCCAGTGATCACCCCGGTATGTATGAATGATGTCCCCCTCCTCATCACTGTGTGTGGTAGGGCTCCTCTCAGTGTCTGTCGAAGGAGATGTCCAGTGATCTATTTCAGAGCCGACTGTATCCCAGATATGGAATATTCCTCCATAAAATTACAGCATGAGTTCAAATCGATCAATGTAATAAAATAACTGGTTTCCCATTAAGCTTGTGTTACCCCATCACTTTGTCATCTGACCATGATTAAGATTTATTTTAAGACAATTTATCCTACATACTGATCACAATTATAAGGAAGGTCCATGTGTTGGTTGGCAGGCTCTACTACATACATATGTACTGTATGTGTGTGTGTATACTGTATACTGTGTATATGTTTCTCCTAGACTGCATACAAACATCAGCCTTTGTTTTTTTTATTTTACCTTTAATACATTCTGAATATACAGAATACACGTTGTAGACACTAAACAAAACATTTGCCTATTTGACAGCATCTCAAAGCCAACACATTAATGAACCTTTCTTTAATATAAAGAATACAGAAATCAAATAAATTAAACTTCAAACTTCAAAGCCATTTACAAACTTTAAATAAATGAGGATGGCAGCATGGGGGTATACTGTCCCGGATGCTAGAGTAGGCCAATTGGTGTAGAAGATGGTCTGACACTGTGCCGATAAGTCAAGGCAGTCCTACAGGACCAGGAGGTGGGCATAGGAGTAGACTAATGGGGCGCACATTGAAGAATAGCTGGAGGAAGAGGTCAATCTCTTGGCTTGTGATGGTCAGGAGCCTTCAGATCTCATTCCTGGTGGACATGAAGCCTCAATATTGTGGTTCCAGCTGTAGCAGCAGAGACAAGGTTCTATGATGAGTTTATTAAGACACGGCACAATGTTCTAAAATGTTCCCACCACTTGACCATCCTGGAAGCCACATCACGCATACGAGACCTCTGGCCTTTGAATCTTGATCTAAACCGTAAAGAACAATGATGAATTAGTGAAGAGCGAGAAGGGAGGCAGAGATACGTAGGTCAGATGGAGAAGACCACGGAGTAGAGAACTGGCCGGATGCTGAAATGGCAACATTGGTTTTCTTGTTAATCTGTACTTAACCCTGGTTTACGGTCATTAGGTTGACATATATATTAGGTCGACATGCATTGGGTTGACCACTGAAGGCTGACATGGCTTAGATCGACCTATGAAATAGGTCGACAGGTTTTGAAGATTGACACAAGCATTAGGTCAACAGTAAAAAGGTTGACATGCCCTAACATCCACTAGGGCATAGTGGGAGAATAGAAAATTGGACCCAAAGCATGGCGAGCGCAGCGGTACAATTTGATGGTGTCCATGGCGACTATGTCGACATCAGGGTAAATGCCATGTCGGCCTAATTCATGTGTCATGTCAACCTAATATTGGTTGACACAATAACCCATGACCTTAACCCTATCTCTAAAGGCAACCCTAACCTAAAGGTAACCCTAGCTCTTAAAGTAACAGTAACCCTAAACCTAATGGCAACACTAATACTTGCTGTATGGCCAACCTAACCCCTAATAATAACCCCTAACCACTTTCCATCCCTAATGATAAACTTAACCCATAAAGCCAAACCTAAAGGTGCCCATACACCGAGCCGATTTGGGCCAATTGGGACAAATCGGGCAGTGAAATCGGCCCAAATCCACTCAGTTTAATGTCCCCTCAGGTCCAATGCATGGTCCCATGCGCATTGGACCCGAGCAGGTGGTCGGACATGCTGGCCGTCCGACCACCCGACCTGGGACCTCCTTCCCATGCAGCATGGGGGCGTGGTCCGGCCAGGGGGTGGTGGCGGGGGGCGGGCAGAGGGGTCCGTCCAACTGGCGGCTGGGAGGCTGGAGCTTGTAGTGGCATTTTGCCGGGCAGCGGGATGCGGCTGCTGAATATTTTGAAATAACTGGCCGGCCGTTGATTGGCTGAGACTCAGCCAATCAATGGCCGGCCAGTCATTTCAAAATATTCAGCAGCCGCACCCACCGCTCGGCAAAATGCTGCTACAAGCTCCAGCCTCCTAGCCGCTTGGACGGACCCCGCTGCCCGCTTCCCCGCCACAACTAACTGGCCGGACCCCGCTGCCCTCCCCCCACCACCGCAGCAGCTCCCCGGGAGAAATACATGCAATAAATTGCATACAAATTATTGCATGTAAAAATGGCACATCAAGTGCCAGCTCGCATGTGAGCCTTCCGGGGAGCTGCCGGGGGTGGGGGCTCTCTGTAATCTGGTCCGACTTGTCCTTAGGACAAATCGGGGACAGTGTATGGGGGTGTTAATGGTAAACGTAACTATAACAATAATGATAAAGGCAACACATGGCAAATAAAATCCTAATGGTGACCCTATAAAACCCTAACCGTAACTGCAACCATTGCTATTATGCCAATGCTAACCATAACTTTATCCGTAACCCTAAAATTAACCTAATGGAAATGTTGGAAATTGGAGGCAAAGGTAAGTTAATTGTATAAGGACATCTATTATCAACAGGTGCTGGACAACACTTCTACAGTTGGGATTCCTGCGGCATTCCTCCCAACAGTCCCAATTACCGCGGGAATGTCCCGGTTTTTAGGGACATTCCCGCATCCCTACCGCGGCCAGCAGTGTCCCGCGGCGAGGGGGGACTGTTGGGAGTCCCCGTCGGCTGCTGAGCAGCAGGGAATAAATGCTGTGTGCATGCGCACAGCGTCTATTCCCACAGCCAGGAGGCTCTGGGTCATGCCCCCATAACGTCAAAACAGGGGCGTGGCCTAACAGGAGAACTGTAAGTATAGGCCACGCCACCTTTAATTAGGCCATGCCCCTGAAATTTCCGACGTGCATCCCTGTGTCCCTCCTCCGTCTCCCTGTAAGTTGGGGGGTATACTGCGGTCATTAGTCCAACATCGGAATCCCAACTGTCAGAGCGTCATACCACACCTATGGGAACTGGGACTAGGTGATAAATATCAGGACTTAGATGAAGACTTGTGCACACACCTCAAGTGTTGGGTCTATGTTGTCCAGGATTGGTGTAAACTGCACTTTATTGTCCACATTCTTCCCAAACACATCTGTAAAAAAAAATGCATATACACAGTCAATTTGTTCAATTAAGTACAGGCAGTACAGATGGTGAAATGGTTAGCATTACTGCCTCACAGCGCTGAGGTCATGGGTTCCATTCCCACCATGGCTCTAACTGTGCAGAGTTTGTATATTCTCCCCGTGCTTGCGTGGGTTTCCTCCGGGTACTCCAGTTTCCTCCCACAATCCAAAAATATACTGGTAGGCTAATTGGTTCCCAACAAATTAACCCTAGAATGTCTGTTTGTGCATGTACAGGTGGTAGGGAATATAGAGTGTAAGCTCCACTGGGGCAGGGACTGATGTGAATGGTCAAATATTCTCTGTAAAGCGCTGCGGAATATGTGTGCGCTATATAATAAACTGTTAATAAATAAATCATTTTTTTATTTATTTTCAGTTTCTTATATGGAGCAGCATATACTGTTGTGCTTTACAATTGGAAAACAACAGTAATAAAACAAACTGGGTAGAAACAAACTGACATAGAGATAGGAGGGCCCTGCTTGCAAGCTTACAATCTATGATCCTCCTGCAGGGTGACACAGACATAGATAATCCATTTGGAATAGGATCAGACAACATAGTACATACCTTCCTCATAACTCTGGGACATGTTTGTGATGCCATGATGGGCATGCCACTCATCTTCTTTATCCTCATACCAACTCTGCTCCTGATTCACGGCAAAGTTATCCCTGGCAACACAAATGTAACACAGTTACACATCTACACCTGATTCAACTTCAATCGGCCGATGGTGCGGCGCTACGCATAAGTATCGGTGACTATACAGATGGAGCCCTTCTCTTCTTTGCCCGGCGCTCGCCAGGACATCCACGCTGGTGAGCGCCGGCGGAGAGAGGGCCTCCATCAGACTAGGGCGCGCGTGCATCTCACGTGCATCCCAGTCTCTCAGCCGCTGGGCGGCATGACACTGCCCGTCTCCACTTCAGGGAGACGGGCAGGGTTAGGGGGGGTTTGGGGCGGTGGTGTGGACCGGCGATGGCGGCGGGGAAGGTGGGGGACAGCGGCGGGGAGCTCCGTCGGAATGTTGTGCATATTACTAGGCTTCTCTCTGTATCACTACCTGTCCTGACCTTTGCATATTTCTGGAGCTACCCTTTGTATTGCTACCTGTCCTGACCTTTGGATATTTCTGGAGCTACCCTCTGTATTGCTACCTGTCCTGACCTTTGCATTGTACTAGGGCACAATTCCCACCATGGCCCTAACTGTGGGGAGTTACAAAAATACAAAAATAAACTGGTAGGTTAATTGGTGGCCAACAAAATTAACCCTAGAATGTCTGTGTGTGCATGTACATGTGGTAGGGAATATAGAATGTAAGCTCTCCTGGGGCAGGGACTGATGTGAACGTTCAAATATTCTTTGTAAAGCACTGAGGAATATGGCCTTTATCCTGGTTCACTAACAAAGGCACTTTCGTTCTCAAATGGACAAAACCATGTGCACTGCCGGATTGGGGGGGGGGGGGGGGGGGGGGGACACAGTCAGATGTAATATGTGCAGAGAGATTTAGATTTGGGTGAGTTATTTTGTTTCTGTGCAGGGTAAATATTGGCTGCTTTAATTTTACACTGCAATATAGATCTCAATATAGAACCCCACCCAAATCGAATTCTCTCTACACAAGTTGCATCTGCCCCACCTGCAGTCCAAATAGTTTTGTCCATTTGACAGAGAATTTGCCTTTGCGCGTGAACCAGAATAAGGGCCTATGTGTGTGCTATATAAGAAACTGTTAACAAATAAATAAAAACTAGGGCTACTCTCTATATCGCTAAATGTCCTGACCTTTGTATTCTACTAGGGCTATTCTCTGTATAGCTACCTGTCCCTACCTTTGTATTCTACTAGGGCTACTCTCTGTATCGCTACCTGTCCTGACCTTTGTATTGTACTGGGGGTACTCTCTGTATCACTACCTGTCCTGACCTTTGCATTGTACTGGGGGTACTCTCTGTATCGCTACCTGTCCTGACCTTTGTATTGTACTGGGGGTACTCTCTGTATCACTACCTGTCCTGACCTTTGTATTGTACTGGGGGTACTCTCTGTATCGCTACCTGTCCTGACCTTTGTATTGTACTGGGGGTACTCTCTGTATCACTACCTGTCCTGACCTTTGTATTGTACTGGGGCTACTCTCTGTATTGCTACCTGTCCTGACCTTTGCATTGTACTGGGGGTACTCTCTGTATCGCTACCTGTCCTGACCTTTGTATTGTACTGGGGGTACTCTCTGTATCACTACCTGTCCTGACCTTTGTATTGTACTGGGGGTACTCTCTGTATCGCTACCTGTCCTGACCTTTGTATTGTACTGGGGGTACTCTCTGTATCACTACCTGTGCTGACCTTTGTATTGTACTGGGGCTACTCTCTGTATCACTACCTGTCCTGACCTTTGTATTGTACTGGGGGTACTCTCTGTATCGCTACCTGTCCCGACCTTTGTTTTGTACTGGGGGTACTCTCTGTATCACTACCTGTGCTGACCTTTGTATTGTACTGGGGGTACTCTCTGTATCACTACCTGTCCTGACCTTTGCATTGTACTGGGGGTACTCTCTGTATCGCTACCTGTCCTGACCTTTGCATTGTACTAGGGCTACTCTCTGTATCGCTACCTGTCCTGACCTTTGTATTGTACTGGGGGTACTCTCTGTATCACTACCTGTCCTGACCTTTGCATTGTACTGGGGGTACTCTCTGTATCGCTACCTGTCCTGACCTTTGTATTGTACTGGGGGTACTCTCTGTATCGCTACCTGTCCTGACCTTTGTATTGTACTGGGGGTACTCTCTGTATCGCTACCTGTCCTGACCTTTGCATTGTACTGGGGCTACTCTCTGTATCGCTACCTGTCCTGACCTTTGTATTGTACTATGGCTACTCTCTGTATCACTACCTGTCCTGACCTTTGTATTGTACTAGGGCTACTCTCTGTATCACTACCTGTCCTGACCTTTGCATTGTACTAGGGCAACTCTCTGTATCGCTACCTGTCCTGACCTTTGTATTGTACTGGGGGTACTCTCTGTATCACTACCTGTCCTGACCTTTGCATTGTACTGGGGGTACTCTCTGTATCACTACCTGTCCTGACCTTTGTATTGTACTGGGGGTACTCTCTGTATCGCTACCTGTCCTGACCTTTGTATTGTACTGGGGGTACTCTCTGTATCGCTACCTGTCCTGACCTTTGTATTGTACTGGGGCTACTCTCTGTATCGCTACCTGTCCTGACCTTTGTATTGTACTGGGGCTACTCTCTGTATCGCTACCTGTCCTGACCTTTGTATTGTACTGGGGCTACTCTCTGTATCGCTACCTGTCCTGACCTTTGCATTGTACTGGGGGTACTCTCTGTATCGCTACCTGTCCTGACCTTTGTATTGTACTGGGGGTACTCTCAGTATCACTGCCTGTCCTGACCTTTGCATTGTTCTAGGGCTACTCTCTGTATCACTGCATTGCATTTTACTATAAGTTATCTGTATTGCTACCTGTCCTGGCGATTTTGGTTGAAAAACGTCCCAGAGAGAGGGAAATGAAGGATCTGTACAGGGGGACAGTCCGAATAATCGGCACCATCTGCCATTCATAGGTTGCAGTGTCCCCTCGGCAGGTGGGCAGATTGGGAAGAGGCCATAATAACTGCTGCTCTGCTCATACTGTAGATGCCATCATAGGCGAATCTAGAATTATGGTAATGTGTGGTCCCAGATCTAGATATAATAGCAGGGGAACCTTTGCGCGGAAGGAGGCATGGCATCACAAAAAGGGGTGTGGTATTACACTTTACACCATACACAGTAAGGCCCATTACACATTTTAGCAAACTCCGTAATACCCATTACACATAAAGCCACACGCCGTAATGCCAATTACACATAAGGCCACACACCATAATGCCCATTACACATTATGCCACACATCATGATGCCCATTACATACTATATAACAAACCGTAATGCCCATTACATATTTGCCACATAAGTGCTGCTTACCTACGTGCTCATTGCTAGGGGGTTCTTGCTTGATGGCACCATAGTACCCATTACACATGATGCCGCACACCATAGTACCCATTACACATGATGCCGCACACCATAGTACCCATTACACATGATGCTGCACACATAATGTCCCTTACCACATGATGCTGCACACATAATGCCCCTTACACATGATGCTGCACACATAATGCCCCTTACACATGATGCTGCACAACCGTAATGCCCCTTACATATTAAGCCACACATTATGCATAATGCCCCCACATACCGCCACTTGTAGCGTCCCTTAAGCAATGCCCCCAAAAGTGCCACTTACTGTAAATTTTTATATGAGCCTTCGCTGCTGATGCAGGGAGAGATGGAAAGCGGTGCAACTGCTTCTATGGGGGGGAGGAACAGAGCGCACCGCAGAGCACGCTCCCACTCCCCTCCTGGTGTCCCCTCTAGCTGAGTGGACATTTGAAATATGGTGCGCGCTGTTGTTGTGCATGAAGTCGGGGGAGCACTCCGGGCGCCGGCACCACATGATTAAGGGGGGGGCAGGCTGAGGTGAAAGCGGGGAGAAGAATTGGAGCGGAAGTTGCAGGGGTGACAGTCATTGACAGCTGGGCAGAGAGCAGGGGGCTGCCCGGCTTTATTCAGAGCACTGCAGGTCACGGCTGTTTGAAATAATACCGCTTTCACAACAGAAAATGCAGGTATTTACCCGGGAATATGGTCCCAGGATCATGCAGCGACATTCCCAGGCTAACCCCTTATACACCAGCCTAGTCCCTGCATTTTCTGGTGTGAGGAGGAGAGACCACTCCCCTCTCCCTACCCCCCTTTAACCAACCGGCTATATCTTCGGAACCAACTGACCCATTTACATGAGACCAGTATCATATTGAAGAACTTTTGAGTTGGCTTCGAATGATTTTGGTCCTGTGAAACTAGGCTGTTTGGTTCCAGAGAAATCTGCCCTCAAAGAACATAAACATATTACATTTAAGAAATGAAAAAAAAAAAAAACAACACAGTTTAACCTCAATATCCCTGGAACCAATTAACCCATATGGATCCAGCCTGGTATCAGATTGAAGGCCCAGCGATTTGGGTTCGACTGAGATCAACCTCGAGCTTCAGTGATGCCAAAGGGGGAACTGGCAGCCGTTGAACTGGGTGGGGGTCGGAATTAGCGGGTCCCATGTTATCCTATAGGGAAAACGTTCCAGCTTTGCCTGGCAGTATCTCTGGAAAGCCCCATTCCTCAGCTACAAAATGGGCTAATGGGTGGTCCTGTGCACCCCCGGACCACCCCCTAGATTCGCCTATGGTTGCCAGTGATCACTACCAGGGAATCAGAGGCGGGAAAAGATCCCCTAAAGTGTTAGAATAATTTTGGGAGTTGTGAGTACTAACTCATACTCAGAGTGCCTTGGAAATGATACAGTACTTGATTCAATGACAGAATCTCTTACATAACTTATTCCCAGAATCTACAAATCTGCTAATTGCTCACCGCTTTTCTTCTTTGCCCCATTTAAAGATGTAGAATAGAATCAGAGCAATTGCAATAAGGAGGATAGCGATGGATGCACCAATCCCCCCATAGACGCCCGCCTTCAGCAGTCTCCCCTGGCATTTGGTGGACGTGTAGATGTATTGGTCGGTCTTTGGACAACTGTAAAAAAAGGAGTCATACGATAACACAATGAAAACATTGCTCATCAGCAGGGGAGGCTACAGAGGAGGGGCTGCAGTGTACTTCAAAATTCAAACAGGGGAGCCACGCCCACTGCTACCAACTGCCATTCCAAACTGACTCACTGGCAGTGGGCGTGGCTCCCCTTTTTAAATCCTGAACTGTGCCGCAACTCCACCTCTGGATTAGCCCCTGCCCATCAGTAAAATACAAGGACATGGTATTTGGAATGATAGAGCACATACCTCCCAACTTTTGTGCTGATGGCGAGCGCCCGAAAAGGGGGCGGGCGTATGCAAATGAGGGTGCGGCTTATGCTAATTAGCTGCAGCCTCATTTTCATACAAGAATAGACGCTGTGCGCATGCTATTCTATTAGATTGGGGGGTGTCCCAACTGCCACCCCCCGCAGCGGGACAATGCCTGCCGCGGGTGGGACAGCGGGACAGGACCCGAAAATCGGGACTGTCCCGCTGTAATCGTGACAGTTGGGAGTTATGAGAGCAGGTCATATGCAAATAAGCCTCTCCTAATGGATTAGCCCGTTATAGGTAATGCATCTTCCCTGGTATTAATGCAATATTTACCTGCAGCCAGCGTACCCAGGTTTCTTTGAGGGTATACAGTTATTCGGAAGAAAAGTACAATGGCAGGCACAATGTTGACAGAGACAAAAGGTCAACAGAAGATTAACGATAACATGGAAAAGTTTTTTGGGGGGGCTTGAACTGAGTCTCAGGAATGGTATCACACTCGCCGAGGCGTCAAGGAAGGGAACGCCCAGCCAGGGGAAAGCCCAGCTCTCTATGGGTATCTCATGAAAATGCTGCGAGTATACGCAGCAGAGATGGGGCGTTCTTGAACGAAGCGGATCTTTTGGACCGAACACTTAAAAGAGTGAGTCGCCGATCCACAAAAAAAAAGGTGAACCGTCATTCATTAACTTTGATTTTTTAGTTGATTATGGGCCAACCACCCGCACGATGGTGCTTAGTAAGTCAAGTCCAGGGGAAACCTCACGAGAGCTACCAACCTCTCGTGAGATTTTATGCTTCATTATTACGAAATGATCCCTTTTTCCCCCAAAGCAAGCCGCCGACCCGTCCAAAAAGATCCGGATCTTTATACGGATTGCTCGCTGGATCACAGCTCTTTTTAGAGACCCGTTTTGCCCATCTCTAATAACGCAGCCTATCGACCAGGTCTGAATCAGGCCCTTATGCTGGCCACACATCAGACCAACTTTCATCCAACTATCCAACTAGTTGATTAGATGGAATAAAAAATATGGTACTGGATGGGTTTGCGCACAAACCCAGGAAAATAAACAAAAACATTCAGTAACTTTAACGCAATCAAACAGATCAAACGACATTACTTTGTCTGAGTGACACATTTTCGGACCAAATTACTGAATTACAAATTACATTTGCTCCCATCCGGTACCATAGTTTTATTCCATCCAACCAATTAGTTGGAAGGTTGGATGAAAGTTGGTCTGATGTGTGGCCAGCATTAGACAGGTCACTGGAACAACAACAATGACCAGGAACGCACACTGGGACAGAGGCTCTCAGAGGCATGGGCATGGCTGCACTGACTCCGAGATAAAGGGGAAGGGATGCAAACAAGGCCAATCACAAGAGAGCAGCCTGAGCTCAGGTAACAAGCTATTTCATCACAGCTGAAGCTACAGAGCTAGAGCACACACATAGAGGCGTGATTACTCCAGCTGCGCAGAGCAGAGGCACTGAGCCCATACACGCTCCGTTTTAAAGCTCCGTTCTGTACTTTTAAAGTACACATCGTATCGGATCGCATCCCTAGTGCATGCAGTGTGCATGCACAGCGATCTGATACGATGTGTACCTAGTACAAAAAGTACGTGCAGCACATACTTTTTGTACCGTACTATGTGATGCGCGGGAGCGCGCATCGCATAGTACAGAACGGAGCCGGCGAAAACGGAGCGTGTATGGGCTCCTTTACTGAAGCTGATTACAGCAGCTGTAACTGCTGACTAACAACAGCCAGTGCTGATAAGGAATCACTTACAGGCAGCGTGGACCAGTCACTGGCTGGATTTGGCAACTTCCATCGTTACAAAATAGTTTGTTCTTGTTCTTGGATTCGGGGTCACAGTCAGACACACAGAGCACTCCTTCTGCACTGTCCACTGCAGTAAAGAACGCTTTAAGATCCTCTGCAACATTCTTCCTGCAGATTTCTGCGAAAGCAAATTAGACAGGTTTAGCAATAATGAACTCCAATCTTAGTAAATGTACCCCATAGCGTGCATGCTTTCAGAGTCTGTGTGCTCACAGTCACACTATACATGCATACCTCCCGACATGACCCTCTCCAGGAGGGACACAATGCTCTGTTTCGGGACTTCCCTCTTCATTTATTACTACCATCACCTGTGTTGGAAATGCCTTTCTGGTCCATTAACATGTTTAAAACAGGTGATGGTAGTGGCATATTAATAGGGAAGTCCAGAAGCAGAGCATTGTGTCCCTCCTGGAGAGGGTCATGCTGGAAGGTATACACATGTATTCAGAGTATGTGTGCTCAGAGTCACAGTGCACATTCAAGCAGAGTCTGTACACTCAGTGTCACAGTGCGCATGAATTCAGAGTCTGTGCGCTCAGTCAAGCTGTGATTACATCTAGAGCCTGTGCTCTCAGAGTCATAATTTGCATGCATAGTGCACATGCCTCTAGAGTTTGTGCGCTCAGAGTCACGGTGCACATGCATTCAGAGTCTTTGCGCTCAGGGTCACACTGCACATGCATTCAGAGTCTGCACTCAGAGTCCCAGTGCAGATGCATTCAGAGTCTGTGTGCTAAGAGTCACAGTGCACCTGCATTCAGAGTCTGTGTGCTCAGAGTCACAGTGCACATGCATTCAGAGTATGAGCACTCAGAGTCACAGTGCACATGCATTCAGAGTCTGTGTGCTCAGTCACAGTGCACATGCATTCAGAGTCTGTGTGCTTAGTCACAGTGCACATGCATTCAGAGTCTGTGTGCTCAGTCACAGTGCACATGCATTCAGAGTCTGTGTGCTCAGTCACAGTGCACATGCATTCAGAGTCTGTGCACTCAGAGTCACAATGCACCTGCATTCAGAGTCTGTGTGCTCAGAGTCACAGTGCACATGCATTCAGAGTATGAGCACTCAGAGTCACAGTGCACATGCATTCAGAGTCTGTGTGCTCAGAGTCACAGTGCACATGCATTCAGAGTCTGTGCACTCAGAGTCACAGTACACATGCATTCAGAGTCTGTGTGCTCAGAGTCACAGTGCACATGCATTCAGAGTATGGGCACTCAGAGTCACAGTGCACATGCATTCAGAGTCTTTGCGTTCAGGGTCACAGTGCACATGCATTCAGAGTCTGTGTGCTCAGAGTCACAGTGCACATGCATTCAGAGTATGAGCACTCAGAGTAACAGTGACATGCATTCAGAGTCTTTGCGCTCAGAGTAACAGTGCACATGCATTCAGAGTCTTTCACGCTCAGGGTCACAGTGCACATGCATTCAGAGTATGAGCACTCAGAGTAACAGTGCACATGCATTCAGAGTCTTTCGCGCTCAGGGTCACAGTGCACATGCATACGCTGACATCAGCCTCTCCACACTGACATACACCAGGGAAGGCCGTTGCATAGACCAGCAGAAGCCCAATAGAAGCAGAAATCGATGCTGCTCCTGCAGAATGAATGTCTAAAAGAAGAGATGTGTCGTTTACCATCTAGATCTGGACTTTGTTGATCAATGGTGACGTTTCCTTCAAAACAGAGTTCTGTAAAAGAAATAGAAAAATGAGATTCAGCACCACTGCTCACCCATACATATCAATGTTATATAAAGCGGCCAAGACTGGTCTGCCGTGATCTGCTCATGCATGGAGCCATCTGAAGAAGAGACAAGATACGGCCATGGACAGGCCATGGAAGGTGAGTTCTCCTCAGGCTCAATCTCAATACATTTCTACAGTAAGTGGCGACAGCACATTCTTGCCGGTCTTATGGTTGTTCACTGCCACCAGGTCAGCCAAACTGGGGGTCTTGTGCCCGGAATAGGGAAGGTATTGGGTGCAGCTGAGATTGCATCATTGCAGCCCTGACCTCCACTATGCAATGCTCTCATTACCGGTGCTGTAAAACAGGGGGTGGGACTATGATGACACAAATCACCGCGTCATCCCCACAGGGGGGGTATACATACTAAGATGCGAGTTTTATTGCAGATGGGAGGTTGCCCATAGCAACCAGGATAATAGATAGAATCTGATTGGTTGCTATGGAAAACATCTCATCTTCAATAGAACTCCCATTTTAGTAAGTTTAAACCAAATAGTTTTTGCCCGTGAGTGGGGGGGGATGCGGTTCAGGGTGACTAGGAAGCGGGAGAGTTGCCCACTTTTCCGGCGTGACCGGCCGCAGCCATTCCGGGAGAGTATTTTGGGATCTCACATGCATTGGTGTACAAACATCTCAGGCACTGAGTTAACACGTGCATAAAGCCAACATACAGTATAGGGGCAATTCAGACCTGCCTTCGCCAAATTTTTCACTCAGTGACAGGCAGGGGGCTGTCCGATGGGCCCGAGCCAGCATTTCATGAGCGTGACCACAAAAAAGAATAGAAAAGCTGGGGGGGCCATTCAGAATGCAGGCGGGCCCTCGCCTGCACGGGGGGCGGTGTCTGACTTCACATGATGGCAATTAAGCTAAATAATAACAGCAGGCCAGGCATTGCCGAGAATGGCGACGCTACTTGTGACGTTAGCCATGTGATAGATTTGGGCTTACCATTACAGACGTGTTTGTTGAGCTGTTCGGTCAGATTATCAATGACCTCTTGGTACTGTTGGTTTATATTACCGCTTATTTCCACCACTACGCTGTGATTTACCATAATGCTGCCTTCCCTGAGAGAGAGAGAGGGAGAGAAATATTTTTTTCTTTTCAATAATTCACAAATAATGTTACTATAAAATAACCTACCATATGTCAGTCATATCTCTATAAGGGGAACGTTCTAGAGTCTTTGCATCAGTTTTTTTTTAGCTTAATAGTCAATACTAACCACCAGGGGCGGATTGGGAACTAATAGTGGCTCTGGAAGTGGCCTTAAGTGGGCGGCACCAAATAAAATGTAGCTGCTGTGATGAATAACAAAACTTCACATTTCAAATAATACCCCCCCCCCCCCCCCCCCCACCGAGACTCACCACAGACACCAAGCCTCCATCAAGCAGGCAAACCACTTTAACATAATCCTTAGGGTATCACATATGTCCCCATCCCTCTAGTCAGATCGCTTAGTAATGGGGCCACTACTCTGGGCAGCTTGCCTCATAGGTGTGTTGGCCTCCTGGGAATCTTCCCTGCAAAATCTATGGCCGATCTGCCCAAGCTGCATATAATGACCGGTATTAGACAAGGGACCTAATCCAGACTTGATTGCAGGGCAAATTTGTTCTTAAAATGGGCAAACCCATGCTGCACTGCAGGTGGGGCAGATGTAAGATGTGCAGAGAGAGTTAGATTTTGGAGAGTTATTTTGTTTCTGTGCCGGGTAAATACTAGCTGCATTAATTTACACTCTCTCTGCACATGTTACATCTGCCCCACCTGCAGTGTAGCATGTTTTTTCACATTTTGAGAAAAAATTTGCCCTGCAATAAGTTCTTAATAAATCCCATCAATGTCTAGTGCTTATACTTGTACTATTCAGGAGTTTCCATCTCTCTGTGTCCCTTATTCTAGTTGACTCGGACGGATGCGTATTTTTGGACGGCCACCGAGTGTTCTTAGCCTACCGTACGGATCGCTCACACCGTCCGAATGCGGTAAGACGCCGGACGAACGGACCACGAGTGGATGTTTCATGTGAACACCTACCCCATCTGTGGGAACCTCCCCCATTCTCCGATGGTCGCCAGACCACTCGGACATTTTTCCATATGAAAGCAGGGATATGGGCGGGCAGCTGGCATCCGGCTATGTCAGCTGTCCGCCCCCCACACATGCGTCACGGCCGGATAACCATACGTACGCCCAGCATTCTCATGGGAAAGCCCATGAAACACGGAGCGTACGCATATGGTAATGAGCCCAAACAGCCCTTCACGCCCCTCTCCACCCCCTTCTCGGATGGTTCCGACCGATCAACTTCTGCACGGAATTCACGCTGTGTTCGGACGTGCGAGGCGTTCACACATGCGCAGAAACGCCTCTGCACATGCGCATCATCGGCTGTCCGAACGCACACGCAGCTGTCCGACTCAATCAGAATAAGGGCCTGTGTGTGAAGCAATAAAATGTGTACGGTATAACTACTGTACAAACAAGCAGGAGATGCTCACCGCACATCTAAAATGGTCACGTCTTGGAACCCTGGAATTTCAGAGTACACCAGCATCATCTGCAAAGTGTGAGGAAGGCGACAAGGCAAAAACCATGTTATTAAATTGTACAGGTGCAGGAACATTGTACATCTCTGCAGTTTTATGTTGCTGCAAGCTGTAATCAATGCCAGTGGTGGCGCTGCATTGCAGTGGAAAACTCAAATAGTGCAACCACGCCAACTCCGGGGGTGTGTCCTGGCAGGCGGTGTTTGACAGAATTTCTGGTGACAGTGGGTGTGGCTCCCCTATTTGAATTTTGGACTGTGCTCTAGCCCCACCCCTGGATCCGCCAGTGGTCCATGTTATACTGTATGTGATGCGGTCTCTCACCTCTTTCTTAAACTCTTTCTCAAACTTCAGATATTCCTCTGATTCCTGATTTTTCAATGCCTCGTCAAAATCTTTTAAGAATTTCAATTCGACGTTTACAGATGTTGAAACTTTGTCTGTGTGATCATAAGTTTACCAATATGTAAATACAGGTATAATAATAATAATAATAATAATAATAATAATAATAATAATAATAATAATAATAATATGTCACATATAGGTACTGACAGCAGGTAAGGTGTGCTATTTGCTGTGGCAATGATTAACTCTTCTGTTAAACAACTCAATCACTTTTCCCATTAGTCACAAATGCTGCAAAAAAAGGATTTCCCACTGTCTCCAAACAACCCAATAATCTACAGATGGAGCCATGGCTCATCCAGGCAGCCGCCAGCTCCCACCAGGGAGCGTGGCAACTGTGCTCCCCCTGGGTCCCCGCCGTGGCCGGGGGGAGCTCGCCACCATGGACACGGAGCAGGTGGCTGGAGTGACACAGGGAGCATGTAGCTGGATAGAGATGAGGATGGATGGGACACAGAACAGGTAGCTGGAGTGATACAGGGAGCATGTAGCTGGAAATAGATGAGGATGGATGGGACACGGAGCAGGTGGCTAGAGTGACACCAGGAGCATGTAGCTGGATAGAGATGAGGATTGATGGGACACGGAGCAGGTAGCTGAAGTGACACAGTGAGCATGTAGCTGGAAATAGATGAGGATGGATGGGACACAGAGCAGGTGGCTAGAGTGACACCAGGAGCATGTAGCTGGATAGAGATGAGGATGGATGGGACACGGAGCAGGTGGCTAGAGTGACACCAGGAGCATGTAGCTGGAAATAGATGAGGATGGATGGGACACGGAGCAGGTGGCTAGAGTGACACCAGGAGCATGTAGCTGGATAGAGATGAGGATGGAAGGGACACAGAGCAGGTAGCTGGAAATAGATGACGATGGGTGGGACACGGAGCAGGTGGCTGGATAGAGATGAGGATGGATGGGACACGGAGCAGGTAGCTGAAGTGACACAGTGAGCATGTAGCTGGAAATAGATGAGGATGGGTGGGACACGGAGCAGGTGGCTAGAGTGACACCAGGAGCATGTAGCTGGAAATAGATGAGGATGGGTGGGACACGGAGCAGGTGGCAGGAGTGACACCAGGAGCATGTAGCTGGATAGAGATGAGGATTGATGGGACACAGAGCAGGTAGCTGCAGTGACACAGTGAGCATGTAGCTGGAAATAGATGAGGATGGGTGGGACACAGAGCAGGTAGCTGGATAGAGATGAGGATGGATGGGACACGGAGCAGGTGGCAGGAGTGACACCAGGAGCATGTAGCTGGAAATAGATGAGGATGGATGGGACACAGAGCAGGTGGCTAGAGTGACACCAGGAGCATGTAGCTGGATAGAGATGAGGATTGATGGGACACGGAGCAGGTAGCTGAAGTGACACAGTGAGCATGTAGCTAGAAATAGATGAGGATGGATGGGACACAGAGCAGGTGGCTAGAGTGACACCAGGAGCATGTAGCTGGATAGAGATGAGGATGGATGGGACACGGAGCAGGTGGCTAGAGTGACACCAGGAGCATGTAGCTGGAAATAGATGAGGATGGATGGGACACGGAGCAGGTGGCTAGAGTGACACCAGGAGCATGTAGCTGGATAGAGATGAGGATGGAAGGGACACAGAGCAGGTAGCTGGAAATAGATGACGATGGGTGGGACACGGAGCAGGTGGCTGGATAGAGATGAGGATGGATGGGACACGGAGCAGGTAGCTGAAGTGACACAGTGAGCATGTAGCTGGAAATAGATGAGGATGGGTGGGACACGGAGCAGGTGGCTAGAGTGACACCAGGAGCATGTAGCTGGAAATAGATGAGGATGGGTGGGACACGGAGCAGGTGGCAGGAGTGACACCAGGAGCATGTAGCTGGATAGAGATGAGGATTGATGGGACACAGAGCAGGTAGCTGCAGTGACACAGTGAGCATGTAGCTGGAAATAGATGAGGATGGGTGGGACACAGAGCAGGTAGCTGGATAGAGATGAGGATGGATGGGACACGGAGCAGGTGGCAGGAGTGACACCAGGAGCATGTAGCTGGAAATAGATGAGGATGGATGGGACACAGAGCAGGTGGCTAGAGTGACACCAGGAGCATGTAGCTGGATAGAGATGAGGATTGATGGGACACGGAGCAGGTAGCTGAAGTGACACAGTGAGCATGTAGCTGGAAATAGATGAGGATGGGTGGGACACGGAGCAGGTGGCAGGAGTGACACCAGGAGCATGTAGCTGGATAGAGATGAGGATGGAAGGGACACAGAGCAGGTAGCTGGAAATAGATGACGATGGGTGGGACACGGAGCAGGTGGCTGGATAGAGATGAGGATGGATGGGACACGGAGCAGGTAGCTGAAGTGACACAGTGAGCATGTAGCTGGAAATAGATGAGGATGGGTGGGACACGGAGCAGGTGGCTAGAGTGACACCAGGAGCATGTAGCTGGAAATAGATGAGGATGGGTGGGACACGGAGCAGGTGGCAGGAGTGACACCAGGAGCATGTAGCTGGATAGAGATGAGGATTGATGGGACACAGAGCAGGTAGCTGCAGTGACACAGTGAGCATGTAGCTGGAAATAGATGAGGATGGGTGGGACACAGAGCAGGTAGCTGGATAGAGATGAGGATGGATGGGACACGGAGCAGGTGGCAGGAGTGACACCAGGAGCATGTAGCTGGAAATAGATGAGGATGGATGGGACACAGAGCAGGTGGCTAGAGTGACACCAGGAGCATGTAGCTGGATAGAGATGAGGATTGATGGGACACGGAGCAGGTAGCTGAAGTGACACAGTGAGCATGTAGCTGGAAATAGATGAGGATGGGTGGGACACGGAGCAGGTGGCAGGAGTGACACCAGGAGCATGTAGCTGGATAGAGATGAGGATGGATGGGACACAGAGCAGGTGGCTAGAGTGACACCAGGAGCATGTAGCTGGATAGAGATGAGGATGGATGGGACACGGAGCAGGTAGCTGAAGTGGCACCAGGAGCATGTAGCTGGATAGAGATGAGGATGGATGGGACACGGAGCAGGTAGCTGAAGTGGCACCAGGAGCATGTAGCTGGATAGAGATGAGGATGGGTGGGACATGGACCAGGTGGCTGGAGTGACACCAGGAGCATGTAGCTGGATAGAGATGAGGATTGATGGGACACGGAGCAGGTGGCTGGAGTGACACAGTGAGCATGTAGCTGGAAATAGATGAGGATGGATGGGACACGGAGCAGGTGGCTGGAGTGACACAGTGAGCATGTAGCTGGATAGAGATGAGGATGGGTGGGACATGGAGCAGGTGGCTGGAGTGACACCAGGAGCATGTAGCTGGATAGAGATGAGGATTGATGGGACACGGAGCAGGTGGCTGGAGTGACACAGTGAGCATGTAGCTGGAAATAGATGAGGATGGATGGGACACAGAGCAGGTAGCTGGAGTGACACAGTGAGCATGTAGCTGGAAATAGATGAGGATGGGTGGGACATGGAGCAGGAGGCTGGAGTGACACAGGGAGCATGTAGCTGGATAGAGATGAGGATGGAAGGGACACAGAGCAGGTAGCTGGAGTGACACAGTGAGCATGTAGCTGGAAATAGATGAGGATGGGTGGGACATGGAGCAGGAGGCTGGAGTGACACAGTGAGCATGTAGCTGGATAGAGATGAGGATGGAAGGGACACAGAGCAGGTAGCTGGAGTGACACAGTGAGCATGTAGCTGGAAATAGATGAGGATGGGTGGGACATGGAGCAGGTGGCTGGAGTGACACAGAGAGCATGTAGCTGGATAGAGATGAGGATGGAAGGGACACAGAGCAGGTAGCTGGAGTGACACAGTGAGCATGTAGCTGGAAATAGATGAGGATGGGTGGGACATGGAGCAGGTGGCTGGAGTGACACCAGGAGCATGTAGCTGGATAGAGATGAGGATTGATGGGACACGGAGCAGGTGGCTGGAGTGACACAGAGAGCATGTAGCTGGATAGAGATGAGGATGGAAGGGACACAGAGCAGGTAGCTGGAGTGACACAGTGAGCATGTAGCTGGAAATAGATGAGGATGGGTGGGACACGGAGCAGGTGGCTGGAGTGACACCAGGAGCATGTAGCTGGATAGAGATGAGGATGGATGGGACACGGAGCAGGTAGCTGAAGTGACATGGGGGGGAGAGGGGCCGTTTTTTTGTGCGCATGTGCAGATCCACTTTGCGAACGGCCGCAGCAATATGCATGGTCGCCGGGCCGTTCACACGTAGTGATGCGGGGCGGGGACAAGGAGTGGCAGACTCAAGTCGCACCCATGAAAACACTGGGCGTTCCCATGGGAATGCGGGCGTGCATGTCTTCGGCCGGAAGCCCGCAACTATAAGTCAGTCTCCACTGATATATTTGCGAGCCCTGGAGAAATCATTCGATGGTCGGTGACTATCGAATGATTTCTCCGGCAGGGGGCACATGCGAGGATATGTGTCTTCCTGAGGGATACAGCAGCGGGGGGGGGGGGTCGGCGATTCGGCGGGGTGTGCCCTCTAGGACTCTGCTGAGAACACTGGCACTGACCCCGGTGATTAAATAGATTTATCAAGCGCGCTGGATATTAATCACCTAGCAATTGCTGTGTGTGAGGCCGCGTATCGCTATCCCTATGGCCCCCACATACAAAGCATTGTAGGGGCATTTTCTAAGTGATCTAGTGAGATTGCTTAGAAAAACCCTGTAAATAGCTTCGTGTGTGGGCCCCGTTAGTGCAATTTGCATCTCAGATCCTTACTCTACTTCGATGTTGGTTGAGCTGCAGTCCAAACCTTCCCTTTACCATTGTGTTTGTCCAGAAGTCTTACCGATTACAACTCTGTCTTCCACGACTTCACACTTGGGTCCACGGAAATTGGGCGGACATTCACAGATTATCCCAGTAAAGTTGCCGCCATTCTCACATCCTGTATGGAAAACAAATTAGGTATCACTTCTAGAAAACCATAGGGAATACTGGGGCAGATGTATTAAGCCTGGTGAAGAGATAAACTGGAGATAAAGTGGAAGGAGATAACGCACCAGCCAATCAGATCCCAAGTGTCATATTTCAAACACAGCTGATTGGCTGGTGCGTTATCTCTTCCATGTTATCTCCACTTTAACTCCAGTTTATCTCTTCTCCAGGCTTAATACATCTGCCCCACTGTACCTAAAAATCTAGAAAACATTTTAGCCAAGGAACTCAAGGAGCACTGAGAAATGACAGATCCCTGGCAACCAATCATACATCAGCTTTTAGCGTTCTAGTTTCACCAGATTAATAAGAGCTAAAGCCTTATTGGTTGCTGTTGGCTACCGCAGGGAGAGACCTCTCTGTTTCCCAATATCAAGTAATTCGCTCCAAGTCAATCTCTGTCTCTCAGTTAACGATTTGTCTGATTAATGCAAATGGCAAAAAAAAAACATAATGCACTGCAGGTCGGGTGAATGTAACGGGCAGAGAGAGTTAGAGTTGGGTGGGGTGTGTTTAAACTGAATTCTAAATTGAAGTGTTAAAAAAAACTGTTTGACACCTGTGGGCTACATGCAAAAGCAGCCAGTATTTACCCTGCACAGAAACTATATAAAGGTATTTGCTCCACTTGCAAAGCAACATGGGGATTGGTTCAGACCCATTCTCCCACCACGCTGAAGTGGATGGTAGGGTATGAGACACCTTCCCATTGTTGACCTAATGCTCCTTCCACTATCTGCCTGCAAATCCACATGCAATTCACACACCATTAAATCCTTTTCCCAGTCTGTGAACTTGTGACTACGTCTCACCCACTGGTCAACTGGTCATCTGCAATTGGAACATGCTGATTGAGGCCAGCATTGATGTCATAGACTCACCCTTAAAACACCTGGGCACGTCTGTGCTTTTTTTGGACACTCCCAGAAAATGGCACTTACCGCCCCCAAACGCCAACCCTCCACCCATTTTGCGCTTGTGCATGCGCGATTATATGATACGCGTGCGCAGCCATACGATAATCGCTTGATCTGTGAATTAGCACAACAGCATTCAAGTAGGAATCAGGCCCAATGTCCAATGGTGCGATCAATCTGCAAATGATAGCGGTGGCTAAGCATAATCGCTGGTGGGAATCACTACATGAAGCCAAACGGCTGCCTCATTAGCATAAATCTGCAGCCCCTGCACAAACAGATGTACAGTAGTCGCGACTGCAACTGATTTCACCTGCGAATCCAGCCCTTTATTTTTAAGTAATGGTCACCATTGGTTTCTTCACAGTGTGTTTAATTACAGTATAAGCAATAAATTCAGGTAATTCATTAGTACATCTAGTATTGTATGCCTATGTCTATACCTATGTAACACATTGGAAAGTAGAGAACTATATTAAATACTGTTTGGTCTTTGTACTCACTGTTAATAGTTGATGCTGTGCTAGATGAAGAGACAGTGGTCGGTGGAGATGAGGTTGACGTTGCAGTAGATGAAGAGACGGTTGATGGAGATGAGGATGAATTTGCAGTATATGGAGAGACGGCAGTCGTTAGAGATGAGGATGAAGTTGCAGTAGATGGAGAGACAGTGGATGGTGGAGATGAGGTTGACGTTGCAGTAGATGGAGAGATGGTTGATGGAGATGAGAATGAATTTGCAGTATATGCAGAGACGGTGGTCGGTGGAGATGAGGTTGATGTTGCAGTATATGGAGAGACGGTGGTTGGTAGAGATGAGGATGAAGTTGCAGTAGATGGAGAGACAGTTGATGGAGATGAGGATGACGTTGCAGTAGATGGAGAGACGGCGGTCTGTAGAGATGATGATGAAGTTGCAGTATATCGAGAGGCGGCGGTCGGTAGAGATGAGGATGAATTTGCAGTATGTGCAGAGACGGTGGTCGGTGGAGATGAGGTTGATGTTGCAGTATATGGAGAGACGGTGGTCGGTAGAGATGAGGATGAAGTTGAAGTAGATGGAGAGACAGTGGATGGTGGAGATGAGGTTGACGTTGCAGTAGATGGAGAGATGGTTGATGGAGATGAGAATGATGTTGCAGTATATAGAGAGACGGTGGTCGGTAGAGATGAGGATGAAGATGCAGTAGATGGAGAGACAGTGGTTGGTGGAGTTGAGGTTAAAGTTTCAGTAAATGGAGAGACAGTGGTTGATGGAGACGAGGATGACTTTGCAGTGTATTGTGAGATGGTGGTCGGTGGAGATAAGGATGAAGTTGCATTAGCTGGAGAGACAGTGGTTGGTGAAGTTGAAATTGGCATTGCAGTAGATGGAGAGACAGTGGTTCGTAGAGATGAGGTTGACATTGCAGTAGAGGGAGAGACAGTGGTTGGTGGAGAAGAGATTGACATTGCAGTAGATGGAGAGACAGTGATTGATGGAGACGAGGATGGCGTTGCAGTATATGGTGAGATGGTGGTCGGTGGAGATAAGGATGAAGTTGGACTAGTTGGGGAGACAGTGGTTGGTGAAGTTGAAATTGACATTGCAGTAGATGTAGAGATGGTGGTTGGTGGAGATGAGGTCGACATTGCAGTAGAGGGAGAGACAGTGGTTGGTGGAGATGAAGCTGAATTTGCAGTAGATTTAGTAACAGTGGTCGGAGTTGGGGAAGCTAAAGACGCAGTAGATGAAGAGACAGTGGTCAGTGGGGATGAGATTGAAGTTGCACTAGATGGAGAGACGGTGGTTGTTGGGGTTGAAGTTAAAGGTGCAGTAGATGGAGATACAGTTGTCTTTTCTGACAATGTTAGAGATTCAGTAGCTGGAAAGACCCTGGTCGTTAGAGTTGAAGCTGAAGTTGCAGTAGATGGAAAGACAGTGGTCAACAATGATGCATTTAAAGGTGCAGAAGCTGGAGAGACAGTGGTTGGTGGAGATGAGGTTGACGTTGCAGTAGATGGAGAGACGGTTGATGGAGTTGAGGATGGCATTGCGGTATATAGAGAGACGGTGGTCGGTAGAGATGAGGATGAAGTTGCAGTAGATGGAGAGACAGTGGTTGGTGGAGTTGAGGTTGAAGTTGCAGTTGATGGAGAGACAGTGGTTGGTGGAGATGAGGTTGACATTGCAGTAGATGGAGAGACAGTGGTTGATGGAGATGAGGATGACGTTGCAGTATATGGTGAGATGGTGGTTGGTGGAGATAAGGATGAAGTTGCATTAGCTGGAGAGACGGTGGTCAGTAGTGATGAGGATGAAGTTGCAGTAGATGGAGAGACAGTGGTTGGTTGAGATGAGGTTGACGTTGCAGTAGATGGAGAGACAGTGGTTGGTGGAGATGAGGTTGACATTGCACTAGATGGAGAGACAGTGGTTGTTGGGGATGAAGTTAAAGGTGCAGTAGATGGAGATATAGTTGTCTTTTCTGACAACGTTAGAGATTCAGTAGCTGGAAAGACCATGGTCGTTAGAGATGAAGGTGAAGTTGCAGTAGATGGAAAGACAGTGGTCAATAATGATGAATCTAAAGGTGCAGTAGCTGGAGAGACAGTGGTTGGTGGAGATGAGGTTGACATTGCAGCAGATGGAGAGACGGTTGATGGAGTTGAGGATGACGTTGCAGTATATAGAGAGACGGTGGTCGGTAGAGATGAGGATGAATTTGCAGTAGATGGAGAGACAGTGGTTGGTGGAGATGAGGTTGACGTTGCAGTAGATGGAGAGACGGTTGATGGAGATGAGGATGACATTGCAGTATATGGAGAGACGGTGGTCAGTAGAGATGAGGTCGACATTGCAGTAGAGGGAGAGACAGTGGTTGATGGAGATGAGGATGAAGTTGCAGTATATGGTGAGATGGAGGTTGGTGGAGATAATGATGAAGTTGCATTAGCTGGAGAGACAGTGGTTGGTGGAGTTGAAATTGACATTGCAGTAGATGGAGAGACAGGGGTTGTTGGAGATGAGGTTGACATTGCAGTAGAGGGAGAGACAGTGGTTGGTGGAGATGAAGCTGAATTTGCAGTAGAATTAGTAACAGTGGTTGGAGTAGGGGAAGCTAAAGACGCAGTAGATGACGAGACAGTGGTCAGTGGGGATGAGGTTGAAGTTGCACTAGATGGAGAGACAGTGGTTGTTGGGGATGAAGTTAAAGGTGCAGTAGATGGAGATACAGTTGTCTTTTCTGACAATGTTAGAGATTCAGTAGCTGGAAAGACCATGGTCGTTAGAGATGAAGCTGAAGTTGCAGTAGATGGAAAGACAGTGGTCAACAATGATGAATTTAAAGGTGCAGAAGCTTGAGAGACAGTGGTTGGTGGAGATGAGGTTGACATTGCAGTAGATGGAGAGACAGTGGTTGGTTGAGATGAGGTTGACGTTGCAGTAGATGGAGAGACAGTGGTTGGTGGAGATGAGGTTGACATTGCACTAGATGGAGAGACAGTGGTTGTTGGGGATGAAGTTAAAGGTGCAGTAGATGGAGATACAGTTGTCTTTTCTGACAATGTTAGAGATTCAGTAGCTGGAAAAAACATGGTCGTTAGAGATGAAGCTGAAGTTGCAGTAGATGGAAAGACAGTGGTCAATAATGATGAAGCTAAAGGTGCAGTAGCTGGAGAGACAGTGGTCAGTGGAGATGAGGTTGAAGTTGTAGTAGATGGAGAGACAATGGTCAGTGGAGATGAGGTTGAAGTTGCAGTAGATGAAGAGACAGTGGCTGGTGGTGATGAATTTAAAGGTTCAGTAGATGGAGAAAAAGTGGTGAGTTGTGATGAGGTTGAATTTGCACTAGACTTAGAGACAGTTGTTGGGAATGAAGTTGAAGGTGCAGTAGAACCTGAACCTTCTGTTGGTGTTTGTTTGGCAGTTGCCGCTATTGGTGTAGTTTCAATGTCTCCAGAACCTTCTGGTGTTGGGTATACTATAGTTACTGTTTTTTTTGTTGTTTCCATGCCTTCAAGGCCTTCTGAAGTTGTCCAAATGTTGGTAATAGTCTGTGTTGTTGATTCAATGGTCCTATAATCTTCTGTTGTTGTGGGTAATGTCTGTTGAGTTGTCTTCATATTACCAGAACCATCCAGTGTTGAGTACATTTCAGTATGTTTCTGTGATGTTGTCTCTGTATCTCCAGGAGCTTCTGATGTTGTCAATATTTCAGTAACTTGTACTGATGTTGTCTCAATGTTTCCAGATGCTTCTGGTGTAGTGTATATTAGAGTAACTGTTTTCTGAGTTGTCTCCATATCTCCAAAGCTTTCTGATGTAGTTAAAATTTCAGTAACTGTCTGTGGTCTTGTCTCAATGTCTCCGGTACCTTTACTTGTTGTATATGCTGTAGTTGAAATATGTTGTGTGGTTTCCATGTCAGGTTGCGGGGTCGATGTCTCTTTGCCATAACCTTCGGGTGTAGTCAGAGCTTGGGTTACTGGATGCAGGGTTGGTGTCTCATCGCCAGAGACTTTGTGTGTAGTGAGGGCTACGGTGGATGGTTGTGGGTTTGGTGTCTCATCACCAGAACCTTCAGGTATGGTCAGGGCTTCAGTGACTGATTGCGGGGTCGGCGTTTCAATGCCAGAGCCTTCGGGTGTAGTCAGGGCTTTGGTGGCTTGTTGTAGTGTTGGTGTCTCATCACCAGTGCCTTCAGGTGTAGTCAGTGCTTCAGTGGCAGATTGCAGGGTTGGTGTCTCATCATCAGAGCCTTCTAGTGTAGTTTGGGAATTGGTGGCAGGTAGTGGGGTTGACGTCTCTTTGCCAGAGCCTTCGGGTGTAGTCAGGGCTTTGGTAACAGGTTGCGGGGTCGGCATCTCATTGCCAGAGGCTATGGTTGTAGTCCGGGAATCTGTGGCTGAATGCGGGGTAGGCGTCTCATCGAGAAAGCCTTCGGGTGTAGTCAGAGCTTCAGTGGCTGGTTTCCTGGATGGTGTCTCATCCCCAGATCCTTCGATTGTGGTAAGGGCTTCAGTTACTTGTTGTGGGGTCAATGTCTCATCATCTGAGCCTTCGGGTGAACTAATGGCTTGAGTGGCTGGTTGCAGAGTTGGTGATTCATCACCAGAGCCTTTTGTTGTAGTCAGGGCTTCAGTCACTGGATGCGGGGTTGGTGTCTCATCACCAGAGCCTTCAGGTTCAGTCATAGCTGTGGTGGATGGCTGTGGGGTCAGCGACTCATTGGAAGAATCTTCAGTTGTAGTCAGGGCTTCGGTGGCTGATTGCGGGGTTGGTGTCTCATAGCCAGAACCCTCAGGTGTACTCATGTCTTTGGTGGCTGATAGTGTGGTCGGTGTCTCATCGCCAGAATCTTGATCAGTTGAAGTCAGGAATTCAGTCACTGGTTTTGGGGTCGGCGTCTCCTCACCTGATCCTTCGGGAGTAGTCAGTGGTTCGCTGGATGGCTGCAGGGTTGCTGTCTCAATGCCAGAGCCTTTGGATGTAGTCTGGGATTCGGTGGCTGGTTGCGCGGTTGCAGTCTCATTGCCAGAGCCTTTGGGTGTAGTCAGAGCTTCGGTGGCTGGTTGTGGAGTCAGTGTCTCATCACCAGAAGCTTCGGTTGTAGTTAGGGCTTTGGTAGATGATTGTGTGGTCAGCGTCTCATCACCAGAGCCAGTTTCGGTGGCTGGTTGCTGGGTTGTAGGCTCATTGCCAGAGCCTTCAGACGTAATCACAGATTCAGTAGCTGGTTGAGGACTCTGAGTCTCATTGCCAGAGCCTGCAGGTGTAGTCAGGGCTTCTGTGGCTGGTTGCATGGTTGTTGTCTCATCACCAGAGCCTTCGGTTGTGGTCAGGGATTCAGTGGCTTGTTGAGAGGTCAGCAACTCATCACCAGAGCCTTCAGGTGTAGTCAGGGCTTCGGTGCCTGGGTGCCAGGTTGGTGTTTTATCTCGAGAACCTTCAGGTGTAGTCAAGGCTTCAGTGGCTGGTTGCAGGGTTGGTGTCTCATCACCTGAACCGTTTGGTGTAGTCAGGACTTTGGTGGCTGGTTGAGTGGTTGGCGTCTCATCACCAGAGATTTTGTTGGATGTAGTCAGGACTTCAGTGGCTGCTTGCGGTGTCTGTGTCTCATTGCCAGAGCCTTCATCGGGTGTAGTCAGTGTTTCAGTGGTTGATTTTGAGGTCAGCATCTCATCGCCAGAGCCTTCAGGTATAGTCATGGCTTCGGTGGCTGATTGTGGGGTCGGCGTCTCATCGTCAGAGCCTTTGTCAGGCGTACTTAAGGCTTCAGTGGCTTGTTGCAGGGTCGGAGTCTCATTGCCTGAGCCTTCGGGTGTGGTCAGGGATTCAGTGGCTGGTTGAGAGGTCAGCAAGTCCTCACCAGAGCCTTCAGGAGTAGTCAGGGCTTCAGTGCCTGGGTGCCAGGTTGGTGTTTCATCTCGAGAACCTTCAGGTGTAGTCAGGGCTTCAGTGGCTTGTTGCAGGGTTGGTGTCACATCACCAGAACCTTTTGATGTAGTCAGGACTTCAGTGGCTGCTTGAATGGTTGGCGTCTCATCGCCAGAGCTTTTGTTGGATGTAGTCAGGGCTTCAGTGGCTGCTTGCGGTGTCTGTGTCTCATCACCAGAGCCTTCATTGGGTGCAGTAAGTGCTTCGGTGGCTGATTGTGAGGTCCGGGTCTCATCACCAGGGCCTTCGGGTGTATGCAAGGCTTCGGTTGCTGGTTGCAGTGTCTGTGTCTCATTGCCAGAGCCTTCATTATCTGTAGTCCGGACTTCGGTGGCTGCTTGCGGTGTCTGTGTCTCATAGCCAGAGCCTTCAATGGGTGGAGTCAGTGTCTCATCACCAGAAGCTTCGGTTGTAGTTAGGGCTTTGGTAGATGATTGCGTGGTCAGCGTCTCATCACCAGAGCCAGTTTCGGTGGCTGGTTGCTGGGTTGTAGGCTCATCGCCAGAGCCTTCAGATGTAATCACAGATTCAGTAGCTATTTGAGGAGTCTGAGTCTCATTGCCAGAGCCTGCAGGTGTAGTCAGGGATTCGGTGGCTGGTTGCATGGTTGGTGTCTCATCACCAGAGCCTTCGGTTGTGGTCAGGGATTCAGTGGCTGGTTGAGAGGTCAGCAACTCCTCACCAGTGCCTTCAGGTGTACTCAGGGCTTCGGTGCCTGTTTGCCAGGTTGGTGTTTTATCTCGAGAACCTTCAGGTGTAGTCAAGGCTTCAGTGGCTTGTTGCAGGGTTGGTGTCTCATCACCTGAACCTTTTGGTGTAGTCAGGGCTTCAGTGGCTGCTTGCGGTGTCTGTGTCTCATCACCAGAGCCTTCATTGGGTGCAGTACGTGCTTCGGTGGCTGATTGTGAGGTCCGGGTCTCATCACCAGGGCCTTCGGGTGTATGCAAGGCTTCGGTTGCTGGTTGCAGTGTCTGTGTCTCATTGCCAGAGCCTTCATTATCTGTAGTCCGGACTTCGGTGGCTGCTTGCGGTGTCTGTGTCTCATAGCCAGAGCCTTCAATGGGTGGAGTCAGTGTCTCATCACCAGAAGCTTTGGTTGTAGTTAGGGCTTTGGTAGATGAATGCGTGGTCAGCGTCTCATCACCAGAGCCAGTTTCGGTGGCTGGTTGCTGGGTTGTAGGCTCATCGCCAGAGCCTTCAGACGTAATCACAGATTCAGTAGCTATTTGAGGAGTCTGAGTCTCATTGCCAGAGCCTGCAGGTGTAGTCAGGGCTTCGGTGGCTGGTTGCATGGTTGGTGTCTCATCACCAGAGCCTTCGGTTGTGGTCAGGGATTCAGTGGCTGGTTGAGAGGTCAGCAACTCATCACCAGTGCCTTCAGGTGTACTCAGGGCTTCGGTGCCTGTTTGCCAGGTTGGTGTTTTATCTCGAGAACCTTCAGGTGTAGTCAAGGCTTCAGTGGCTTGTTGCAGGGTTGGTGACTCATCACCTGAACCTTTTGGTGTAGTCAGGGCTTCAGTGGCTGCTTGCGGTGTCTGTGTCTCATCGCCAGAGCCTTCATTGGGTGCAGTACGTGCTTTGGTGGCTGATTGTGAGGTACGGGTTTCATCACCAGGGCCTTCGGGTGTATGCAAGGCTTCGGTTGCTGGTTGCGGTGTCTGTGTCTCATCGCCAGAGCCTTCATTATCTGTAGTCCGTACTTCGGTGGCTGCTTGCGGTGTCTGTGTCTCATAGCCAGAGCCTTCAATGGGTGGAGTCAGTGTCTCATCACCAGAAGCTTTGGTTGTAGTTAGGGCTTTGGTAGATGATTGCATGGTCAGCGTCTCATCACCAGAGCCAGTTTCGGTGGCTGGTTGCTGGGTTGTAGGCTCATCGCCAGAGCCTTCAGACGTAATCACAGATTCAGTAGCTATTTGAGGAGTCTGAGTCTCATTGCCAGAGCCTGCAGGTGTAGTCAGGGCGTCGGTGGCTGGTTGCATGGTTGGTGTCTCATCACCAGAGCCTTCGGTTGTGGTCAGGGATTCAGTGGCTGGTTGAGAGGTCAGCAACTCCTCACCAGTGCCTTCAGGTGTACTCAGGGCTTCGGTGCCTGTTTGCCAGGTTGGTGTTTTATCTCGAGAACCTTCAGGTGTAGTCAAGGCTTCAGTGGCTTGTTGCAGGGTTGGTGTCTCATCACCTGAACCTTTTGGTGTAGTCAGGGCTTCAGTGGCTGCTTGCGGTGTCTGTGTCTCATCGCCAGAGCCTTCATTGGGTGCAGTACGTGCTTCAGTGGCTGATTGTGAGGTATGGGTTTCATCACCAGGGCCTTCGGGTGTATGCAAGGCTTCGGTTGCTGGTTGCGGTGTCTGTGTCTCATTGCCAGAGCCTTCATTATCTGTAGTCCGTACTTCGGTGGCTGCTTGCGGTGTCTGTGTCTCATAGCCAGAGCCTTCAATGGGTGGAGTCAGTGTCTCATCACCAGAAGCTTCGGTTGTAGTTAGGGCTTTAGTAGATGATTGCGTGGTCAGCGTCTCATCACCAGAGCCAGTTTCGGGGGCTGGTTGCTGGGTTGTAGGCTCATCGCCAGAGCCTTCAGACGTAATGACAGATTCAGTAGCTGGTTGAGGAGTCTGAGTCTCATCACCAGAGCCTTCAGGTGTAGTCAGGGCTTCGATGCCTGGGTGCCAGGTTGGTGTTTTATCTCGAGAACCTTCAGGTGTAGTCAAGGCTTCAGTGGCTGGTTGCAGGGTTGGTGTCTCATCACCTGAACCTTTTGGTGTAGTCAGGACTTCGGTGGCTTGTTGAGTGGTTGGAGTCTCATCGCCAGAGCTTTTGTTGGATGTAGTCAGGGCTTCAGTGGCTGCTTGCGGTGTCTGTGTCTCATCGCCAGAGCCTTCATTGGGTGCAGTACGTGCTTCGGTGGCTGATTGTGAGGTCCGGGTCTCATCACCAGGGCCTTCGGGTGTATGCAAGGCTTCCGTTGCTGGTTGCGGTGTCTGTGCCTCATTGCCAGAGCCTTCATTATCTGTAATCCGGACTTCGGTGGCTGCTTGCGGTGTCTGTGTCTCATAGCCAGAGCCTTCAATGGGTGGAGTCAGTGTCTCATCACCAGAAGCTTCAGTTGTAGTTAGGGCTTTGGTAGATGATTGCGTGGTCAGCGTCTCATCACCGGAGCCAGTTTCGGTGGCTGGTTGCTGGGTTGTAGGCTCATCGCCAGAGCCTTCAGACGTAATCACAGATTCAGTAGCTGGTTGAGGAGTCTGAGTCTCATTGCCAGAGCCTGCAGGTGTAGTCAGGGCTTCGGTAACTGGTTGCATGGTTGGTGTCTCATCACCACAGCCTTCGGTTATGGTCAGGGATTCAGTGGCTGGTTGAGAGGTCAGCAACTCATCACCAGAGCCTTCAGGTGTAGTCAGGGCTTCGGTGCCTGGGTGCCAGGTTGGTGTTTTATCTCGAGAACCTTCAGGTGTAGTCAAGGCTTCAGTGGCTGGTTGCAGGGTTGGTGTCTCATCACCTAAACCTTTTGGTGTAGTCAGGACTTCGGTGGATTGTTGAGTGGTTGGAGTCTCATCGCCAGAGCTTTTGTTGGATGTAGTCAGGGCTTCAGTGGCTGCTTGCGGTGTCTGTGTCTCATCGCCAGAGCCTTCATTGGGTGCAGTACGTGCTTCGGTGGCTGATTGTGAGGTCCGGGTCTCATCACCAGGGCCTTCGGGTGTATGCAAGGCTTCGGTTGCTGGTTGCGGTGTCTGTGCCTCATTGCCAGAGCCTTCATTATCTGTAGTCCGGACTTCGGTGGCTGCTTGCGGTGTCTGTGTCTCATAGCCAGAGCCTTCAATGGGTGGAGTCAGTGTCTCATCACCAGAAGCTTCAGTTGTAGTTAGGGCTTTGGTAGATGATTGCGTGGTCAGCGTCTCATCACCGGAGCCAGTTTCGGTGGCTGGTTGCTGGGTTGTAGGCTCATCGCCAGAGCCTTCAGACGTAATCACAGATTCAGTAGCTATTTGAGGAGTCTGAGTCTCATTGCCAGAGCCTGCAGGTGTAGTCAGGGCTTCGGTGGCTGGTTGCATGGTTGGTGTCTCATCACCAGAGCCTTCGGTTGTGGTCAGGGATTCAGTGGCTGGTTGAGAGGTCAGCAACTCCTCACCAGTGCCTTCAGGTGTACTCAGGGCTTCGGTGCCTGTTTGCCAGGTTGGTGTTTTATCTTGAGAACCTTCAGGTGTAGTCAAGGCTTCAGTGGCTTGTTGTAGGGTTGGTGTCTCATCACCTGAACCTTTTGGTGTAGTCAGGACTTCGGTGGCTGGTTGCGTGGTTGGCGTCTCATTACCAGAGATTTTGTTGGATGTAGTCAGGGCTTCAGTGGCTGCTTGCGGTGTCTGTGTCTCATCGCCAGAGCCTTCATTGGGTGTAGTCAGTGTTTCAGTGGTTGATTGTGAGGTTGGCGTCTCATCGCCAGAGCCTTCAGGTATAGTCAGGGCTTCGGTGGCGGATTGTGGGGTCGGCGTCTCATCGTCAGAGCCTTTGTCAGGCGTACTTAAGGCTTCAGTGGCTTGTTGCAGGGTCGGAGTCTCATTGCCTGAGCCTTCCAGTGTAGTCAAGGCTTCAGTGGCTGGTTGCGTGGTTGGCGTCTCATCACCAGAGATTTTGTTGGATGTAGTCAGAGCTTCAGTGGCTGCTTGCTGTGTCTGTGTCTCATCGCCAGAGCCTTCATCGAGTGTAGTCAGTGTTTCATTGGTTGATTGTGAGGTCGGCGTCTCATCGCCAGAGCCTTCAGGTATAGTCAGAGCTTCGGTGGCTGATTGTGGGGTCAGCGTCTCATCATCAGAGCCTTTGTCAGGCGTACTTAGGGCTTCAGTGGCTTGTTGCAGGGTTGGAGTCTCATTGCCTGAGCCTTCCGGTGTAGTTAGGGCATCGGTGGCTGGTTGCAGGGTTGGCATCTCATCACCAGAGTCTTTGGGTGTGGTCAGGGATTCAGTGTCTGGTTGAGAGGTCAGCAACTCATCACCAGAGCCTTCAGGTGTAGTCAGGGCTTCGGTGCCTGGGTGCCAGGTTGGTGTTTCATCTTGAGAACCTTCAGGTGTAGTCAAGGCTTCAGTGGCTGGTTGCAGGGTTGGTGTCTCATCACCATAACCTTTTTGTGTCGTCATGACTTCGGTGGCTGGTTGTGCGGTTGGCGTCGCATCACCAGAGCTTTTGATGGATGTAGTCAGGGTTTCAGTGGCTGCTTGCGGTGTCTGTGTCTCATCTCCAGAGCCTTCATTGGGTGCAGTACGTTTTTCGGTGGCTGATTGCGAGGTCCGAGTCTCATCGCCAGAGCCTTCAGGTGTAGTCAGGGCTTCGGTTGCTGGTTGCGGTGTCTGTGTCTCATCGCCAGAGCCTTTATTATCTGTAGTCCAGACTTTGGTTGCTGCTTGTGGTGTCTGTGTCTCATAGCCAGAGCCTTCATTGGGTGTAGTCAGTGTTTCAGTGGTTGATTGTGAGGTTGGCGTCTTATTGCCAGAGCCTTCGGGTGTAGTCACGGCTTTGGTTGCTGTTTCCTGGGTTGGTGTCTCATCACCAAAGCCTTCATGTGTAGTCAGGGTTTCAGTGGCTTGCGGCAGGGTCGGCATCTCATCGCCAGAGCCTTCAGATATAGTGGCTGATTGTGGGGTCGGTGTCTCATCGTCAGAGCCTTTGTCAGGCGTACTTAGGGCTTCAGTGGCTTGTTGCAGGGTTGGAGTCCCATTGCCTGAGCCTTCCGGTGTAGTAAGGGCTTCAGTGGCTGGTTGCGGGGTTGGTGTCTCATCATCAAAGCCTTTGGGTGTAGTCATGGTATCAGTGGCTGGTTGCAGAGTTGGCATCTTATCTCCAGAGCCTTCAGGTGTAGTCAGGGCATCAGTGTCTGGTTGCGACGTGGGTGTCTCATCGCCAGAGACTTCATTAGTTGTCATATTATCAGTATATGTAACTAGTGTTGGATCAGTATCCCCTGAGTCTTTTTTTGTTGTAAGGTCATCGTTAATTGTTACCATGGTCAGAGCATTATCTTCTGAATCTTCTGAAGTTGTCAGATCATCTGTAATTGTTACTGATGTAAAGTCCATTTCTCCTGAGTCTTCAGATGCTGTCATATTATCAGTAAATGTTTCAGATGTTGGGCCAGATTTTTCCCAGCCTTCTGATGTTGTCAGATCATTGGTAAATGTTTCAGATGTTGGGTCAGGTTCTTCCCAGCCTTCAGATGTTGTCAGATCATTGGTAAATGATACCGATGTAGGGTCAGATTCTTCCCAGCCTTCTGATATTGTCTGATCATTGGTAAATGGTACCGATGTTTGGTCAGATTCTTCCCAACCTTCTGATGTTGTCAGATCATCGGTAAATTTTTGTGCTGTTGGGTCAGGTTCTTCCCAGCTTTCTGATGTTGTCAGATCATCGGTAAATGGTACCGATGTTGGGTCAGATTCTTCCCAGCCTTCTGATGTTGTCAGATCATCTGTAAATGTTTCTGATGTTGGGTCAGATTCTTCCCAGCCTTCTGATGTTGTCAGATCATCGGTAAATGGTACCGATGTTGGGTCAGATTCTTCCCAGCCTTCTGATGTTGTCAGATCCTTGGTAAATGTTTCTGATGTTGGGTCAGATTCTTCCCAGCCTTCTGATGTTGTCAGATCATCGGTAAATGTTTCTGATGTTTGGTCAGATTCTTCCCAGCCTTCTGATGTTGTCTGATCATTGGTAAATGGTACCGATGTTTGGTCAGATTCTTCCAAGCCTTCCGATGTCATATCATTGGTAAATGGTACCGATGTAGGGTCAGATTCTTCCCAACCTTCTGATGTTGTCAGATCATCGGAAAATGCTTCTGCTGTAGGGTCAGATTCTTCCCAACCTTTTGATGTTGTCAGATCATCTGTAAATTTTTGTGCTGTTGGGTCAGGTTCTTCCCAGCTTTCTGATGATATTGTCAGATCATCGGTAAATGGTACCAATGTTGGGTCAGATTCTTCCCAGCCTTCTGATGTTGTCAGATCATCTGTAAATGTTTCTGATGTTGGGTCAGATTCTTCCCAGCCTTCTGATGTTGTCAGATCATCTGTAAATGTTTCTGATGTTGGGTCAGATTCTTCCCAGCCTTCTGATGTTGTCAGATCATCGGTAAATGTTTCTGATGTTTGGTCAGATTCTTCCCAGCCTTCTGATGTTTTCAGATCATTTGTAAATGGTACCGCTGTTGGGTCAGATTCTTCCCAGCCTTCTGATGTTTTCAGATCATTGGTAAATGTTTCTGTTGTTGGGTCAGATTCTTCCCAGCCTTCCGATGTTTTCAGATCACTGGTAAATGGTACCAATGTAGGGTCAGATGCTCCTTCCGATGTTTTTAGATCATCAGTAAATGGTACCAATGTTAGGTCAGATGCTCCCCAGCCTTTCGATGTTTTCAGATCATTGGTAAATGTTACCAATGTAGGGTCAGATTCTTCCCAGTCTTCTGATGTTGTGAAATCACCGGAAAATGCGGCCATGTTCAGGCCATTGTCTCGCAAGCCATATGATAATGTGTCTGCAGTGCCTTCATGAGTCTCTAGTGTATTGACGTATTCATATATAGCATTGTTATATAACTGCAGGTCTTTCTCTGCTTCACTATTTTCTGCAATTTGCTCTTTATGTTTACTAGGATATAGTTCCGAGTATTTTTTTCTGCTCGGTGTGTCGTTGGCTTTGTTTTCTATGTGTCCTGTAAACTCTTTGGCTTTCACACTGTTAATTATGTCGTCTTGGTCTTGGTCCTGCCAATATCTTCTCTCATCCTCTCTCTTCTTTATAGTGTCATTCACAACATTTGTTGGCTGTGTTCTTTGCTCTGACCATAACTGGAATGTCCAATCTGCTACTGCTGAGTGAGATAAAGGCGAGCTATTAATATGGAAATAGCACATGCATTGCTAAGTACAGTAGAATCAGTTGCTTCTAAACATCATATTGTATTAATGATATACATGTGAAGAATCATATTGGATTGGATTACACACGAGCAGTGGCGCCGGAACGGGGGGGGGCGAGGGGGCAGCTTGCCCCCCCAAAAATTACTGAGGCGCTAAAGCAGGGGTGGGGAACCTCCGGCCCACGGGCCGGATACGGCCCCCGCACCCAGTATGTCCGGCCCGCCCGCCTATATTACAGCCGCCCGCCCGCCTATATTAAAGAAGTATCATCCGCCCGGTCGCCTATATTTCATACTAGCCGCCGGGGATGGCTGCTGCTGCTGCCGCCGGGGAGATGTGCATAAGACGCGCCAGCCAATCACTGCCGGCGCATCCCCTCCACATACACTGTGATTGGCGGGCGCGTCTTCTACACATCTCCCCGGCGGCAGCAGCAGCAGCCATCCCCGGCGCCTGGTATGTAATATAGGAGGGCGGGCGGATGATAATACATAAGTAATATAGGGGCGGGCGGCTGATAATAAATCAGTTATATAGCCTGGCGGGCGGGTGGGCAGCTGATTAATCAGTAATATAGCCGGGCGGGTGGCAGGGAAGATGTGCGCCCGCCAATGCTGCTTCTCTCACCCTCCCTTCCCCAGTGACTGACACATCCAGGGGTTGTCATTTACCCCTGGATTCACACCCAAACAGGTTTATGTAATTATGTCTGATTATCATAATCAGACATAATCACATAAATCTGTTTGGGGGTGACACTGCCACTTTTTCCACTTTTTACGAGTAAATGACAACCCCTGGATTAATGTCAGTCCTGGTGTCTCTGGCCACATGTATATGCCGCTGCCCGGTGTATAATGCCCACGTGTATATGCCGCTGCCCTGTGTATAATGCCCATACGTAAATGCCGCTGCCTTGTGTATAATGCCCACGCATATATGCCGCTGCCCTGTGTATAATGCCCATGCATATATGCCGCTGCCAGTGTGTATAGTGCCCGGGAGTAACATATAGCAATTTAGGGGGCGCCAAAATGAGATTGTATCTTGCCCCCCCCAACCTAAAAACGTTCCAGCGCCTCTGCACACGAGTCATAGTTGCCTAACCTCCAGCATCCTGCGGGAGACTCCTGATTCATTGTGGAGTCTCCCACTGAACTACAAAGCTGAGAGAAACCCTGGATCCCCCACTTACATGTCAGGAATTCTGTCTGTGTGTGAACGGCTCTTGATGAAATGAGGTTGGAGGATTCATAAGAGGAACATTCATGGATGGAGACAGCCCCACACTAACGTCCAGACAGATTCTCTGCTCAGCCAAGATTGGGACCCCGTCAGAAAAGATAAATTATTGCAGGACCCCAGAATGTTACCACAGAATGGCCGCCATATTCACAGTACCATTGCAGATGTACGAAACAAGTGGAATGACCATTAACACCAATCCGACAGGAAGACAGTAGGTAATGGGGCATGCAAGAGGGAGTCAGTAGGTGTTTACTTATACCCCTTTTACACCGAGGCAAAAACCCGGGGTGGACCCGGGTCAGCATCAGTGTAAAAGGGGTAGCCAGGTCTATTTCCCCCACAAACCAGGGTGGAACACGGGGAGGACCCGGATGGGGGGCAGTGTAAATGGTTATGCCGGGTTATCCGACCCGGCTCCTGTTTACAGCAATGGGGGATCCCAACCTCCCAGCCGCCGCATCCTACGGTCAGTATGGTATTTGGGGGGTTGTGCACTCTGCCTCGGCCGCTGTTTGCTGTACTGTACAGATAGAAGTGGAGGAAGGGAGGAGGTGTGCGGCATACATTCACCTCGCGGACGGGGGCTAGGGAGGTGCACGAAGGCTGGGGGCAGCCCAGCAGCTTACCTTGGTGCTGAGCATGCCCCCAGCATGTCCCGAAGGTCAAAGATGATGTGTAAACAGAGCAATTCCAGGATCTGACCTGGCTTGGAACCGTACTCCAAATACCGGGTCGGATCGATTTTGGTGTGAAAGAGGTATTATTGAATTTTCCCGCCTCCCCTTCCCTTTCCACAGAAACATACCATAAACTCTCAGGAGATATTTACTAAGATGAGAGTACTATTTCATATGGGATGTTGCTATAGGCAACCAAACAGAATCTTCTTATTTATTTAGTACCTTCTAGAACAGGCATGTCCAAAGTCCGGCCCGGGGGCCAACTGCAGTCCATGCTGTCACTTTAACCGACCCGCAGCCTCCAGCCGGAAGCGGGCGGAGCATCAGGGTGGGTCTCTAGAGGTGGTGCTCCTGGCGAGCGCACATTTGCCTTGCTGGTTTGCTGGTCTGCAGTGGTGAGGAGGTGCCGGCTGCCACTGTACTCTGGTGAGTATGTGTCCAACCCCAGACCTGGCGTATTTACTGCAGTCAAGATCTCATTGTCACTTCGAATTAGAGCAGCTAAGACAAGGTATTTGTTTAGTCTTCTGATTAATGGTTAAAAGAATGTTATGCTGAATGTTCGGCCCCCACTCATTTGCACCTCACCAAATCTGGCCCTCGTCACAAAAAGTTTGGACACCCCTGTTCTAGAGGATAATATATAGTGGGCGGGTTCTGGTTGGCTCTCAAAGCAGCGTTAGTTCACTGCTTTGCAAGCCATGTAACGTCGCCCGCAGCCGGTACGAACGCCAGCCCCACCCTAGTCCACGAATTTACCGGCAGCACTACTCCAGGGCCCCTGCCCAGGCTGACCAGCCGCAGGGATGAATGCTTTGGCCGGGGGAACTTGCATTATAGTTTCCCATGGCTGTGGCATTACCACGTTGGCTGTTTGGGCCCAGTGCTGGTTGCCAAAATACGGGGGACCCCTACTCATTTTGTCCCCCATATTTTGGGAACCAAGACTGGCCCTTGAGCCTGGTGCTGGTTTTAGAAATCCTGGGGATGCACTATGTTTTTTTGTCCCCTGAATTTCTAAAACCAGGACTGCTTCATTGAGCCAGTGACTGGTTCTGCTCAGGAGGGGGGACCCAACGCTGTTTTTTTTAAATATTCTTTATTCAAAAACTGCACATTAACTTATCTAACAAATCGCACATGTGCATTAATCTGAACATTTTCACGACAAAAATTTGCACATTTTCATGACTAAAAATCGCATCACATTGCATTTTTCATGCCAGAACTTTCAATCCATTAAATTGTCAATTTCTTCAATAAAAGTGTGATTTGAAAACATGCGATATGGTGCGGAATTAGAACCTAGCTTAGTAGTTGCTAGTGTGTGTATATATATATCAGGGTTGCCGACCCTCCCGGAATTACATGCCGCGGGTCTCAGAGGAGGGGGTGGAGCTAAAACGACACACTCGTGTCATTTTAGCCCCGCCCCCTCCATGGAGATTAGTGATTTCGAGTATTTTCCAAAATGGGGGATGGGCTTAATGACGTCACAGTCAAGCCCCGCCCCCGAACGGGTAATGAAAGTCTCCTCTCCGGGCTTCTCCCGGAGAGGAGCATTTCAAAGTAGGCAACCCTTATAGATATATATATATATATATATATATATATATATAATATACAATATCTCTAGAATTTGCGCTATGCTGAGTTGGTCGCTTAATAACTCTTGATCCCCTACTAGAGAGATCCAAACACAAATACCCAAAACAATAGTGTTATATAGTGCCCTATGCAATTTTCCGGATATTTCCTGTCTTTCCTTTGTTTTATAATACCATAATCAACATAAATCGTTTTCAGATATAAAACATTTATTTAAAACATTTAAAACCAATAAATCAAACTTTTTCTTGGTATTAGATTTCGGGACAAAGGTGAATTCTTTCGATTATGGATCACAATGGATACCCGACGCGTTTCGTCTCTTTATGAGACTTCATCAGGGGTGAATAGTTATATGTAAAACAGATCTTTAAGGATCTTTTACATCAAAAAACACTTTCAGATTTTGATTGGTTTTAATATCAACTGGTCTAGTTGTAGGCCCAAGCCTTTAGCTGTGCTTATTGCTTGTAAGCTACCTCTGTTTTATTTTTCTTCCTTTTTCTGGTTTTATGGATACCTATACAAGTGAATATAATTTCCTCTTGTGACTCCAAGGAGTGAAGAATCGGTCCAGTGTAATACCTTGCTGGCTCCTGAAGGTGTGTACTCTCCTGTGTCAAAGTACCACACTTGGTATTGATAAAAGCATTGGTAAAGAGATAAATGGAAGATACTGTAGGTACAGTATGTCCCACGTTTTTTGCCCTATGTGAACTCCAGGTTAAACTCCACAGGAATTTGTCTTTTTCTAGACTCTGGGCCTTTAGTATAAGCCGGTAAAGGGATCTTGGGGTTATGGTTGGAGAGAATGAAACCCATTGTAGGTTTTTCAGCCTTCAGCCTGAGAGAAGATTAAATAGTGTCTGCACCTGTAAGTGGCTGACATTAGATGGGTCAGGGCTTTGTCGGTGTCGGTGTCTCACTACCTGGGAAAACAGGCTGCAGCCTTTTTATGAGACACTGATTTGCTGATTTTAAGTATTGTGCTTATGCCTATGTTTGTCTTAGGGGCAATAGGTCTGAGAGAAAGGATCTATAATTTGTAGTTAGTGCTATGATGGCTAGGGTTTTATTTAATATTTAGTTTTTTGTACTGCACAAACAAATTAGCCTCAGCTAGATTGCATGAGATTGCACAAGGCTGCTGTGTGTTTGGAGGAGCCCATCTACCACAGGAGAGGACACCCCTACCCCGATTTCCTCACATTGTGATGTCAGTATGTACTGTACTGTGAAGCCCTGCTGTGAAATGTAGTTGACTAAGTGTGACATATGCTCAGCTCCTATGCTACAGATGTGATGCCAGCCTATCAAATCTCCTGGACTGACAGCTGGAATTAGTGATTGGCTTCCGGAACTACAAGCTCTGATTGGCGCACAAGTTGGTGTCATATTTCAAATATCTGTCTGCCCTAGTGTGGGCCACTCAGCGGCATATGAGCTGAGTGCACACCAGATGCAAGGCTACCATGGTGAGCGTTTTTGTCTCCTCACCTTTCAATGGCTGGACACTATAATGTGGGCACTGTGTAAGGGGCACTACTTTGGGCACTGTGTAAGAGGCACTACTGGGGGCATTATGTGTAATGGTCTCTACTGGGGGCATAAATGTGTACAGGGCATTACAGTTGGCATTAAGGGTATAAGCAGGAGTACTGGGGGCATTACAAATAGCATAATGTGAAGCATAAAGTGTAAGGGGCAATACAGTATGTGGCATACTGTGCGAGGGGCATGACGATGTGTGGCATAATGTGTAATTGGAATTATGATGTGGGGCATAATGTGTAATGGGCATTACTCTGTGCAGCATAATGTGTAATGGGAGTTATGATGTGGGGCATAATATATAATGGGCATTACTCTGTGCATCATAATATGTAATGGGCATTACAGTGTGTGTGATCCTGGTACAGTGTAAGGGGCTCTTCCTAGTGCAGAATCCATACACTTAGTCTATTATTACTTTTACAGACAGAACCATGAACAGATCTCACTGCTCTGTGCATGGTCCTGTCATTCTCGGCAGCCTGGACCTGGTCTATTTTTCTGAAAATTTTTGGTCATGTTTTGGTTGAGATCTTAGAAAATCGCACCCCATCAAATCTCGCCTGGGATGTTGCCCAGAGCAACCAATCAGATTGTACTTCTTAATTCATTTGCACCTTTTAGAAGATAACAGATAGAATCTGATTGGTTGCTATGGGCAACATCCCATCTTCAATAGAATTCCCATCTTAGTAAATTTACCCCTAGGCTCCAGTAGAGACCCGCAGATAAGACAGGAAAGTCCAGACTCTTGAGGAACTGCTGGGTGGATCAACTTCATAAATGGTAGAGAAGGTTGTAATGGATATTACTCCCTGAGGCTGGACCAGGGGTGTCCAAACTTTTTGCGATGAGGGCCAGATTTGGTTAGGTGGAAATGAGTGGGGGGCCGACCATTCAGCATAACGTTCTTTGAACCATTAATCAGAAGACTAAACAAAGATCTTGACTGCAGTAAGGTCTGGCTGAAATACACGCAGCCTGTGCCCCCACTCTGCCCCCATTCACTGTATGTCCCCCACTCTGCCCCCATTCACTGTATGTCCCCCACTCTGCCCCCATTCACTGTATCTCAACCATCCTGCCCCCACTCACTGTATGTCCCCCATTCTGCCCCCACTCACTGTATGTCCCCCAACCCCCAACCTGCCCCCATTCACTGTAGGTCCCCAACTCTGCCCCCCTTCTCTGTATGTCCCCCACTCCGCCCCCTTCTCTGTATGTGCCCCAGCCTGCCCCCATTCACTGTATGTCCCTCATTCTGCCCCCCTTCTCTGTATGTCCCCCACTCTGCCCCGTTCACTGTATTTCCTCCAGCCTGCACCTTCCCTGTATATTCCCCTGTCTGACCCTCCTCTGTATGGCTCTCAGCTCCTTGTGTGAGCCAGAGGATGGAGAGGCCAAGCAGGCACCAAAAGGAGAGGAGACAGATGCCTAAGCTCATGCCGCCGCCGCGCTCCTCCACTCCAAATGCTGCCCTAGGATGAAGTGAGGCCTGGGCGGGGGTTGGACACATACTCACCAGAGTACAGAGCACCTCTTTACCACTGCAGACAGCAAACCAGCAAGATAAATGTGCGCTCGCCAGGGGCACCACCTCTAGAGATCTGCGCCTGATGCTCCGCCCACTTCCAGCTTGAGGCTGCGGGCCATTTGAAGTGACAGTATGGGCCACAGTTGGCCCCCTGGCCGGACTTTGGACATGCCTGGGGTAGACATTTTTTTTTTTTTTTGTTTATTGTGAATTAAAAAAATCTTTTTCATATTAAAAAGATTTCTGTTCCGTCCTTCTTTAGCTTATGCCAGTACGCATGTGACATTGCCCAGTTGGTTGTGCCACGCGGTCTGCGGGCAACCACATATCAAGTTTGCACACTGAGCGATATGCCCGATATTTCATTCCTATTCTGCTGGAGGCGACCTTTCGGGCGGTATTGTCTCAGTGAGCCTGATTCAGACCTGCTTTGCTGGGCTGCGAATGTTCAGCGCCTAGCGAGCAGGAAGCACGCACGTTCCCGCCCCGTACGTTCAATACAGCCATGTACACAGGGAAGAAATCATTCACCAGCCCCAGGCTGCAGTTTCAAATATCATTGGACAGCTGAGCCGTCGCTAAGCCATCCATGTCCAGACTACTGGCTGTCAGTACACTGCACTGCAGGACTGGTATAGGTAGCGCAGCGGCGCGGATCAGAAACGTAATAGAGATCCGATCCCCAGCCAGTGATCCAGAGACCTTGTCTCCCAGCAGAGGGGCTCCCGGGACTCTGAAATGGTGGGCCTACTCTCTGTGCTCCCCTGATGGCTAATGCCCAGTGGCAAAAGTCTCCATTGCCTCCCTCAGTTACGCCACTGATTGATACACAAGGATACTGTGCTGTCCATTGCATAATGATCCACCAGGTTCTGGGTGGGCTGTAGAATATGGTCACACCAGAATAATTCCTCTCTGACAAGACCAAATTCATACTCATTCTGACTTCTGTACCAAAGCCTTAATACTGTACAAGGAACATCTTCATGTAGAATAGGGCGGAGTGAAAAAATTTAAATTGAGATATTCAAAATCGCCTAGTGTGGAAAAGTTGTGACTTGACCTGAATAAGAAACGTGCAAAATCTTTTTGATCTGAGCTAACATCTTCTGTTCTGGCAAGAGGCCTGAAGTTTAGCTTTTTAGGTGAAAATAATGAAACCTATGAAGAAGCTCTGATCTAGTCAGAGGCGTAACTATAGCACCGCAGCCCCCACGGCCGCGGGGGGGCGCTGTGCATGTGTGGGCGCCGGGGGGCTGTGGTGCTATAGTTAGCCCCCTCCCGTCCGCCCATCTGCCGCCTGCCAATCCGCCGCCCGCAGCCTTACCTGACTTCACTGGTCCCGTCCTGGCTCCCTTGTTGGCTTCATTCTGAAACTGTCTGCTGTATGGGGGCGGACATTTTGTGGTGGTCCGTCTCACTAGCAGAAGAATGAAGCCAGCAAGGGAGCCGGGACGGGACCAGCAAGACAGGTAAGGCTGTGGGCGGGGGGTGCGGCGGGGGGCGCCCCCCATTAACGGCGGGGGGGGGGCGCCCAATTCATAGTTACGCCACTGGATCTAGTTATAATTATGTCAGGATGTCTTAGAGTGGTTCATTAATGTACTTTATCATAGTAAAAAAGAGTACATGACCCATTTTCATGGTCACAATTGTGAATATTGTGTGTTTTCTCCTGAACGTGTTTTTTTTTGGAGAGGATGCTCTGTAATTGAAGTGACCAAGAATAAAAACATGGGGAAAAAATCAGGGTAAATCCCTTTTGTTTGCCCTTAATAGAATAATGCACACCTATGTGTCCAACAAACTCTTTACTGAATGCTCCAGTAAGTTCAGTAACAATGCGTTACACTCTGTTCTTTAGGTGCAGTATTTAAAACACTTCTGTTTATTGTCTATACTTGTGGCAGTTTATTTTAAACATGAAGTGGTCTCAAAAACAGTTTTGCATCCCCTATGCTGGGAACATGAATGGGCTGCATTACAGCATATAATTATGCCAAAGATAAGCCAATATATTAACAGTTAAATACATTGAAGCGCATTATGCTGTAATAAACAAATACATCTAATGTTTAGAAAAATAAAATCAAGAACATTGATTCAATAATAACAGGTTATTCATTCTATGAGTGTTGTCCAGCAGTACATATATGCCAATCACTGTGTTAATTACTAGACAGGATTGATCAGCAATACTTTATTTCCTTTTTATGTGCTTATTGGCCCAATTTAACAGTCTAATAATAGCGGACATCAATCACAAGTGGTTTGTATAAAACTGAACTCAAAACACAACATTAAAAAATAAGAAGACAATACTGTCCAGATGGGGCAGGCCTCTTCCTTGCTGGCGAATCGCCAGAATGTCACCGCTGGCGATCCGCCAGCAGCCTGGCCAGCCACCTGACTGAGACGCGCGTGCGTCTCACGCGCACGCGCGTTTCAATCTCCGTCAGCGGGGCGACGGGAACCCTGTCCGTCTCCGCCTCAGGGAGACGTACAGGTTTAGGGGGAGGTGCGGGCAGGTGGCGGGGACCCCGGGTTACCGACGACAAGCCGTCGGTGACCCGGGGGAGCGGCTGGAAGCGCCGTCGGAAGGGGACGCGCGCCTCTCGTGCGCGCGCGTCCCCTTATCGCAATCGATATGGCGCTGGTGGGGGATGGCGGCTGGCGTCGCCATCCCCTGCCAAGATGGGACCTGCCCCATCTGTATGTGCAACATCTTTGAAACCTGTTATTATTGAACCAATTGATTTTATTTTTCTAAACATTAGATGTATTTGTTTATTACATCATAATACACTGTAATGTATTTAACTGTTAATATATTGGCTAATCTTTTGCATAATTATATGCCGTAATGCAGCCCAATCATGTTCCCAGCATACAGTTGTCCAACTTATTGTTCAACATATTGGACCTGGAGGATCAATCTCTTGCAATCTCTTGGTTATACCTAATGACACGGGATTGTGCATTGTGTCCTACACATCAGGCACATAAGATTTTGTCAGACAAGCACATCAAATTTTGTCAGATAAATTGATCCACTCCACCTGAATTGGGTCAAATCTGACAAAATCTCACAAGTGTAAGGGGCCCTACAGGGGAGGCAAAACTGTTTTTCTGTCAATAAACAGAAGTGATATGTAAAGTGATACATTAGACAATTTACACTGTTAAGGTGCCCATACACGTTTCGATTTTAACGTGCTGTGCGTTTTGAACTTCAAGGTGCCGTGCGATTTTGGCCCTTGTAGGCGATGCGATGTGATGTACAGTACTGTACTGTTGCGATGCGATTTTTGCCATTTTCTTTTTAAAGTGTATAGTTACCTAATGGACATCGCATCACATCGCATGTACTACAAAAGTGATGTGATGTACTGTAGCACATAAAGTACTGCCTGCACATACTTTTTGACTATACAATATTGTACCCGCGGGGACATGCATCGCTTCCCCGCAGGTACACGGTGCGAGTGTAACCAATGCGATGCGTTTTGAACTTTAAAAGTTCAAAACGCATGTTAAAATCACATCGTGTATGGGCACCTTTACTTCTAATACTTTTTGTAACAGTTACTGTTTTACAATCACAGACTGCAACTGTTATTTCTTATTTATGTACACAGGATTATCTATATTTTTATATGCACTGCAAAGAGAGCAGCATCAATCCAATTACCTCCTCACTGGGATGGAATTAGCAAGATCTGACAACCAGACACTGTTATTGATAAGACAAAACATACCGCACTCACAGTGCTCCAAAAAATGCTAAATAGTGTTTTTTTATTATTTTTTTATAGATTTCAAAAACAGTGCAGGTTTTTTTTTATACTTAATTGGCATTACTGTCACAAAACATTAAAGTTACGAAAAATATAATCAGCTTTACTCCATATGTGCTGTTGTCCTGTTATATAGAAGGTTGGTAGGACATTACTAGTGAAAAGGTAATGAGGTTCTTCTGTGAACTGTTGTATCACTGCCTTTTGGCCCTTATTAAGACCCGATCGCAGTACAAATTTGTTCTCAAAATGGGCAAACCCATGCTGCACTGCAGGTGGGGGAGATGTAACATGTGCAGAGAGAGTTAAATTCGGGTGGGGTGTGTTGAAACTGAAATCTAAATTGCAGTGTAAAAATAATTCAGCCAGTATTTACCCTGCACAGAAACAAAATAACTCACTCAAATCTAACTCTCTCTGCACATGTTACATCTGCCCCACCTGCAGTGCACATGGTTTTGTCTATTTTGAGAACAAATTTGTACTGCGATCAGATCTGAATAAGCTGCCAAAAGGCAGCGTTATATATCACACAGTGTCACTGAAATTCCATTTAGAGTATTTGTGCTTCTTCTATTATAAACACGTTCAGGAGAAAACACACAATATTCACCATTGTGACCATAAAAATTGGTCAATTATCAGGGATTTGTGTACGCCAAAGTCAGTCACTTTGTACTAGGACAAGCTCGTACTCTCATTTACTAAGCTAAAGTATCTTAATGAACCACTCTAAGACATTCTGACATAATTTAGATTGTAAGCTTGCGAGCAGGGCCCTCCTACATTTTGACTGTCTGTAAATACCCTGTTTTGTTGTATCACTGTCCCCTTTGTAAAGCGCAACGGAATATGCTGCGCTATATAAGAAACTGTTAATAAATAAATAAATAAAATAATATAACTAGATCGGAGCATCTTCATAGGTTTCATTATTTTCACCTAAAAAGCGAAACTTTCGGCCTCTTGCCAGAACAGAAGATGTTGACTCAGATAAAAATGCTTTTGCACGTTTCTTAGTTGGCTCAATAACCCAAAGATGAGTTACTGTAAATGGAGAAACTTTTTTTTTTTTATTGACTTTATCAATGTTCCAATAAATATATTTACATTAATAATATGACTCTCGAGAAAATAGGAAATGACCTGTGATGGCGCTATGCTGCCTATGGACTGTACTGACCCCCAGTTATCACCCAATAACCAAAATACAGCAAAATATACAAAAATGGGGATTTCCAACCACGGGCAGAAGATGGATTGTAGTCTCTGGGTCTTCCTAGGTTCTCCTCAACGGTTTCTCGACCATATGGGGAAAATTCAAAAGGAAAGATGGTGGTTACTACTGACCATCCCAGGAACCCACTACACCGAACACAATGAATATTTTTTGTGAAGGAAAGATAAGCGTACCCTACTTACAGTAGGCAGGGCAGCGTAAAGGCACGTAGCGGTTTATTTTCTTCTTTCTTTTTATTGTCTTTCCTTCCCGGGACTCACTTTCGCTGCATATTCCTCGAATGTTGTTAGCAACACGTGTAGCAGGAAGAAAGTGCAATATATAGATATATACTATGTTGACCATATATCAGAAAAATCAAAACACACTGTGATTTGACGGATAAAGAAGTGGTGATTGGATTCTACCTAGCTCACCAATAGTATAAGCAAGGTACAAATATAGAGGTTTCTTTCACTCAGAGAGATTATTCTTCCATCTGTAAACCATAAATATAATGGCGTACCCCAACTCACGTCAAAAGATGTTTCTTTACACACGTAGCGTGTTCTTTATTTGGTGGGGCTCGATTTTGATCAGATTACCATATTTCTCTCCAAATGGTGTAGTGATAAATAAAACAATATAATAAAAATTGTGTTAGATCAGATTCATATACCTCCGTGAATTTAGAGGTATAGGAATATTAGTAAGGGGTGCTCAAATTAATGTGACCAGAAGGTACTCATATCGTACCGTAACTCACACGTGATGGTGCAAAACAAAACTTGTAAAGGTTTCTTTTTGTGGAAGGGGACTCCCTCCACCGTGATTCCTCTTGTGTTATTTAAAAGGGTAAAGATGGGGAAGTATATACCGAGAAAGATGGGGTCTCTGAAAAAGCATTATTGGCGTACCCAAACTCACAGTTATACAGGCGTTTTCACCACATATAATGGTATCTTTTAATCCTTGACATGGGGATCTCTGTAGCCAATATATCACTCCAAAATATTCCAGAAATAGTCTCTTCAAAATGTATTTTATTGTACGAAAGCAGTAAAACCCCTTCATCCCAACAATGAAAGGATCCCAAAAATACCCAAAGGACTTCCCACAATGAGTCCCAAGGTAGCCCAAAAAGTTAAAATACAAAACAGAATAAAAATCGCTTTTAAAAAAATTACCTAAAATACATACAAAAATCCAGAAAAGCGTCCAAAGGAAAGGATGATGGCTGCTCACTCTCCACAGAAATCAGTCAATGCGTTTCGGTGTCTGCAACACCTTTTTCAAGACACCGTCTTGGGTTTGGGTATTTTTGGGATCCTTTCATTGTTGGGATGAAGGGGTTTTACTGCTTTCGTACAATAAAATAAATTTTGAAGAGACTATTTCTGGAATATTTTGGAGTGATATATTGGCTACAGAGATCCCCATGTCAAGGATTAAAAGATACCATTATATGTGGTGAAAACGCCTGTATAACTGTGAGTTTGGGTACGCCAATAAAGCTTTTTCAGAGACCCCATCTTTCTCGGTATATACTTCCCCATCTTTACCCTTTTAAATAACACAAGAGGAATCACGGTGGAGGGAGTCCCCTTCCACAAAAAGCAACCTTTACAAGTTTTGTTTTGCACCATCACGTGTGAGTTATGGTACGATATGAGTACCTTCTGGTCACATTAATTTGAACATCCCTTACTAATATTCCTATACCTCTAAATTCATGGAGGTATATGAATCTGATCTAACACAATTTTTATTATATTGTTTTACTTATCACTACACCATTTGGAGAGAAATATGGTCATCTGATCAAAATCGAGCCCCACCAAATAAAGAACACATGTAAAGAAACATCTTTTGACGTGAGTTGGGGTACGCCATTATATTTATGGTTTATAGATGGAAGAATAATCTCTCTGAGTGAAAGAAACCTCTATATTTCTACCTTGCTTATACTATTGGTGAGTTAGGTACGATCCAATCACCACTTCTTCATCCGTCAAATCACAGGGTGTTTTGATTTTTCTGATATATGGTCAACATAGTATAAATCTATATATTGCACTTTCTTCCAGCTACACGTGTTGCTGACAACATTCAAGGAATATGCCACGAAAGTGAGTCCTGGGAAGGAAAGATAATAAAAAGAAAGAAGAAAATAAACCGTTACGTGCCTTTACGCTGCCCTGCCTACTGTAAGTAGGGTACGCTTATCTTTCCTTCACAAAAAATATTCATTGTGTTCGGTGTAGTGGGTTCCTGGGATGGTCAGTAGTAACCACCATCTTTCCTTTTGAATTTTCCCCATATGGTCGAGAAACCGTTGAGGAGAACCTAGGAAGACCCAGAGACTACAATCCATCTTGCGCCCGTGGTTGGAAATCCCCATTTTTGTATATTTTGACATTAATAATATGGCCTATATAAATGTCTGTAATTATACGCCCAACTAACAGCTAAGAAATCGGGGAAAATCTTTATGACCTACAATCAGATTTGGTCACTTACCGGTCTCCAGAATCATGGCGGACAGGATAACTGCTAGAGCTCCTCTCATGATCTGGGATGATCTATGAGACAGCAAAGTTGGTCTCCCAATGTCTGGCTCACATCTGCTGCTGCTGCTGCAAAGTTTTAAACTGACAGAGACGTGACAGAGACCTTGCTATGATCTTTGTCACCTACGTCCAATAGTGGGGCGGGACTATAGGTAGAGCTGTAAAGGATGGTGTCTGTCAAATCCATAGATCTATATGTCATAACATGTTATTGGAAAATCCAAGGCCAAGTGAATAGCTCAGATATTCCTGATTAGGCAGCAGCAGACGGTATAACACTTTGCAGATCATTAACAGAAAAAGTAGTAAATATATAACATACATATAATATAACAATCTCATAGTCAGTTGTGCGAAGACATCTTCATGCAGACCAGACAGTGTAATGTTAGTATTACGGCCTCACGGAACTGAGGTCATGAGTTCAATCCATGTTGGGAGTTTGTATATTTTCCCCATGCGTGAGTGGGTTTCCTCTGGGTGCTCCGGTTTCCTCCAACGATCCGTTAATATACTATAGTTGTAATCTTCTAATCTTTATTTGTAGATTAGAGAGGTAAGTATGGGCAGCACGGATGGTGTAATGGTTAGCATTACTGCCTCACAGCGCTGAGGTCGTGGGTTCAATACCCACCATGGCCCTACCTGTGAGGAGTTTTTATATTCTCCCCGTACTTGTGTGGGTTTTCTCCGGGTACTCCGGTTACCTCCCACAATCCAAAAATATACTGGTAGGTTAATTGGCTCCCAAAAAAAAATATTCTGTGTAAATATGTGCTGTAGCATCTGTGTGCGCTATATAAGAAACTGCTAATAAATAAATAATAAATAAGTACAGATGAAGCCTCATTCTTTCTTTTTCTGAGCCGCATTGAAGTGCGTTGAGCAGTGGTGCAAGTAAAAAAAATGTCTTAGTGGTACTGTGCCGCGCGCTGAAAAATGGTTGTGGTTAGGGGGTGTGGTCATATGCCACGAGGGGGAGTGGCTACATGACAAAACTTTAAAACACAATGACATTTCTGTTTGGGCTTGTGCACATATATGCCCCCACAGTGCCAGATATCATTTACCCCCATAGTGAGACAAATATATATGCCCCCACAGTGCCACACATATGCCCCCAGTGCCACACATATGCCCCCACAGTGCCAAACATATGCCCCCACAGTGCCACACAAATGCCCCCACAGTGTAGATATGCCCCCACAGTGCCACACATATGCCCCCACAGTGCCACACATATGCCCACTCAGTGTAGATATGCCCAAATTGCCACACATATGCCCCCACAGTGCCAGATATGCCCCCAAAGTGCTAAGTATGCCCCCAGTGTCAAACATAGGCCCCCACAGTGCTAGGTATGCCCAGAGTGCCCCCACAGTGCTAAGTATGCTCCCAGTGCCAGATATGCCCCCACAGTGCTAAGTATGCCCCCCACAGTGCCACACATATTCCCCCACAGTGCCACACATATGCCCCTAGTGCCAGATATGTCCCCACAGTGCTAAGTATGCCCCCAGTGCCATGCATATGCCCCCACAGTGATACACATATGCCCCCACAGTGCTAGGTATGCCCACAGTGCCCCACAGTGCTAAGTATGCCCTCAGCTACAGATATGCCCCAACAGTGCCACACATATGCCCCCACAGTGCTAAGTATGTCCCTAGTGCCAGATATGCCCCCACAGTGCTAAGTATGCCCCTACAGTGCCTAACATATGCCCCTAGTGCCAGATATGCCCCCATAGTGCTAAGTATGCCCCCACAGTGCCACACATATGCCCCCACAGTGCTAGGTATGCCCACAGTGCTAGGTATGCCCCCAGTGCTGCACATAAATGCCCCCACAGTGCCAGAATAAGCCAGCAGCATCAGCACAGCTCACCCTATGTGTCTGCAGTGCTGGCTGTCTTCTGGTGTCCGTGTGTCCTCTCCCCCTCCAGTCCCTTGCTGCCGCTGCTTGCTTCTGTGCAGTGAGTGTGTTCATTTGGCGGGGAGGAGAGCGCATCTACGTCCCCGGCGTCACTGGCTGTGACTGTCTGTCAGCCAATCACATCTCGCGGGCTGGCTCCTGATTGGCTGCCAGCCCGTGAGCTCTGATTGGCTGACAGGCAGCCAGTCACAGTGAGGGAATCACAATATGTTTTACCGGTACGCCGTACCACCCCGTACCGCCATACTTGCACTCCTGGCGTTGAGGCACTACAACATACACAGCATGCTGTTGACCAGTCCCCGGCGCTCCTCAAACTATCCATTGCACTATATTATTGCTGCTGATTGCAGGCGGCTTCGATAGAGAACTGGGGCGTGTGCACAGTCTACTAGTAAATGCTCAGCTGTGTGAACATTGACGTTGCGAACAAATTGGAACCGGGCTCTGCAGTACTGTAGGTCTTTATGAAGTAGGATTAATACCTGTGTCTCATTTAAAGTACAGTAAGCTGACTGCCCACATACAGGAGGTGAGTGGGTACATGCTTTTCACTGGTGTTTCCAGGGCCAGTAAGGGAAGTATGCTTCTAGTGGTATGCACAACCTCTTATGCCCGGAGATGATGACACCCATGCTGTTCCACGACTTCCGGTAATGGCGACACACGCATATGGCATGGCACATCGAGGTGCGTGGAACGCATGCGGTCCGTGACTTCTTGATGATGGTTAGATAAAACTTTTTGATGATATTTGTGGGCAACGCATGCCGCCCTATTCTAGCTACTTAAGGTTTTGGGCTATATAGGGCGGGCCTGGGAGGTCAGTAGTGGGTCTGCTGGCCACCAGATGTCCAGACCTGTTGGAAGTTTATCTTTGTCGTTGTGTCTTGAAAATGGTTCTCAGGAACAGAAACGTTGACCTGCTTAAATGAGTTTTGAACCTGGGTGATATAACAAACTACACTGCCAATGGTTAGTGCCCGCCTCATGTCCATCATTGCACCAATGATGCTTTTTTCAAAAACAGTAGAAAGATAAATGTATACACTCCCTTACACCAAGGGTCGTCAGCTATCCCCTAATTAAAAAAGTAGTGGTAAGTTACAATTAAACTATATGCAAATGGATAGGGGTTCAGCAACCACTGGTGTCATACATCATATCATTAGTATATAAAATACATATACAGGTTTCTTTGATGAACCAGATACAATGACCTTAATATGACCATTTTAGATAGTGTAAAAATACTGTGTTTAAAATAACCAAAGTGGATTTATTAAGACAAATACAGCATGTATAAAAAATGGAGGAACAAGAAATAAAAATGGATGACAATAAAACCAGTATAATAGATCTAAAAATACTGGATACATGTAAAAAGGATCAAGAGGTAGCTTATCTTACTGGCTGGAGGAGGTTGAGCAATAACCAACGCGTTTCATCTAATAAGGCTTCAAGGTCATTGTGTCTGGTTCGTCAAAGAAACTTGTATATGTATTTTATACACTAGATATGTTATAGCTCTCAGCTAACGGTGCTTTTATTACATTTCCAGTGACAACGCTGAAATTCCTTTACTTCTTCTCATCAGTTTTTTGATACAAAAGGTTTGAGGTCTTGTGGACTTCAGGCTTTGTTGATGGATTGTTGAGTCTTTGATCAGGTTTGGATGTGTGAAAGGCCAGATCAGGGAGAATCTTGCCAGATGTCTGTCTCTGACCGAGAGCCGAGGCCAGTAAATCTGTGTCACAAGGTGCATAATCTAGCTTCCGCACTCCCACAAAACATGGTGATGCTAGCCACAATTTTAGGAATGCTGCTTAGCACCTCCCCGCCTTGAAAGGCCTGTCACTCAGGGGACACTACACACGAAGAAGCAGGATATGTTCTGCACATGCTCAGTTCTTCTGTTACTGGAGTTGTACGCAGACCATTGGGTTTGGGTACAATTCTGAATCAGCCTATGTGTGAAAGCGGGCAAATCTTGGAAAATGGAGCTTTCCGAGGTTTGGCCATGTTCCGCAAATGCGCCAAGCCCGGAATGCGATAGATTCCAGTGTTTGGTGCGATGGCTAACGCCATCGTCAGATTGCCTTTGCTCTATAGAAGCCTTTGGGCTTTTTTTGTGGCACCTGGCTGTGAGGAGCAGGGGCCAAATTCAGTTCACTCTGAGTGAACTGGAATCAACCCCTATATCGTAAGTAAGAATGGGGGCACTGTGGAATAATATGAACTGGGGGCACTGTGGAATAATAAGAACTGGGGACAGTGTGGAATAATAAGAACTGGGGACACTGTGGAATAATAAGAACTGGGGACACTGTGGAATAATAAGAACTGGGGACACTGTGGAATAATAAGAACTGGGGACACTGTGGAATAATAAGAACTGGGGGCACTGTGGAATAATATGAACTGGGGGCACTGTGGAATAATAAGAACTGGGGACAGTGTGGAATAATAAGAACTGGGGACACTGTGGAATAATAAGAACTGGGGACACTGTGGAATAATAAGAACTGGGGACACTGTGGAATAATAAGAACTGGGGACACTGTGGAATAATAAGAACTGGGGACACTGTGGAATAATAAGAACTGGGGGCACTGTGGAATAATATGAACTGGGGGCACTGTGGAATAATAAGAACTGGGGACAGTGTGGAATAATAAGAACTGGGGACACTGTGGAATAATAAGAACTGGGGACACTGTGGAATAATAAGAACTGGGGACACTGTGGAATAATAAGAACTGGGGACACTGTGGAATAATAAGAACTGGGGGCACTGTGGAATAATATAAACTGGGGGCACTGTGGAATAATATGAACTGGGGGCACTGTGGAATAATAAGAACCTGGGGCACTGTGGAATAATAAGAACTTGGGGCACTGTGCAATAATAAGAACTGGAGACACTGTGGAATAATGAGAATGTAGGGCACTGTGGAATAATGAGAACTGGGGGCTCTATGTGGCATAATGCGACCTTGTGGCACTACAGTGTGCTTAAAGCATTTATGTTGATGGGAGTACAACATTCAGAGAGTCTTCTTGGAAAGAGCACCTACAAGTTAGTTACCCTGGGGCAAAGGACGGGATCATAAGCAGACAGGACAGTTCAAAGACAATCTTAGAATCAGAGTCAGCTTTATTGGCCAGGTATACTTTCGTATACTAGAAATTTGTTCCCGGTAACAATGCAACTGCCAAGAGACAACATAACAGGGGGAGGTATACGATACAATATACATAGACAGCGTGGAGCACAGTGTATATTACTTTACAGCTATTGGTTTGGGAGGCTTGCTAGAATTGTTCAGGATGTGGACTGCTTGGGGGAAAAAGGCCTTTGGAGCGTCTAGTTGACTTTGCAGAAATGGCTCTGAAGCGCCTGCTAGATGGAAGCATTTTGAGCAAGTCTTCGCCAGGATGCAAGTGGTCTTCTACGATTTTTACGGCACGTTTTCTGACTCTGGATTGGTACAGGTCCTTAGGATAGAGGTATCAGAGATTGCATGAGACACAAGTCAGTCATTGCACAGTCTACCAGGCAAAAGGACACCTGCCCTGCTATCAGTCATACTAATAACCTTATTTTAACTATTTAAACTGCATTTCCTCTTTTACAAATAAAACAAATAATGTGATTTATTAGCATTTTTGCTTTTTATTGTACAAAACATGTTCGGCCTTGGTATCATGTATTTACAGTAAATTGCCAACATGGCATTACAGACAGTACACCTAGTACATCATATACAATATAGTAAAAACAAATATACTGTATATTATATACACAGTACACAACATCTCAGTATAGCTGCAGAGGTCAACTGTCATTGACGTTGCCCTACCTGGGATCTCCATTGCCTCAACAGTGAAAGCTGAGGTCACAACTTCTGGGAACATGGAGAACACGGGATATGTATATGCCTTCTAGTGAGTGGAGAAGTGGACAAGTGGAGATGTCCTTAGCAACCAATCAGCTTCTACCTAGCATTGTATAAGATGTACTTGATAAACAATAGCTAGAAGCAGATTGGTTTGCCAGGGCAACTTCTTTACTTTTTAGAAGGCTTCCTACATATCCTTAGGATGTGTTCTGCAACGAGCATGATGTTGGGATGACCATTGATGGTGGAATTTTGACTGAAACAAACTATACATTGGAAGATTATCAATTGTTTCAACCTCTTTAAATCATTGGCTCATAGACCAATCATAAAATGGGGATGGGCTTTGCATGTGCACCAGGGGGCAGAGCTAATCTACATGTCCATACACTGACTAGAGCAGGGATGGGGAACCGCCAGCCCTCCAGCTGTGGTTGAACTACACATCCCAGCATGCCCAGCTACAGTTTTGCTATTTGGCCATGCCAAAACTGTTGCAGGGCATACTGGGATGTGTAGTTCAACAACAACTGTAGGTCGAAAGGTTCCCCATCCCTGAACTAGAGGAAGAACAAAAACATCTGTTGGCTCTGTACCATTAGTGGTCGAAAACCATTTGTTCTACACCTTCAATGGCAAAATTATTTCATATTGGTGTGTAACCTCTAATGGTTTGTAACCATTGATAGTCAATGGCCAACCCTAGCATGATGTCAAATAAAAATATTGGGTGGCCAGCCACTCTGAGCTACTGAATGATGACAGGACCACCCATACAGTAAATGTCTTCTCTTTTGCCAGAAGAAGAAGGAGATCCAGTTGAGTAAAACTTTGAATAATAGTCATGACTGAACATACTCTAGCTGATTCTCTTGACATGCTACAATGACTGGTTCCTTCCATTGTCCACCCACACCACTGGCAGCAGTGCAGAAAAGACAGTTAATGGCACCTTTCAAATTGACGACTGATATATGTGGATCCTTGCCTAGACTTTGACCACCACCAACTACGATAGTTACTTAACTACATCTTGTTTCATGGACTCTCTATACCTCTTTGACTGTAAGCTCACCAATCATTCTGTTTCAACTCAATGTAGGCTATTTATTTGTATCATAATCAATAAAAAAGTTACATAATATGTTAGCCATTTATGAATATAGTATAATAAATAATGATCTAAATTATATAAAAAGTTAATAATGCTGAACTGGCTGAAATGCACCAGAAGATCAGATATGTGGTGCTTCTCTGTTGAACCTGAAGAGATGTTGGTGGCCTCCAAAATTCCAGACCGCCTCCATAGACTATGCTGTATAACAACATTATACTGCAGAGACAAAACTGGGACAGCACTGACCTTGAGGATAACTAAGAGAACAGTGCGCAGTAGATCCCAGCAAGGCATGACAGACTCAAGAGTTGACTCCACTTTTAAGATTCATCGTCTTCACCTTACAATACATTAATGCATAGTGTCTGTGTGCCCATTGACCATAGCGGCTGGAACAGTCTGTTATAACTCCACTTTTTAGATATCCTCTCCAATGACTCATTCCTGTTGTAGATGTTCTTGAAATATTCCAGTTGCTGCTGATCCAACATGATTAACATTTGATGGGATGTCAGCAAACTACCACGCTGAACGGACAGTAGGCCTCTGTATTTTAACCTGGAACATGGTGAGAAGAGGACACCGTTGAGCGATATTGGAGGATCATACGTTAGCATGCTGGTCATTAATGCTGTAGTTTTTACTTTTGAACAAATGCAGCAATTCAGGTTCAACCAGGAATGGAACCAAAGCAGTGTGTGGTGCAATGGTGTATCCATAAAGGGTGCAGTGTGCTGGGTGCAGGCAGACCTCTGAGTCCCACACCGTGCACACTGCACCCATTTTGGTAATACTTACCTTCTGGAGTCCTGTGGCAGCAGCAGGAGTGCTGCAGAAATCACCATAAAAATGGCGCGGCATCCATTTTTCCAGTGCCCTGCACATGTGCAGTGAAGTCTGAATGCTCAGACTCCATAGAGCAGCAGAGGTTCACGCAAGCGCAGTAGGATCTAAGTACTAGAAAGCTCAGAATCTACTGCTACCACTGCCGCTCCCGGCAGAGAGGAGGGGGCCTGGCTGAGGAGGCAACACACTGGCCTCCTCCGCTCTTAAGAAGCCCCTGGTGTGGTAGCTGGGGTAGGTCCTGGTTCTGCCTGTGCCCGGCAGCTAAACCTCAGACAGGAAGTGAAAGTTAACACACTTCCTGCCTGTCTAGGCTGGGTAGAGCATATATCCGGAGGCTAGTGTGGGGTTGCTTGCTGCATGACTATATCTGTATAGATCTGTATATACTGTACCTCGATTGATGTGTCCAGGTTTTCCAGTCTGGGTTTGAAATTACTGCTGGCCTTGGAACTGACTGCATAGAGGGAGAAACCATGCATTAGTAATATACTGGACACTTTAAAACACTATATATATATATATATATATATATATATATTTCCCCGATAAGAAGACCTACCCTGATAATAAGCCCTACCCTTATTTCTGGACAACGGTCCAAAATAAGCCCTACCCCAAAAATAACCCTAGCTAAATCCCCATTTTGCCCAGTCACTGTGCTAAACTGCAGCCCTGATACCGCTGAAGCCTCTACTGGCATCAGCGGTCCCAGGGGTGCACTGCGCATGTGACGTCACTACGCACCTCGAGGACTGAGCGACATCTGTACACAGGCGGGAGCGGAGTGACTGAGCGGCAGCGGAAAGGCTGAGTGGCTGAAAATTGGCCTGTGGGACAATCAAAAAACAGGGGCGGGGCTTCACGATTGTTGGAGGCGGAGCTAAACTCCTTGTCCCGGCTACTTGGTGAAAAGCAAAAAAAAAAACTATTTGTTTAAGCTTGCCACCTGAGCAAGAAAGACAGGCTATTTTCTATATACTGTATATATTCCAGAAACGGGGTCATGAGCTTTAAAAAAATGGGTGTCATTTCATGGGATTAAACGCAAGGCCATGCCCCATTTCCCCTCTGTTGGGGCATGGACAATGCTGTGTGAGCTGCTGGCCATGCCTCCTGTCCTTCTCTCTGGGGGGGAGTGACATTGTGCACAAATGGACCCCCCCCCCCCCACCCTGTGTTTGCATATGTGCTAGGTGACACAAATAATATAGGGGGTTATTCTAGTCCATTCTTTCTGACAAAATCCTTCTTAGATGGACAAAACCATGTGCACTGCGGGTGGGGCAGATGTAACTTGTGCAGAGAGAATTAGATTTGGGTTGGGTTTTTCTTCAAAGTGAGATCTATATTGAAGTGTAAAATCATGCAGTCAGTATTTTCCCTGCACAGAAACAAAATAACTCACCCAAATCTAATTCTCTCTGCACATGTTACATCTGCCCCCCTGCAGTGCACATGGTTTTGTCCATCTAAGAAGGATTTTGTCAGAAAGAATGAACTAGAATAAACCCCATAGTGAGGTAGAAATCTGTCCCTCCTCTGACAGTATGAGAATTACCTACCTCCATCTCCCTCGTGCTCAGTGAAGCTAATGGATAATGGTTCATCGTTCCATGTAGGGTCATTATTTCCATACCAGATACCATGGACGTCATCAAATGATTCTCTGAAGACACAAATAACAGCACAGTAAGACAGTGATCAGTTACAGTATAACATAAATACTTATTCAAACCAGCACATACTGTATAGCGCTGTGCAGAGGCTCTGTGTCACCTGGACTGGGATACACAGCACTGTGTACACCTGAACATGTCTCCTGGACTTTGCTAAACAGCACCATGCAGAGGCTTGGTGTACAACTGGAGATGTGTCCCCTGGACTGGGTTACACAGCACCATGCAGATGCTCTGTGTACAACTGGAGATGTGTCCCCTGGACTGGGTTACACAGCACCATGCAGATGCTCTGTGTACAGCTGTAGATAGTGCCTGGACTGGGTCACACAGCAGAGGCTCTGTGTGTACAGCACCGTGTGTACAGCAACGTGCAGAGGCTCTGTGTGTACATCTGGAGATGTGTCCCCTGATCTGGGTTACACAGCACCATGCAGAGGCTCCGTGTACAGCTAGAGATGTATCCTCGACTGGGTTAAACAGCACTGTGCAGAGGCTCTGTGAACAGCTGAACATGTGTCCCCTGGAATGGGTCACAGCCCCATGCAGTGGCTCTGTGTACAGCAGGATATGTGTCCCCTGGACTGAGTTACACAGCACTGTGTAGAGTTTCTGTGTACATCTGGAGATGTGTCCCCTGGAATGGGTAACACAGCACCATACAGAGGCTCGGTGTACAGCTTGAGATGTCTCCTGGACTGGGTTACACAGCAATATGCAGATGCTCTGTGAACAGCTGAACATTTGTCCCCTGGAATGGGTTACACAGCACCATACAGAGGCTCTGTGTACAGCTGGAGATGTGTCTCCAGGAGGGGTTACACAGCACCTTGCAAAGGCTCTGTGTACAGCTGGAGATGTGTCCCCAGGAGTGGGTTACACAGCACCATGCAGAGGCTCTGTGTACAGCTGGAGATGAGTCTCCTGGACTGGGTCACACAGCACCGTGCAGTGGCTCTGTGTACAGCAGGATATGTGTCGACCTGACTGGGTTACACAGCACCATGCAGAGGCTCTGTGTACAGTTGGAGATGAGTCTCCTGGACAGGGATACACAGCACCGTGCAGAGGCTCTGTGTACAGCTGGAGATGTTGCCAGGACTGGGTCACACAGCAGAGGCTCTGTGTGTACAGCACTGTGCAGAGGCTCTGTGTGTACAGCTGGAGATGTGTCCCCTGATCTGGGTCACACAGCACCGGTCTGTGGCTCTGTGTCGAGGCATTTGCATGGGTAGGGGGGGGGGGGGGGCGGACAGGGGGCGGCATCGAGGGAATGAGTTCTCGTACACAGCCACACACAGCACCTGCTGTAACCATGATCTAATGTGTCTCCTGCTCCTGAATCATCAGTCCCATGGCCTCCGCTGTCCTAGACCCACCGAGCTGACTCTTGTCTCATTTACTTTAAGTGAACACTACAATCACTTGGGCTGCATGTTACAGAGAACTTTAGCTGCAGGAAATGACTCCGGGAATAAGAAGCCGATGCAAATACTTCTGTTATCTTCCCCCAGCTAATCACTGTATCAGCTGCGTCATCTCTTCTGTTATCTTCCCCCAGCTAATCACTGTATCATCTGCGTCACTTATTTACCTGTTTATGTTTTATGATCCGCTGTAAGTTCTGTGGTGTTGGAATGTCTGTGCCAGAACACAAGTAGTAGGGGTGTAACTGTGTTCTCCCATATAGCGAACTCTGAGGTGCAAATTTACTAAGATGGGAGTTCTAATGAAGATGGGATGTTGCTCAAAGCAACCAATCAGATTCTACATCTTATTTATTAAGCACCATCTAAAAGATAATAGATGTAATCTATGGGCAACACCACATCTTCAGTAGAACTCCCATCTTAGTAAATGTACTCCTAACAGTGCCTGCTTCCCCAGTACACATCACAGCATTACCTGCTTCCCCAGTACACATCACAGCGTTACCTGCTTCCCCAGTACATATCACAGCATTACCTGCTTCCCTATACACATCACAGCGTTACCTGCTTCCCCAGTACACATCACAGCATTACCTGCTTCCCTAGTACACATCACAGCGTTACCTGCTTCCCCCGTACACATCACAGCATTACCTGCTTCCCCGTACATATCACAGCGTTACCTGCTTCCCTATACACATCACAGCGTTACCTGCTTCCCCAGTACACATCACAGCATTACCTGCTTCCCTAGTACACATCACAGCGTTACCTGCTTCCCCCGTACACATCACAGCATTACCTGCTTCCCCGTACACATCACAGCGTTACCTGCTTCCCCAGTACACATCACAGCATTACCTGCTTCCCCAGTACACATCACAGCGTTACCTGCTTTTCCAGTACACATCACAGCGTTACCTGCTTCCCCAGTACACATCACAGCGTTACCTGCTTCCCCAGTACACATCACAGCGTTACCTGCTTCCCCAGTACACATCACAGCGTTATCTGCTTCCCCCGTACACATCACAGCATTACCTGCTTCCCCAGTACACATCACAGCGTTACCTGCTTCCCCAGTACACATCACAGCGTTACCTGCTTCCCTATACACATCACAGCGTTACCTGCTTCCCCAGTACACATCACAGCGTTACCTGCTTCCCTATACACATCACAGCGTTACCTGCTTCCCCGTACACATCACAGCGTTACCTGCTTCCCTATACACATCACAGCGTTACCTGCTTCCCCCGTACACATCACAGCGTTACCTGCTTCCCCAGTACACATCACAGCGTTACCTGCTTCCCCAGCACACATCACAGCGTTACCTGCTTCCCCAGTACACATCACAGCGTTACCTGCTTCCCCAGTACACATCACAGCATAACCTGCTTCCCCCGTACACATCACAGCATTACCTGCTTCCCCAGTACACATCACAGCGTTACCTGCTTCCCCAGTACACATCACAGCGTTACCTGCTTCCCCCGTACACATCACAGCATTACCTGATTCCCCCATACACATCACAGCATTACCTGCTTCCCTGGACACATCACAGCATTACTTGCTTCCCCTGTACACATCACAGCATTACCTGATTCCCCGTACACATCACCGCATTACCTGCGTCCCTTGTACACATCACAGCATTACCTGCTTCACCGATACACATCACAGCATTACCTGCTTCCCTGGACACATCACAGCATTAACTGCTTCCCTGGACACATCACAGCATTACCTGCTTCCCCCATACACATCACAGCATTACCTGCTTCCCTGTACACATCACAGCATTACCTGCATCCCCCGTACACATCACAGCATTACCTGATTCCCCTGTACACATCACAGCATTACCTGCTTCCCCCGTACACATCACAGCGTTACCTGCTTCCCCGGACACATCACAGCATTACCTGCATCCCCCGTACACATCACAGCATTACCTGCTTCCCCATACACATCACAACATTACCTGCTTCACCGATACACATCACAGCATTACCTGCTTCTCTGTACACATTACAGCTTTAACTGCTTCCCTGGATACATCACAGCATTACCTGCTTCCCCCATACACATCACAGCATTACCTGCTTCCCTGTACACATCACAGCATTACCTGCATCCCCCGTACACATCACAGCATTACCTGCTTCCCTATACACATCACAGCATTACCTGCTTCCCGCGTACACATCACAGCATTACCTGCCTCCCCCGTACACATCACAGCATTACCTGCTTCCCCCGTACACATCACAGCATTACCTGCCTCCCCCGTACACATCACAGCATTACCTGCTTCCCGCGTACACATCACAGCATTACCTGCTTCCCTGTACACATCACAGCATTACGTGCTTCCCCCGTACACATCACAGCATTACCTGCTTCCCCCGTACACATCACAGCATTACCTGCTTCCCCGTACACACCACAGCATTACCTGCTTCACCGTACACATCACAGCATTACCTGCTTCCCCCGTACACATCACAGCATTACCTGCTTCCCCCGTACACATCACAGCATTACCTGCTTCCCCGTACACACCACAGCATTACCTGCTTCCCGCGTACACATCACAGCATTACCTGCTTCCCCGTACACACCACAGCATTACCTGCTTCCCCCGCACATAACACACAACAATACATGAGGGCTCTCACCCTTTCGTAGTTCTCTGTCTGTACAGGAAGAATCCTACAATGACAATGATGACAATCAGGACAGCGATAGAGGCACCGACTAATCCGTATACAAGGCTCTTCTGTATCTTGTCCTTACAGTTCTGGGATGTGTAGAAGTAAAGATCGGTTCTTGGACAACTGTTTGAAGACAGAATGATATCATTATAATAATATACTTATATGTAAGCAGTAACCATTACTTCTGCTCTTGATGGCAATTTCCAAGTGGCTGTGTAACAACAAGTACCAGCAAGCCTTTCCTGCAAATAACAGGGACGCCTGTTATTTGGAACTTTGACAGATACTGACATTACTCGGTGACAGGATCATGCTGCTCGCAAAGGGCCTGATTCAGACCTATTCGCTAGGCTGCGTATGTTGGCAGCCTAGCACACAGGTAAATGCCGCCCAGCCCAATGATTTACTATGCAGCCTTGTTTTTTTACTGTTTAGAATGTAAAGTGCAATGTAAGTTATTTTCCCCTACTACCTTCAGTTATTATCCCGTACTGCCTTCAGTTATTATCCCGTACTGCCTTTAGTTATTATCCCCTACTGCCTTCAGTTATTATCCCCTACTGCCTTCAGTTATTATCCCCTACTGCCTTCAGTTATTATCCCCTACTGCCTTCAGTTATTATCCCCTACTGCCTTCAGTTATTATCCCCTACTGCCTTCAGTTATTATCCCCTACTGCCTTCAGTTATTATCCCCTACTGCCTTCAGTTATTATCCCCTACTGCCTTCACTTATTATCCCGTACTGCCTTCACTTATTATACCCTACTGCCTTCACTTATTATACCCTACTGCCTTCACTTATTATACCCTACTGCCTTCACTTATTATACCCTACTGCCTTCACTTATTATACCCTACTGCCTTCACTTATTATACCCTACTGCCTTCACTTATTATACCCTACTGCCTTCAGTTATTATCCCATCCTGCCTTCAGTTATTATCCCATACTGCCTTCAGTTATTATACTCTACTGCCTTCAGTTATTATACTCTACTGCCTTCAGTTATTATCCCCGTAGTGCCTTCAGTTACTATACCCTACTGCCTTCAGTTATTATACCCTACTGCCTTCAGTTATTATACCCTACTGCCTTCAGTTACTGTATTTTCCCATCCTGCCTTCAGTTATTATCCCATACTACCTTCACTTATTATCCCCTACTGCCTCCACTTATTATCCCCTACTGCCTCCACTTATTATCCCCTACTGCCTTCAGTTATTATCCTGTACTGTCTTCCGTTATAATCCGGTAATTATTTTTTTTTACTGTTTTTCTTTTTTTTGTATACTAACGTCATTTGTTGAATTACATTGACAATGATATAAATTAGTTGGAACAAGTGACTTTTGTGATCTACAACTTTCAATTCAAGGGAGAGTTTTATCTTAAAATGATCCGAATAAACTAGTCTAACCTCTACATTAACTATATACTTGTTGTCTAATGCATTCAGGTCAGCACATCGTGCATTTATGGCCTGTCTATAAATATGTTGTTAACCCCCCCCCCCACCACCCCCCAAAAAAAAAAGTATTACTATCGGCTCTTGCCTGACATTTTTCAAACCCAGCCTGTGACATGGCAGATAGGAGCCGATTGGCTGGCTTTATCACTCCCCATTTTATCTCTTTTGAAGCTTAGTGCATCTAGCCCTGTATCTTTACAATCCCTTGACTAAGTATGACTGCCTTCACCACATTTTGGGGTCTTTTTAAAATATTGTTATCCACTTATTGTTCCGTTATAATTATATTATACCAATGCAGACACAGTATATTAATTGATCACTTTGGGCAGTTACAATTAGGGCATACCTGCCTACTTTTGAAAAGGAGTGAAAGGGGGCTGGACGAGGCTCCGTTTTGGGGCTAGGCTGATGTCACTAAGCCCCGCCCCCATGACCGGCAGCCACATTAATTCGAGGGTCCGTGGATGGGGGGGAGGGCTAAATGACGCAAAATGACGCAATTCACGTCATTTAGCCCCGCACCCTCCCCGCGGACCCGCAAAACTTGGAAATATATACCGCGGGGAAGGGGGGAGCAGGGGCTGTGGCCACAATGCGGAAGACTTGCCCACCTTCCCGGGGGGGCGGGAGGGGGACCCGATTTGCGGGACCCTCCCAGCCATTCTGGGAGGGTAGGCAAATATGGGTTAGGGGGAGAGGGTTAGGCATCAAGGTGAGACTAATGTCCTTTACAATGTATTAATATACAATAAGTATATCGGGACATAGCGGGACATATCGGGACATCGGCAGGAGTACAGTGACAGTGTGGACCCCCGTGGGGATGACTGATGATTCCCTGGTTAAGCCTACAGTGGTTGATACAGATGGAACAGCTCTCATTAGAGCTGCTCCTGACGATTCTATCACCATCTGCCGCCGTGTGCTAGCCACCAGAAGATGCTCACATGCCACGTTCTGACGGAGCCCGCCACCACCTCCCCGACGCTACCCCGCCACTACCCACACCCGCCCTAACCATGCCCGACTCCCTGAAGTGGAGACGGGCAGGGTTTACGCCATCCGCCGCCAAGTGAAGGGGAAGCGCGTGCATGTAAGAAGCTTGCGTAACCCCGTCAGATGTAGCGCCTCTCCGCCGGCGTTCGCCAGCTCAGGGAATCTGTTGATTCCCTGGGCTGGCAGAGAGGCCACGTAATGTTGCTTGGCTATGAATGGACAATGACTCCTGTTGTATTTACTGTCTATATCAGTGTGTGCATAATATGCTTCTATGTGAGTCATAAAGGTCCTTAGGGGGTTTTTATATTATCATAGTGACACTAATAAGAGTGATTCATTAATTAATTGTGTCCCTGTCTCCCTTGAATAGATTGGTGTCTGTATGCGCACAGCGTCCATACACCACTGCTCAGCAGAGCAACAGGAAGCCCCCCCCCCACCACCACCACCACCACCACCACTGCGGGACACTGCCAGCCCCTGGCAGCAGAACACAACACAGGACTGTCCCAAAAAAAGGGACATTTCCTGCGAAAATCAGGACAGTTGGACATTATGTAACCATATATATTGGAACCTACCATTAAGATAAGTGAAGGGGAAGTAACCGCTACATAGTCTGTGTGTCTTTTTGCTGCAATAAATGTGACGTTGTAATGTTTATGGGCAGACATCAGACCTATATATTGCACCTGTAATCTCTGTACTGGTATATCTGCACCATCACTCACTTCCTTATGGCCCCTACACACGTGCTGATGTCAGGGCATTTTCTAAGTGATCTGACTTAATGTGCCTAGCTTAGAGAATGCCCCTACATCGCTCCTTGGCCCTTATTCTAGTTGATTCGGATGGATGCGTATTTCGGACAGGAACCGAGTGTTCTTAGCCCCGCCTACCGTACGGATCGCTCACACCGCCCGAATGCGGTAAGACGCTGAGCGAACGGACCGCGAGTGGATGTTTCATGTGAACACCTCCCCCATCTGTGGGAACCTCCCCCATTCTCCGATGGTCGCCAAACATCGAATGATGGACCGAGTGGTCAGACAGCACCGAGTGCTCCAGACCACTCTGACATTTTTCCGTATGAAAGCAGGGATGTGGGCGGGCAGCTGACATCCGGCTATGTCATATGTCCGCCCCCCCACACGTGCGTCCATCGTTTTAATGGGAACGCCCATGAAACGCGGGGCGTACGCATATGGTAATGAGCCCAAAAAGCCCTTCACGCCCCTCTCCACCCCCTGCTCGGATCGTTAGCTGAACGGACCTCACTCCGTGTTCGGACGTGGGAGGCGTTCTCACATGCGCAAATAACAAACATCGTCCGTCCGACCGCACGCGGAGCTGTCCGACTCAATCAGAATAAGGGCCCTTGTGTAGGGGCCACAGCGATAGCGATGTGCGGCCCAGCGTGTCGCTCTCACCCGGCGATTAAGATCCAGCATGCTGGATATATCTAGTAAGATCGCTGGTCAGGGCCAATGCTCTCACCAGAGGACACTGGCCCTGACAGATTGATCAGCACACAGCGCTGATACATTGTTGTGTGCTGAGCAATCTTGCTGAGCGATCTTAGCGTTCTAGCATCGCTCTGATTGCTCAGCAACATCTCTACGTGTGTAGGCCCCGTTACTGCAAAAAGAAATTCCAATCCACTCTCTACAGTTCCATGTTCCTGCATTCACTGACCACACTGGTCAGCACAGTGGTCAGACATTAACAACAGGTCAACACAAGCAAGAGGTTGGTATGTAGACGGTCGACACAGGAAAAGGTCGACATGAGGTGGGGTTTCATTCATCGGGTCAGGTGCGTCGCTCCGCTAACGGATGGATGTTAAAGTATTTCAAAAGTAAAAAAAAATGGTAAAGGTGAAAAACTTACGTTGACCTTTTTATGCGTCAAACTTCACGTCGACCTTTTGTCAATTTCAACATTTTGCATGCGGACCTATCGGTGTCAACCTGTTCACTGTCACTGTCACTAGACAATGTAGTCAACCGTATCTCGACCTATCAATCGGATCCCGACTTTTTTGCCATAACCCTTTAGATAAATGCCAGGTAGCACCGACGGTTCAATTGTTCTCCAGAAAATCCATATCTAAATATTATATTTTATGGTGCTAGCATTGGCCTGCATCTACTGATGAGTACAGCATGGTCTTCCATGGAAAAGAAGATATGAGGTCATAGTATTAAAGGTATATGAATGATCAATAAGGTCAACATAGACAAAAAGTCAAAACAACCGAATAAAAAAGTCAACATGAGGTTTCATGGCTTTTTTTGTGTAAATTTTTAGATTTTATCTCATGGACCCTCGCATGGCTCGCTTTCCTCACCTTACATTGGGTGTTCCCATTTGGACTGTTCCCAATCAGGGCTTTCCCAATTGGACTGTCCGTTGACCAAGAAACAGTAGACTATCATCCGAACACCACTCAACACCCATTTAATAACCGTCCAATGAATTCTCTTGATAAGGCGGAATATAAGATTGTATCGGCCTCAGTATACTCACTAGCAGCTCGGACCAGTCTTCGCAATGATCTGACAGATGCCTTGGTTGCAGTTCGTAGACTTTGGGTACTCTGGACTACACTTAGATAAGCAGACAAGTCCATCAGTTGTCACATTTGGGGTGAAAAATTCCTGGAAACCTTCTGGAATTCTGTTGTTGCAAAGTTCTGCCAAACAAACAGGTATACATTGTACGGACAGGAGCATCAGCGAATATAGGAGGAGCATAGAGGTCATCTACAGGAGGACATACCTTCTATACTTGCCACGGGCACATGAGAGATGGTCGTGCCACTTGAATTAAAACAAAGGGCGTCTAATACTACGAAGAGAGAAAGTTAAGACACACACATTAACTGCAACAACCGCAAGGGCACACACAATTTCGGGTCTTTGGAAAAATAATTTGTGCCTAGTTTTGCAGCTTGGCGCAGAAGTTGTCCCTTTGTGGGTATACCCAGAATAATGTGGACATTCAGATCATGACTCATGAATGCGAAAGGTTTAGTCAATACAAACTGATCTGATCTGTCCAGAAATGTCTCAAATTCCCCAAATATCTCTTACATCGAGGGCTATTTTTCAGCAGGCTCCAGCAGGACCTGGGGCCCTTATTCTAGTTCACACTTTCTGACAAAATATTTCTTAGATGGACAAAACCATGTGCACTGCAGGGGAGGCAGGTGTAAAACCCCACCCAAATCTAAATATCTCTGCACAAGTAACACCTGCCTCACCTGCAGTGCACATGGTTTTGTCCATCTAAGAAATATTTTGTCAGAAAGAGTGAACTAGAATAAGGGCCTCAGTTCCTGCTGGAGCCTGCTGAAAAATAGCCCTGCTTACATCCATTATTAAACATCGACACACTAACGCCACCAAATCTTTTTCGAAAATGTATTTTCTGACTTATCAAGTCAATGGGGTCACCTTGTGGTCAGCCTGAGTTTCTGGTTCCCACCATAGATGCCCATGTTACATTCATTACAAGGGCATCTATGGAGCCACGGAAAAGCCGATCAGACTGGGAATTCCCTAATTCTCGGGGAGGGGCTGCATGTGTCAACACATTTGCGGCTCCTCGGTTCGCTGGATTCGGGATTCTGTTTGGTTGTTTTTTACAACAGTTTTGCTATTAGGGAATGCTAAAACTATGGCAAGGCATGCTGGGATGTGTAGTTTCACAACAGCTGGAGGGCCACAGTTTGGACATAACTGGTATACTGTAGGGTGACACTCTGGAAGGAAATGAAGTAGTTTCTCATCACAATCAATCATTGTCACATTGGCAGATAGGTGAAGCTACAGAACTACCCCACTCCCATGGGGTTGGGATAATATGGTCTACAGCATGATGGTCTACAGTTATTAGGTCGACACCATTAGGTTGACATGGTTCTAGGTTGAAAGGTCTTTAGTTCGACAGGTCATTAGTTCGACAGGTCACTAGGTCGACATAGGGTTTTTTCACTGTTTTTTGACCCGAATGTCAACACAATTGACATGGACACAGTTTAAAGTGCACTGCATCCCCTCGCAATGCTTCGGGCACACTATTTTATTTTCCCACCAAGCCCTAGTGGATGGTTGACCTTTTGACTGTCGACCTAGGCACTGTCGAACTAGTGACCTTTTGACCTAGAACCATGACAACCTTTTACCATGTCGACCTAGAACCATGTCGACCTAATGACTGTCGACCATGCTGTAGACCAAATGACCACATCCCCTCCCATGCACAAAACCTTTAGCTATAAAAAAAAATATATATATATTTTTAAAATACATGCCAACCACAGGGGGCCCTAGATAGAGGGGGGCCATGGGGTACTGGCCATCAACATCATGACAGTGGTTTGATGCTACATAATTATGGGCTGGATTGCTTTATTGAATAATACATATGTATGTGGGGACAGGCTGTTAAAGAGCGTTTTGCACAATGTAACCACAGCGACAGTTACCGTCCGTCCAATGTAAGTGAGAGAACACTTACTGGTGCCATGTGTACATGAATCCTCAACTGTCTTCAGCTGTGTTGCCACTTCCTCTACGACAGTGTCATACGCCTTGGTATTATTTTCCGTAATGTCCATCAACACAACGAGTTCATAATCAACCTTGACACAGCCGTCCCTGCAAGAGACAGAAATAGGGGGTCATTCTGGTTGGCTCCGGAAGCTGCAAAAACCTCTGTGGTGCTGCCCAGCCGAATCCCCGGTTGCTGAATACCCACCCACCCTGCCGCTGACTCCACCCACAACCATGTTAGGGGATGTGTTAGAAAGTGACACACCCCCTCGCATGTGCAGGCAGCAGGAAAAACCATTAAATGGTCAATGATCATTGAATGATTTCCCCTGCCTTCACAAATATCCCTGTCCCTCCCTCTCAGCTGTGAACGACCTGCAAACAGTGTATATTGCCGCGGCCGTTTGCACAGAAATGCCTAACTGGGCCGTGTACATGCAAGGCCACGGTGCATTGTGGGTATGCTCTGGCTTTGCTTCATAAATGATTTAATGAATTTTTCATGTGAATAATGCAACTTTTCTATTTTCGCAGAACCTCAGTTCAAAGTGTGGAGTTGGCGTCCTTGCGTTAGGGGCACATTCAGACCCATTTGGGTCCCAATTCAGCCTTGTGTGCGATGGTGGGGGGGTTTGCTCATGTGTGTGGGCGGGGGTTGGCAGCAGGAAAATGCCCAGCATTTTATGGCCGTCCCCATTAAAATACTGGGTGATCCCCTATACACGCAGGTGTGGCGATACGCAGGGCAGCCGAGAGGGGGGGGGGGGTACGGGGGGGGGGTACTAATTACCCGGGCTCAGGCTTGCTGGAGGGGCCGGCAGGGGCCCTGGTCGACCCCTCCCTTCCCCCTCCATCCCTCCTAGGTAGCAACAGCAGCACACACTTCTACAGCATGTGCTGTGCTGATAGCAGGCTCAGCATGAGTGTCTCACTGACAGCGTGAGAGGTCACGGTGAGCCTGCTGTCAGCACAGCACATGCTGTAGGTGTGTGCTGCTGCTGCTGCTGAGTTTAGAGCTTTTAGAGTTTTCTTTCACCCCCTGTAAAATTTTGGGGGCGTGGCCTAAGCGAGGGAGGTGGCCACACCTAGGCCACGCCCCCCAAATTCCTCTCGGCTGCCCTGGTGATATGTGCTCGGGGCGGGCGGTTGACATCACATGACATCAGCGCCCGCCCCCTTTTCAGTGATCTGTATCCATAATAAAAGTCAGTGTAGACATTTATTACCATGGGGAGAGAAAGCATTTGATGGTGTGTGACCATCGATTAATTTCTCTCCTGTTCTGCCGCATGTGAGGGGGTGTGTGATGGAACACATAACCTTGCATGCTAGTGGTGGAATTTGGGCGCAGGGGGCAGGCGTTCGGCCGGGCTGCGTTTACCTCTTTGCTTGCATAAGCTGCATAACAAACAGGGTCTGAATCAGGCCTCTCTCAGTGTCATCCGAAATTCGCCGCTCACAGTCACCCCCATATTCTGGAGCCCCTAGACAGCTGCCTAATTGTAGAGCTGGCCATGGGTAGGGTATAGGCCGCAGGCATGTCCAAACCGCGGCCCTCCAGCTGTTGTGAAACTCCAAGTCTCATCATGCCCTGCCACAGTTTTGCTAATAGGGAATGATAAAACTATGGCAAGGCATGCTGGGATATGCAGTCTCACAACAGCTGTAAGGCCATGGTTTAGACATAACTTGTATAGGGTGACACACTGGAAGGAAATGAAGCAGTTGTTGACATAAGGCACTTACCGTACGTTCAGGATGTTCACCTCTTGGTACCCAGATATATTATAGAGAAACGCCATCTGCGGAGAATCAGAGTTCAAAGGTCACCCAGGGCCATATGGGTGCTACAATATACGTCTCCTTGTTTCCTACAGGCAGTCTTTATCTCACCTCTTTTTTAAATCTTTCCTCAAACTCCTTGTAGTCCGGGCTGGTGGTGTCATTAAATTTGGTTACAAATGGCACGTTTGTTATTTTCATCTCCACGTTCACAGTGACTTTTAATTTTGTCCCTACAATACAAAGGCAAAGACGCTCAGTGAAGGCTCAGTGGGGCATATAGACTGTAAGCTCTTCAGGGCAGACAGAACATCCCGTAGGCATGCAAGCAGAGACGGTAAAATAACAGTTAGAAGCTGATTGGTTGGTACTGTGGGGTAGATGTATGAAGCAGTGATAAGGGAGGAGAAGTGAGTCAGAGGACACATGGCCCGTGGCTACAAATCAGCTGCTCTGTATAATTGTATATTATGCAAATGATAGATGTCATCCACGGCTAAGCACAGACTTACAAGTGCCCGAGTTATTTTGATTTACCATCTGTGCTGAAGCCTGGATATCATGAAAACATGGACTGTTAGCGTGCATTAGGGGACGAGGTTGGGAATGTTTGAGATAGATACAGGGCATCTTAGAAAGATGTACTGCCCCCTGCTCTTTCTTTCTTGCTCACAGGCAGGGCATAAAGTGGTCATGCAGAGGTGGGGGAACTCATTTCTCGATGCCACCTAATTACACCCCCTCCCATCCCCCATAAGGCAGAGACAGGGCCAGTGGTAGGGTTTTTGGCATCCCCCCTGCAAACTACAATGCTTTTCTGTGAGAATTAATGTGCAGGGCCAATGTGGAGGTTAAAATGTTCCATCTCACCATTAGAGGTGGTGGAACTCAGATCCACCCTGTTCCCCCTCACTTTAACCCCTGCTCACAGGTGAACCTGCAGTGCGGATGTAACCATCCTCATTACATGCTAATGTCACATATAATACTTACCAATTTCTATTCTGTCATTTATGGTCTCACACCTGGCTCCAGAGAAATCAAGTTTACAGATACATTTTATTCCATCGTAGGTGCCACCATTCTGGCATTGTACTGCGGAAGAGATAATAACATTATATACAGTATTTGACTTCACAGGGAAGGATTCAAGAAAGCATTAGCTGCAGGCATTAACGTTCTGGGGCATGAAGGTCCCACCGGGAGATGAAGTTATAGGGGCCCACTTTAGGGGTGTGGCCAGTCTCCAGACAGGGTGTGGCCAGCTGCCACAAAAGTTTGGCTAACCACTAAAGAGCATAAATAGTATAGTAAAATAAATATTGTTAGAGCATGCATGCTAATGTACCGGACTTATAACAGCAATGCACTACAGAAGATACACCATAGTCCTGTGCAGTGTAATATAACATGTATATTGTGTATAATTCATGTCCACAGTCTGGAACCTTAACCATATAAATGAAGGTGCTCCCCCCCCCAGGCAGAGGAGCCCACCGAAGACCAGTCCAACACTGCCTGCAGGTTGTGGTTGGGCACAATATTCAAGGCTAAAAGACCTTTGCCAATATGAAAGTGTGCAGGCCTACAACTATGGCAAGGATGGAACTATAGGGGCTGTGGTGAGTGGACTGCTGGGTTGCCACCCCTGCCACCTTCGTCCAAAGCCCCTGATCCCTCCTTCTCCCCAGTACACCAGCTTGCTGGGACATGAAGTGGTGTTAGTTGAACAGATAAATACTGTAGGTATCTATTATATTGACTATCTTATAGCTGAGTGTGCACAGCCTCACCAAGACCTTGAGAAGTCCACCAACCGTCCCATTGTCCAACACAGTCACTCGGCCTCCTGCTTTGCTATCCAATTAAGCTCTGCTGAAAACTCAAAGTGTGGCAGGCCTCACACCTATGGGAAACCCCATTCACAGTGGTGAGGATGAGTGGCCGGAGACACTAAATGGGTAATGGGGCCACTAATTCATTTAGCGCTGGTAATTGGTTGCTATGGGCAAATCCCATCTTCAGTAGAACTCTCATCTTAGTAAACTTACCATTGACCGGGCATAGGTCAACACATGAAATAAGTCAACATGGCAAAGGTTAACCAGGTTGGAAGGTTGTCAGGAGCATTAGGTTGACAATGGCAAGGTCAGCAGTCAAGGTCGACAGAATGAAAGCATGGCCAGAGCATGTGGTACACTTTGACGGTGTCCATGTTGACTATTGACCTTTTGACTGTTGACCTAATTGAGCAAAGGTCTTGAGAGAGGTGTTTTACCCATCATGAGATGATTCTGGTGTGATACCTCGGTAAGGAGACACCACTTAAAGTCCATCATTTGGGACTGATCCGTCTTATATTATTTTGTACTGAGAGGGGACAGGATTGCTTTCTAACTACTCATAGACTGTAGCTGGTACTTTGGCTTTCCATGACTTTTTGCACCTCACTTTCTTCATGGTGGTTGTGCGGTTGTGATCACACACCCGCACAGGAAGAGAGACGACAGGCTGTAGCTGCCTCTCTCTCCCCTCAGCTCAGCACATAGCACTCAGTAGCATGTGATGAGCTGGGGAGAGAGGCTGTGCTGCGGTGGCAGTCTGTCCTCTCCCTCCCCACTGCCCGGCTCTTTACCATGAGGGAGGGGATAGTAGAACCCAGGCTCCTCCATCTGACTCAGGCTCTGACAAAAAAAGTACCCGCTCTCCCCCATCAGTAGATGCATAGAATGTCCTCCTACATGCACCCCATGTCACCTGTCTGTCTCCCCCTCCCTGTAGATTGTAAGCTCTTTGGAGCAGGGTCCTCCTCCCTCCTGTTTGCACAGCCTTCTTCTCTTGTATTTCTTTTATACTTTAGCTCTCTGCTACTCAGCAACCATCTATACACGCATCTCTTTTCTCATCATCTGTTCCAACAGCAGCCACCCCTGGTAGTATGCAGACAACTCCTTTGCTTCTCTACATCCCAGCTGTATTGTGTACTGAAAACTGTGCTGCTGAATGTTACCTGTGCTCTGTTGTAGTTTTTCAGTTACTGTCATTTTAGTTCTGTGTGCTCTGTATTGTTCTAATGTGTGCCCTCTGTACAGCGCTGCCAGCCACTTGTGCTACAGTACCTTATAATTAAAATGTATTATTAAGATTAATAATCAAGTGCTATTTACACATCTTTCTGGGATGCAAATTTGGCCGAGTTCTGTTCTCTTAGGGTATACAGAGGGAATCGGTACATCTGTCAGAATGAACTTAGGTCTACAGTCATTAAGTCGACCCCACTAGGTCGACTGGCAGGAAGGTCGACCTGACTTAAGGTCGACATGGGCCAAGGTCGACACGACTTAAGGTCGAATTTGCATAAAGGTCGACATGAGGAAGGTCGACTGGTCATAATGTCGACATGGGTTTTTCACTTTTTAATCCGAATGTCGACACAGTCGACATGGACACATTTGGCAATTAGAATCAAACCCTCGCTTCGCTCGCCATGCTTCGGGCACGGTGCCTCGCTGCGCTCGGCACACTATTTTATTCTCCCACCACGCCCTAGTGGATGGTAGTGCATGAAATACCGCCTGTCGGCACATGTCGGCTCAAAAAACAGTGAAAAACCCATGTCGACCTTATGACCAGTCGACCTTCCTCATGTCGACCTTTATGCAAATTCGACCTTAAGTCATGTCGACCTTGGCCCATGTCGACCTTAAGTCAGGTCGACCTTCCTGCCAGTCGACCTAGTGGGGTCGACCTAATGACTGTAGACCTAAGTTCATTCTAATAGATGACCGCTTCCCATACAGAGATAAGTTACCTGCCACTTACTTGGTTGGATTGCAGAAGTTGGAGTAGGTTTTGTTTCAGAGACAGAGGTTTGTGTTGGTAATAGAGTTGTGTCCCCAGATCCTTCTGGAAATCCGGATCCTTCTGTAGTCCATTCTGGGGTTGTAAACATGTCCCCAGAACCACCGTCTGTATTCAAAAATATCATTCTCTTAGCTCGGTATTTTCCGTGCTCCGCCGTGGCCACGTTTCTTTCCTCGAAAATAAGCATGTCCCCCCATTCTCCACTTGGGTTGTATTGGTTCTTTTTCTGTCGTGCATTAAACGGAGCAAACTTTGTGGTATAAAGGTGGGAAGGCCGCAGACTGTTCTGTGGTCCTTCCAGTGCTAAGGAGATATAAAGTACAGGGTTATTAGATCAGTGAACTTGTACGGTATGTTACTTAGAACTTTGGTTGACACATGAAATAGGTCGACATGGCTAAGATTGACAGAGTCGGAAGGTCGACACAAGCATTAGGTTGACAATGGGAGGGACAGCTTAAGCAGATTCCATAAGGATGGCCAGACCCATTAGAATCTGCAGAGACCATGCACCTCCACGGTGCCAGCTCCCCCAAGCCACTGCTTGGCCTGCAGTTCCATGGTTACACCACTGGTAATGCCAGTTTTTATTGATACCGTATAGGAGCTTATGGGCTTCTTATCACATTGTGCTGTCAGAGATCGAATCCCTCCCAGCACCTCACTCTGCACATGCACAGATGGGCTTCCAAGTCACGAACCCTCAAGTCCAGTAACCAAGGCTGATCATAATCAGGATAGCTGCCATTTATGTTACTAGTCACATATGTAAGTACATACGAGATTAGTATCTGCGCGACTTGCAGGCGGATGTACCGCGAGAGGTCGGTACGTCCCACTCAGTGTGAGAAAGGCAGCACTAAGGACCTCCCTATCTAACTCTTCATATAAAGCCTTGTATAATACTCTAGAACTATTTTGTCAATGCACCAACCCAAGTTTTAGCATACATTTTTGATTTGTTCAGCTAGGATCACTCAACGACTTTCGTTTGGTGACTTCAGGGGGAAGAAGTCAGCAGACGAAACACGTTGGGTGATTCTAGCCTCCTGCCAAACTAACATAAGTAATATTTGCTATCCGTAGCCTTTTATCTATTTTGTTTTCTATTTTTATGTTTATTAAATTTGCATTTTTTTTATACATTTGTATACCGATTTTATTGCATCTGACCCCAGAAAAATCAGATTTTTTTAGATGTTTAGTAAACCAGAATATTGGTCTCGGTATTTGGCTAGATGGGAAAGGGACACCTCTAATATGCCCATCCTGTTAGTGAGGGGCAAGGGGAAGTACAGTGGAGAATGATTAGAGTGCGCTAAAGTTTAAGAAGTACCACCCAGCAGTAATAACACAATAAAATATAATATAACCAAAAAACGTTAAAATAAAATGTCACAAGCAATAATTCATCATATATCTGATATCTGCAAGGGCGTAACTACCATAGGTACAAGCGGTGCCGCTGCTATGGGGCCCAGAGCTGAAGGGGGCCCATCCTTACTGTCTAAGTAATATGTTTTACATACATTTATCACCATCAGTTGCTACAGTAGTTGCCAACCTCTATCCACTATCCATATAATCTTTTATATTGGTTGAATATTACTACAGTATATGTAGACAAGTAGAACAGAAGTACAAAATGTTTTTTAATAAAGGTATAACCGCACCAAACCTGACTTCTGCACCGTGTACCACCCTGGGATACCAACCCCACATCCAAGTACAAACAAAACACAACAGAGGTGGACAATGATGCGCGGTCTCTAAAGTAAGGTGTGATGTTCACTCCTCATTCGTTGGATAGATGTTTCTCCACAGGTAAGTGCTCACATAAGAAGCAAGAAAATAAGAATAACTGATAAGTCAACAATCCAGTGGATAATCAGAAATCAATGAGATATTCCTTTACACTGACCTGTATCACAGGCTCAATATATCTTTTTTCCACCGAAAGCTCCAATTTCCATGAAGTGTGTGCACACCTTATAATGGTGCCCTATTTTCACCAAAAGGTTTCTTTGCTCCCAGGTCCTCGGACCAACAGTGATAAAACGCCACTCCAGACAGATAATGAAGCAATTATTTTAATCCAAAATCCATTCGGCATACAATACAATTAAAACTTGATAAAAAAATAATGACGGATCCCCCATGTCCCTTATTTTTCCATCTTTGGACATCCACTTTCTCTCCAGACCCAGGGTGAGCGGAGGTGGTAGAGGTGAAGTGGTTGCTGGGAGCTTGTTCCTTTTTATTTTTTTTAATCAAATTTTTATTGTCTTGTATGCTGAATGGACTTTGGATTAAAATAATTGCTTCATTATCTGTGAACAAGTCTGGAGTGGAGTTTTATCACTGTTGGTCCGAGGACCTGGGAGCAAAGAAACCTTTTGGTGAAAATAGGCCACTTCATGGGAATTGCAGCTTTCGGTGGAAAAAAGATACCTTTACGGGCATATTGGGCCTGTGATTCGGTGTAATAAAGATACCTTTACGGGCATATTGCGCCTGTGATACAGGTCAGTGTGAAGGAATGTCTCATTGATTGCTGATTATCCAATGGATTGTTGACTTATCTGTTATTCTTATTTTCTTGCTTCTTATGTGAGCACTTACCTGTGGAGAAACATCTATCCAACGAATGAGGAGTGAACATCACACCTTACTTTAGAGACTGCTGGAACCGGGTCACCGGCGGTGTAAAAGGGGTTAACCTTTTACACAGGACTTCTACCCAGGGCACTACACGGGCAGGACCTGGGTAAAGGGCAATGTAAATGGGTAAGCTGGGTCATCCGACCCAGATCCCATTTAAAGCAATGGGAGAAGCCCAACCTCTGGACCGCAGTGCCCTCCACACACAACCTCCGCTGCTGTCTGCTGTACTGTGCGGAGGCAGGGAGGAAGTGAATGGATGCCAGTGTGTGGTATCCATTCACCTCGGGGGCTAGGGGGTGCATGGAGGCTGGGGGCAGCCCAGCAGCTTACCTTGGTGCTGGGCTTGCCCCCAAGTGCAGCTATGATGTTGCGGGGGTCCCGGCTGGCGGATTTCCTGGTGCTCGGAGATGCTGTCATCTCCAAGTACCGACTCAGGAACCGCCTCTGCCTGGGAGTACACCGGTGTAAAAGACAACAAACGCAGGGTCTCCCCCGGGTTGAAGCTGGGTCCAAAATCCCGGCATTTTGGTGTAAAGGGGGTTACTCCCGTTTCCTTGTCTAAAAAGGTGAAATATTAACCACTTACCCGCTGTCGATATCCCAATCCCGGCCAGTGCACAGAGAACCAGGGCTCTCATATCCATGACTTGGTGATCTTGGGGTTGCAGAAATGTTCTCACAATGTGAAATATAGAAGAGAAATCTGCCCTTTATATAAAGGGGGAGGGCCGGGATTGGCATAAGATAATAGCATCATTACACACGACAGTCTATAAGTACATTTACATATGATGTCATAATAAGATGTTGACTGATCTCAAGGTCCTGGGAAGAACATGATCCTCCTTCATTTATTCATGACGGAAAACATCAATACAAACATAGATAATTTGTTTACTGACCAGGAATAAAAACACTGAAGCTTGCCCAATTTACGACTTTAATACGCAATCACCTACAGTACTGTACCGGCTGCTAACGTCAATCTAACTTTCCTGTTATGTGAATGTTAACCAAGTCAGTCAATTATTACTTTATGTGAATTCTCTGTATCATTCATATAACTTGGCAGACTGATGATTAAGCAGTATAATAATGCAAATAGTATTGCCCAGAGAATAGGTGCAGCTACCATAGGTGCAGGGGGTCCAGCTGCTATGGGGCCCAGAGCTGAGAGGGGCCACCTTCCCTGTCACAGTTACATGTGTTATATACAGGGGTGTAGCTACCATAGGTACAGGGAGTGCAGCTGCTATGGGGCCCAGAGCTGAGAGGGGCCACCTTCCCTGTCACAGTTACATGTGTTATATACAGGGGTGTAGCTACCATAGGTGCAGGGGGTGCAGCTGCTATGGGGCCCAGAGCTGAGAGAGGCTACCTTCCCTGTCACAGTTACATGTGTTATATACAGGGGTGTAGCTGCCATAGGTGCAGGGAGTGCAGCTGCTATGGGGCCCAGAGCTGAGAGGGGCCACCTTCCCTGTCACAGTTACATGTGTTATATACAGGGGTGTAGCTACCATAGGTGTAGGGGGTGCAGCTGCTATGGGGCCAGAGCTGAGAGGGGCCACCTTCCCTGTCACAGTTACATGTGTTATATACAGGGGTGTAACTACCATAGGTGCAGGGAGTGCAGCTGCTAAGGGGGCCCAGAGCTGAGAGGGGCCACCTTCCCTGTCACAGTTACATGTGTTATATACAGGCTGTAGCTACCATAGGTGCAGGGGGTGCAGCTGCTATGGGGCCCAGAGCTGGGAGGGGCCACCTTCCCTGTCACAGTTACATGTGTTATATACAGGGGTGTAGCTACCATAGGTGCAGGGTGTGCAGCTGTTATGGGGCCAGAGCTGAGAGAAGCCACCTTCCCTGTTACAGTTACATGTGTTATATACAGGGTGTAACTACCATAGGTGCAGGGGGTGCAGCTGCTATGGGGTCCAGAGCTGAGAGGGGCCACCTTCCCTGTCACAATTACATGTGTTATATACAGGGGTGTAGCTACCATAGGTGCAGGGTGTGCAGCTGTTATGGGGCCAGAGCTGAGAGAAGCCACCTTCCCTGTTACAGTTACATGTGTTATATACAGGGTGTAACTACCATAGGTGCAGAGGGTGCAGCTACTATGGGGGCCAGAGCTGAGAGGGGCCACCTTCCCTGTCACAGTTGCATGTGTTATATACAGGGGTGTAGCTACCATAGGTGTAGGGGATACAGCTGCTATGGGGGCAGACCTGAGAGGGGCCACCTTCCCTGTCACAGGTACCTGTGTTATATACAGGGGTGTAGCCAGGCCCGGATTTACCACTAGGCCCGTGAGGCACGGGTCTAGGGGCGGCATGTTCTATGGGCGGCAGCAGGCAGCCAGGCTGCCTGTGAGTTACACTGAGGTGGCAGCACTGGGATCGGATGGCCGAGTGGAGCAGGCAGCGGTGAGTGACGAGTGACGCTGCCCGCTCAGAGTCACACAGGAAGCAGGACTGCAGTCCCGCTGTGGCGGTGTCATCCCAGCAAGTCTCCAATCGGCTCACAGCCTGAGCTGATACACTATCCGGACCGGCGCCCATCCTCACCTCCTCCCGCCCATGGCTGCACGCTGCAGTCTTCCTACCCCTTCCCCACAGCACACTCCTCCCCGGCCTGATGACAGCTGCGGTGCCGGGTCAGAGTCACACAGGAAGGACTGCAGTCCCTCCGCGGCGGCGTCATCCCAGTATGGCTCCACTCACTGGCTTACAGCCTGAGCTGAGACACTACCCGGCACCCATCCTCACCTCCTCCCGCCCACTGCTGCATGCTGCATTCTTTCTCTTCAACAAGCTCCTCCACGGCGGCAGTCTGTAACCCCCCACTGTCCTCCCCCTAGTGGCCCCACTCCTCTCAGGCCAGCGGGCGCAGTCTCACCCCCTTGCTCACAGCTCCGATGTGGGTGAGAGTCAGCACCAAGATCATTAACCCTAGTGTTTCTGGAAAGCTGGCCTCCTCCAGGTAACTGCTCACCTGTACATTAGATGTATAATGTGTGTATATATATGTGTATATATATAAATATATATGTGTGTGTATATATATATATATATATATATATATATATATATATACAAACACAAGGGGCCCAGCACTCACTACAACAAACTAACTCACCTTAACATTCAAATAATCAATAAATAAATAATGGGGTTTTAGTTCATGAATTGATCAATGCATTTAAGCTTGCAGCCCATCGCCAAGGGACCCCATTTCACTGCAAGTCCTACACTAGCAACTGTTGTTCTTGAGAACCTGGCACCTGCTTACACATCATAGCTAAAATGAACATGTGTTTTTTTTCTGGGTTAATGCTCAACTGCCAAGTAACATGGCTTTTATAAGGTGAGACAATCCCAAACACAGCACCTGAATTAGAATTAAAGGGGCAGCTGCCCCTTTAATTCTAATTCAGGTGCTGTGTTTGGGATTGTCTCACCTTATAAAAGCCATGTTACTTGGCAGTTGAGCATTAACCCAGAAAAAAAAACACATGTTCATTTTAGCTATGATGTGTAAGCAGGTGCCAGGTTCTCAAGAACAACAGTTGCTAGTGTAGGACTTGCAGTGAAATGGGGTCCCTTGGCGATGGGCTGCAAGCTTAAATGCATTGATCAATTCATGAACTAAAACCCCATTATTTATTTATTGATTATTTGAATGTTAAGGTGAGTTAGTTTGTTGTAGTGAGTGCTGGGCCCCCTGTGTTTGTATTTACTAGAGTGTGTGGTCACAGGCCACCGCACCCCACCCTGGGATGTGGGTGCAGTTTGCACCCCATTCCTAGGAATGGCGAGTGTGTTGGTACTTCTGTATATATATATATATATATATATATATATATATATATATATATATATATTTCTAGGAGAGGAAAGAGGAGCGCTCCAAATAGTGCTTTATCTTTTTATTTCAATCACAAAAATAAAATCATCCACAGGTACATTGTAAATGGTGTCACGTACCACAATAGACGGTTAGGCACAACCGCGGGTGATAAACAGCATGAACTGGGGCTGTCTCCGACAGCAAACAGATTGGCAAACGGGTGCTCTCACCACTCTCACATCCACCACGGAGTTCAGACCGACGCCAGGCCACGCCCCTACGCGTTTCGTCACGAGGACTTCGTCAGAGCCCTCTGACGAAGTCCTCGTGACGAAACGCGTAGGGACGTGGCCTGGCGTCGGTCTGAACTCCGTGGTGGATGTGAGAGTGGTGAGAGCACCCGTTTGCCAATCTGTTTGCTGTCGGAGACAGCCCCAGTTCATGCTGTTTATCACCCGCGGTTGTGCCTAACCGTCTATTGTGGTACGTGACACCATTTACAATGTACCTGTGGATGATTTTATTTTTGTGATTGAAATAAAAAGATAAAGCACTATTTGGAGCGCTCCTCTTTCCTCTCCTAGAAATACCGTTTACCTGAGAATCCAGGTGCCCGCAAGGGTAATTAAGAGGAAGCAGCCGGTTGTACATCTGACCTAAAGTGCTGGGAAATTATCTCCTTCTCCCCCAAAGCTAAAGGACTGACTTGAATTCCACTGAAAGGATTAGGACTTGCGCGCTAATTGGACTTTTCTTGTGATATATATATATATATATATATATATATTTCTGTGATTCCCCAGTGAATATTCTGTCATATTTTACTCAGCTGTGTTTTCACATTTTTTTTTAATTGGACATTAAATTGCTGAGGTGTGCTGTCTATTATATGTTATCCTATGGGTTGTAATATTTGTTTTTGTAAAAATACATATGTATGTATAACATAATAATGAATATGCTAAATAGGGGGGGGGGGGGGGCGGCAAAAAATGTTGTGCCTAGGGGCGGCCTGACCCCTAAATTCGCCCCTGGGTGTAGCTACCATAGGTGCAGGGGTGCAGCTGCTATGGAGCCCAGAGCTGAGAGGGGCCACCTTCCCTGTCACAGTTACATGTGTTATATACAGGGGTGTAGCTACCATAGGTGCAGGGGGTCCAGCTGCTATGGGGCCCAGAGCTGAGAGGGGCCACCTTCCCTGTCACAGTTACATGTGTTATATACAGGGTGTAGCTACCATAGGTGCAGGGAGTACAGCTGCTGCTATGGGCCCAGAGCTGAGAGTGGCCACCTTCCCTGTCACAGTTACATGTGTTATATACAGGGGTGTAACTACCATAGGTGCAGGGAGTGCAGCTGCTAAGGGGGCCCAGAGCTGAGAGGGGCCACCTTCCCTGTCACAGTTACATGTGTTATATACAGGCTGTAGCTACCATAGGTGCAGGGGGTGCAGCTGCTATGGGGCCCAGAGCTGGGAGGGGCCACCTTCCCTGTCACAGTTACATGTGTTATATACAGGGGTGTAGCTACCATAGGTGCAGGGTGTGCAGCTGTTATGGGGCCAGAGCTGAGAGAAGCCACCTTCCCTGTTACAGTTACATGTGTTATATACAGGGTGTAACTACCATAGGTGCAGGGGGTGCAGCTGCTATGGGGTCCAGAGCTGAGAGGGGCCACCTTCCCTGTCACAATTACATGTGTTATATACAGGGGTGTAGCTACCATAGGTGCAGGGTGTGCAGCTGTTATGGGGCCAGAGCTGAGAGAAGCCACCTTCCCTGTTACAGTTACATGTGTTATATACAGGGTGTAACTACCATAGGTGCAGAGGGTGCAGCTACTATGGGGGCCAGAGCTGAGAGGGGCCACCTTCCCTGTCACAGTTGCATGTGTTATATACAGGGGTGTAGCTACCATAGGTGTAGGGGATACAGCTGCTATGGGGGCAGACCTGAGAGGGGCCACCTTCCCTGTCACAGGTACCTGTGTTATATACAGGGGTGTAGCCAGGCCCGGATTTACCACTAGGCCCGTGAGGCACGGGTCTAGGGGCGGCATGTTCTATGGGCGGCAGCAGGCAGCCAGGCTGCCTGTGAGTTACACTGAGGTGGCAGCACTGGGATCGGATGGCCGAGTGGAGCAGGCAGCGGTGAGTGACGAGTGACGCTGCCCGCTCAGAGTCACACAGGAAGCAGGACTGCAGTCCCGCTGTGGCGGTGTCATCCCAGCAAGTCTCCAATCGGCTCACAGCCTGAGCTGATACACTATCCGGACCGGCGCCCATCCTCACCTCCTCCCGCCCATGGCTGCACGCTGCAGTCTTCCTACCCCTTCCCCACAGCACACTCCTCCCCGGCCTGATGACAGCTGCGGTGCCGGGTCAGAGTCACACAGGAAGGACTGCAGTCCCTCCGCGGCGGCGTCATCCCAGTATGGCTCCACTCACTGGCTTACAGCCTGAGCTGAGACACTACCCGGCACCCATCCTCACCTCCTCCCGCCCACTGCTGCATGCTGCATTCTTTCTCTTCAACAAGCTCCTCCACGGCGGCAGTCTGTAACCCCCCACTGTCCTCCCCCTAGTGGCCCCACTCCTCTCAGGCCAGCGGGCGCAGTCTCACCCCCTTGCTCACAGCTCCGATGTGGGTGAGAGTCAGCACCAAGATCATTAACCCTAGTGTTTCTGGAAAGCTGGCCTCCTCCAGGTAACTGCTCACCTGTACATTAGATGTATAATGTGTGTATATATATGTGTATATATATAAATATATATGTGTGTGTATATATATATATATATATATATATATATATATATATATATACAAACACAGGGGGCCCAGCACTCACTACAACAAACTAACTCACCTTAACATTCAAATAATCAATAAATAAATAATGGGGTTTTAGTTCATGAATTGATCAATGCATTTAAGCTTGCAGCCCATCGCCAAGGGACCCCATTTCACTGCAAGTCCTACACTAGCAACTGTTGTTCTTGAGAACCTGGCACCTGCTTACACATCATAGCTAAAATGAACATGTGTTTTTTTTCTGGGTTAATGCTCAACTGCCAAGTAACATGGCTTTTATAAGGTGAGACAATCCCAAACACAGCACCTGAATTAGAATTAAAGGGGCAGCTGCCCCTTTAATTCTAATTCAGGTGCTGTGTTTGGGATTGTCTCACCTTATAAAAGCCATGTTACTTGGCAGTTGAGCATTAACCCAGAAAAAAAAACACATGTTCATTTTAGCTATGATGTGTAAGCAGGTGCCAGGTTCTCAAGAACAACAGTTGCTAGTGTAGGACTTGCAGTGAAATGGGGTCCCTTGGCGATGGGCTGCAAGCTTAAATGCATTGATCAATTCATGAACTAAAACCCCATTATTTATTTATTGATTATTTGAATGTTAAGGTGAGTTAGTTTGTTGTAGTGAGTGCTGGGCCCCCTGTGTTTGTATTTACTAGAGTGTGTGGTCACAGGCCACCGCACCCCACCCTGGGATGTGGGTGCAGTTTGCACCCCATTCCTAGGAATGGCGAGTGTGTTGGTACTTCTGTATATATATATATATATATATATATATATATATATATATATATATATATATATATTTCTAGGAGAGGAAAGAGGAGCGCTCCAAATAGTGCTTTATCTTTTTATTTCAATCACAAAAATAAAATCATCCACAGGTACATTGTAAATGGTGTCACGTACCACAATAGACGGTTAGGCACAACCGCGGGTGATAAACAGCATGAACTGGGGCTGTCTCCGACAGCAAACAGATTGGCAAACGGGTGCTCTCACCACTCTCACATCCACCACGGAGTTCAGACCGACGCCAGGCCACGCCCCTACGCGTTTCGTCACGAGGACTTCGTCAGAGCCCTCTGACGAAGTCCTCGTGACGAAACGCGTAGGGGCGTGGCCTGGCGTCGGTCTGAACTCCGTGGTGGATGTGAGAGTGGTGAGAGCACCCGTTTGCCAATCTGTTTGCTGTCGGAGACAGCCCCAGTTCATGCTGTTTATCACCCGCGGTTGTGCCTAACCGTCTATTGTGGTACGTGACACCATTTACAATGTACCTGTGGATGATTTTATTTTTGTGATTGAAATAAAAAGATAAAGCACTATTTGGAGCGCTCCTCTTTCCTCTCCTAGAAATACCGTTTACCTGAGAATCCAGGTGCCCGCAAGGGTAATTAAGAGGAAGCAGCCGGTTGTACATCTGACCTAAAGTGCTGGGAAATTATCTCCTTCTCCCCCAAAGCTAAAGGACTGACTTGAATTCCACTGAAAGGATTAGGACTTGCGCGCTAATTGGACTTTTCTTGTGATATATATATATATATATATATATATATATATATTTCTGTGATTCCCCAGTGAATATTCTGTCATATTTTACTCAGCTGTGTTTTCACATTTTTTTTTAATTGGACATTAAATTGCTGAGGTGTGCTGTCTATTATATGTTATCCTATGGGTTGTAATATTTGTTTTTGTAAAAATACATATGTATGTATAACATAATAATGAATATGCTAAATAGGGGGGGGGGGGGGGCGGCAAAAAATGTTGTGCCTAGGGGCGGCCTGACCCCTAAATTCGCCCCTGGGTGTAGCTACCATAGGTGCAGGGGTGCAGCTGCTATGGAGCCCAGAGCTGAGAGGGGCCACCTTCCCTGTCACAGTTACATGTGTTATATACAGGGGTGTAGCTACCATAGGTGCAGGGGGTCCAGCTGCTATGGGGCCCAGAGCTGAGAGGGGCCACCTTCCCTGTCACAGTTACATGTGTTATATACAGGGTGTAGCTACCATAGGTGCAGGGAGTACAGCTGCTGCTATGGGCCCAGAGCTGAGAGTGGCCACCTTCCCTGTCACAGTTACATGTGTTATATACAGGGGTGTAGCTACCATAGGTGCAGGGAGTGCATCTGCTATGGGGCCCAGAGCTGGGAGGGGCCACCTTCCCTGTCACAGTTACATGTGTTATATACAGGTTGTAGCTGCCATAGGTGCAGGGAGTGCATCTGCTATGGGGCCAGAGCTGAGAGGGGCCACCTTCCCTGTCACAGTTACATGTGTTATATACAGGGTGTAGCTGCCATAGGTGCAGGGGGTACAGCTGCTATGGAGCCAGAGCTGAGAGGGGCCACCTTCCCTGTCACAGTTACATGTGTTATATACAGGTTGTACCTGCCATAGGTGCAGGGGGTACAGCTGCTATGGAGCCAGAGCTGAGAGGGGCCACCTTCCCTGTCATAGTTACATATGTTATATACAGGGTGTAGCTGCCAAAGGTACAGGGAGTGCAGCTGCTATGGGGCCCAGAGCTGAGAGGGGCCACCTTCCCTGTCACAGTTACATGTGTTATATACAGGGGTGTAGCTACCATAGGTGCAGGGAGTGCATCTGCTATGGGGCCCAGAGCTGGAAGGGGCCACCTTCCCTGTCACAGTTACATGTGTTATATACAGGGTGTAGCTGCCATAGGTGCAGGGAGTGCAGCTGTTATGGGGCCCAGAGCTGAGAGGGGCCACCTTCCCTGTGACAGTTACATGTGTTATATACAGGGTGTAGCTACCATAGGTGCAGGGGGTGCAGCTGCTATGGGGCCCAGAGCTGAGAGGGGCCACCTTCCCTGTCACAGTTACATGTGTTATATACAGGATGTAGCTACCATAGGTGCAGGGAGTGCAGCTGCTATGGGGCCCAGAGCTGAGAGGGTCCACCTTCCCTGTCACAGTTACATGTGTTATATACAGGGGTGTAGCTGCCATAGGTGCAGGGGGTGCTGCTGCTATGGGGGCACAGCTGAGAGGGGCCACCTTCCCTGTTACAGTTACATGTGTTATATACAGGGGTGTAGCTACCATAGGTGCAGGGGTGCAGCTGCTATGGAGCCCAGAGCTGAGAGGGGTCACCTTCCCTGTCACAGTTACATGTGTTATATACAGGGGTGTAGCTACCATAGGTGTAGGGGATACAGCTACTTTGGGGGCAGAGCTGAGAGGGGCCACCTTCCCTGTCACATGTACCTGTGTTATATACAGGGGTGTAGCTACCATAGGTGCAGGGGTGCAGCTGCTATGGAGCCCAGAGCTGAGAGGGGCCACCTTCCCTGTCACAGTTACATGTGTTATATACAGGGTGTAACTACCATAGGTGCAGGGAGTGCAGCTGCTATGGGGCTCAGAGCTGAGAGGGGCCACCTTCCCTGTCACAGGTACCTGTGTTATATACAGGGGTGTAGCTACCATAGGTGCAGGGAGTGCAGCTGCTATGGGGCCCAGAACTGAGAGGGGCCACCTTCCCTGTCACAGTTACATGTGTTATATACAGAGGTGTAGCTACCATAGGTGCAGGGAGTGCAGCTGCTTTGGGGCCCAGAGCTGAGAGGGGCCACCTTCCCTGTCACAGGTACCTGTGTTATATACAGGGGTGTAACTACCATAGGTGCAGAGAGTGCAGCTGCTATGGGGCCCAGAGCTGAGGGGCCACCTTCCCTGTCACAGGTACCTGTGTAATATACAGGGGTGTAGCTACCAAAGCTGCAGCTGTGCCCCCATCAGGACACGGCTCCAGCCAGTGCTGGTATCAGCAGTCCGGGGGTGGTGCTGCCTCCCATACTTGGCGTCATTCGTGCTGCCGAGGACTGGAGCTTTGAGTTTTGCACCATTCAGGAGCCAATCCTGAGGGGACAACCAATGGGAGGCAGCCACACTCGCCACACTGCCCGACGCCCCTCCCCTGGCATCTTATGTTAGACCCCGGTGGGGGTTTGAAAAGCCAGAGCCCACCACAAGGACAGTAGTTCGTCAATGAAGGAGAGAAGAAAGAAGGTTGCCGGGGGGGACCCCGGACGTCAGGATCAAGACTGAAGATTCCCAGAAAGGAGGAAGAAGCGCTGCTGGCCAGGACAGGCCATTGGCAGAAGAACAAAGAAGCAGCGGACTGGAGATGCCTCCCGGGAGTGGGAAGCAAAAGAGCTGGTGAAGCTCCCTCACAGGGGGCTCTCCCAACTTATGGTAGGAGGCCGTGGGCCACCCACCCCTTATTCCTCCCTAGACCACCAGGGTTCGGGCACTTGGCCCGTGGAACTTGTCCAGACCATCTCGGCCTGTGGGGACAATACTCTTGGCTTGGGGCCATTTACAGTTGGGCCCTCCTGGCCTGTGGGCAAAAGACCTGGGCCCCTTGGTCCCAGCACTAGACCACCAGGGTTCGGGCACTAGGCCCATGGATCATGATCAGGCCCCCTCCGCCTGTGGGGACAGCATTCGGGCCTTTAAGGCCTGTGTCCTTTGTCAGTCGGTTCCTCCTGACCCGTGGTCATTAGGTCCAGGCCCCCCCCGGTCGAAACCTAATCAATTGTGGCCATGTGCAACCAGAAGGACGAAAGCCCTCCTTTGTGTTTTGTGTGGGTATTGCCTTGTTTTCCAAGGTGGATGCCCTTTCCAGGAGGTTTATAGGTCCCAATCCTCCAAGCAACCCTTTGGTGAAGCTAAGGGATGAGGAAGAAGGCGACCTCTGGAAAGTGGTGGAGGACTGTGTACATGGCGATGACACAACTAGAGGTGGATGAGGCTTGCCTGAAAATTTGTTAGCGTTAGCAGGGGGGTTGAAGCTAAGGGGAGAGGAGTGTGGAAGGGACAGCATCTTTACTCATGAAAGTCATGTGAAAGATCCAGTCCAGGTTTTAGAGCAGCATCAGAAACAAAATCAAAGTCGGGCTGATTAGCAGCACCTGTGGTTTCCTAATCAAAGTGTTTCCAAGGCAGAGGGTTATTGCTCTTGATGGTGGAATAGGTGCCCAAGTGAAAGGCCCGGGGGACTGGGCTACGGTAGGGGCCACTGGAGCTTTTTGAAGAGTTTGTACTATGCTGTGACACCTGTATGCTGCAATGCTGTAACCATTCTTGCTTATGCTGATTACCTGGTATGCTGTGTACCTGCTAGAAAATAAAGACCAAGGCGTATCCATTGTATGTGATTTCTTTTCACAATCCATACATACACATATATATATACATATATTTGTGCTGGGCAATGATTATAATTTTTAATATTCGCATTCCATTTTTGTTATTAACTGCAATTAATTGCATTGTTAGACACATAAGTGCCGCTTACCTGCAATCTTGTTGCCAGGGTTTCCATGCTTGTTGGCAAGGGGTATTTCATGCTCATTGCCATAGGGGGTTCCACATTTATTGCTCAAGAGATTTCATGCTTGTTGCCAAGGGGGGAGTATTTGCTCGTTGCCCAGGATGAGTAGAAGTGCACAAGTACTTCTAGAGTGTTTTCTCTATGGCGGTTTTTGGAGGGGCGCAGGGTCTCTGTAATGCTGTCAGAGACTCTGTACCTCTGCTGCGCCGCTCCCCCCCCTTCCCCCCATCACACACCACCACTGGGAATCCTCCATATAAACAGTGGCTCCAGGGCCCCTGGACACAGCCCGCCCCCATTACATTCTGCCCCATGACGTAAGGACCCAATCCCCTGGAGATATTTTTCCCACCTTGGGCAGGGGTGTCCACAGCCTTGTTCAGTGATTTAAAGTTTGTCAGATTAGCTTTTAAGGTCACCCAAAATTCAGCTCTCACATAGCAGAAGGCTATACAGGCTGTATTGCATACCTCCCAACTGTCCTGGATACAGCGGGACAGTCCTGCTAATTGGAGACTGTTCTGCTGTCCCTCCTGTGAGTCACAGTGTCCCATGGGTGGGTGGGGGGTGGGGCTTGGGGATGCCGGTGTTCACTGAATAGATGTGCGCAAGGCATATATTCAGTGAGGGGTTGGAGCTGGGGGTTGCACATGGAGTGCTAAGATGCCCCCAAATAACACAAATTGGGGGTCGTGGTGCTCAGCTCCAGTTACCTTTTTTGCTGTAGACATGTCTCTGCCACAGCAAGTGCTGCTGCTGTGATACTACATGTGTACTGTAACTAAAAAGTCTATTCGGGTGCAGAAACGCCCAAGATCTGGTGATCTCGGACTCCATTATATCCCGCCCTATCTCGGCCATTTTGTGTGTGATACTGTACCTCAGCAGAGGCAGCATCCACAGTTCGCAAAGCGGCCTCAGTCATACTCAGCCTCCAGAGAGGTGCTCTTCAGTTACCACAGCTCAGCAGCCCACCCAATTGAATCTATGTGTGATGAAGAATTGGTACCTGGCACTGAATCCTGTTCAGTGGTGTGAGATAGAGATTAGCGAATGCAGCATTGTGATTATAGGAATATCCCAGAAGATACTGCTCAATTTACTGCTCGCTTTCCTGCTTTTTTGGCTCTTCCTCCGGAAGATGCAGCATGGCAGGGAGTTAAGAGTGTGGCCATTTCGGCTGGTGTGTGTATGTGTGTGTGTGTGTGGGGTAGGGGGGGGGGAGGGGGCGACCTCGTTCCATGATCACATAGCTCCTCCCCTATTAGACAGTGAAAAAAACAGGCACTGTATAGTGTGTACAGTATGTGTGTAGGGGGGCAGCTACGATGGTGCGGTCCAGCACAAATTACATCATTGGTTCCCCCTTGGACCATTTACTTGTTATTAGAGTGTGTGTGTGTCTGTGTGTGTGCAGGGGGCCTTCAGGAAAATCAGGAAACTTGCCCACATTTCCAGGGGACAGGGAGGGCCACCTATTTTTTGAGAGCCTCCCAGCCATTCTGCTTGTCTCCCAACTGTCACGATTTTGTGGGACCATCCCATTTATTTAGGGGACCGTCCCACCCATGGGCAGCAGTTTCCTACGGTGAGGGGGAGGGGGGGGGGCAATTGGGAGACCCCACCCTGTCACTCACTGCTTAGCGTAGCAACAGTGAACAGATGCTGTGCACATGTGCAAATCGTCTATTCACAGAGATGTATTGGCTGGAAGCATGGCCAGCAGGTTAGGTCTAAATTGTAGTGGGCTAAGGGACATCACAGGGGAGGAGAGGGGGTGGAGAGAGGAGGAGCAAGGTCGGAAGAAGGGTCCCAAACGGACCTTCACGGGTTTGCATTGCTCACCACGCTTCGGGCACGGTGGCTCACTCTCCGCTTTGCTGGTTACTAAAGGCAACCCCCGGCATTGCTCCTCCCTCTGGGTGTGAAAGGTCCTTTAGCCCACTACAATTTAGAAACGACTGTACTATGGCCAGCAACTCACCTAGCGCTGGCCCTGTCCCCATAGTGTTGACAGTTGGAAGTGCGGTTTGCAGGAGTGTTATCCCAACAAAGCCACGCCCCCTTTAGATGAGGTCATGCCCCCTTTCCAGCACCAGGGAGGCTTCGTAGTGCAGCAGGGCTGATGTTGGGAGGAATGATTCCGGGTTGGGCACGTCTGATTTACGTCTGATTCAGGATGCAGCTGCTCCACAGTCTGAGGTCAGATAGAGCAATATACAGCTACTGATCCTCGTCATCTTAATGTAAATGACAGATTGTAAGAGTGAAGTCCTACGTAGAGTAGCTAGACGTAAATACCCCTAACTACAGGGAAGATAACCATCAGTAATTACACTGCTATCTTGGAGCAAACTTTAAGAATAGGAGAATAAGGAAGTTGCTGGATGAACTCAGGGGTCAGATGTACTAAGCTTGTAAAGTGATAAAATGGAGAGTATTAACGCACCAGCTCCTAAATGCCATGTTACAGGCAGGGTTTGAAAAATTACAGTTGGGAGCTGATTGGATGGTTGGATATCACTCTCCATTTGATCACTTTTCGAGGCTTAGTACATCTCACCCTGTAAGTGATAAATAAAACTGATCCAGCATAGGGCTACTTAAAAGCTACTTAGTAGCCATGAGTGGCTGTATTGTAAAACTTGGAAACAGCTGCATCCCTTCGGTCAGGATACCGGCGTTCCATGTACCAAAGTGGGCATCCCATTTACCGCCAGGCAGAACTGCCATCAGAAATTGTGGGGCCCAGGACTGACAAAATACCCCTTTCACACAGCCTAAATTCCCAGGAAAATTTGCCGGGATTTCAACGCTGCCAGCCAGCACGGTTGCTCCTGGGACTAGCCCGGTATACAGGTGTGAAAGGAACTTACCCGGCTTCCCGGCTTGCTGTGGTGGGGTCTGAGCAGCGGCGTCCAGGCAGTGGGGTCCAGGCAGCCGCAGCAGCCAAGCAGCATCCGGCCAGTCTATGTTTTAAATGTTTTAAATTCAGCAGCGCTTTCTGCCCCAAATCACTACAGGATTCTGCAGAGCTGCAGAAGTGTGTCTTTATTAGTTGCAGCTGTACTTTCTGTCTATGAAACACTTCCTGTATGCTGTATATCTTTTCACCGCTGCTCTGCTAAACAGACAGGGGTCTTCCAACTGCCCCGCCCACCATGGGACATTCCTGCCTGCGAGTGGGACAGTCCCCCCCCCCCCCCCCCCAAAAAAAAAAAGAAGGGACTGTCCTACTAAAAACGGGACAGTTGAGAGGTGTGGCTAAGGTAGTGCACTTTGTTCAATATGCCGGTACATATCTTCTCCTAAAGGGTTTTTAGGATCCTAATTGTTTACCATAATTATAAGTTATATACTATGACTCTATTGTGTTGCTACTTCAAATGTGCGTACCCTGGAGTTGTATTTTTTTATACTTTTATTGTCATATTGGCTAATTAATGACTTTTGACATTTGGGTACTTGTGTATTATCTAGGCGCCCGATTTTTTCATTGCATGCCACTACTTAAGGCATGCAATGCAATGCAATGTAATTTTTCATTGTAAAGACCCCATGGGTGATTTCATACCCCCACTATCCAACTATGCATGGAGTTGATTTTATATAGCGTGTCGAGCGCAGCGAGCCCCACGATTGGACGCAGATTACTTTACATGTATTCTGCTTCCCCTCGCTGCCCTCGTCACACTTCGGGCTCGGTGGCTCGCTGCGCTCGCCACACTATATAAAGTCAACTCCATGCGTAGTTGGATAGTGGGGGTATGAAATCACCCATGGGTGACTATACAATTAAAAATCTGGTCTTTACAATGAAAAATCACATTGCATTGCATTACATTGCATTGCATGCCTTAAGTAGTGCGATGTAATGCGATGCAATACAATGAAAAAAACGGGCGCTCAGATATTACACAAGTACCAACATTTATTATAATAAACACTTTCATTGGAAGTAGCACAATAATTTGATGTTCAGTTCACCTGAGGACAATCACCCTGATCATTAATTACTCAGTTTTCAGGTTACAATAAGTGATACCCCATGTTCAGCGTATTGCTATATAACTGGTAGCACTAACATGGTAAAGGTCTCACTTTAGGGATTTGCCATTGGTGGGTCAATTATTAATGGTCACCTTCAATACACTATTATCGGTTGTTATCCACAGCGGTAAAACCATTTGCATGGACCATCAATGGTTTCACCCACCAATAGTTATCCCTGATCTATGGATTAGTAAACTGTTGGCCAATCGGAGCATGAGGTTGGGTGTTGAGGGTTCATCCAGGGAGGAGCTTGCTTGTACTGGTGGATCTAAGGGGGTTATTTTGGTTCACTCTTTCTGACAAATTCCTTCTTAAATGGACAAAACCATGTGCACTGCAGGTGGGGCAAGCTCCTCCCTGGATGAACCCTCAACACCCCACCTCATGCTCTGATTGGCCAACTTGCTGTAGTGGTTGCAAATCACTGGAGCAATTCGACATTGCGCCAGTGCAGAGGCTCCAGTGCAGAGGTTCCTTTAACCGCTACTTCCGTAGCAGTAAATTGTAGCACTTCTGTCACTATGCGTACTACTGTATGTGTTGGATTCTATTTGCAACCCTGGACCTCCTCACTTTAGGAAGTAGCGAGGGTTCAAGAACAAGTGGAAGATATCTGTAATACCTGCTGCATTACCTTTATATTAAATCCTCCTGGAGACTCCCCTTTTAATCTCTTATCTCCTGCATTATATATCAAATACACTGATTCTTTGGGCAAGTAAAGTGATTTGCTGCAGTCACATGACTTCTGTCCAGGCTTACCAGCCTTTACTGTCGACTTTAAGCAAAACCTTGTAGGACCCCATAGGAGTAGAAATTATAGCTTTCTTTACCCCTGTGATTTTAACTTTGTATCTTTTTGTGCTACAAGTGTATGTGAGCTGAATAGTTTATTATATTAGTAATCTTTAGTTAAACAAAATGCACAAAACCAATATGTTTTTGTTTTATCAACAGAAGTTCATTAAAGTAAAAATTCAGACAAAGTCAAATTGTAAGTGTTGCATTAATATAAACACTGTATTCTGTTTTGGGCCTGATTTAGAGTTGCACATTAAAGAACATGCAGCAGTATTGGTGGTTATCCATCTGCAACTTTATGCAAAACCCACCATAATCTCCTTCCTTGGTTCTTATCCATCCAGGGGGCGACAGAGAACTCTGCTGCAGTGACAGGGAGTGCGGTGCTGCACTATGACGTTCTCATGCAGCGCCCGGTTCCTGTCATACTGTAGGAACCGGCAGTGCTGCCAGAGTCTCTGTGAATAGTCCAGCATTCCTGGAAGAATGCTAGGAATGTCCCGGAACTGATGTAGTGGGGGCTTCCCGCAAGATCACAGGCTTTTAACTAGTATTATATAAGTGTGCAGTACAATCTTAAACTGGCCATACACTAGCATGATTTGGCCACTTTTCACCCGATTCTGATCGATCGGGCCAAAGTTGGGTAAAAAGGGCCCAAATCACATTTATTTGCCATCCAATCTGATGCGGGGTCCTGTGCACATCGGATTAGAATCGGAGATCGGAACTGCTGCACATCCGACCTCTGACTCAGATCCTGATCCAGATCCTCGCCCATTTCCTTCTGACCGTGCACGCATATGTAAGTGACTTGAAAGTCTGCGACCATCGAAAGATGTGGGTGTTCCCCCTGGCCTACAAATAGATGTTCCCATGAAAACCGGGACCGTTGGGATGCATGCACATGCCCTGCGTGCGAATTGCGCTTGCGAATCGGTGGCGCCAGCCAACCAATCGCAACGCGAGGTTTGGTGGACTTGCCTGGCTGTGAATCCCCAGCCTTGCGAACCAACCAGAATAAGCCCCTTTATACGCTGCAGTCAGGGCCGGATTATAATGGAGGCACAAGGGGTCAGTGCCCCTGGGCCCCCCACTAGCTAGGGGCCCCCTGTGGTTGGCATGTATTTAAAAAAAAAATATATATATATTTTTTTAGCTAAAGGTTTTGTGCATGGGAGTGGGGTAGTGCTGCAGCTTCACCTATCTGCCAATGTGACAATGATTAATGGTGCTGAGCATCAGGAGCCAAGGCACACTGATTGCACAAGTGTGCAGTGCATTCCTGGGAGTTGTCTAAGTCCCATGATACTTTAAACCAGAGGGCAGAGGCTGAGAGGATTGTGCTCAGCTCTAATTGGTGGACCTCATTACATGCCCATGGAGAACAGCAGCAGCAGCTTAGTCATGGGAGGGTTTTTAATCAAAGGCAGCACTAGGACTGTGAGGTCTCCTACAGAGTAAGGTGCAGAGGGACAAACACAGGCTTTTCATATGGTATGTATTTATGTGTATGTGTGTGTGTGTATATATATATATGTGTATATATATATATATATATATATATATATATATATATATATATATATATATATGCAGTTACCCATTGACCAAGTTTATACTGCCTTTACTCTGTGTTTTGACAGTGTAATATTCTCCCATGCAGTGTGCGGCCAGTAATGACAAGTGCAAGGGGGGCCCCCTGGCTAAAGTATCCCGGGCCCCTGAAGGCTTAATCTGGCACTGACTGCAGTCAGGTACACATTAGGCGATAGCAAAGAGCAAATTGTAAAAATAAACAGACCCAGCCCTGGCATGTTTATTGTATTCTGCAACTCATGAACTCCCTGCAATACATCTCTTAACCCTTTTTGTGCCAACATCTCTGTGAGTGATGTTCAAAACATCCACCAAAAAGTCCAGCGTCGTTCACATTTGTTATATAAATTCAAACACAAAATGTTGTGTAAAAAAAGTTTATATTTCCTATATAAGGTTATAGGGCATTATGATGAATACAAATGTTTGCTTGGAAATTGCCACATCTATTTTGCCAAAGGGTTAAGTAAAGCATTGTCATTCATTTTACAAGTTTGTATCTGCGTGCAATTATTCCAGCGCTCGCCATTTTATTTACGGGCTATAAAATACTTAGATATAATTATGCTTTTTCACAAAGCATAAAAACAGCCCTGGCATATTTATTATATTCTGCAACTCATTAACTCTCTTTATTGTTCATATGACAAACTACAACACATTATCCGCTCCCATAAAATGTATCTTTCCTTACCAGTCAGTCATTGCATGCCAAATTCCCGCACAAGTCAGTCAGTGCATGCCAAATTCCCGCACGAGTCAGTCAGTGCATGCCAAATTCCCGCACTAGTCAGTCAGTGCATGCCAAATTCCTGCACGAGTCAGTCAGTGCGTGCCAAATTCCCGCACAAGTCAGTCAGTGCATGCCAAATTCCTGCACAAGTCAGTCAGTGCGTGCCGAATTCCCGCACAAGTCAGTCAGTGCATGCCAAATTCCCGCACTAGTCAGTCAGTGCATGCCAAATTCCTGCACGAGTCATTCAGTGCGTGCCAAATTCCTGCACGAGTCAGTCAGTGCGTGCCAAATTCCCGCACGAGTCAGTCAGTGCATGCCAAATTCCTGCACAAGTCAGTCAGTGCGTGCCGAATTCCCGCACGAGTCAGTCAGTGCATGCCAAATTCCCGCACTAGTCAGTCAGTGCATGTCAAATTCCCGCACTAGTCAGTCAGTGCATGCCAAATTCCTGCACGAGTCAGTCAGTGCATGCCGAATTCCTGCACAAGTCAGTCAGTGCATGCCAAATTTCCGCGAAAGTCAGTCAGTGCATGCCAAATTCCCGCACTAGTCAGTCAGTGCATGCCAAATTCCTGCACAAGTCAATCAGTGCATGCCGAATTCCTGCACAAGTCAGTCACTGCATGCCAAATTTCCGCACAAGTCAGTCAGTGCATGCTGAATTCCTGCACAAGTCAGTCAGTGCATGCCGAATTCCTGCACAAGTCAGTCAGTGCATGCCAAATTTCCGCACAAGTCAGTCAGTGCATGCCAAATTTCCGCACAAGTCAGTCAGTGCGTGCCAAATTCCCACACAAGTCAGACAGTGCGTGCCAAATTCCTGCACAAGTCAGTCAGTGCATGCCAAATTCCTGCACTAGTCAGTCAGTGTGTTCCGAAACACACCTGACCCCCTCCCAGGCAGCGGATGCAGGTGCAGAATATTAGATGGACAGTCAGGGGCGGATTGGGGACTAAAAGTGGCCCTGGAAAATTTCTGAAAATGGCCTCATGTGGGCGGCAACAAATCAATAAAGGGTGGAGCCAACATAATAGTAGGCGGGATTATTACATCACTATACTTAGATAATTGTTGACAGGCAAAACTAATGCCACACACTGTAATGCACATTACACATCATGTCAGGGCTTTACACATTTTTGTAAAATAGGGACAACAGGGATAGTGCGTGCCGCAGGCGCGCGCCAAAAATACACACCGTAATGCCTATTACACGTCACACACCCATTACATAGTATACCACATGCAACAATGGCCTGCCAGGCTTGCTGGTGCCGCGCCCCCGGGCCCCCCCAACTAACGACTACACTACGTACAAGAACCGTTGTTAGTGTTACCTATGATTTTAATTCTAGCCCACAAAGCAATTTACTGCAGACTTTTCTTTAACCGTAATCCTGTATTAAAACATACATCGCTCTCATACATACTCTGCCACTCTCATACATACATACATACACCGCCACTCTTATACATACATACACCGCCACTCTCATACATACACCAATCTCACACATACACCACTGTCTTACATACAACACCGCCACTCTCATACATACATACATACACCGTTCTACTACAAACACCAATCTCATACATACACCGCTGTCTTACATACTCTGCCACTCTCATACATACATACATACACCGCCACTCTCATACATACATACACCGCCACTCTCATACATACACCAATCTCACACATACACCACTGTCTTACATACAACACCGCCACTCTCATACATACATACACCGTTCTACTACAAACACCAATCTCATACATACACCGCTGTCTTACATACTCTGCCACTCTCATACATACATACATACACCGCCACTCTCATACATACATACACCGCCACTCTCATACATACACCAATCTCACACATACACCACTGTCTTACATACAACACCGCCACTCTCATACATACATACATACACCGTTCTACTACAAACACCAATCTCATACATACACCGCTGTCTTACATACTCTGCCACTCTCATACATACATACATACACCGCCACTCTCATACATACATACACCGCCACTCTCATACATACACCAATCTCACACATACACCACTGTCTTACATACAACACCGCCACTCTCATACATAAATGCATGCATACACTGTTCCCATTCATCGCATCCCTCCCTTACGCTAGTGCACACACCGTAATCCTGTATTAAATCATACATGCAGCCCTGGCAGAGAGACAATCATGTATATTCAGTGATGCTGGGCTGCTGGCAGTGCTGTTACTTACAGTTAGTTGATGCCACAGCCACTGGACTGCTGAGAGCAGTCTTTTGCTGCTGTGATCGGACTCGGAGCAGGACTCAGACTCAGGGGAGCAGGACAGCAGGAGCCACGACTGAGGACTCCAACTGCTGCGCAACACAGGATTCTCCTGTTCTCCTTCTCCCACCCGGCCCCAGCACAGTTTGCGCCTCTTGTAATGTGCACGGTGACGTCATGATGTCCCGACGCACATACAATCACAGACTCAGAGTGAGACCGTCACTACAGAGTCCGCTGCCCCACATCCTCCCAGTGCACTCCCCGGCGTACAGTGCCCTGCCTGCTACTGGATGCGGCCTCTCTCCAAGTGGCTACTGTCCTGCCTCCTCTTCAGGCCATGTACTATATGTTATATAAAATTAAAATGAGTCCCCTGCCCAGCCGTCGCTGATAAGCGGCCGCCCATGCCGCATGCAGCAGCGCTGTCCACTGCACTGCCCCCTCGAAACAAGCGAGTTGTGGGCCCCGGTTCAAAAATATGGTTTGGGCCCCCCAAACACACACAAAAAACCCACATTGTGGCTTGTTTTCTTTACTTCAAATTTAAAGCCCATTACACACTGTAGTGCCAATTACACATTCACACACTGTGATGCCCAGTACACATTATACCGCACACCGTAGTGGCCATTCCATATTATGCAGCGCACCATAATGCCCATGACATATTATGCCGCACACAGTAATGCCCATTACACATTGTTACACACCGTAATGCAAATTAAACATTATACTGCACACCGTAGTGCCCATTCCATATTCTGCAGCACACCATAATGCCTATGGCATATTATGCCGCACACAGTAATGCCAATTATACATTATGCCACACACTGTAGCGTCCATTACAAATTCACACACTGTAATGCAAATTACACATGATACCCGCCATTACCTATTATGCAGCACGCCATAATGCCCATGACATTATGCCACACACCGTAATGCCCATTACACATCATAGTACCCATTCCATATTATGTTGCACACCATAATGCCCATGAAATATTATGCCACACACTGTAATGCCCATTATGCTGCACATTGTAATGCCCATTACACATTGTGCTGCACAACGTAATGTCCATTACACATTATACTGCACACCGTAATGCCCATTACACATTATGCTACTGTAATGTACTCCTGCTTATACAGTTAGCACATAATGCCCCCGGTAGTGTCCATTATACATAATGCTCCCAGTAGTGCACTTACAATAGTAATGCTCACTTTTTTTGCAGGCTGATATCAGGCATTCATGGAAGGAGAGGAGTGCGGAGCTGCCACTGGGTCCTTGTGTATTGTGGCTCCACTGCTCTGCTGGTGGTAGGGAGCTTCCAGTTGTTTGGAGCTGCTGTCAGCTAAGGTGCCACTTTATGGTTTGTCAGGGACGGGGGCAGAGGAGAAACAGCTTCATGACTTGGCTGGAAAGGGGGACAACATCAGGGCTAGTCAGGAGGGTGGGGGGGAGCTGCAGGCTCTTGACTGGCTCTGTGGGGACAGGGGGAGAGGAGCGGCAGCTTTATTAGCGTGTCGGCAGGTACAGGGGGAGAGGAGCAGCAGCTTCATGACTCCTCCTCCTCAACATGGACCATGCTGCCAATAATCAATAATGCCATGATCACATAATGTATTAAATAAAAATATGAGTCCCTGAGCGGCGGCAATGCCGCATACAGTGCCCTGCTACTATATGCAGCCCCGCCACCTCTCACCCGCTGTTCTCCAAGTGACCGAGTCCTGGAGAACAGCGATCGGGGACTCATATTTTTATTTTATACATTTATGTGATCATGCATTATTGGTTATTGGCAGCATGGTCCATGCACTCTCATACATACATACATACATACATACATCCATACACCCTGCCGCTCTCATACATACATGCACCATCACTCTCACACTGTACATACATACTCCGGCACTCTCATACATACATACATACATACATACATACATACACCCTGCCGCTCTCATACATTCAGTACATGCACAGACACTCTCATACATACACGCACCATCACTCTCATACATACATACATACATACATACACGCACCATCACTCTCATACATACATACATACATACACGCACCATCACTCTCATACTGTACATATGTACATTGTACATACATACTCCGGCACTCTCATACATACATACATACATACACCCTGCCGCTCTCATACATACAGTACATGCACAGACACTCTCATACATACAGTACATGCACAGACACTCTCATACATACACACACCATCGCTCTCATACTGTACATACATACTCCGGCACTCTCATACATACTCCGGCACTCTCATACATACTCCGGCACTCTCATACATACTCCGGCACTTTCATAGTTACATACTGTACATACACTATAACTCTCATACATACATGCACCATCACTCTAATACATACATACACCCTGCCGCTCTCATACATACACGCACCATCACTCTCATACATACTCCGGCCCTCTCATACATACATACATACATACATACATACAGTACATGCACAGACATTCTCATACTGTATGAGAGTGTCTGTGCATGTACTGTATGTATGTATGTATGTATGTATGAGAGTGTCTGTGCATGTACTGTATGTATGTATGTATGAGAGTGTCTGTGCATGTACTGTATGTATGTATGTATGTATGTATGTATGTATGAGAGTGTCTGTGCATGTACTGTATGTATGTATGTATGAGAGTGTCTGTGCATGTACTGTATGTATGTATGTATGAGAGTGTCTGTGCATGTACTGTATGTATGTATGTATGTATGAGAGTGTCTGTGCATGTACTGTATGTATGTATGTATGTATGTATGTAACTATGAGAGTGCCGGAGTATGTATGTACAGAATGAGAGTGATGGTGCGTGTATGTATGAGTCATACATACACGCACCATCACTCTCATACATACATACATACTCTGGAACTTTCATTTTTACATACATACACTATCACTCTCATACATACATGCACCATCACTCTAATACATACATACACCCTGACGCTCTCATACATACATACACCCTGCTGCTCACACCACCATTTTTATACATACATACATACGCTGCTGGTCTCATATATACATACATGTACCTACCACCACGCTCATACATATATGCATACATACACTGCCTCACTTATATACATCCAATAATATATACATGGACACACCTCCTCCAGCTCCATACACATATACAACCCCCCTCCCCCCCCATATCCCCTCCCAAACAATAAAACATAACCCCAGTGCGGTTCCATACTCAATTATTACTAACTACCCCCACTTAAACCTTAGCGTGGCACTGCAGCTCCATATGAATACACAGATTCCCCCCCCCCCCTGCGCGCATTAACGCTGACACTACCTACCCCGGGTGGTGACCTCTATCAGCCAGGCGGGCCTCACTTTGCAGGAAGGGTTCCGTCCTTACTGCTGGAAGGCCTGCTACCCTTTCCCTGCTTATGATGCAGCCGCCAGCCATCCCGGATCCATGGTCCCTCCTGCTGGTCTGACTCTGCTCTGCTGCTCGGCGGTCATGCTGCGGGGGCGGAGCGGAGGCGGAAGTGGAACCTTCAGTATGTGTATTGTGAACCCAGGACTACACTGCATACAGGAACACACGGTGTGGCGGCAGTGTGCAGGGGCCGGCCCAAATTGCTGGAAATGGGACTGGCCCGGGCAGCAACTGTCACCCTGCTCCCCGGCCCAGCCTGCCGCTGCACCTGCAGCCTTCGGCCTCAGGGGTGGCCGGCCTCCCGGGAAACTTCCCGGTAAGTTTAATGGCCAATCCGCCCCTGTGGACAGTGTTTAGATAGACAGTCAATAGGTGTAACCCAAAAGCTGGACATGCAGTAGGTCGACAGGGTAAAATTTTTGCCAGGGTCAAAATGTTGACATGAAAAAGGTAGACACATGTAAAGGTAGACATTTCTTTTTTTCGTGTCAATGTTGACAACTGTTGGCATAGGCCCCCAATTAGTTTAACTTTTACCCTCGCATGGCTCGCTGCAGTAGCCAACATGCAACACACTATTATATTCTCCCTCTATGCCAACATGGATGGTGACGTAAGAACAAGGCGGTTAAACCCCCCACCCAATGCAGGGCAGCCACTGTACCACAAGCAGGTATCTCCTCATTCTCTTCACTGGATGTGCCCTGGACCGCCTCCTCTCAGTCTTTTCATGCATGTGACATTAAGACGGGTCAAAAACATTACTCCCAACTGTCCCCCACCACGGGACACTGCTAGCCACGTGTGGGATGCAGAATAGTCACAAAAAAATCCCACGACAATTAGGACAGTTGGGTGGTATGATTTGGAAGTCCTGCCTGCCAGTCACCCATAGGACACAATGTTTTCTTCATCTGGGATTGCTAGTCTAGGCTGTGATAGGCAGAGAGCTGATTTCCTGTAGGAAGCTATACCCTGCCTTAACGTACAGCCCTAGCCAGCTGCTATGGACTGCAGCCTATACAGCCCATAGAAGCCAGTCTTTTAGACATGCATAGTACCATTGCTGCTACAAGGGCCAGTGGAGGCACCTGTCAATGGCACTGGGACCCTTAATGGTGGTGGGGACCTGGAAATGGCATCATAGGCAAACCTAGAAATATGGTAATGGATGGTCCCAGATCCAAATACTTAAGTAGGTTGGACCCTTGCGTGGCAAAAAGGGGGCGTGGTATCACAAAAAAGGGCGTGGCATTACTCATTAGACCACACAGCGTAATGCCCATTACACATTTTAGCAAACTCCGTAATACCCATTACACATAAAGCCACATGACGTGATGCCCATTACGCATTGCGCCACACATCGATGCCCATTACATACTATATAACAAACCATAATGCCCATTACATATTTGACACATAAGTGCCACTTAACTATATGCTAATTGCTAGGGGGTTCTTGCTTGATGCCAGGGTCTTCATGCTCCCTATTGGCTTGCGGTCCAATGGGAGAATTGAAAATATTAACGGACCTGCTTGGACTATACAGCCGGCAGCGCACAGCTCTCTCTGCGAGAGGCCGGCAGTCTAATGGGTGGCCCATGCACCCCCGGACCACCCCTTAGATTCGCCTATGAGTGGTGGCCCCCCTTCTATGGTCAGGTAGGAGTTGTGACTGACCACATGCCTTGCAACAACACCAGGCAAGTGGTGAAACATTGTATCCGCATCTACTGTTATCAACATCAGTCTCTAGTCACTGTCATTGTGATAGAATAGGGTAACTGTACTCAGGGACAATGAAAACATGAAAAATATAAAAGTCTCAGGTTAATCCATAATAAGACTCTCTATATGACTAAATATAGAACAAAACCATTACACAACAACCAAAACAGATAACCAATCTGTATTTACTAATCAATAATCATAAATGTAGCCATTTTTAGAGCACTTGCCGGTAATCTCTTATCACATACTGTACTCTGTCTGTAAATGTGCCATGCCTGGGGAGTCTGTGCTGCTGGATCTGCCCTCTCCCACCGCTTCCCTGCCTTTGTCCAAGGTCCCGGCGCCGGTAGCGGGACAACGCATGCGAATTCTCATGGACTACATCTGGCTTCACTAAGGCTGAGCAAGGTGGCGGATTTTCTCTGGAGGGGGGGCAACTGCCGAAAGTTCATAGATAACATCCACCATTGGTGCTGTCGGCTCTCAGCAAAAGGGGCCCTAGGAGTAGAGAATACAGCTTGCCTGACCTCTGTGATTTGTGCCCTCATATCTCAGCATCTGCTGCTGTTGCGACTAGTGTGTAATTTTATTAGTAATCTTTAGTTAAACACACAAAAAGCACAATACACAATCCCCAAAAAATCACTCAAGGTCAAAAATTGTATTTGGAATTTTTTGCACAGGCATCACGTTTATCATGTGTACTATGCAGTGCTGAGTGAAATGTATGTTGCATTGATCGCTTACTGAGCCGCCGCCCGGTGGATATCGCATTATTTCCAGGTCACTGCAGGGACCCCGCCAACGTAATACTCAGTGCAGCAGGGACCTCTCTATGACCACATGTACCCCCGCGCCGCACGGACCCCCCTGCCCGCTCCCCGATGCCCCCACAAGGAGGGGGGAGCTGGGGGAGTAAAAATAGCACCCGCAGACCCCCCGGCACCTCCCCGCCTTTGCGGGGGCTGCGGCACTATAGTTACGCCACTGCCGCCAAACACTTCCTTGGTTCTTATACATCTAAGGGGTGACAGAATACTTCCAGCTCTATTGCAGTGGCATGGAGCCGGATGTGCAGCCAGAGTCTCTTGGGGTATGCCAGCGCTGGGCGTGCCCCTAGAGTGATGTAATGGAGGCTTCCCACAAGATCACACCCCTCTTTGTGAGGTCACACCCCCTTTTGGTCACACACGCGGGGTTGCTAGAATAGTGATGTGAAGGCTGCTATCTAGGACAGCGCACTAATGACACTCTATACGCTGCGGGCGGCTGCCAGGTGAACATTAGGCAATTTCAATAACCAAAACATAAAAAGAAATAAACCCAATCCTGGCAGATTTATTATATTAAGCAACTCATTAACTCCCTTTATTGTTCAGTTAACAAATGCCAACACATTCTCTGCTCCCATAAAATGTATCTTTCATAGAGCGCCCGAGAGTCTATGTGGGGTGCCAAGAAAAGTGCAGTAACTGAAAGTTGTAAAGGTGCTATTGCTGCTAATGGTGTTTAATACCCCTTTCAGACAGAAAAAAAGACCCGGGAATTTCCCTGCTCTTGCCGTGTCGACCCGGGTTTTTCTTCTGTCTGAAAGGGTCAACACGGGTCTAAAGTTCCGGTACTTCGACCCAGGTATTTACCTGGGTTTTTCCCGGGTCTGTATTCCAAAAACCCGGGTCGCCGGCTGTCTGAAAGGAAACGACCCGGGTTTTTGGGATTATTACACATTGTTAGGCACTGATTGGCTCTCCTGGTGGGGTGCTGGCTGATTGGTTGTGAGGATAGGCTTCTCTGATTGGCTGGGAGGGCATGGCAATGGAGCTGGCCTCTGAGATCATTAGGGAGCTGAAAAAAGGATAGCATGGCCCACTGGTAGAAGCAAGAGGTGAGAGCTGCTGGCAGTGAGAGGGGAGGAGGACTGGGACAGTCAAAGATGCCACAGTGTACTCAAACATTGCAAATATACTGACAGCCATGTGAGGTAACATGTACCTTCCAGTATAACAGTCCAACATATCCTTGTGTCATGCCATGGTTAATGCAATCCAGTGAGCAGTCACCACCCACTTTTGATGACCTCATCTCTGTGTGCCTTTAAAACTGTCCTATTCTTATGACACACAGAGTTTTGCAGGAAAAATCCGGCTTCTGTGTGAAAGGGGTCGACACGGGAAATACCCGGGTTTTTGCTCCTGTGTGAAAGGGGGTCAGCCCCTTGCTGCCTAGTTGTACCCGGGTTTTTGTATCCGGGAAATACCTGGGTTTTTGGGATTTTTCTGTCTGAAAGGGGTATTAATTATTATTCATATTATTATTATTATTACTACCGTTTATATGGGGCCACAAAGGTTCCGCAGCTCCTAACAATACATAAATGAACAAAAACACATTACGAATTAAAAACTATCAGAGGAGTCATAAGCCTGACCCACAGTTCGAGAGCCGCTGGTCTAATACATAATATACATAAAGAGCAATGAGGAAGTCTTTACATTGCAGAGGTAATTCTTGTTACATTTAAATAACTGGAAGTTCCTTCTTCATCTTTAATGTATATACAATTTATTGTTTGTTTTACAGCCTTCCCAGAACATACAGTACAGCCGATGTTACTCATTTACTGCTACATAACTCATGTTTTCTCTCCAAACACTTTCAAATAAATGGAATAACAGTAAAACGATGTTAAATCCATCTAATTCTTTTCCCAGTATACATTTGTCACCACGGTAGTGAATCTATTACCATACCTCCCAACTTTATGATCTCCTCCGGCGGGATGTCTGCCTGTACCGAAGGCAGTCGCCCGGAATTTGGAGGCGTGGCCTGTTGACAAGGGGTGCGATCTACAAATTGCATCATTCTGCAAGGCCACGCCCCATTCTGGCGCTGTGGGGGTATAACCAGAGGCTATGTGAGCTTCTAGCCATGCCACAGCCCCTTTGGCTGCGGGAACAAACGCTGTGGGGCAGATTTTACATGTGCAGAGAGAGTTACATTTGGGTGGGGTGTGTTGAAACTGAAATCTAAATTGCAGTGTAAAAATAATGCAGCCAGTATTTACCCTGCACAGAAACAAAATAACTCACACAACTCTAACTTTCTATACATGTTACATCTGCCCCACCTGCAGTGCACATGGTTTCGCCCATTTTTAGAACAAATTTGTACTGCGATCAGATCTGAATTAGGGCCCATGTCAACCTAATACATGTAGTGATGGACTTATTGACTTTGGACCTTATTGCTGTCAACCTAAAGTCCGGATACCTGTTCAGCATAGTATTGCTGTTCCTTCCTGTAACGCTCACCGCACATTTACTGTACGTGTCTGACTACCTCCTGTATATAAGGAAGCTAGAGACAGTGACATCGCGGCCTAATGATGTGAAGGGTGAACATCGCACGCGGCTGAATGTTATTGACTGCATCAATTGTCTTTATTCACATTGAGCCGATCATATACTAAGCTCACAACTTAATGTGCAAAGATCATATAATATACAAATACGAAGGTTCTTTCTAGCGATCATCAAACAATAAAGATAAGGACTACAACACAGTTATCAGAGCTGGGAAGGGAGAACTGTACGGCGCTCTAAAAATAGAAATATCATTTGCATAGAACGTTCCTCACTAATGATCTCCTCAGAGGACTTTGAAATAGTTCTGTTAAATATACTGTACAGAGCGATTGTTCACAGCTTACACAGAAAGCATGAAACAAAATCCACAAAAAGGGGAAAAAAATTATGAAAAACTCCTGGTGAACTTTTTTTGTGTCCACCTTTTAATTGTGTCCACCTTTTGTGAATGTCGGCATAGTGCATATTGACATGCTGGTGTCAACCTATTGACTGTCTGCCTAGATATTGTCCCTGAGCCATCCGGATACCCACCTCCACAAATCAGCTGGTTCCTGCCTCAAAGTACTTCCCTGTTGTCCTCCCTACCTCTGGAACTCTCTACCTCTCTACAAAACATTAAATGGGATAATCAAGACTCACTTCTTCACCAAACCCAGCCACCTCTCATCCTAACCCTCTGTTCCTGGCTCACTGTGTACCCCATTTGTGTCACCCCATATCTCAGCCCCTCCCCTTTAGAATGTAAACTCTCATGAGCAGGCCCCTTTCTTTCTCATTTGGGTTTTTACTCTCTTTGATTTTTTTTACTCCATACTCCTGTGGGTGGGGGCTTGGGATGCGGGGGCATAGCTAAATGTATGCAGCCGTGACAAGGAACGGTGGAAAGGAGGGGAGCAGGGGGCAATGCTGCATTTTGCACACTGGCAAAGTTTTCTACTTGCTGTAATACCTCCCAACTGTTCCGCTTTCCGCGGCAACGTCCTGTTTTGTTTGGGACATTCCCACATCCCACCCGGGGCCGGCAGTGTACCACAGCAGGGGCGGGGGAGGGACAGTTGGGAGTCCCTCCCCATCACCCATGAATATTCATGCCCCACAGTGGCTAAACCTTGTGGGAGCATCGCAAGTGTAGACCACGCCCCCTTCCCACTGAAATGTTTGGGCACACCTCAGCCGCGTACCAGCATGTCTCCTCCTCCTTCCTCAAAGTTAGGAGGTATGTACTTACCTCACAATTAATTTGAAGAAAAGATTTCAACTGAACAGCAAATAATGACAATCTGTGTAGCACAGTTTACAATACAGCAAACTAATGGTTGATATACAATGACACACTAACAACAATAAACTTGTTTTATTATACAGGAACTTGTTGTCTGTGAATCTTCTTCCTCATATCTGTAATATCTGAATGTAACTTATCACAGTACAATTTTTCTAGCAAATACCGCAGTATTAATCATTAGCAGATTAACACCATAACACTATGAATAATTACCATATATCATCTATATATATATGTCTAGTGTCTGTGTGTCACCAAAACGCTGCCATCTGTTGGCAGTAAGGGAAACTACAGGTGATATTTAATAGGAGGAGAGATTCAGAAATTGAGAGATTTGGTAAGAAATCCCCAGGGTTTTTTTAATGCGGCAATCATTTACACTGCAAAATCAAACAGGTTTTGCAGTGTAAATGATTGCCGCTTTAAAAAAAACTGGAGATTTCTCACCAAATCTCTCACTTTCTGAATCTCTTATCCTATTACATTTCCCCCTACATTTATTTCTCTTGCTCACAGAGGCAGTAATGTACAATGAGCTGCCTTACTAGCTTTCGAAGCATTTGCTTTGAGCGAGCTTACAAGTTCCCTGTATTAAATAAAGCCATTTAATTTCTCTCTCGCAGTACAGTTTAATGGCGTACCCTTTCGTTGGTGCACTTAAGATGTTGCTTGCAGTATAAGGGGGGATTGGATCGAGTACTGAAGGCTGACGTGTCTTCGGTCTACAGGTGAAATAGCTACGGTCGACAGGATTGGAAGGTTGACAATGGTAAAATCGACTATCGATGAGCGATAAGAGTGGATAGTGGCGACATCCTCGGTAACCACAGGCACAAACTCTCTTCATATACACCAGACTCAACTCTTTATTCTCCATCGATCATATATGTCTGCTACAAAATTAGCGAAATTTGCAGGGAGGTCATCTGCAAACTGCCCTAAATGTAGCCTTCTTCCTGGTTCGTTTATACATTTACTCTGGGAGAGTAAAATGGTAGCGGATTTTTGGGACAAAGTAATACAAGTAATAGCAGACACTGGGATATCCAGGGAGATCTTTACATCTAGGTGCTGCATCTTAGGAATCATCATAGGTAGAATAATTTATATAAACAGTCTGTGCTCTATAGCAAAAGTAATTGAGGGCAGGGCATGGATGTCGAATAAAGCACCAGACATTAATAGCTGGAAGATGTTAGTTAATTATATTATTAAACACGAAAAACACTTGTATATTTCTCGCAACACTTTAAGCACATTTTACCAAATTTGGCACCATTGGCTATCTTCTTATTTTTTTTTTTTTTTAGATAATTGTGAGTATTGTTAGTGTCTTTTTGTAAAACTAAATAAAGATATTGAAACTTAAAAAAAAATCGGCAATGGTAAAATCGACAGCGAAAAGGTCAACATGAGTTTTTACACGTTTGTTTTTAGCCGACAGGCGGTACTTCATGCCCTACCATCCATGGTGGAAGAATAAAATAGTTTGCCAAGTGCAGCGAGGCACCGTGCTTAAAACAGACTGATCTGGCGCAACCAGGAACTCAATACTCAACACAAATACGCCATATCCTGCTGCCCATTACCACTAATAATAAGTGCATGCAACGATGGGAACAGCCAGTGAGTATGGGAGACACGCACTAAGGGGAAATTGAGGTAAAAAACCTGTTATTGGGGTTTTTACCACGTTTCCCCATGCACTAAAAGACAATTTCCGGGTTTTCGCAATATAGAGTAACGCCATTAAAAGCTGGTGTCACGGATCCCTCCCAGCATGCCCTGCAGCCAGCATCGTCGCTCTGTGCATGCGCAGAGGGACTCCCGGTTCTCTGACCCGGAACTTCAACATCGGAGCTTCTTCGCAAAGGACAGCTCTAATCGCAATGCGATTATTAACAATGTGGTACCTGGTGAATGCCAGCGATGTGGGACGGCGGATGTTAGTGCACCACCCCTCCCCCCAGGTATTTTTTGATTAATGGTTTACTAAGATTTGATTATTGTAAATCTGCTTTGTATTACTGCAATTTATTGTTTTTAGTATTATACCTATTCGCTGCCTGTTCCCGTCATGGTAGGCACGTTTTTCATTTTTAAACTTGATCGCCAGTTACTGTTGTTGTAACAGACAGTGGGAGATGATGTCATTAATGGGGGCTGTGTTCCAAGTTCCTTATACCGCTGGCTCACGTGGTGTGGAGAGGAGGTTAATAGTTAGTGTCCTTATCTATTTTATACACCCTGATGATGAAGATGATAGAAATTACCGAAACATCGGCTGTTACAGTATATGACAATATTGTGTCAATTTATTATACGAGTGCCGTTGATTATATTTGCTAATATATTAGGAATTTTGGGCAGGACGCTGTGCCCTGCCCATTTTATTAATTATACAAACATGATTCATTATAAATGTGGGTCTGTCTTTATCCTAAATGCACTCCGGGCTGTGGAATTTTTTATTCACATGTTACAATGAACCATTCATTTTAAAACCGTGGGGGACCCTACTATCTTAATTGGTGTAGATTTGATCAGGAGATGCCCACCAGCTGTGCGAAATTAGGGGTTAAAATCAGAACATATACAATCATCTAGGGGCGCATTTATCATTAGAGAGCGATGCCGGCGCGGTGACATCGCCGGATATCGCATTGCGGTATCCTGCAATACCGCCGGTATTTATCAAAGTTAGGGCACAGGGACAGGGCTCCGAAAGGAGCCCATTCCTGCGAAGCCCGGACCCGGAAGCCGGGGGGGTCTGGGCATGTGCGGTTATGCGCTGACCCCCCCTCTCGGGCAGTGCAATGTGTAGCCATAGGCTACAATGGGCTATCACCATCTCAGAATGGCGACAGCCCAGGGGTGCGATGCCGGGCTGCCCCATGTTGATACATCGGGCAGCTTCGCATCCCCCATAGAAACATATGGGGGATGCGGCCGGCGGCGCTGCAGGGGAGATCGCACCAGGGATCGGAGATTCCTGCTGCGGTCCCCCTTTAATACATTTAGGTGATACTTAATGTTTGCGGTTAATCCCCGAAAACGGGTGTTTTTGGGGATTTAGCCACAACTGTTACTTGATAAATGTGCCCCTTGGTGACAAAGATAAAGATTGTGTGGTACTTGTGTATTATCAGGGCGCCCATTGCATCGAATCGCATACCACTAATTAAGGTATGTGATGGGACCCGATTTGAGGGTTTTCAGGGCCGACTGTACAATTTTTATATCGCATCGCATGCCATTATAATGGCATGCGATGCGACGCGATCATAGCCGATTTCACATTGTACACGCACCCTGATGCCCGATTCCTATGTTAAATGCACCCCCAGACCCGATTTTGAATTGTACAGCCACCCTGATGGGTGATTACTATGGTAAATGCACACCCATTTTTAACGCCACCCCACTATCAACGCCATCCTACGACCTTTTCATACCCCCACTATCCACGTCAGCATGGAGTTGCCATGGAGCGAGCCACCGAGCCCGAAGCATGGCGAGCGGACGCAGAATAAATGTGAAGTAATGCGCTTCCCCTCGCTGCGCTTGCCACACCACTATATAAAATCAACTCCACGCCGACGTGGATAGTGGGGGTATGAAAAGGTCAGAGGACGTGTACCGCCGCCCCTCGCGGCCTCGCTGCGCTCGCCACGCTTCGGGTTGGCGTTGATAGGGTGGTGGCGTTAAGAATGGGGGGGCTGTACCCATCAGGGTGGCTGTACAATTAAAAATAGGGTCTGGGGGTGCATTTAACATAGGAATCACCCATCAGGGTGCCTGTACAATTAAAAATCGGGTCGCATCGCATGCGATATGATCGCATACGATGCGATATGACCGATATTTGATTGTACAATGCCCTACGATGGAAATCGTGGGCGCCCTGATAATATACAAGTACCGATTGTGTACATAGATTTGAAAACATGTAGGCAGGTATAGTAGGAGGACGCAGTTATTACTTTAAGACAGGGGTTCTCAATCTTTTTCTAATCACGGCACCCTAGAGTATCAGAATTTTTCCAAGGCACCCCTAGGCCCCAAATATTATATAAGAAATTAAGTAGATTGTGTTTATATGTGTTTCTTAGGGTCAGTTATGTGGTAAAGGGCAGGGTTTGGTTCTGATTGTACACATGTTATGATTGGCAGCCACCAGCAATGGTTTTGTCCAGAAATAATTGATCATAAGTAATTTAAATTGGTCCTGGACGACCAACCCGAGGCACCCCTGCAAGTGTCCCGAGGCACCCCAGGGAGCCTAGGCGCACAGTTTGGGAACCACTGCTTTAACCCCTTCCCGACACATGACGTATATATACATCATGTGTCGGTTGCGGGGGAATCAAGCCAGCTCACGGAGTGAGCTGGCTTGAAAGAGAGCAGGTAATGGCTGTATATTACAGCCAGGCACCTGCTCTCACGGCCACGAGCAGCGAGTTCGCCGATCGTGGCCGTTTAACCCTTTAAGCACCGCGGGCAAAGCGCCCGCAGTGCTTAAATAGCTGATCGGAGGGGGGGCGCCCCCATCCGGCGCCGATCGCGCCCCCCCGCGGCGAGATCGGAGGGTGCCGATCGGTTGCCATGGTAGCCAGGGGTCTAATGTAGACCCCTGTGCTGGCCGTGTCAGCATTCCTATTACATCCTGCCTGAGGCAGGATGTAATAGAAAGTGCTGAAAATCACTATGTTCAGCCATAGAGCTCTATGGCTGAACCTAGTACAGGCGATCGCGCCCCCTAGTGGTCAAGTACACTAGGGGGCCTTGTAGTAAAAGTAAAAAAAAAAAAAATAAAGTTTAAAAATAAAAAAAAATAAAAAATATTAAAAGTTCAAATCACCCCCCTTTCCCCATTTCACAAATAAAAATAAATAAAAAATAAAAAAATAAACATATTTGGTATCGCCGCGTTCCTAAAAGTCCGATCTATTAAAATATAACATTAGTTATCCCGCACGGTTAAAGGCGTAAACGGAAAAAAGTTCCCAATGCCAAAACTACGTTTTTTGGTCGCATCGCCTACCCAAAAAAAAATAACTAAAAGAGATCAGAAAGTTGCCCATATCCCATAATGGTATTAATTAAAAAGTACACTTCAGCCCGCAAAAAATGAGCCCTCACCCAGGTCCGTAGGTGGAAAAATAAAAAAGTTATAAGCCGCAGAACATGGCGACGCGACGCAAATTAGAAAAACCGTAAAAGTTGCTATTTTTTTTTTAGTGGTAAAACATAACGAAAACTATATAAGTTTGGTATCACCAGAATCGTAACGACCCATAGAATAAAGATAACCCATCATTTTAAACGAACTATGAACTCCAAAAAAAGCGTAACCAGCGCAAAATTGTGGAATGGCGTTTTTTTTTTTTTTTACCCCACATTTAATTATTTCCTGATTCCCCAGAATATTATACGGTATAGTAAATGGTACCATTACAAAGTACAACTTGTCCCGCAAAAAAAAAGCCCTCATGTGTCTATATAGCCGGAAAATTAAAAAAGTTACGCTTATTTGAACGCAAGGAGGAAAAAAAAAAAATTAACAAAAAAGGCAATGTCGGGAAGGGGTTAAGAGGTAAATCCCATTAGGTGAATGTCTTTATTTATATGTGAGTCATATTGATGAAAAGATAGAGGAGATACCTTGTTTTTACCTGAATAGGCTTCACAATATTAGGCAATTGCCTGTTTGAAATGTAACAAATTATTATCACATACAATTTATATAGTATTTGACCCATTTGTGTCTAATCACACAGTATGTAGTTGTTTTAACAGTTTGAGTTTGTTTTATGTTATTTGAGCAGCACTGATGACATCTGCTGGTAGTTGTATGTATAATGTTTAATACATTTTTTGACCAGAGGCTAAATCTGTGCCAATTTATGGTGGTGCCTAATTAACACAGTGCCCAGACGTTGTATATAACAACTGTTCTCAGTAAATGAGCAGTGTCAGGTTTTCGGTGTGGGTCCATAAAGAACACTGTTAATCTCTGCTGGTATTCGGTTTATATGACACTGGTGCACACTTTAAAAATGGTTCTCAGTTCTTGAGTGTTTATTATTATCATAGCCTCTACCGTGGCCGGATACTGAGCTGTCCTTCTAGTATGCATTTACTGCATCATGTGTGTAGGACTGTTAAAGTGAAGGCACTGTAAGAACAATGGTCCTGCTATTTTTCAAACAATATATATGACAGTGACATTCATTTAGCCTGCATAACACCTCCTACTCGCTACCTAACACGGGTTAGGACACGTGTTTCGCATGTTTAGCTTCCTCAAGCTAGCCCGACGTTAGCGGCTGCCCCCTCTTCGGCGGTCTCCAACGTCAATAAAAGTCAGTCAAGACTGACTTTTATTACCAAACGGGAAAGAAGTAATTCGATGTTGATGAACATCAAATTATTTATCTACCCTTCAGCCACATGTTCGCATACACCCCCTTGCATGGTACCGAGGGGAGTCAGCAGTTGGCTGGTGATTAGACGGGAGGTGGGTGGTGTTTATGGGTTTGCTAGATAGCAAATATACGCAGCGAGCCTTGCTGAATCAGGCCCCTGATGTATCGCCTCCTGGCCCGGCAAATGTCAATGAAAATAGGCAGGGCTACCATCAGGAATTTTGGGGCCCAGGAGTCATTTCCAGTCCAGGCCCAGGGCCCCCCCTCCTCACTTGACTTACCGTAACCCGGCTCCTGCTTCCCCCTCTCCTCTTCCGCTGAGCTGTAGCCCGGAGGCCCCAGATTGCAGGCTTCTTCAACTCAGGATACTGGCGGCCAATTAGAATGCAGCACTGGCTGGTGAGCCAATAAGAGCTTGCGAACTGGCAGCCGCTCTGATTGGCTGCCAGTACGCGAGCTCTGACTGGCTCACAAGCCGGCGTAGCATTTCCATTGGCCGATGGTGTCCTGGGTTGAATAAGCTTGCCTGCTTTGTTCAGCGCACTGAGCACAGCACAGTGGAGGCAGTCGGGGGGTGGGTTAGGGTGGGCACAATGAGCTGCCAGTGCCCTTCCAGAGGCTGTGGCCCTGGACAGCTATACCCAAAGCACCCCCCTATTGGCGGCCCTGAAAATAGGTAATGTGTAGCATCGATAAGTGTATTTTTTTCCAAATTTATCACGGAGGTCCAACGTGTTTCTTGGCATTCGAATGAATTTTGCGATTGCTTCATTGAGCCTTTATCACTGCACTTTTCAGTTGTTCTAATAAGTAAAATATTAGGAGTAAATTTACTAAGATGAGAGTTCTATTGAAGATGGGATGTTTCCCATAGCAACCAACCAGATTCTATCTATTACCTTCTAGAAGGTGCTAAATAAATAAGTAGAACTCCCATCTTAGTAAATTTACCTCTTAGGGGGTATTCAATGTGTGCCGGGATTCCACTCTAGTGGGCAGAGTCTTAACTGAATGCTGGGCGTGCAAATCAGGTCCGAATCAGTCCTCAAAGTAATTGTGAACAGAAGGAAAATGTCTCTATGACAGTAAAAGGAAAATCAGTTTTGTCAAAATATATATAGATATAGTTTATTGATTTAAAAACAGCTTAGATTAAATAACTCATATTGTTATATTGTTAACCCAAAAATATAAATATATGTAAACAGTAACAATAAAGGTAGTATTAATATTAACCCAAATGGGCTAATGACGGTGCTCAATAAACATACCGGTGCTTACCCTTACCTGTGCTTACCCCTGCACCAATCCTGGCTCCACCCTCCCCTGTATCTGCCCTGCCCCCTGCTCTGTCCAGCCCCTCCATCTGTTTTCACTGCCCCGCCCCCCTGCTTTGACTTCGGCAACCCCTCCTTCACACTCACACACTGCAACGCCCTGTTCCGGCCTCAACTTATCCGCTCACCTCTGTCAGAACCTTTTCAGTCCAGTCTCCATAGCAGTGGGAGTGATTGGTGCACACGCTCTGTGGCTCCCACTGTGGAGACGGGACAGACATAGGAACACTGATGTGATGGCAGATAAGAACCATTTGGTCCATCTCATCAGCTCCTAAACATGCAAAACACTTATACAATAGGATTCTATTGGGAGCCAAATAACCTACCAGTATTAGTTTTTTTCGATTGGGGGGGGGGGGGAGACAGGAGTACCCGGAGAAAACCCGCTCATACACAGGGAGAATATACAAACTCCACACAGTTAGGACGGTGCGAGGCAATAATGCTAACCATTACACCACCACACAAGTAATACATAGATCTTGTCCAGTGCCCCAGGAATTACTTGTGGTGTACCCAATGTTTTTTCCATATGATGAGCAAAGACAGCACAATCTACTGATTAAGCATAAGAAATAATGGCCTTTGCAGTGTTCTTTATTTCCAATTTAAAGGTGTATTTCCACCGGTCACACCGGAGCAACAGCAATAACAGCTGGTACGCAATAACCATTATAACGGTGGTATATGAGATGAGAAATCCTGGTTATTGTCCAACACGTGTGTTTTGTCTTCCTGTACTGCAGATTGGCTAGATGCGCTAGATTGTAGAGTCCCAAATATCATCAGAGGTCTCCGTGCTTCCACCAGTGCAGATCTCCGGTCTCTTTATTTTCAACTGTACGGTAGAGAAAACATTAAGAGGTAATAAAACATGAAAGCGATTAGCGCACAGAAAGGGCAACATATAAATGATCAACAAGAAAGATAATAGTAAGATAAGTATCAGCTTCTACGTGCCTGTTTTAAAAATGACTCTGGGTACAAAGTACTGAGCAATATGTCATCCAATCAGGTGGTTTGGACCGATGATATCGGTTTGATGATATCGCTCTCTATATGGTACCCATCGCGAGTTTGTGTGGAAAATCGGATGACAAACAATACGGTAGGTCGGACCGATGTGACGCCAAATTCTGGTCACTCCATAGAACTGGGTGGTATGAAGGCTGCTCTGTACAGGATTTCTATATGTTTAATTCAATCAATGGGTTGAGTCGAAAGTCGGACATTGTGCCAGTGCAGGCCGCAACTAGGGGGGAGGGGCCTAGGGGTCACGGGTGCTGGATTTGATACCCATATGTGCAGGCAGGGGGACGCAGCAGAAATAACTTCTGCCGGCGAATCACGGGGCTCACTGCACATCGCTTACCCAGGCACAGCTTCCTTGCCCCTAGGCACATAGATATGCCATACTTACCTACCCACCCTAAATGACCGGGAAGGTCCTGAAAATTGGGTTCCTCATCCTGGCTTCCCCGAAGCGGCAAGGCTCCCGCATTTAGCCCCCCCCCCTAAAGCGAGCCACTGAGCCCGAAGCGTGGCGAGCGCAGTGAGCCTCAAGAGGAGCCGCGGATTACTTTACATGTACTTCGTGTCCTCTTGCGGGGCGCGCTTCGCTCGCCATGCTTCAGGCTCGGTGGCTCACTGTGCTCGCCACACTATATAGAATCGACTCCACACCGACGTGGATAGTGGGTGTACGAAAAGGTCGGAAGACACGTTCCACCGCCCCACGCTTGGCACGCTGTGCTCGCCATGCTCGAGAGTGGCGTGGATAGTAGGGGGTTGCGTAAAACCTCTTTGTATAGGTAATGTCATGGCATCGCACACCCTATAAAATCGCATGCGATTTTGCTGGAGATGCGATGCGATCCCCTGGGGCATACAGAACAGTGAATAAATTACATGAAAAAATCGTATCGCATCGCATTACACGGCACTAAAATGGCCCATGCGATTTCCCTACACAGAATATCCCACTAAGCAATTTGCATAGTGGGCGCCCTGCTAGGAAACAAGTACCAAATGAATCAATACATGCTCCTTTTGCATCCCAGGGAATGTATTTTGGGGAAGAGGGTCTGTGTGGCATGACTAGGGCAAAGATTTATGAGGGCACATCTGTAAGTCTCAACCATTAATTGTTATGATGAAAGACAGACTGAGGTAATGTAGGCCTCAGCTAAATGAATGAGAACAAACCTTGATGGATGTATCTACTCTATCTAGTGCTGGCTTGAATTCTGCTTCACTGGACCACGTACTTCTGTCAGAGTCTGCATGGAAGGAGATTAAAAAGGTAAAAGATGTCAACAGTTTTTAGTCTAAATAAGAGAGCTATGAGCCTGCCCCTCCCCCTGCAGGGTGACACAGTAACACAGACAGAAGGGAGCTATGAGCCTGCACCTCCCCCTGCAGGGTGACACAGTAACACAGACAGAAGGGAGCTATGAGCCTGCCCCTCCCCCTGCAGGGTGACACAGTAACACAGACAGAAGGAAGCTATGAGCCTGCACCTCCCCCTGCAGGGTGACACAGACAGGACTGAGCTATGAGCCGGCCCCTCCCCCTGCAGGGTGACACAAACAGAAGGGAGCTATGAGCCTGCCCCTACCCCTGCATGGTGACACAAACAAGAGAGCTATCAGCCTGTCCCTCCCATTGCAGGGTGACAAAGACAGAAGGGAGCTATGAGCCTGCACCTCCCCCTGCAGGGTGACACAGACAGAAGGAAGCTATGTGCCTGCCCACCCCTGCAGGGTGACACAGACAGAAGGAAGATATGAGCCTGCCCCTCCCCCTGCAGGGTGACACAAACAGAAGGGAGCTATGAGCCTGCCCCTACCCCTGCAGGGTGACACAGACAAGAGAGCTATGAGCCTGTCCCTCCCATTGCAGGGTGACACAGACAGAAGGAAGCTATGAGCCTGCACCTCCCCCTGCAGGGTGACATAGACAGAAGGGAGCTATGAGCCTGTCCCTCCCCCTGCTGGGTGATACAGACAGAAGGGAGCTATGAGCCTGCCCCTCCCCCTGCAGGGTGACACAGACAGAAGGGAGCTATGAGCCAGCCCCTCCCCCTGCAGGGTGACAAAGACAGAAGGGAGCTATGAGCCTGTCCCTCCCCCTGCAGGGTGACACAGACAGAAGGGAGCTATTAGCCTGCCCCTCCCACTGCAGGGTGACACAGACAGGAGGGAGTTATGAGCCTGCCCCTCCCCCTGCAGGGTGACACAGACAGGAGGGAGCTATGAGCCAGCCCCTTCCCCTGCAGGGTGACACAGACAGAAAGGAGCTATGAGCCTGCCCCTCCCCCTGCAGGGTGACACAAACAAGAGAGCTATGAGCCGGTGACACAGACAGAAGGAAGCTATGAGCCTGCACCTCCCCTGCAGGGTGACACAGAAAGAAGGGAGCTATGAGCCTGTCCCTCCCCCTGCAGGGTGACACAGACAGAAGGGAGCTTTGAGCCAGCCCCTCCCCCTGCAGGGTGACACAGACAGAAGGGAGCTATGAGCCTGCCCCTACCCCTGCAGGGTGACACAGACAAGAGAGCTATGAGCCTGTCCCTCCCATTGCAGGGTGACACAGACAGAAGGAAGCTATGAGCCTGCACCTCCCCCTGCAGGGTGACACAGACAGGAGGGAGCTATAAGCCTGTCCAACCCCCCCCCCCCCCCCCCCCTCCTGCTGGGTGATACAGACAGAAGGAAGCTATGAGCCAGCCCCTCCCCCTGCAGGGTGACACAGACAAAAGGGAGCTATGAGCCTGTTCCTCCCCCTGCAGGGTGACACAGACAGAAGGGAGCTATTAGCCTGCCCCTCCCACTGCAGGGTGACACAGACAGGAGGGAGCTATGAGCCTGCCCCTCCCCCTGCAGGGTGACACAGACAGAAGGGAGCTATGAGCCTGCCCCTCCCCCTGCTGGGTGACACAATCAAGAGAGCTATGAGCCTGTCCCTCCCATTGCAGGGTGACACAGACAGAAGGAAGCTATGAGCCTGCACCTCCCCCTGCAGGATGACACACACAGAAGGGAGCCATGAGCCTGCCCCTCCCCCTGCAGGGTGGCAGAGACAGAAGGGAGCTATGAGCCTGCCCCTCCCCCTGCAGGGTGACACAGACAGAAGGGAGCTATGAGCCTGCCCCTCCCCCTGCAGGGTGACACAGACAGAAGGAAGCTATGAGCCAGCCCCTCCCCTTGCAGGGTGACACAGACAGAAGGAAGCTATGAGCCTGCCCCTCCCCCTGCAGGGTGACACAGACAGAAGGGAGCTATGAGCCTGCCCCTCCCCCTGCAGGGTGACACAGACAGAAGGAAGCTATGAGCCTGCCCCTCCCCCTGCAGGGTGACGCAGTCACACAGATAACTATAATACACTGTACTTACTTTGTATGCTGTCCGAGTACAGGTTGGAGACTCCGTGTTTCACAAAAGTCTCCTCATTATCATCAAACAACTCGGTTTCCTCCCTGTAAGCATAAAGCACAGACAGCGCCACAACCAATCAGACACTGAGGCCAGCAAGTCTAATGCTGGGTACACACTAATAGATATCTCTACAGACGGATTGTGCAGCGTGTACTCCATACATCCTGTCCGATCCACCACTGAGCTGGCTCCCAGTGCGGCTGCACAGGCGGTCAGCGGATCGCCCGTACACACAGTATGATATCTTTAGATACATTGGCTGCATTGCAGAGCCGACGCAATATACTGTATCTGTGAACGACAAGCAAAACCCCAAATAGGCTTTTCTGCCGCTGCAGAATCTACAATACAACATTGAGAAACATTGTTTCCCGATATTTAGTATTTCTCCGTATATTTATTTGTATGTGCAGCTCTTCAATGGCGAATGTATTGGGGGGAAAAAAGCCAACGTCATGGGTCGACACATGAAAAGGTCGACGTTGGTTTTCGAAATTTTTTCCCATTTTTGGAATTTCTCACGCTTTACCATCCACACAGACAACGATTCGAGATTTTCCTGGGAAGAGCTCCCTTAAAAAAAAACGACTGCTGTGTCAGCGCTGCTCAACTGTGTATCAGCCGCTGCTCAGCCCTGCCCCCCAGCAACCCGGCCCTGCCCCCGGCAACCCGGCGTGACGTCGTGTGGCGCATAGGGTCAGACAGCCAGGGGAGGGGGGGACAGGGGTGAAGGAGACACACCGCCGATCAGCCGGAGCCGGCCTGCGCTGAAGCACAGCCCAGAAAATTCTCAGGATTACCACTGAAGGGGTTAATAAGGCCAGCATATAATACCCATCCTAGCACCCTGCATATTTCAAAACCCATGCAGTACCTCTTCCCTGCCTGTGGTGTTCCTTTCTGCTGTGGCACATCTAGCACAGTTCGAGTCTGCATTTCAGTGCAGAAATACAGACCACACTGTGCTAGAAGCACCACAGCAGATAGAGACACCCCAGGAAGGGAAGAGGTACTGCATGGGTTTTGAAAGATGCAGGGTGCTAGAGTGATCGCTAATACCACACCCCATGGAACTAGGGGACCGATTCAGGATTGCTCGTAGCGATCCAAATTCAGCTCCAGCCCCGATGGTTGGGGTTGGCGCATGTGCCAACCCTCGCACCGAACGGCTCCGGTAAGTTACACGCGCTGGAGAGTTTTCTGGGTGTTTCCCTGGGAACGCAGGTGGGCCGATGCCTGCAGCTGATCACATCACATGACATCAGCTCCCGCCCCCTCCTTGGCAAACTCCGATGGAAGTAACTTTTATTTCTGAAACATAGAGAAAACATTCGATGGTCGGCGACCATCGAAAGATTCCTCTCCCCTTCGGCCCCATGCGAGGGGATGTGTTAGCAGCTTTTTTTTTATAGACATAGTAAAATACTGTATGTTCACTCACCCGCTGTCCTCTGCCTTTACTTTGAACAGCAGGAGCACCCCGGTGATGATGAGTATAAGCAGGACACAGAAGGCTGCTCCAACACCTCCATATAAAGTGGACTTTAAAAGCTTTCCTGTACAGTCTGGTCCTGTGTATAGGTATTGCTCTGTATTTGGGCAGCTGAATACAACAAGAGGAGGAACGATATTTACTAACGTGCCGGTATTTTGTGACAGTACAATATGCATAGAATTCAAGTCAAACGTATATGTAAGAGAAATGTCAAAATGTGCTAAGACTTCTGCAGTAGGGCGATAAATAAGGCATGTTCTAGATTCCAATAATGAACAGTACAGAGAGACCATCATTAATATTCGCCACCCTAGGGTAACGTTTTGATAAGAGACAATAATGACCGCTTGCCGTCACAATTTTGGTCAAAATGCATTGGATCGACCACAATCGGACAGTGAAAAGGTCGACATGAGTTTTTCATATTTTTTTGTCCCAAATGTCGACACAGTCAACATGGGTGCCGTCTAAGTGTACCACGGCCCCTCGCATGGCTCACCGCACTCGGGCGCGGTGCCACACTGCACTGGGAACACAATTTTATTCTCCCACCCTGTCGTAGTGGACGGTGGGGCATGAAATATCACCTGACGACACATGTCGGCTCAAATGTGTTTTTTTTTAACTCATGTCGACATTTTGACTGTCGACCTTCTCATTGTTGACTTAATGCTTGTGTCGTCCTTCCGACCTGGTTGATCTTACCCATGTTGACCTTTTTCAAGTGTCGACCTAAGGCCTGTTGACCTTCAGTGGTCTACTCAATGCATGTAGACCTTAATAAGGTCGAACTGATGACCATATCCCATTTGAAATGCTTAGGATACAAATATCAGCCCAATGTTATTCTTAGGTAGAGTACTGCTGCCATCTACTGGATCTAGTGTTTGTTGCACGCACATTTTGTCATTTAAATAAATACTTATTGCACAATGTAAAGCCGTGTACACACGGGGAGATCTGGCTGGGCGATTATGACTATATAGTCGAAATCACCTAGAAGGTTAGCCAGAATCGCCCCGTAGCTACACTATCGCCCGGCCAAATAGACTGAACATGCAAGTACATTTTGACTAGCTGTGGCACACAGTGTATTTGGCCATACCTCCCAATTGTCCCTCTTACCGTGGGGACGTTCCCATGTCCTGCCCGGGGCTGCCATTGTCCCGCGGTGGTGGTGGGGGGGCAGTTGGGAGTGTCCCCCCCTCCCCAGTATGAAGAGAATAGACATTGTGCGCAGAGCGGTGAAAACCGGGGGGGGGGGGGGGGGGGGGGGGGCGGGAGGGGCGCGGCCTTAGGAAACATCATCCACAGGATCACGCCCCCTCTACATAGGCCACGCCCCTTTTCGGGCCTTCACCGCACACGGGTACCGATCCAGGGGGACACACAGGGCCGGATTTCCCACTAGGCACATGAGGCATGTACCTATGGGCGGCACCTGCTGGGGGCGGCATGGCATCCCCCCTTCTCACGGGGGTCTGCGAATCGCAGGAGGGTGGTCATGGGGGTACCGCGATTCGCTGGAGGGGGAGTCGTGGGGGGACTGCGATTCCCGGTAGGGGGGGTCACGGGGGCCCATGATTCGTGGAAGGGTCATGGGGGGCCGTGATTCGTGGGAGGGGGGTTCGCAGGGGTCCGCCAAATGCGGGAGGGGACATCACGGGGGGGCCGCAAATCTTGGGAGGGGCGGTCAGAGGGATCCGCGAATCACGGGAGAGTCCGCAACACGGGCCGCAACTGGGGATGGCAGCCGGCTATCCCCAATGGCATAACTACACATCTTGATTTTGACTAAGCCTTTATGCATAGGTGGACACAATGACAATATACTGTAAGCACAGTGTATGAAATTTTTTTAGTCTGATTGCATATGTCCGGCAATTGATTAACGGGTTGAATGGGTATTGAGAATTTGTGGGTGGTAAGGGGGGGGGGGGGGGGGGAGTTAGGTAAAATCTGCCACTGTTCTCTGCCTAAGTGAGGCCAGATGTAGTCTGTGGGACTGTACTGGCTTCACTGTGACTGGCTATTGGAGGTCCAACCTGCCAGTCACCCGAGGTAGTCCCATTTAGAGGTGTTCCCTCCTTCCGGGTTGCTATGGACTGCAGCTGAAGCAGCCCATAGAACAAGGGGTAAGCGCATGTTCATTACCTACTTTGGTACTGCACATGTGCTTGTACCGGTGCCTGTCATCATTGTACAGGCGCCGGGACCGTAATGGGTAGCTGGGGGCTTCCGGGTGGAGCAGCGGCGACAAGAAGCCAGGGACTGGCCAGGCGCAGCAGCGGGTGGGTTCTGGCATCTGGGTCAGCAGCAGTCCCCTCCTACTATATGGTAGGAGCCACCGCCACTGACTTTTATTACGCCCGCTATCTGCCAAATTTGGTAATAATATTAGGTAAGAATTGACTTATTATAATCTTTATTTTTCATTATGGCTTACGTTCATTTTGTACAGTATTTATTAAACGTTGTTCTATCATTGCTCATCTGAGACTGCATCTGCCACCTACAAGGCCGGTGCAAGGTTTTTCGGGGGCCCTAGGCAAAACTTTTGCAATAAGTTCAAAAAGGACGCCTCTCTCACAGTCACCCTTAATTTTAGGATAATCAGACTCAGGGACAGACCACAGATCCTGGAGCCCCTAGGCAGCTGCCTCATGCTCGCTCTTGGTAGAGCCTTCCGTGGCATGTGAAAATACAGAGCAGACCAATGGGCAAGATGAATACTCACAAGCACTGGGGTCCGATATTCTTCTGTATCTCACATTTACCGTTATTACAGTTGTATTTCTTAGGGGATGTTGGCTCACAGTACGACACGCAGACCATGCCATCGGGTGTAAACTCACTGGAATAAAATCCTTGGAAGCCATCAGGAATTATTATTTCACATAAATCTGAGGAAATAGAAGAGAAATAGCTGTATTGTGGTCAGTAGCGTAACTACAAAATTTCCGCCTTCTGCCCCCTTCCGAACTATTTCGGCATTTCCCTCTCTGCCGGCTCTCGTCAGTGGGGACGTCCTAACGAGAGCCAAGCAAGAATGAGAAGGGTTCCATCTGTATTGAAACTAAATAAAGTAATGTTTGTGTAAAAGTGAGAACACAAAATAACTATAAAGAGATTTCCATCCCGTCCAAGCGATTTTCCATAGCAGGACGATATGGACAGTTGTCCATTCGGCTGGTAATACCAGCAGTGTAACTTACACAAAGAAGGTGGGCCCCCTAGTAGCAGCATCTCCTGCACCTATGGCAGTTATGCCCTTGAGTACAGCTGGCTTGCTACAGATGAGGAAAATAAAGGGGTACAGTGAATTTACTAAAGCTTCTAAAAATGTAGAGGTGACATTGCCAATAGCAACCAATCAGATTCTGTCTATATTTTATTAATTTCATCTTAGAAAATGATAGAAATATCGTATGCTCTTACCATTCGGAGTTTTTTCTGCAACATTTAAAATGCCAGAAATACACAGATTGCCTGTAAGAAGAAGATTTGGGAAATGAAATTCGGAGAAGTAATGTATGACATAATTACTGTATTATTGGATGTTACAGAATGAGACTTGTTTTGTTTAGGTTAAATATTCAAAATAATCCCAGAAGCACTTAACATATCTCTTTACTTGCTTCGTTGCCATCTCTAGCTACAACCTTTTACCTCTGACCCTTGACCTGCTTACAAGAACCACATACCACTCTGATATATCGAGCAATGTCCACAGCTGGACATGACTAGTACAGAAGCAGATTTTTAGAGCTTTAGATGGTGGGACAATGACCTACTGGCTTATTACCCAGGGATGGCCACCTTCTTTTGTTTATCATGGTTATATCCATCGCCACGCTCCCCCGGCACCACTACCTGGCACCAGTCTACACTAGTGAGCACAGTCTGCACAACCCTAGGCACAACTTAACCGAACACTGCCACCAATGCCCACTTTCCAGACCCACAAATAAAAGTGTGGAGGTTGGCATCTTAGAAGTTCCACAGCCACCACTTGCATTAAGTATAATAAGAATTTATTACTCATAGACATCCTTAATTTTGTGATAAGCAGAGATATTTGTGTTCCCCCCACCCTCCCGCAGATCCCATCACTCTGGTAGAGAGGACCATGGCTGAGCTCTTCCATGGCTTTCATTATGGAGAGGAACATTCAATCATCTAGGAAGGGAAAGGGTCAGCCCAGGATAGAGATGGGTGAAGGAGGAGGACAGAGAAGATGGATGAAGAGAAATGTGGAAGAAGGTAACACTGTTCTCAGCTCCTATTGCACGACTGCACCTCAGTGAGTACCATCCATGGTGGAAATATGGATCTGCAGACTACGCCATTCTACCACATGGAAGGAGAAGGTGATAGCAGGTAAAGGAAACCTTGATTCCTGTGCGGTACTTTGAGCAGGTAAGCAGATATGTGGCTGTGTAACTAGAACTTTCTCTGAATTTCAAAGTGACCTGTATAATTATATCTATATTGCATGGTGTTCTCTCGGATGCTCTCTGTATTACAGTATAATGGGATCAGAAGTATTCTCCCTGTATTATGTGACAGTCACTAATATGCTCTCTAATGTACAGTACAGCAGTCGCGAGGAAGTGATCTCTGAAATATATATGGCCACTGGGATGCACTCTGTATTGTATTGATGTTATTGATTGCACTCTATATTGTATGCCACTGTAAAAGAAATGATAAATTACTTTGTTTCCAATTGTAAAGTGCAATGGATTATGCTGCTCTAGATAAGAAAATGTAAATAAATAAAGTAAAATGTATGTTTTTACCACAATTTAGGCCAAAAATGACCTCATCAGATGGGTCCATAACATTCCTAATATTGACATTTGCCCTTTTTAGGTTTTCCTCTCCCCATTCCCCTTTACTACTGGGTACTTTTCTTCCTATGCGGACACCATAAACAGAAGAAACAATGTAACAGATGACAACATCTCAGGTAACTTGAAACTCACCTGTGCAATTGTCTTTTTTGGCTTCCAGATCTATCTTCACCTGTTCCACAATCATTGTAAATTCCTCAGTCACATTGAAGTTTTCCTTAACCTCCACCTGTGCAATAACCTTATGATCTACAATAATGCTGCCCCTCCTGTAACAGACACATGAGGAGTCATTTAGAGACCGTCCCATTAACGGGATTCATGAAATTCCGAGACATTCTTTTAAGGACTGCGTTGACCGACTAGAAATAACTGTACTTCTGGAAATACGTTCCGGTGAATGAGACAGATGTTCCAATGTTTTTTCATGTGACCAAAACTCATAAAAATTAAAACACCTGGTTTCTTCCAATTTTAGACCAAAATCAATAACCACTGACTCTAATTCCTAACTTAAACCCTAGTCCCTATTATGTAATGCTAAAAAAATCAAAACCTCTTACCCCTAACCCCGACCCTAATCCCGATCTCTAAAACTACACTGTAATCAATAACCCAAACTCTAATTCCGATCCTCAACCCTAGTCCCAATTCTGTAATGCTAAAAAACCCAACTCTAATCCCTAACCCCAACCCTAGTTCCAATTCTGTAATGCTAAAAAACCCAACTCTAATCCCTAACCCCAACCCTAGTCCTTATTCTGTAATGCTAAAAAACCCAACTCTAATCCCTAACCCCAACCCTAGTCCCTATTCTGTAATGCTAAATTCTAATCCCTAACCCCAACCCTAGTCCCTAAAGCCAACCTCAATTTAAATTCTCTAATGCTAGTCCCTAAACCCAACTATAATCCCGAATCCCAACTCTAATCCCTATTCTCCAACACTAGCCTTATATAAAGTTATGGATTATATCATCAACAGTAAAAAAGTTAACACAAGCAAAAGGTTGCCACCCAAAAATTTGACCCATTAAAAGGTTGACATGCGGTTTTCACTTTTTTGGTTTCAATTTGTAGATTTGAGCACATGGGACTCCCAAATAGTGTAACGTGTCCCCACTGCCGATGGGCACGGTAAGCCCCGTTAGAGCATGGAGGAACATGTACTAAGCCTTGAGGAGTGATAAAATGGAAAGACATAAAGTGATAGCCAATCAGCTCCTAACTGCCATGTTATAGGTTGTGTTGCATGAAAGACGGGAGCTGATTGGTTGGTACTTTATCTATCCCCACGTTATCTCTCTTTAATGCTTAGTGGTATCCAGTCCATATGTCAACAATGTCTAGGTCAATAGGCCCACACCAAATTGTGCGCCTGCGCATTTCTGCACATGTGCATATGGCGGACAGGGTGCACGCACCCTACACAGCGGGCGGGGGGCAGAGAGGGTGTGAGGTGCCGGCAGCCTCATTACCATATGGGAACGCTCAGCGTTCCGTGGGCGTTCCCATGGGCAGGCAGCTGACTAGATGTCCCCCCAAGCGGACCCCCCCCCCCCTTGCTTAGGGCAACCTTACACATGTGCGGGCCTTCACCATCAAATAATGGATGTTTATGTTAAACATAAATACACAGCCAATGCTGGCAAACCCGGGCTGTGGGGGGGGGAGCAGGGTTTGGGGGACTCCCAAGGCTACTCACACTACTTATATTATTATGGAATTAGCGTCCCTGCCATCCTGGACCATAGAATTCATAGTCCAGACACTCACCTGATTTTCTCTATTATCACGCCCTTGTAGCCAGGGACATTTGAATACACCAAGTCCATCTGTATATAGAAAGATACAGGCAAAGCACAGATATTATTCTTGGCTGATGATTATATAACAGTATAAGATGCACCAATAAGACTTCCTTTCTCACCTCTCTTTTAAACTCCTCTTCAAATTCCTTATACTCCTTAGTATTGTTGTCACTTAGATTCTCTGAATACTCTCTATCAATTCTTATCTCCACTTCCACAGAGGTGTTAACTGCCTTCACTAGAAGAAAGGAACCAGACAGCTATCGATTAGCATGTTATATATATACCAGCTATGGTACTTACCATACACACATTTATCTCATTACAAACTGTTTCTGTACTTGTGCAATGCAAAGCATGACACCACAAAAGCATGATATCACTAAGGATGACATCACTAAGCATGACATCATATAGATAGCAGGAAATAATCACTGTGTATGAATGGGACCAGGATCCAAATATCGACTCTTTTTCAGAGGTTGGTACACAATGTAATTCAGACCTGATCGCACTGGCGCTAATGTGGAGTGGCCAGTGAACAGGTAAACACCAACCCACTAAAGTGAAATACCACCATGTGAAATAAGTGTGTAAGCCATGCGGAAAATTTTTCAGCTGAGCTAATATGTTCAGAGCCCTTTTGTAAGAATCTCACCATAGAATGATTTGGTACTTCTTTACTTTCACGGCGCCACGCGTACTTCCGGGTTACGCTCGCCACTAATTAAGTTAAATAAACGGGGTTAACGCCATGCCAACATGGATAGTTCATACCTCCACTATCCATGTTGGCATGGAGTTGATTTTAATTAGCGTGGCGAGCGTAGCGAGCCACCGAGCCCGCAGCGTGGGCGAGCGAAGCGAGCCCCGCAAGGGGACTCTGACGCGCGGCGCCATGCTGGCGCCGTGAAAGTAAAGAATTACCAATGATTTTCCTTCTGGGTACAACTCATCGTAGGCTCAGCAGCGCTCAACGCTCATCGCCGGACCATACACACTGGGCAGCTTTGAGCTGAAAGCCGGTCAAATCTGCTGCTTTGAGCGACTTTCAGTTCAAAGTCGCCCAGTGTATATGTCCCTTAAAGGTAACAGGTGCCAGATCTGAGCCCTGCTTTCATGCCAGCAGGCAGGGAAGGCTGTGCTAGAGTCTATGAAACAGGGGTTAGCTCTAATAATGCCATCTGTAGATGTTGTTATTATCACAGGACTCCATCCGGAGGTGGCGCTGTTATCACAGGGCTCCATCTTGTATTTTTTTACAATTCGATTTCAGAAAATGTGAAGCAGATTGTATTTTCCATTCAAAGAATGAGAAATGCTATATGCTTACTAAACACCTATTGTAGTTGGACAAGACCTGTGCATAAATAAGTTTAGGCAATAGTTTGGAGACTTACCGGGAGGAAATCTGTCTATTATAATCTCACACTGGATACCATGGAACAGTTCTGTACATATGCACTTAATTCCGTCATAGTACCCACCATTCTGGCAGTCTGTTGAGGATGAGAATAGTGAAACAGGCTGTAAATAATTACAGAATGATTACAAAATAACAGTGATAATAATAAATCGGCTACAGTATTTGTTACATTCAGGTTAGGTACGTTATGTCATTACTTACTATGGGGGTTGTGAAGTTATCAGACTCACTGTAAAACTGTAATTATTATATTTTATTAGGTGTAGTGATTAATGTACATTTTAGTCCATCTGTACCCTCTTGTTCTCTGCAGATGTTTCTATTCCCCATATCTGTGTGTACCATAGTATTAGACTGTATATTGCCCAATATGATCAGACAGGAAATGTCCACAGGGGGTGATCCAATTCCCCTGCTATTTACAGGAAGATTATGTCCACAGGGGGTAATCAGGACATAACCAAAAGACAATCTTCACAGGGGGTGATCAAGACATAATGCAATCAGACTGTGATTGTGTCTCTATCTTCAGTTCCTTTGTGTAACGCTGGTCAATACCAGACTTAGTGGGACCGGGCACCGCAGGGGGTGATCAGCATATAACGTTATCAGCTTGTGGTTGTTCCTCCTTATTGACACTCCTTTGCATATCTCTGGACTCTAGTAGACTCTTTGGAGCCTGACCCAGCAGGGGGGGCAGCAGCAGCAGATGGACAGGTGGGATAAACCTGACTCTTGAATCCACCAATCCGGACCCAGTGCAAGTCCACTGATAGTTCAGGTACGGTGGGAATTTAGAAGGTTTTAAAATGACTTGTACACATGCCGGCTCCTCATGTTAGTCGCATTCCTGGCTCAGGGGTCATACCCTCCACTGGATCTAGTGGAACACATCGTTTGCCCGGGAAGGGGGCATCCTACTAAGCTCTGGTGTGGAGCGTCCGGTGCTGTGGGGATTTACACAGGTTTCTGCTATCACTGCTGTGTGGAATAAGTGATAGTTTTGCCTTTTTGGAACTGCTGCTACAAGGACGGCCATTTTGGACTGCTACCTGATAACGTTTATATGCTACATTTGCCTCTTGTTCCTGTCTTTATCTACCTGTGTGTGCTGTGATAAAAATAAACCATATTTTGGTTTCATCTGCTCGGTGTCTGAGTGATTGAAGAACTCGTATCTTCACAGGGGTTATTCCGACCTAATCAGGTGCCATAGAAATCTGAAGAAGCTGCCAAGGATGGAACTCATCCCAGCAGGTTGCAGGGTCAGGGAGCGGGGATGAGAGAGTGATATAACTCCCCTTCCCCCCGTGGTCATCGGCGGCAATCTAGTGCTCCCCCCAGCTAGTGATCGGAAAGGAAATCCCAGTGCGGCACCCCACGAACCACCCCCCCCCCCCGGGTAGTGCCACGCTGAAATTCCCCGCCCCCGCCACCCTCCGGGGGGGGGGGGGAGCGGCGGGGGAGGGGATTTGCCTGTGGTGCTGACGGGGCTTGCACCGGCCCTGGACCTAATCGGTTCTCTACTGAGTTGCAGAGCCCTGCATTTAGATAGATGCAGCCCACCAGAGTGAAATCCCACCCTGTGCAAGCCCAATCTCCCTGAATACATCTGGTCACGCCTGAGTTTTCCCTGACACTTCCAGAAAATGGCAGGGGGACACACCAACAAACGCCGGCTTCCTGTCAATCAACCTGCGTATGGCTACTGATTTAAAAAAGGTGCCGGATTTTAATGCAGGATGGCCTCGCGTATGCGTACTGTGAGACTTACGCATGCACTCTCACAGTTGGATTCACAGCCCACAAATCAGGTCTGAATAACCCCCAATGTCACAGTGGCTACTCTATAAATGTATTCTATAAACCTACGTATATGTAGATGTACTGTGTTTTTGTAGTCACATCTGAAATATGGTTAAATGCAAATAAGATGGCATGTTGCCCTGGGCAACCAATCAGATTCTGTCTATGATCTTCTAGTAGATGCTAAATAAATAAGAAGTATATTCTGATTGGTTGCCCCTAACATCCCATCTTCAATAGACCTCCAATCTTAGTAAATAACCCTCTGTGACTCCTTCTACATAAATATTGATGATGATGATGATGATGACGATGATAAATGTGCAAACCCCAACTGCGAACGGCAGAAAAATGCTAAGCGTACCCATGGGTGCGTGGGTGGGCCAATGTCTGCTGCGGGGGGGCGAGCGGTTTAGACTGACTTTTATTTGCTATGGCAAGATAAATTAATCGATGGTCGGCGACTGCAACCGCGGCGACTGCGGCGGCATGCGAGGGGATGTGTCTTTGTTACACTTCCCCTGCATGGCTGTGAGGGGAAATGGCAATCATGCATGTGGCGGGCAGAGTTACATGGCTCACTAAGCATTGAATAACCCCCTTGATGGGTTTCACGGCAGCTCCTGGTTCAACCTTGCATCTTGCTGTGGACATGTGCAAAGCATGAATTAAGGGGGCACAGCAGGTGTGACTGAATTCTGGACCCCTAGCTAATTGTACCCAATATAATTCTACCCCCGCAGACCCCCCCCCCCCCCCTCGCTGATATCCTGCTGCTGCAGATGCTGGATAATTGGCAGTTCCAGGTCACTGCCTACTGGGTAGGGAGGAACCGCCTGAACTCATTGACCCATGTGCACTGCACACTTCGACCCCTAATATATATATAAGCCTATTGTAAAGTATACTTAATTGCTGAAAAGATATTTGTTACACTAAACCGGGCTTTGGCTGTTGGTAGGAAACGTCTATGGTTATATACAGTGCTGCATTTCCCACTAGGCCCTTGCCTAGGGGTGACACTTGCTGGGGGTTCGGGGGTCTTAATGTTATTAAGACTTATTTTTTTTAATACTTAATTTTATATTATTATAATTATATTATTAATTTTAACTATTAGGAGTGGAACAATGGGCAGAAAATGGTGTTCCTAGAGGTAGGTTAGGTAGGGTTAGGTTGAGTCTGCTGGAGGGGGGATCTCAAGGTACAGTATCCAAAAGAAGGGTGCAGTGATGGAAGATTGAGAAGACAATAATATGCCTAGAGGATCCCTAAATCTGCCCCTGGTTATATATAGTATTATGGCAACCGAGTACCAATGTTTCATCATGGAAATATATGTAGTTCATAAACATATGTCTATTATATTTTAATTGTAGTAACAATCTATTTGTTGTGTATATTTAGACAATAAAAACATTCTAAAAACAAACAGAAAGAAGTTACTCACATGGTGTCGGTGTAGTAGCAGTTGTGGTTGTGATAGGTTCATAAGTTGTAGTAGTTGTTGATCGGCTTGTGATCTTAGGTGCTGTTGTTGGGGTCGTGGGAGAAGAATTAATAATCGTGGTGACAATAGTTGGGTTTGTTGTAGAAGAAGCTTTTGTAGTTGGAGTCGTAATAAGGACCGGAGTTGTAGGGACGGTTGTGGTCTTAGATGCTGTTGTTGGGGTTGTGGGAGAAGAATTATTAATCGTGGTGACAATAGTTGGGTTTGTTGTAGAAGAAGCTTTTGTAGTTGGAGTTGTAATAAGGACCGGTGTTGTAGGGACGGTTGTGGTCTTAGGTGCTGTTGTTGGGGTTGTGGGAGAAGAATTATTAATCGTGGTGACAATAGTTGGGTTTGTTGTAGAAGAAGCTTTTGTAGTTGGAGTTGTAATAAGGTGCGGTGTTTTGGGGACGGTTGTGGTCTTAGGTGCTGCTGTTGGGGCTGTGGGTGAAGAAGTGTTAATCGTGGTGACAATAGTTGGGTTTGTTGTAGACGAAGCTTTTGTAGTTGGAGTTGTAAAAAGGTCCGGTGTTGTAGGGACGGTTGTGGTCTTAGGTGCTGTTGTTGGGGTTGTGGGAGAAGAATTATTAATCGTGGTGACAATAGTTGGGTTTGTTGTAGAAGAAGCTTTTGTAGTTGGAGTTGTAATAAGGTGCGGTGTTGTAGAGATGGTTGTGGTCTTAGGTGCTGCTGTTGGGGTTGTGGGTGAAGAAGTGTTAATCGTGGTGACAATAGTTGGGTTTGTTGTAGAAGAAGCTTTTGTAGTTGGAGTTGTAATAAAATCCGGTGTTGTAGGGACGGTTGTGGTCTTAGGTGCTGCTGTTGGGGTTGTGGGTGAATAAGTGTTAATCGTGGTGACAATAGTTGGGTTTGTTGTAGAAGAAGCTTTTGTAGTTGGAGTTGTAATAAGGGCCGGTGTTGTAGTGATTGTTGTGGTCTTAGATGCTGCAGTTGTTGGGGTTGTGGGAGAAGAAGTATTAATTGTAATGACAATAGTTGGGGATGCTGTAAAAGAAGCTTTTGTAGTTGAAGTTGTAATAAGGTCCGGTGTTGTAGGGAGGGTTGAGGTCTTGTGTACTGCTGTTGTTGGGGTTGTGGGAGAGGTATTAATCGTAGTGACAATAGATGGGGTTAATGGCAGGGGGACACACCAACAAACGCCGGCTTCCTGTCAATCAACCTGCGTATGGCTACTGATTTAAAAAAGGTGCCGGATTTTAATGCAGGATGGCCTCGCGTATGCGTACTGTGAGACTTACGCATGCACTCTCACAGTTGGATTCACAGCCCACAAATCAGGTCTGAATAACCCCCAATGTCACAGTGGCTACTCTATAAATGTATTCTATAAACCTACGTATATGTAGATGTACTGTGTTTTTGTAGTCACATCTGAAATATGGTTAAATGCAAATAAGATGGCATGTTGCCCTGGGCAACCAATCAGATTCTGTCTATGATCTTCTAGTAGATGCTAAATAAATAAGAAGTATATTCTGATTGGTTGCCCCTAACATCCCATCTTCAATAGACCTCCAATCTTAGTAAATAACCCTCTGTGACTCCTTCTACATAAATATTGATGATGATGATGATGATGACGATGATAAATGTGCAAACCCCAACTGCGAACGGCAGAAAAATGCTAAGCGTACCCATGGGTGCGTGGGTGGGCCAATGTCTGCTGCGGGGGGGCGAGCGGTTTAGACTGACTTTTATTTGCTATGGCAAGATAAATTAATCGATGGTCGGCGACTGCAACCGCGGCGACTGCGGCGGCATGCGAGGGGATGTGTCTTTGTTACACTTCCCCTGCATGGCTGTGAGGGGAAATGGCAATCATGCATGTGGCGGGCAGAGTTACATGGCTCACTAAGCATTGAATAACCCCCTTGATGGGTTTCACGGCAGCTCCTGGTTCAACCTTGCATCTTGCTGTGGACATGTGCAAAGCATGAATTAAGGGGGCACAGCAGGTGTGACTGAATTCTGGACCCCTAGCTAATTGTACCCAATATAATTCTACCCCCGCAGACCCCCCCCCCCCCCCCCTCGCTGATATCCTGCTGCTGCAGATGCTGGATAATTGGCAGTTCCAGGTCACTGCCTACTGGGTAGGGAGGAACCGCCTGAACTCATTGACCCATGTGCACTGCACACTTCGACCCCTAATATATATATAAGCCTATTGTAAAGTATACTTAATTGCTGAAAAGATATTTGTTACACTAAACCGGGCTTTGGCTGTTGGTAGGAAACGTCTATGGTTATATACAGTGCTGCATTTCCCACTAGGCCCTTGCCTAGGGGTGACACTTGCTGGGGGTTCGGGGGTCTTAATGTTATTAAGACTTATTTTTTTTAATACTTAATTTTATATTATTATAATTATATTATTAATTTTAACTATTAGGAGTGGAACAATGGGCAGAAAATGGTGTTCCTAGAGGTAGGTTAGGTAGGGTTAGGTTGAGTCTGCTGGAGGGGGGATCTCAAGGTACAGTATCCAAAAGAAGGGTGCAGTGATGGAAGATTGAGAAGACAATAATATGCCTAGAGGATCCCTAAATCTGCCCCTGGTTATATATAGTATTATGGCAACCGAGTACCAATGTTTCATCATGGAAATATATGTAGTTCATAAACATATGTCTATTATATTTTAATTGTAGTAACAATCTATTTGTTGTGTATATTTAGACAATAAAAACATTCTAAAAACAAACAGAAAGAAGTTACTCACATGGTGTCGGTGTAGTAGCAGTTGTGGTTGTGATAGGTTCATAAGTTGTAGTAGTTGTTGATCGGCTTGTGATCTTAGGTGCTGTTGTTGGGGTCGTGGGAGAAGAATTAATAATCGTGGTGACAATAGTTGGGTTTGTTGTAGAAGAAGCTTTTGTAGTTGGAGTCGTAATAAGGACCGGAGTTGTAGGGACGGTTGTGGTCTTAGATGCTGTTGTTGGGGTTGTGGGAGAAGAATTATTAATCGTGGTGACAATAGTTGGGTTTGTTGTAGAAGAAGCTTTTGTAGTTGGAGTTGTAATAAGGACCGGTGTTGTAGGGACGGTTGTGGTCTTAGGTGCTGTTGTTGGGGTTGTGGGAGAAGAATTATTAATCGTGGTGACAATAGTTGGGTTTGTTGTAGAAGAAGCTTTTGTAGTTGGAGTTGTAATAAGGTGCGGTGTTTTGGGGACGGTTGTGGTCTTAGGTGCTGCTGTTGGGGCTGTGGGTGAAGAAGTGTTAATCGTGGTGACAATAGTTGGGTTTGTTGTAGACGAAGCTTTTGTAGTTGGAGTTGTAAAAAGGTCCGGTGTTGTAGGGACGGTTGTGGTCTTAGGTGCTGTTGTTGGGGTTGTGGGAGAAGAATTATTAATCGTGGTGACAATAGTTGGGTTTGTTGTAGAAGAAGCTTTTGTAGTTGGAGTTGTAATAAGGTGCGGTGTTGTAGAGATGGTTGTGGTCTTAGGTGCTGCTGTTGGGGTTGTGGGTGAAGAAGTGTTAATCGTGGTGACAATAGTTGGGTTTGTTGTAGAAGAAGCTTTTGTAGTTGGAGTTGTAATAAAATCCGGTGTTGTAGGGACGGTTGTGGTCTTAGGTGCTGCTGTTGGGGTTGTGGGTGAATAAGTGTTAATCGTGGTGACAATAGTTGGGTTTGTTGTAGAAGAAGCTTTTGTAGTTGGAGTTGTAATAAGGGCCGGTGTTGTAGTGATTGTTGTGGTCTTAGATGCTGCAGTTGTTGGGGTTGTGGGAGAAGAAGTATTAATTGTAATGACAATAGTTGGGGATGCTGTAAAAGAAGCTTTTGTAGTTGAAGTTGTAATAAGGTCCGGTGTTGTAGGGAGGGTTGAGGTCTTGTGTACTGCTGTTGTTGGGGTTGTGGGAGAGGTATTAATCGTAGTGACAATAGATGGGGTTGCTGTGGAAGAAGCTCTTGTAGTTGTAATAAAGTCTGGTGTTGTAGTTCCAGTTGTGGAGTTAGATGCTGCTGTTGCTGGGGTTGCGTTGGAAGCAGTGACCGTCTGTGGATCAGAAGTTTGGGTTGGGGCGTTCCGGGAGCTTGTAGTTGCATTAGAAACAGTTGATGGAATAGTGGTTCTTGTTGTAGATCTATAAAATGTTTCTGTTGTATCAGGTAAAGAAGATATTTCTATCCAGGTTGTGCTAGTCACAAGAGAGGTGGTTGCAGAAGGTAAAGCAGATGATTCAGATGGTGCTGTTCCATGTACTCTTGTAGACGTTTCTGCTGTTCCTACCTCAGTAGAATGAACATCTGCCTGTGTTGTGTCAGTCACATGATCTGGCACAGTAGATCTTTCTGCTGATGTTACATAAGTCAAATGAGAGGTTTTGGACTGTGTTGTATCTGGCACAGTAGATGCTTCTCCTGCTGTTATAGAAGTTATATAAGATAATTTGGATTGTGTTGTATCCATCACAGTAGATGTTTCTGCTGCTGTTATCTCAGTTACATAAGTGTGAGACTCAGTTGTATCAGATAAAGTAGATGTTGCTGCATTTGCCTCAGTCAAATGAGATGTTTTGACCTCTGTTGTATCTGGAACAGTATATGTTTCTGCTGTTGTAATAGAAGTCATATCAGATGTTTCTGCTGCTGTTCGTTTAGTCATATGAGATGTTTCAGACTCAGTTGTATCAGGCACAGTAGATTTTTCTGCTTCAGTTGTCTCAGTAGTATGAGATGTTTCAGAACCAGCTGTATCTGCCACAGTAGATGTTTCTGCTGTTGTCTCAGTAACATGAGATGTTTCAAACTCAGTTGTTTCAGGCAGAGTAGATGTTTCTGCTGCTGTTCTCTCGGTCATATGAGATATTTCAGAAACAGTTATATCAGGCAGAGTAGATGTTTCTGCTGTGGTTGTCTCAGTCACATAAGGTGTCTCTGACTCAGAGGTATCAGGAAGAGTAGATGTTTCTGCTGCTGTTCTCTCGGTCATATGAGATGTTTCAGACTCAACTGTATCTGCCACAGTAGATGTTTCTGCTGTTGTCTCAGTAACATGAGATGTTTCAGACACAGTTGTATCAGGCACAGTAGATGTGTCTGCTGTGGTTGTCTCAGTCGTATGAGATGTTTCAGACTCAGTTGTATCAGGCAAAGTAGATGATTCTTCTGTTGTCTCAGTAACATGAGATGTTTCAAACTCAGTTGTTTCAGGCAGAGTAGATGTTTCTGCTGCTGTTCTCTCAGTCATATGAGATATGCCAGGCTCAGCTGTATCATGCACAGTAGATGTTTCTGCTATGGTTGTCTCAGTCGTATGAGATGTTTCAAACTCAGTTGTATCAGGTGCAGAAGATGATTCTGCTGCTGTTGTCTCAGTTGTATGAGATATTTCAGACTCAGCTGTTTCACGCAGAGTAGATGTTTCTGATGTTATCTCAGTAACAAAAGATGTTTCAAACTCAGTTGTATCAGGCACAGTAGATGTTTCTGCTGGGGTTGTCTTGGTTGTATGAGAAGTTGCAGACTCAGATGTCTCAGGCAAAGTAGATGTTTCTGCTGCTGTTGTCTCAGACATATGAGATGCATTTGACCCAGTTGTATCCAGCACAGTAGATATTTCTGCTGCGGTTGTTTCCGTTCTATGAGATGCTTCAGTCTCAGCTGTATCAGGCACAGTAGACATAGCTCCTGTTGTCTCAGATACATGAGATGTTTCAGACTCAGCTGTTTCAGGCAGAGTAGATGTTTCTGCTGCTGTTCTCTCAGTCATATGAGATGTTTCTGACTCAGCTGTATCTGCCACAGTAGATGATTCTGCTGTTGTCTCAGTAACATGAGATGTTTCAAACTCTGTTGTTTCAGACACAGTAGATATTTCTGATGGAGTTGTCTCAGTCGTACGAAAAGTTTCAGACTCAGCTGTCTCAGGCAGAGCAGATGTTTCTGCTGCTATTGTCTCAGTCGCATGAGATGTTTCTGACTCAGCTGTATCTGCCACAGTAGATGTTTCTGCTATGGTTGTCTCAGTTGTATGAGATGTTTCAAACTCAGTTGTATCAGGTGCAGAAGATGATTCTTCTGCTGTTGTCTCAGTTGTATGATATGTTTTAGACTCAGTTGTATTGGGCACAGTAGGTGTGGCTGCTGTTGTCTCAGTTAAATTAGATGTTTCAAATTCAGTTGTTTCAGGCACAGTAGATGTTTCTGATGGAGTTGTCTCAGTCGTATGAAAAGTTTCAGACTCAGCTGTCTCAGGCAGAGCAGATGTTTCTGCTGCTATTGTCTCAGTCGCATGAGATGTTTCTGACTCAGCTGTATCATACACAGTAGATGTTTCTGCCATGGTTGTCTCAGTCGTATGAGATGTTTCAAACTCAGTTGTATCAGTTGCAGAAGATGATTCTGCTGCTGTTGTCTCAGTTGTATGATATGTTTTAGACTCAGTTGTATCGGGCACAGTAGGTGTGGCTGCTGTTGTCTCAGTTAAATGAGATGTTTCAAACTCAGTTGTTTCAGGCACAGTAGATGTTTCTGCTGTTGTATCAGTAACATGAGATGTTTCAAGCTCAGTTGTATCAGGCACAGTATATGTTTCTGCTGCGGTTGTCTCAGTCGAATGAGAAGCTTCAGACTCAACTGTTTCAGGCAGAGTAGATGTTTCTGCTGCTGTTCTCTCAGTCATGTAAGATGTTTCAGGCTCAGCTGTATTATACACAGTAAATGTTTCTGCTATTGTTGTCCCTGTAACACGTGATGTTTCAAACTCAGTTGTTTCAGGCAGAGTAGGTGATTCTGCTGCTGTTGTCTCAGTTGTATGAGATATTTCAGACTCAGCTGTTTCACGCAGAGTAGATGTTTCTGATGTTATCTCAGTAACAAAAGATGTTTCAAACTCAGTTGTATCAGGCACAGTAGATGTTTCTGCTGGGGTTGTCTTGGTTGTATGAGAAGTTGCAGACTCAGATGTCTCAGGCAAAGTAGATGTTTCTGCTGCTGTTGTCTCAGACATATGAGATGCATTTGGCCCAGTTGTATCCAGCACAGTAGATATTTCTGCTGCGGTTGTTTCCGTTCTATGAGATGCTTCAGTCTCAGCTGTATCAGGCACAGTAGACATAGCTCCTGTTGTCTCAGATACATGAGATGTTTCAGACTCAGCTGTTTCAGGCAGAGTAGATGTTTCTGCTGCTGTTCTCTCAGTCATGTAAGATGTTTCAGGCTCAGCTGTATTATACACAGTAAATGTTTCTGCTATTGTTGTCCCTGTAACACGTGATGTTTCAAACTCAGTTGTTTCAGGCAGAGTAGGTGATTCTGCTGCTGTTGTCTCAGTTGTATGAGATATTTCAGACTCAGCTGTTTCACGCAGAGTAGATGTTTCTGATGTTATCTCAGTAACAAAAGATGTTTCAAACTCAGTTGTATCAGGCACAGTAGATGTTTCTGCTGGGGTTGTCTTGGTTGTATGAGAAGTTGCAGACTCAGATGTCTCAGGCAAAGTAGATGTTTCTGCTGCTGTTGTCTCAGACATATGAGATGCATTTGGCCCAGTTGTATCCAGCACAGTAGATATTTCTGCTGCGGTTGTTTCCGTTCTATGAGATGCTTCAGTCTCAGCTGTATCAGGCACAGTAGACATAGCTCCTGTTGTCTCAGATACATGAGATGTTTCAGACTCAGCTGTTTCAGGCAGAGTAGATGTTTCTGCTGCTGTTCTCTCAGTCATATGAGATGTTTCTGACTCAGCTGTATCTGCCACAGTAGATGATTCTGCTGTTGTCTCAGTAACATGAGATGTTTCAAACTCAGTTGTTTCAGACACAGTAGATATTTCTGATGGAGTTGCCTCAGTCGTACGAAAAGTTTCAGACTCAGCTGTCTCAGGCAGAGCAGATGTTTCTGCTGCTATTGTCTCAGTCGCATGAGATGTTTCTGACTCAGCTGTATCTGCCACAGTAGATGTTTCTGCTATGGTTGTCTCAGTTGTATGAGATGTTTCAAACTCAGTTGTATCAGGTGCAGAAGATGATTCTTCTGCTGTTGTCTCAGTTGTATATGTTTTAGACTCAGTTGTATTGGGCACAGTAGGTGTGGCTGCTGTTGTCTCAGTTAAATTAGATGTTTCAAACTCAGTTGTTTCAGGCACAGTAGATGTTTCTGATGGAGTTGTCTCAGTCGTATGAAAAGTTTCAGACTCAGCTGTCTCAGGCAGAGCAGATGTTTCTGCTGCTATTGTCTCAGTCGCATGAGATGTTTCTGACTCAGCTGTATCATGCACAGTAGATGTTTCTGCTATGGTTGTCTCAGTCGTATGAGATGTTTCAAACTCAGTTGTATCAGTTGCAGAAGATGATTCTGCTGCTGTTGTCTCAGTTGTATGATATGTTTTAGACTCAGTTGTATCGGGCACAGTAGGTGTGGCTGCTGTTGTCTCAGTTAAATGAGATGTTTCAAACTCAGTTGTTTCAGGCACAGTAGATGTTTCTGCTGTTGTATCAGTAACATGAGATGTTTCAAGCTCAGTTGTATCAGGCACAGTATATGTTTCTGCTGCGGTTGTCTCAGTCGAATGAGAAGCTTCAGACTCAACTGTTTCAGGCAGAGTAGATGTTTCTGCTGCTGTTCTCTCAGTCATGTAAGATGTTTCAGGCTCAGCTGTATTATACACAGTAAATGTTTCTGCTATTGTTGTCCCTGTAACACGTGATGTTTCAAACTCAGTTGTTTCAGGCAGAGTAGGTGATTCTGCTGCTGTTGTCTCAGTTGTATGAGATATTTCAGACTCAGCTGTTTCACGCAGAGTAGATGTTTCTGATGTTATCTCAGTAACAAAAGATGTTTCAAACTCAGTTGTATCAGGCACAGTAGATGTTTCTGCTGGGGTTGTCTTGGTTGTATGAGAAGTTGCAGACTCAGATGTCTCAGGCAGAGTAGATGTTTCTGCTGCTGTTGTCTCAGACATATGAGATGCATTTGGCCCAGTTGTATCCGGCACAGTAGATATTTCTGCTGCGGTTGTTTCCGTTCTATGAGATGCTTCAGTCTCAGCTGTATCAGGCACAGTAGACATAGCTCCTGTTGTCTCAGATACATGAGATGTTTCAGACTCAGCTGTTTCAGGCAGAGTAGATGTTTCTGCTGCTGTTCTCTCAGTCATATGAGATGTTTCTGACTCAACTGTATATGCCACAGTAGATGATTCTGCTGTTGTCTCAGTAACATGAGATGTTTCAAACTCAGTTGTTTCAGACACAGTAGATGTTTCTGATGGAGTTGTCTCAGTCGTATGAAAAGTTTCATACTCAGCTGTCCCAGGCAGAGCAGATGTTTCTGCTGCTATTGTCTCAGTCGGATGAGATGTTTCTGACTCAGCTGTATCCGCCGCAGTAGATGTTTCTGCTATGGTTGTCTCAGTCGTATGAGATGTTTCAAACTCAGTTGTATCAGGTGCAGAAGATGATTCTGCTGCTGTTGTCTCAGTTGTATGATATGTTTTAGACTCAGTTGTATCGGGCACAGTAGGTGTGGCTTCTGTTGTTTCAGTTAAATGAGATGTTTCAAACTCAGTTGTTTCAGGCACAGTAGATGTTTCTGATGGAGTTGTCTCAGTCGTATAAAAAGTTTCAGACTCAGCTGTCTCAGGCAGAGCAGATGTTTCTGCTGCTATTGTCTCAGTCGCATGAGATGTTTCTGACTCAGCTGTATCATGCACAGTAGATGTTTCTGCTATGGTTGTCTCAGTCGTATGAGATGTTTCAAACTCAGTTGTATCAGGTGCAGAAGATGATTCTGCTGCTGTTGTCTCAGTTGTATGATATGTTTTAGACTCAGTTGTATCCGGCACAGTAGGTGTGGCTGCTGTTGTCTCAGTTAAATGAGATGTTTCAAACTCAGTTGTTTCAGGCACAATAGATGTTTCTGATGGAGTTGTCTCAGTCGTATGAAAAGTTTCAGACTCAGCTGTCTCAGGCAAAGCAGATGTTTCTGCTGCTATTGTCTCAGTCGCATGAGATGTTTCTGACTCAGCTGTATCCGCCACAGTAGATGTTTCTGCTATGGTTGTCTCAGTCGTATGAGATGTTTCAAACTCAGTTGTATCAGGTGCAGAAGATGATTCTGCGGCTGTTGTCTCAGTTGTATGATATGTTTTAGACTCAGTTGTATCGGGCACAGTAGGTGTGGCTGCTGTTGTCTCAGTTAAATGAGATGTTTCAAACTCAGTTGTTTCAGGCACAGTAGATGTTTCTGATGGAGTTGTCTCAGTCGTATGAAAAGTTTCAGACTCAGCTGTCTCAGGCAGAGCAGATGTTTCTGCTGCTATTGTCTCAGTCGCATGAGATGTTTCTGACTCAGCTGTATCATGCACAGTAGATGTTTCTGCTATGGTTGTCTCAGTCGTATGAGATGTTTCAAACTCAGTTGTATCAGGTGCAGAAGATGATTCTGCTGCTGTTGTCTCAGTTGTATGATATGTTTTAGACTCAGTTGTATCCGGCACAGTAGGTGTGGCTGCTGTTGTCTCAGTTAAATGAGATGTTTCAAACTCAGTTGTTTCAGGCACAGTAGATGTTTCTGATGGAGTTGTCTCAGTCGTATGAAAAGTTTCAGACTCAGCTGTCTCAGGCAGAGCAGATGTTTCTGCTGCTATTGTCTCAGTCACATGAGATGTTTCTGACTCAGCTGTATCCGCCACAGTAGATGTTTCTGCTATGGTTGTCTCAGTCGTATGAGATGTTTCAAACTCAGTTGTATCAGGTGCAGAAGATGATTCTGCTGCTGTTGTCTCAGTTGTATGATATGTTTTAGACTCAGTTGTATCCGGCACAGTAGGTGTGGCTGCTGTTGTCTCAGTTAAATGAGATGTTTCAAACTCAGTTGTTTCAGGCACAGTAGATGTTTCTGATGGAGTTGTCTCAGTCGTATGAAAAGTTTCAGACTCAGCTGTCTCAGGCAGAGCAGATGTTTCTGCTGCTATTGTCTCAGTCGCATGAGATGTTTCTGACTCAGCTGTATCCGCCACAGTAGATGTTTCTGCTATGGTTGTCTCAGTCGTATGAGATGTTTCAAACTCAGTTGTATCAGGTGCAGAAGATGATTCTGCGGCTGTTGTCTCAGTTGTATGATATGTTTTAGACTCAGTTGTATCGGGCACAGTAGGTGTGGCTGCTGTTGTCTCAGTTAAATGAGATGTTTCAAACTCAGTTGTTTCAGGCACAGTAGATGTTTCTGATGGAGTTGTCTCAGTCGTATGAAAAGTTTCAGACTCAGCTGTCTCAGGCAGAGCAGATGTTTCTGCTGCTATTGTCTCAGTCGCATGAGATGTTTCTGACTCAGCTGTATTATGCACAGTAGATGTTTCTGCTATGGTTGTCTCAGTCGTATGAGATGTTTCAAACTCAGTTGTATCAGGTGCAGAAGATGATTCTGCTGCTGTTGTCTCAGTTGTATGATATGTTTTAGACTCAGTTGTATCCGGCACAGTAGGTGTGGCTGCTGTTGTCTCAGTTAAATGAGATGTTTCAAACTCAGTTGTTTCAGGCACAGTAGATGTTTCTGATGGAGTTGTCTCAGTCGTATGAAAAGTTTCAGACTCAGCTGTCGCAGGCAGAGCAGATGTTTCTGCTGCTATTGTCTCAGTCGCATTAGATGTTTCTGACTCAGCTGTATCCGCCACAGTAGATGTTTCTGCTATGGTTGTCCCAGTCGTATGAGATGTTTCAAACTCAGTTGTATCAGGTGCAGAAGATGATTCTGCGGCTGTTGTCTCAGTTGTATGATATGTTTTAGACTCAGTTGTATCGGGCACAGTAGGTGTGGCTGCTGTTGTCTCAGTTAAATGAGATGTTTCAAACTCAGTTGTTTCAGGCACAGTAGATGTTTCTACTGCAGTTGTCTCAGTTGTATGAGATATTTCAGACTCAGCTGTCTCAGGCAGAGTAGATGTTTCTGATGTCTCAGTAACAAGAGATGTTTCAAACTCAGTTGTATCTGGCACAGCAGATGTTTCTGCTGGGGTTGTCTCAGTTGTATGAGAAGCTGCAGACTCAGCTGTCTCAGACAGAGTAGATGTTTCTGCTACTGTTCTCTCTGTCATATGAGATGTTCCAGGCTCAGCTGTATGATACAGAGTAGATGTTTCTAATATGGTTGTCTCAGTCGTATGAGATGTTTCGAACACAGTTGTTTCAGGCAAAGTAGATGTTTCTGCTGCAGTTGTCTCAGTCACATGAGATGTATCTGACTCAGCTGTATCAGGCACAATAGATGTTTCTGCTATGGTTGTCTCAGTCATATTAGATGTTTCAGACTCAGCTGTATTAGGCACAGTAGACGTTGCTGCTGTTGTCTCAGACAAATGAGATGTTTCAGACTCAGCTGTTTCAGGCAGAGTAGATGTTTCTGCTGTTGTATCAGTACCATGAGATGTTTCAAGCTCAGTTGTATCAGGCACAGTATATGTTTCTGACGCGGTTGTCTCAGTCGAATGAGAAGTTTCAGACTCAGCTGTTTCAGGCAGAGTAGATGTTTCTGCTGCTGTTCTCTCAGTCATGGAAGATGTTTCAGGCTCAGCTGTATTATACACAGTAAATGTTTCTGCTATTGTTGTCTCTGTAACAAATGATGTTTCAAACTCAGTTGTTTCAGGCAGAGTAGGTGACTCTGCTGCTGTTTTCTCAGTTGTATGAGATATTTCAGACTCGGCTGTTTCACGCAGAGTAGATGTTTCTGATGTTATCTCAGTAACAAAAGACGTTTCAAACTCAGTTGTATCAGGCACAGTAGATGTTTCTGCTGGGGTTGTCTCGGTTGTATGAGAAGTTGCAGACTCAGATGTCTCAGGCAGAGTAGATGTTTCTGCTGCTGTTGTCTCAGACATATGAGATGCATTTGGCTCAGTTGTATCCGTCACTGTAGATTTTTCTGCTGCGGTTGTTTCCGTCCTATGAGATGCTTCAGTTTCAGCTGTATCAGGCACAGTAGACATAGCTCCTGTTGTCTCAGATACATGAGATGTTTCAGACTCAGCTGTTTCAGGCAGAGTAGATGTTTCTGCTGCTGTTCTCTCAGTCATATGAGATGTTTCTGACTCAACTGTATATGCCACAGTAGATGATTCTGCTGTTGTCTCAGTAACATGAGATGTTTCAAACTCAGTTGTTTCAGACACAGTAGATGTTTCTGATGGAGTTGTCTCAGTCGTATGAAAAGTTTCATACTCAGCTGTCCCAGGCAGAGCAGATGTTTCTGCTGCTATTGTCTCAGTCGCATGAGATGTTTCTGACTCAGCTGTATCCGCCACAGTAGATGTTTCTGCTATGGTTGTCTCAGTCGTATGAGATGTTTCAAACTCAGTTGTATCAGATGCAGAAGATGATTCTGCTGCTGTTGTCTCAGTTGTATGATATGTTTTAGACTCAGTTGTATCGGGCACAGTAGGTGTGGCTGCTGTTGTCTCAGTTAAATTAGATGTTTCAAACTCAGGATGTTCAGGCACAGTAGATGTTTCTGCTGCGGTTGTCTCAGTTGTATGAGATATTTCAGAATCAGCTGTTTCAGGCAGAGTAGATGTTTCTGATGTCTCAGTAACAAGAGATGTTTCAAACTCAGTTGTATCTGGCACAGCAGATGTTTCTGCTGGGGTTGTCTCAGTTGTATGAGAAGCTACAGACTCAGCTGTCTCAGACAAAGTAGATGTTTCTGCTACTGTTCTCTCTGTCATATGAGATGTTCCAGGCTCAGCTGTATGATACAGAGTAGATGTTTCTAATATGGTTGTCTCAGTTGTATGATATGTTTTAGACTCAGTTGTATCGGGCACAGTAGGTGTGGCTGCTGTTGTCTCAGTTAAATGAGATGTTTCAAACTCAGTTTTTTCAGGCACAGTAGATGTTTCTGATGGAGTTGTCTCAGTCGTATGAAAAGTTTCAGACTCAGCTGTCTCAGGCAGAGCAGATGTTTCTGCTGCTATTGTCTCAGTCGCATGAGATGTTTCTGACTCAGCTGTATCCGCCACAGTAGATGTTTCTGCTATGGTTGTCGCAGTCGTATGAGATGTTTCAAACTCAGTTGTATCAGGTGCAGAAGATGATTCTGCTGCTGTTGTCTCAGTTGTATGATATGTTTTAGACTCAGTTGTATAGGGCACAGTAGGTGTGGCTGCTGTTGTCTCAGTTAAATGAGATGTTTCAAACTCAGTTGTTTCAGGCACAGTAGATGTTTCTGCTGCGGTTGTCTCAGTTGTATGAGATATTTCAGACTCAGCTGTTTCAGGCAGAGTAGATGTTTCTGATGTCTCAGTAACAAGAGATGTTTCAAACTCAGTTGTATCAGACAAAGCAGATGTTTCTGCTGCAGTTGTCTCAGTCGTATAATATGTTTTAGACTCAGTTGTATCGGGCACAGTAGGTGTGGCTGCTGTTGTCTCAGTTAAATGAGATGTTTCAAACTCAGTTGTTTCAGGCACAGTAGATGTTTCTGCTGCGGTTGTCTCAGTTGTATGAGATATTTCAGACTCAGCTGTTTCAGGCAGTGTAGATGTTTCTGATGTCTCAGTAACAAGAGATGTTTCAAACTCAGTTGTATCTGGCACAGCAGATGTTTCTGCTGGGGTTGTCTCAGTTGTATGAGAAGCTGCAGACTCAGCTGTCTCAGACAGAGTAGATGTTTCTGCTACTGTTCTCTCTGTCATATGAGATGTTCCAGGCTCAGCTGTATGATACAGAGTAGATGTTTCTAGTATGGTTGTCTCAGTCATATGAGATATTTCAGACTCAGTTGTTTCAGGCAAAGTAGATGTTTCTGCTGCAGTTGTCTCAGTCACATGAGATGTATCTGACTCAGCTGTATCAGGCACAATAGATGTTTCTGCTATGGTTGTCTCAGTCATATTAGATGTTTCAGACTCAGCTGTATTAGGCACAGTAGACGTTGCTGCTGTTGTCTCAGACAAATGAGATGTTTCAGACTCAGCTGTTTCAGGCAGAGTAGATGTTTCTGCTGTTATATCAGTAACATGAGATGTTTCAAGCTCAGTTGTATCAGGCACAGTATATGTTTCTGCTGCGGTTGTCTCAGTCGAATGAGAAGTTTCAGACTCAGCTGTTTCAGGCAGAGTAGATGTTTCTGCTGCTGTTCTCTCAGTCATGTAAGATGTTTCAGGCTCAGCTGTATTATACACAGTAAATGTTTCTGCTATTGTTGTCTCGGTAACATGTGATGTTTCAAATTCAGTTGTTTCAGGCAGAGTAGGTGATTCTGCTGCTGTTGTCTCAGTTGTATAAGATATTTCAGACTCAGCTGTTTCACGCAGAGTAGATGTTTCTGATGTTATCTCAGTAACAAAAGATGTTTCAAACTCAGTTGTATCAGGCACAGTAGATGTTTCTGCTGGGGTTGTCTCGGTTGTATGAGAAGTTGCAGACTCAGATGTCTCAGGCAGAGTAGATGTTTCTGCTGCTGTTGTCTCAGACATATGAGATGCATTTGGCTCAGTTGTATCCGGAACAGTAGATTTTTCTGCTGCGGTTGTTTCCGTCCTATGAGATGCTTCAGTCTCAGCTGTATCAGGTACAGTAGACATAGCTCCTGTTGTCTCAGATACATGAGATGTTTCAGACTCAGCTGTTTCAGGCAGAGTAGATGTTATTGCTGCGGTTCTCTCAGTCATATGAGATGTTTTTGACTCATCTGTATATGCCACAGTAGATGATTCTGCTGTTGTCTCAGTAACATGAGATGTTTCAAACTCAGTTGTTTCAGACACAGTAGATGTTTCTGATGAAGTTGTCTCAGTCGAATGAAAAGTTTCAGACTCAGCTGTCTCAGGCAGAGCAGATGTTTCTGCTGCTATTTTCTCAGTCGTATGAGATGTTTCTGACTCAGCTGTATCAGCCACAGTAGATGTTTCTGCTGTTGTCTCAGTAACATGAGATGTTTTAGACTCTGTTGTTTCAGGTACAGTAGATGTTTCTGCTGCTGTTCTCTCTGTCATATGAGATGTTTCAGGCTCAGCTGTATGATACACAGTAGATGTTTCTAATATGGTTGTCTCAGTCATATGAGATGTTTCAAACACAGTTGTATCAGGCACAATAGATGTTTCTGCTATGGTTGTCTCAGTCATATTAGATGTTTCAGACTCATCTGTATTAGGCACAGTAGACGTTGCTGCTGTTGTCTCAGACAAATGAGATGTTTCAGACTCAGCTGTTTCAGGCAGAGTAGATGTTTCTGCTGTTGTATCAGTAACATGAGATGTTTCAAGCTCAGTTGTATCAGGCACAGTAGATGTTTCTGCTGCGGTTGTCTCAGTCGAATGAGATGTTTCAGACTCAGCTGTTTCAGGCAGAGTAGATGTTTCTGCTGCTGTTCTCTCAGTCATGTAAGATGTTTCAGGCTCAGCTGTATTATACACAGTAAATGTTTCTGCTATTGTTGTCTCGGTAACACGTGATGTTTCAAACTCAGTTGTTTCAGGCAGAGTAGGTGATTCTGCTGCTGTTGTCTCAGTCGTATGAGATGTTTCAGAGTCAGTTGTATCAGGCAAATTAGATGATTCTGCTGTTGTCTCAGTAACATGAGATGTTTTAAACTCAGTTGTTTCAGGCAGAGTAGATGTTTCTGCTACTGTTCTCTCAGTCATATGAGATGTGTCAGGCTCAGCTGTATCATACACAGTAGATGTTTCTGCTATGGTTGTCTCACTCATATGAGATGTTTCAGACTCAGTTGTATCAGGCACAGTAGTTGTTTCTGCTGGGGTTGTCTCAGTTGTATGAGATATTTCAGACTCAGCTGTTTCACGCAGAGTAGATGTTTCTGATGTTATCTCAGTAACAAAAGATGTTTCAAACTCAGTTGTATCAGGCACAGTAGATGTTTCTGCTGGGGTTGTCTCGGTTGTATGAGAAGTTGCAGACTCAGATGTCTCAGGCAGAGTAGATGTTTCTGCTGCTGTTGTCTCAGACATATGAGATGCATTTGGCTCAGTTGTATCCGGCACAGTAGATTTTTCTGCTGCGGTTGTTTCCGTCCTATGAGATGCTTCAGTCTCAGCTGTATCAGGCACAGTAGACATAGCTCCTGTTGTCTCAGATACATGAGATGTTTCAGACTCAGCTGTTTCAGGCAGAGTAGATGTTTCTGCTGCTGTTCTCTCAGTCATATGAGATGTTTCTGACTCAGCTGTATCTGCCACAGTAGATGATTCTGCTGTTGTCTCAGTAACATGAGATGTTTCAAACTCAGTTGGTTCAGAAACAGTAGATGTTTCTGATGGAGTTGTCTCAGTTGTATGAAAAGTTTCAGACTCAGCTGTCTCAGGCAGAGCAGATGTTTCTGCTGCTATTGTCTCAGTCACATGAGATGTTTTTGACTCAGCTGTATCCGCCACAGTAGATGTTTCTGCTGTTGTCTCAGTAACATGAGATGTTTTAGACTCTGTTGTTTCAGGTAGAGTAGATATTCCTGCTGCTGTTCTCTCTGTCATATGAGATGTTTCAGGCTCAGCTGTATAATACACAGTAGACGTTTCTAATATGGTTGTCTCAGTCATATGAGATGTTTCAAACCCAGTTGTTTCAGGCAGAGTAGATGTTTCTGCTGCTGTTGTCTTAGTCACATGAGATGTTTCAAACTCAGCTGTATCTGTCACAGTAGACGTTTCTGCTGCTGTCTCCGTAAAATGAGATGTTTCAAACTCAGTTATATCTGGCATAGTAGATGTTTCTACTGCGGTTGTTTCAGTTGTATGAGATATTTCAGCCTCAGCTGTTGCAGGCAGAGTAAATATTTCTGATGTTGTCTTAGTAACATGAGATGTTTCAAATTCAGTTGTTTCGGGCAGAGTAGATGTTTCTGCTGCTGTACTCTCAGTCATGTGAGATGTTTCAGGCTCAGCTGTATCATATACAGTAAATGTTTCCGCAATGGTTGTCTCGGTAACACGAGATGTTTCAATCTCAGTTGTATCATGCACAGTAGATATTTCTGCTGGGGTTGTCTTGGTCGTATAAGAAGTTTCAGACTCAGCTGTCTCAGCCAGAGTAGATGTTTCTGCTGTTGTCTCAGTCATGTGAGATGTTTCAGGCTCAGCTGTATTATACACAGTAAATGTTTCTGCTATGGTTGTCTTGGTAACACGAGATGTTTCAAACTCAGTTGTTTCAGGCAGAGTAGATGTTTCTGCTGCTGTTGTCTCAGTCACATGAGATGTTTCAGACTCAGCTGTATCTGTCACAGTAGATATTTCTGCTGCTGTCATAAAATGAGATGTTTCAAACTCAGTTGTATCTGGCACAGTAGCTGTTTCTACTGCGGTTGTCTCAGTCGTATGAGATATTTCAGCCTCAGCTGTTTCAGGCAGTGTAGATGTTTCTGATGTTGTCTTAGTAACATGAGATGTTTCAAACTCAGTTGTATCAGGCAAAGTTGATGTTTCTCCTGGAGTTGTCTCAGATGTATGAAAAGTTTCAGACTCAGCCGTCTCAGGCAGAGCAGATGTTTCTGCTGCTGTTGTCTCAGTCACATGGCGTGTTTCTGACTCAGCTGTATATGCCTTAGTAGATGTTTCTGCTGTTGTCTCAGTAATGTGAGATGTTTCAAACTCAGTTGTTTCAGTCAGAGTAGATGTTTCTGCTGGAGTTCTCTCTGTCATATGAGTTGTTTCAAACTCAGTTGTTTCAGGCACAGTAGATGTTTCTGCTGCGGTTGTCTCGGTCGTATGAGAAGTTTCAGATTTAGCTGTATCCTTCACAGTAGATGTTTCTGCTGCTGTCTTAGTAACATGAGATGTTTCAAACTCAGTTGTATCAGGCACAGTAGATATTTCTGCTGGGGTTGTCTTGGTCGTATGAGAAGTTTCAGACTCAGCTGTATCTGCCACAGTAGATGTTTCTGCCGTTGTGTCAGTAACATGAGATGTTTCACACCCAGTTGTTTCAGGCATAGTAGATGTTTCAGCTACTGTTCTCTCAGTCATATGAGATGTTTCAGGCTCAGCTGTATCATACACAGTAGATGTATCTGCTGATGTTGTCTCAGTCAAATGAGATGTTTCAGACTCAGCTGTATCCATCACAATAGATGTTTCTGCTGCTGTCTTAGTAACATGGGATGTTTCAGACTCAGCTGTATCTGGAACAATAGATGTTTCTGCTGATGTTATAGAAGTCAAATAAGATGTTTCTGCTGCTGTTCTCTCAGTCATATGAGATGTTTCAAACTCTGTTGTATCGGGCACAGTAGATTTTTCTGCTGCGGTTGTCTCTGTCGTATGAGATGTTTCAGACTCAGCAGTTTCCGGCAGAGCAGATGTTTCTGATGCTGCTGTTGTCTCAATCACATGAGAGGATTCAGACTCAGCTGTTTCAGACACAGTAGACATAGCTTCTGTTGTCTCAGTCACATGAGATGTTTCAGACTCAGCTGTATCGGAGAAAGTAGAAATAGCTGTTTTTGACTCTGTCACAGTAGATATTTTGGCCTCGGCTGTATCTGGAACAATAGATATTTCTGCTGTTGTTATTGAAGTCATATAAGATGTTTCTGCTGTATCAGGTACAGTAGATGATTCTGCTGTTCTCTCAGTCATATGAGATGTTTCAATCTCTGTTGTATTAGGCACAGTAGAAGTTTCTGCTGCTGTTGTCTCAGTCATATGAGATGTTTCAGACTCAGCAGTTTCAGGCAGAGTAGATGTTTCTGCTGCTGTTGTCTCAATCACATGAGATGATTCAGACTCAGCTGTACCCACCACTGTAGATGTTTCTGCTGTTGTCTCAGTAACATGAGATGTTTCAGACTCAGCTGTTTCAGAAACAGTAGACATAGCTGCTGTTGTCTCAGTCACATGAGATGTTTTGGCCTCGGCTGTATCTGGAACAATAGATGTTTGTGCTGTTGTTATAGAAGTAATATAAGATGTTTCTGCTGCTGTTCTCTCAGACATATGAGATGTTTCAAACTCATTTGTTTCAGGCACAGTAGATGTTTCTGCAGTGGTTGTCCCAGATGTATGAGATGTTTCAGACTCAGATGTATCAGGCACAGTAGACAGAGTTGCTGTTGTCTCAGGCACATGAGATGTTTTGTCCTCCTCTGTATCTGGCACAGTAGATGTTTCTGCTGTTGTTTTCTTGGTCACATGAGATGTTTTGGACTTAGCTGTATCAGGCACAGTAGACATAGCTGCTTTTGTCTTGGTCACATGAGATGTTTTGTCTTTTGCTGTATATGGAACAGTATATGTTTCTGCTGCTGTTCTCTCAGTCGCATGCGGTGTTTCAGACTCAGCTGTATCAGACACAGTAGATGTTTCTGCTGCTGTTGTCAAAGTCACATGAGATGTTCGAACCTGATCTGTATCAGGTACAGTAGAGGATTCTTCTGTTATGTTAGTCATGTGAGATGTTTTAGCCTCTGCTGTACTCGGCACTGTAAATGTTTTAGCTGCTGTTGTCTCAGTCACATGAGATGTTTTGGCCTCTACCGTATCTGGCACAATAGATGTTTCTGCTGTTGTTGTATCAGTCACATGAGATGTTTTATCTGTATCAGGCACAGTAGATGTTGCTGCTGTTTTCTCAGTCACATGAAATGTTTTGGACTCAGCTGTATCAGGCACAGTAGATGTTTCTTCTGCTATTGTTTCAGTCACATGGGATGTTTTGGACTCAGCTGTGTCAGGCACAGTAGATGTTTCTTCTGCTATTGTTTCAGTCACATGAGATGTTTTGGACTCCGCTGTATCAGGCACAGTAGATGTTTCTTCTGCTATTATTTCAGTCACATGAGATGTTTTGGACTCCGCTGTATCAGGCACAGTAGATGTTTCTTCTGCTATTGTTTCAGTCACATGAGATGTTTTGGACTCAGCTGTGTTAGGCACAGTAGATGTTTCTTCTGCTATTGTTTCAGTCACATGAGATGTTTTGGACTCAGCTGTGTTAGGCACAGTAGATGTTTCTTCTGCTATTGTTTCAGTCACATGAGATGTTTTGGACTCAGCTGTGTCAGGCACAGTAGATGTTTCTTCTGCTATTGTTTCAGTCACATGAGATGTTTTGGACTCAGCTGTGTCAGGCACAGTAGATGTTTCTTCTGCTATTGTTTCAGTCACATGAGATGTTGTGGACTCCGCTGTATCAGGCACAGTAGATGTTTCTTCTGCTATTGTTTCAGTCACATGAGATGTTGTGGACTCAGCTGTGTCAGGCACAGTAGATGTTTCTTCTGCTATTGTTTCAGTCACATGAGATGTTTTGGACTCAGCTGTGTCAGGCACAGTAGATGTTTTTTCTGCTATTGTTTCAGTCACATGAGATGTTGTGGACTCAGCTGTGTCAGGCACAGTAGATGTTTCTTCTGCTATTGTTTCAGTCACATGAGATGTTTTGGACTCAGCTGTGTCAGGCACAGTAGATGTTTTTTCTGCTATTGTTTCAGTCACATGGGATGTTTCGGACTCCGCTGTATCAGGCACAGTAGATGTTTCTTCTGCTATTGTTTCAGTCACATGAGATGTTTCGGACTCCGCTGTATCAGGCACAGTAGATGTTTCTTCTGCTATTGTTTCAGTCACATGAGATGTTTTGGACTCCGCTGTATCAGGCACAGTAGATGTTTCTTCTGCTATTGTTTCAGTCACATGAGATGTTTTGGACTCAGCTGTATCAAGCACAGTAGATGTTTCTTCTGCTATTGTTTCAGTCACATGAGATGTTTTGGACTCCGCTGTATCAGGCACAGTAGATGTTTCTTCTGATATTGTTTCAGTCACTTGAGATGTTTTGGACTCAGCTGTATCAAGCACAGTAGATGTTTCTTCTGATATTGTTTCAGTCACATGAGATGTTTTGAACTCCGCTGTATCAGGCACAGTAGATGTTTCTTCTGATATTGTTTCAGTCACTTGAGATGTTTTGGACTCCGCTGTATCAGGCACAGTAGATGTTTCTGCTGCTATTGTCTCACTCACATGAGATGTTTCAGACTCCCATGTATCTGACACAGTAGATGTTTGTGCTGTTTTTGTCAAATGAGATGAACTGGCCTTTTCTGTATCAGTAGAAGCATATGTTTCTCTCTGTGTTGAGTGAGAGACTGGTGATGTGTCCACCTCTGTATAATCAGAGACTGTTGATGTGTCCACCTCTGTATAATCAGAGACTGGTGATGTGTCCACCGCCGTATAATCAGAGACTGGTGATGTGTCCACCGCCGTATAATCAGAGACTGGTGATGTGTCCACCTCTGTATAGTCAGACACTAGTGATGTGTCCACCCCAGTATAATCAGACACTGGTGATGTGTCCATCCCAGTATAATCAGACACTGGTGATGTGTCCACCCCAGTATAATCAGAGACTGGTGATGTGTCCACCTCTGTATAATCAGAGACTGGTGATGTGTCCACCTCTGTATAATCAGAGACTGGTGATGTGTCCACCTCCGTATAATCAGAGACTGGTGATGTATCCACCACCATATAATCAGAGACTGGTGATGTGTCCACCGCCGTATAATCAGACACTGGTGATGTGTTCACCTCTGTATAGTCAGACACTAGTGATGTGTCCACCTCTGTATACGCAGAGACTGGAGGTGTTGTATCAGATGAAGGAAATGCTTCAGATGTTGTTGGATCAGACACCAGCGATTGTTCCAAAATTTTTGTATAAATTACGTTGGACACTTGGGCCTGTGTTTTATAAATCACTGGTTTGTCAGTCCTTGTGAACGTTAATGCCGGTGACATAGATGAAATGTTTTCCCTTGTTATGTCCGTCCCCGATATTTTTTCAGTAAACTCAGACTTTTGCTGTAATAATAAAGTTGAACCAGTTGCAGTAAAATAAAAATTTTCTGTTGACGTGTCGGTAACTTTCTTCCCCTGATCTGGGATTGGGACGTCTGTACTCGAACCGATACCTGTAAATACATGGAAAATTATTAATAGCGTATGTATGTATATGGATTATAACCAAATACTTCCGTTCCTTTTTGCATTCACAATTCTGGGCAGTTTCCAAA